>NC_132870.1:24014642-24627500 GCF_048164855.1 Canis lupus baileyi
TGCAACCTCCCAGCCCAACACACACATTAAGAAATGAAGTTTTTAGGAACACCTGGATGGCTCAGTGGTTGAGCATCTGCCTTTGGCTCAGGTGGTGATCCTGGATTGAGTCTCGCATCAGGCTCCCCACAGGGAGCCTGCCTCTCCCTCTGCCTATGTCTCTGCCTGTCTCTGTGTCTCTCATGAATAAATAAATAAAATCTTAAAAAGAAAAAAAGAAATGCAGATGTTAGCCCACTGTGATCCATTCAGTAGTTTCCTAATGCCAGAAATCTAGGAAACTATTCTTCATGCATACTCACTTATCTCCTCCAATCATCAAGTTCTGTTAATTCAGCCTCTTCCTCATACCCAGAATCCATCCCTTCCTCGCTGAATTTATAACTTTCATTTTTGCATTGTCTCCTGATTCATTCATTATCTCCTTCTATTCCATCTTTCATTCCAGCATAAAGGTCAGCTTTCTAAAGTACAAGTCTGATCATGTCATAATCTTTATATATTTTTTTAAGATTTTATTTATTTATTCATAAGAGACACAGAGAGAGAGAGGCAGAAACACAGGCAGAGGGAGAAGCAGGCTCCATGCAGGGAGCCCGATGTGGGACTTGATCCCCGGTCTCCAGGATCACACCCCGGGCTGCAGGTGGCGGCTAAACCCACTGTGCCACCGGGGCTGCCCCTGTCATAATCTTTATATTTCTGAAATGAATCTCTTGTTGTCTTCACAAGCTGATTCTGCACAGCTCACCTCCCACTCTTGCTCTTCACCAATCCCCTATTTCTCAAATCATCCACATCAATTTTCATTTCCTTATCCATTATGTTTTCTCATTTTCAATGCCTCTGCATACACATTCCCTGTGTGAGGAGTGTCTTTTCCTCCCTAGCCAACTACTCAACCTTCAGAGGTGGTTCAGACATCCTTTCTCTCTCTCTTCTATCCATTCTCCCTGACGTCTCCATGAAGAGTTATGTGCCCCCCAATCCGTGTTCTCTTGACTTCTTATGTTTTCGAGACAGAAAATATCTTGAGGGCAGGTATTTCATCTTACTTTTTCTTTGCATAGCACCCGGTAAGTTTGCTAAATGAGTAAGTAAATAACTAGATGGAATGTCAGCAGATATTGACTAGGTAGCTATTGATTAAGCTCTGTGGCTCTGGGCAAACTAACTTCTCTGGGTCTCATTTTCTCTGTGTATAAAAATGAAAGGGTTAGACTAAACCATCTAGTTCTAAAATTATTTGTTTCTTTGATAGAGTAGTAGTATTTGGAAGACTTGAGATTTTCTTGCTTTATTGAGACAGGTCACCTTAAGAAAAATGTATGTGGGAAGGTACAAAGACAATTTTTGTCATTATGATAATATAAGGAACTGTTCATTTTGGGGTTATTAGTTATCATTTATGGTCTCAGTCTAGTTTCTTTCTGGCTTCAGGTGTTTCTGGGGTTGCATCTTTTGCTTAATAATTAATCTCTGCTATGAACTTACATTCATATTTCTCCAAAGAAATTGAAGACAAGCTGGATACAGAAATTGAATATAAAATTCAGTATTTTAACTCTAAATGGGTTCAACTTCTCATTCATTATAGCTATAGTTAGAGGAGGAAAAAAGGAAAATGATGGTATTGTGAGTTCAGTGTGTCAGAACAAGAACATAATGTCTAAAATAGACAAATGAAGAAAAAAGACATAAACATAGTATTTGGAAATATGAAACAACACCCAGGAAAACCAAAAAGAGAGTTAAAAGTGTTAAAAAGTTAGTCACTCTGAAAAGCAGGATTGGAGATGAGAGGTAAGGTAGGGGAATCTTTGCTTTCTTATAGGAGATCGTCTATGTTTGCATAGTAGGATTTCTTTTTTAGCCATTGTTCATTTGAATATATGTTGGGTCCTTTACATGTGCCAGGTACTAGACATTGGAAAACTGAACAAAACAGAAATCCATAATTTCGCAGAGCTTAGATCATGTCATGTTTTCAGTTTTAAAATTTTTCTGTTTACATTAGCCTTTTTTAAATTGAAGAATCACATAAGTAAAAGATTGCATTAATCATAAGACTACAGCTTTAATGATTTACCTCAAAGTGAATCTTAGGTGGTGCTCTAGAAAGAATGTTACCAGTACCCTGAAAAACCTATTTCTGTCCCTTCATGTTCAGGACCGTCTACCCTACTTCACTGTCATATAAAAGGTTTCACTGGGGGTGCCCAGGTGGCTCAGCCATTGTGTGTCTGCCTTTGGCTCAGGTCAGGGTCCCAGAATCCTGGGGTTGAACCCCACATAGTTTCCCTGCACAGACGGGAGCTTGCTTCTCCCTCTCACTCTACCCCTCCCCCTGCTTGTTTGGTCTCTCTCTGTCAAATAAATAAATAAATATCTTACAAAATATAAAAATAAAAGGTTTCACTAATGACTTTTGGACCTTATGCATGTTGAGTCCATAAGTCCACGTAGAAGTTCATCTACATAAAATTGAGAATTGACTGAATAAATTCATTGCTCCAAGGTGCTAATAATGAGCTTCACACAAGTATGAACTTGTGGTTAAAAGCCCTTAGGTCAGTTCACTTGAGACTTTAATCACTAAATAAAATATGTTAGTAAAAATATAAAACAAATCACACTTTCATGTTAATTTGTCATTTTTGAGTGTGAGTAAATTAACTCACACTTTATTCTACTATTCTTTATTGCCCAGCAGTCAAGGTCACTGACAAAGAGTCACGGGAGAAAGAAGTATTCACATCAGACCATATCAGACATGGAAGAGAATGTAGTTCATTTTTTTCTTCCTGTTCACTTTATACATTCACATCTGCATAAATTGAAGGATTTATCTCTGTGAATGGTCAATGTGGAAATGCCTTCATAACTAAATTAAGGACTGAAATTTCCCATATCAGGCCTGATTTTGATGCTTACAAATCATCATTTATGTGTATGTGCAATTGGAAGGTCACCGTTGTGCTTATTTCTTCAAGGAAATGCTTTTCTTCCTCCAGACCAATTGTCACCATATCTGTAGAACCAAGCAAGTATTGATGGTTCACATAATTAATCCTTTTCATTTAAAACATAAAGGAGCCCCCCCCCCCCCAGCCGCCGTGCGGATGAGGAGCGTGAGGCGGCAGCTGGGGGTGGGGGGCGGCTCATGGCAGCTAGGCGAATTGCACAGGAGACTTTTGATGCTGTATTGCAAGAAAAAGCTAACCAATATCACATGGACCCCAGTGGTGAGGCTGTAGGTGAAGCTCTTCAGTTTAAAGCTCAAGATCTTCTAAGGACAGTCCCAAGAGCAAGAGCAGATATGTATGATGACATTCCTAGTGACAGCAGATACACTCTGGCTGGATCTATAGCCCACCCTCGAGACACTGGGAGAGAAAGCTTGAGAGGTGATGTATTTCCAGGACCTTCCTTCAGATCAAGCAATCCTTCTGTAAGTGAAGACAACTACATTCGCAAAGAGTGTGGCCAGGATCTGGAGTTTTCCCACCCTGATTCCCGAGACCAAGTTTTTGGCCACCGGAAATTGGGACATTTCCGTTCTCAGGATTGGAAATTTGCACTCCGTGGCTCTTGGGAACAAGACTTTGGCCACCCCGTTTCTCAAGAATCCCCTTTGTCACAGGAGTGTAATTTTGGTCCTTCTGCACTGCTTGGGGACTTTGGTTCCTCTAGGCTGATTGAGAAAGAGTGTTTGAAGAAAAAAAGTCGGGATTACAACGTGGACCGTCCAGGGGACACAGACTCTGTGCTCAGGGGCAGTGGCCAAGTCCAGGGCAGAGGCTGAGGTCTAAACATTGTTGACCAGGAAGGGACCCTTTTAGGAAAGGGAGAGACTCAGGGCTTGCTCCCATCTAAAGGGGGAGTTGGTAAACTTGTCACACTAAGAAGTGTGAGCACGAAGAACGTACCCACTGTAAATCATATTACTCCCAAAACTCAGGGCACCAACCAAATCCAGAAAACCACCTCAAGTCCTGATGTGACCCTGGGGACAAACCCAGAAACAGAAGATATCCAGTTTCCCACTCAGATCCCTTTGGGGCTCAATCTGAAGGATATTCGGCTTCCCAGAAGAAAGATGAGCTTCGACCTCATAGATAAGTCTGATGTTTTTTCAAGATTTGGGATATCAAATGGGCAGGATTCCACACCATAAAAGATGATGTTAAATTTTCTCAGCTTTTCCAGACGCTCTTTGAACTCGAAACCAAAACCTGTGCTAAAATGCTCGCTTCATTCAAATGCTCCTTAAAACCAGAGCACAGAAATTTTTGCTTTTTTACGATCAAATTTTTAAAGCACTCTGCTTTGAAAACACCCAGAGTTGATAATGAGTTTTTAAACATGCTTTTAGACAAAGGTGCTGTGAAGACCAAAAATTGCTTTTTTGAAATCATAAAGCATTTTGACAAGTACATAATGAGGCTTCAAGACGGCCTTCTGAAGTGTCACACCCCTGCTCATGGCTTGCAATGCCTATGAGCTGAGTGTCAAGATGAAAACCCTCAGTAACCCCCTGGACTTGGCTGTTGCCCTGGAGACCACCAATTCTCTCTGCCAGAAGTCTTTAGCCCTTTTGGGACAGACTTTCTCCTTGGCCTCTTCTTTCCAGCAAGAGAAAATCTTAGAAGCTGTTGGCTTCCAAGATATAGCTCCCTCTCCTGCTGCATTTCCAAATTTTGAGGACTCTACTCTGTTTGGGAGAGAATACATCGATCACCTGAAGGCCTGGCTGGTCACCAGTGGGTGTCCACTTCAGGTCAAGAAAGCTGAACCTGAGCCTACCCAAGATGAGGAGAAAGTTGTTCCTCCTACCAAACCCAAAATTCAGGCCAAGTCTCCGAGTGGTCTCAATGATGCTGTCCCCCAACGAGCAGATCACAAGGTGGTGGACACCATCGATCAGCTGGTCCCACTCGCATTGTCAGAGGCAGCCTATCTCCCAAAGAGAGAGCTCTTCTCAAGGAGGACCCTGCTTACTGGTTTTTGTCTGATGACAGTAGTCTGGAGTATAAATACTACAAATTGAAGCTGGCAGAAATGCAGCGGATACGCCACACCTTGCCAGGAGCAGATCAAAAGCCAATAGCAGCAGAATGTGGGGTCTGGGCCATGCTGTATGCTTGGACAATCCGGAGCCTCAAGAAGAGGCTCCTCCCAGACCTCCAGCGGGAGCTGCTCCGCACTCAAGGGCTTCTGGGCTGGAAGGTGAGGAAAGCAACCACTGGGACCCAGACCCTCCTCTCCTCAAGCACCAGACTGAAACACCATGGCCGGCAGGCTCCAGGTTCATTGCAGGGAAAGCTGTCCCAGCCAGATGGAAATGATACTGTCAAGGACTGCCCACCTGACCCAGTTGGACCCTCTCTTGGGGACCCCAGCCCAGAAGTCTTGGGCCTATCCCCCAAGCCAGCAGGAGCGGAAGTCTCTGAAGCTCCTCAATCCTCCTCTCCCTGCCCATCTGCTGACGTTGACATGAAGACAATGGAGACTGCAGAGAAACTGGCCAGATTTGTTGCTCAGATGGGACCAGAAATTGAACAATTCAGCGTAGAAAATAGTACTGACAACCCTGACTTGTGGTTTCTCCATGACCAAAATAGTTCAGCCTTCAAATTCTATCGAAAGAAAGTATTTGAACTATGCCATCAATTTGTTTTACATCATCTCCACTGAACCTCCACACCAGTGAGAGCACTGATTCTCAAGAGAGCCCCCTTGATCCCATGGAAGGGGAAGGAGAGTTTGAAGATGAGCCCCCTCAGCATGAGGCTGAGTTGGAAAGCCCAGAGGTGATGCCTGAGGAGGATGATGAAGACGAGGAAGATGAGGATGAGGAGGGGACCGAAGAGGCCTCCACTCCTAGAGGGGCCTCCAGGCAACCAGGAGGGGCTGCCAAGTCCGAGGGCTATAAGGGCAGCCCCCCCCCCCCCCCATGGCCTCCCAAGCGAGGCAGCCGAAGATGGCCCGGCGGGTGCACCTGCCCTATCACAGGCCACCTCAGGGGCCTGCTTCCCTCGGAAGAGGGTCAGTAGCAAGTCCTTGAAGGTTGGCATGATTCCGGCTCCAGAGAGGCTGTGTCTCATCCAGGAACCCAAAGTTCATGAACCAGTTCGAATTGCCTACGACAGACCTCGGGGTTGTCCCATGTCCAAAAAGAAGAAACCCAAGGATTTTGATTTCGCCCAGCAGAAGCTGACCGACAAGAACCTGGGGTTCCAGATGCTGCAGAAGATGGGCTGGAAGGAGGGCCACGGCCTGGGCTCCTGTGGGAAGGGCATCAGGGAGCCCGTCAGCATGGGAACTGCATCGGAAGGGGAAGCGTTAGGTGCTGACGGGCAGGAGCACAAGGAAGATACGTGTTCCGTCAAAGGATGATGCAGATGTACAGACACAAATGGGCCAACAAATAGTTCCAGGGTCTCTTCCATGAGGACAACAGGCATCCAGAAAGTGCTAACTCACCACTTTGGGTGCTTACTGTCTCTGGCTTGTTTCCATCACTGGAAATCATATAGAGAATTTTAGCATTTTTGGTCCTTGGTAAAACCTAGAAGACATTTGTGATGTTACAAAATGGAAGTTTTTGGGGTTTTTTTTTTCTTTCTTCTTTTTTATTAATCTAAGAAGTTGTGAATGTTGTTAATCATTTAGCAGTTACAATAAATGTAGAGGAAACCCCCCTAAATAAATAAATAAATAGATAAATAAATAGATAAATAAATAGATAAATAAATAAATAATGAAGGATATACTTTTATCAATATGTGAAGATTAATAAAAATGAAAATCCAAATTGAAGTTGCCATACTCAAGAGAACGTGATCATTTTTTCTATATCTGATTAAAATAATATTAATCTCTAATTCATAATTTTTGATATCTACTTCCTCTTCGATCTGAAAATACAAATTCTCCAAAATGGTGTTCAAGACAAAGGCCAGAGATGATATTAAAATTTGGTTGTACTCCATTTTTTTAAATTAAGTCTTAATTTTTTAGAGCAGTTTAAGGTTTACAACAAAATGAGGGTAAGGTACAAAGATTTACCATACATCCCTGCCCCTGTATATGCATAGTCTCCCTGTTATCAGCATCTCCCATCGGAGTGGTACATTTGTTGCAGTTGATGAACCTACAATGACACATTGTAAGCACCCGGAGTCCATAGTTTGTATATGGTTCATTCTCTATGTTGTGTGTTCTGTGGTCTTGGACAAATGTACAATGACATGTATCCATCATTATGATACCATACAAGAGTATTTTCACTGCCCTAAAAATCCTCTGTGTTCCACTTATTCATTCCTCACTCCCTACCCCCACCATCACACTTTATTTTTAGCGAAGAAATCTATAGTAAATCAAACCTCTTTCTGATGCCATCTAAATGAAAGACTTCAAACCTTGAGAAAACTTATTGAATTGGTTTTTATGTGGAAGTGGAAGTCAGCAATATCTCATAAGTGACTTTAGTTATAACATGTAAGGTTTTATCTAATTTACTATAATCTTTAGAGAACTTCTATAGCTATACAAATTTAGATTCACCATTTTTATTCTACTATACTATTAACAAAAATTTACTTAGAATGGAATCTGCCATTTAATATATATCACATTTAATTATATATCACAATTAATTATATATCACATTTAATTATTATCACATTTTATTATAATTATAACAAAAATTTACTTAGAATGGAATCTGCCATTTAATATATATCACATTTAATATATATCACATATAATTATAATGATTAGAAAATGTTCAAAACATCTCTTTGATCCTATAAACTTTAATCATCTATGATTAAGAATACAAGCGTAGGCAAAGTTTGATACTTATGGAACACATTAGAATACATTCTGATCTTTTTAAAGAAAATCCCTGTCCTCCATGGTTGCAGTGGACATGATACAGCAAGAATTTATATGCTGCTCTCACACAGGGAAAGAGGTTATGTTTACTATGTTTTATTGATTTTAAGAGGTATGTTCCCCTCCTCCCCCAGTTTAACATCTTGACTTAACTATATGCGTTTGAGAATTTTCTAGGTATCTCTCTGTTATTGGTTTCTAATTTAATTTCAAGATACCTATTATTGGTTTCTAATTTAATTTCATTGTGTTTAGATAACATATCTGTATCCTTTCACCTCTTTGAAATTTATTGAGACTTGTTTTATGGTCTGACATATGGTCTGTCTTCGTGAATGTTTCATGTACACTTGAAAAGAATGTGTCTTCCACAGTCATTGGAGTGTTCTATACATGCACTTAGTTTTAATGATGACGTTCCTACATTTTCTATATCTTTACTATATATCTTTACTACTGAATATGATGTTCTATTGATTTGCTTTCATCAGTTACTGAGAGAGGAGTGTTAAAAATGTTAACTATAATTGTAGATATTTGTTTCTTCCTTTAATTCTGACACTTTTGCTTCTTGTATTTTGAAGCTCTGAATATATGCATACACGTTAAGATCATTATTTCTCTGTGATGAATTGACTCTTTTATTCTTAAGAAATGTTTCTTTTTGCCCCTTGTAATATTTCCTTTCTTGAAGTCTGTTGTATCTGATATTTTAGTATAGCCTGCTTTTTTATATTTAGCATTTCCATGGTATAACTGTCATAACTTTCCATCTTGATACTTTTAAACTATTGGAGTCTTTAATATTAAAGTGTAATATTAATTTCTATGAGAACCATATACTTGAGTCTTGTTTTTGTTTTTGCCCAGTCTGACCATCTCTACCTTCTTTGGTCTGTTTAGTCCATTTCCGTTTAATATAATTATTGATATTGTTGGGCTTAAGCTACATCTTGGTCATTATTATTTACTTGTGCCATCTGTTCTTTGTTTTTTCCTCCTTCCTGCATCTTTTGAATAAGTTTGTTTTTTAAATTCCATTTCATCTCCTTTATGGGCTGTATTTTAAACTGGTTACTTTAGGGATTATAGTATGCATCCTTGAGTCAACCATAAATTAATACTTTAACATTTCATATATAATGTAAGAACTTGACAGTGGTATACTTCCACTTGTCCTTTTCCCTTCCTCTGTGCTATTTTTGTTACACATTTTACTTCTGCATATGTTATAGAACCCAAAATATACCATATTTTTTTAATAGCTCGCAAGAAAAAAGTCTTATACCTACCCACATTTTCATCATCTTTGGCATTTTCCATTCTTTCATGTAAATCCAAATTTCTGTCTGGTATCATTTCCCTTCAGCATAAAGAACTTTCTTTAACAGGCTGCAGGCTTGCTGAGGATGAATTCTCTCAGCTGTAGTTTATTTGAAAAATGTCCATTTTACCTTAATTTTTAAAGGTTATTTTTGTTGAGTATAGAACTGTACACTAATCTTTTTTTTTTTTCTTTCAACATTTCCATCATTGTTTCTGATAAGTCAGCCATCATACTTATCATTATTCCCCCTTGTCCCTGGGTGCTTTTAAGATTGTTTTCGTTAGAATAAATTTTTATCAGTTTGGTTGTGATATGACTAAACATGGTTTTGTCTTTATCCAACATGGGGATCTTTGAGATTCTTGGATCTATGGGTTATTTTTTTTTAAACCAAATTTGGAAAATTCTTGGCCATTGTTTCTTCAAATATTTTTTCTCTCTCTCTTTCTAGGGCTCTAAATGACACATATGTAAGACCACCTAGTATTATCTCATAGGTCACTGAAAGTGTCTTAATTTCTTTTTGCCTTTTTTCTCTGTGTTTCAGTTTAGATAGTTTATATTGACTAATATTCAAGTTTTTTGATCCTTTTCTCTATAGTGTTTAATATGCTGATCAGGTCACCCAGTAAAATCCCATTTTGATTTAGAATTTTCCATAGGTTCTTTTTCTTTTTTATTTCCAGTTATCTTCCAAGATTCCCTATCCATTTATTATGTTCATCTTTTCCTTTATATTCTTAGACGTATTGCTATTAACAGTTTTAAAGTCATTGGTTGCTAATCCCATAATTTGTGTCATTTTTTTTCTTTTGAGTCATATTTTCTTGCTTCTTTGCATGTTTTATGCTTTTTTGTAGTACACTGTGGGTACCACATTGTAGAGTATGTATTTTTGTCTTCCTTTATTGAATGTTGAGTTTTGTTGTAATAGGCAATAAATTTACTGGTGAATCATCTGGTTTTATAAAGTTCGGTTTAGAGTAGCCTTTATTCTAGAGTATGCCCCTTATTCCCATAGCATGGTCTTTCTGGGGTCACAGGTGAATGCTCAGATTGTTCAGTAATATCTCTTTATCTCTTTGCCCTGGATGATTGGAACTTCAATGTTTCTCATAAGTTCCCAAAACTTATGGAATCTCTGTTCAGCTTTTAGATCACTGGCAGCTGTTTTTCTAGTAGGCTTGGTGGAATCTTGTCCTGCACTAATACAGTTTAATATGTATTTGTTGAGTAGAAGTCACTCGTATGCAGATTTCTGAGCCAGTTTGTCAGTGTAAATTACTCATTTCTGACCCCTGATGAGTGGGATTGCTGTTCTCTGTTTCAATTCTACTTCCTTGTATCATGGTTTGGGACATACTCTGTCAAAAAGTGAATTTAGAGCTCACCTCAAGTGTTGCCATGTCCAGTGTCTGCTATTATTGCTTCAAGTATTTTGTATAGTTTTACAGTTGAGTCAGGCAAGTTTAATAATCATTACTCTGTCATGACTGAAGCCAGAAGTCCACATTTTGACAAATCTGAAATTACAGTGTTTCCTACTATTAATACAATATCAATTTTTAAAAGTACTTACAATTTACTAATTTGATGATACAAAAAAGCAAAGCTTTTATATCTACTTTTTAGGCATTTATACCCACTTAAGAAGATGGCAACTATATAAAGTTAAATTGTAGTAGAGCAGTATGTTGTCAAGTGTAAAATAACCAGTACACATAAGTGTTATAGCCCTTATGTGAACTGCAGAGCTATAGGTTATGGAGTAAATACAGGGTTTCTGGGCAGGGGTCAGATTTGAGTCGAAGCTTGAGGAGTAGGTAATATTTAAGTAAGAGAGATGGCATTTCAGGATGCAAGGCTACCATGAACAAAACTCAGTCTGCTTATAATAAAGGATTTTGGTTAGGATATAGAAATAGATGATGCTTATAATGTGATTTAATGCAATATAATAAGCTGAGTGGTTGAGGACTGTTGGGTTTATAAGGGTGAATAGTAGGGAGGCTACTACTGTCATGCAGAACTGAGGCAGTGAAAGCTCAAATACAAACAGTGGGAATGGAAAGGATGGGCAGATACAAGAAATAATACAAGGAAGAAATCAGCAGATCGGTTATTTACTGAATATGTGTGAGAGAAGGAGAGGGAAAGGAGGAAAAGGTGACAGAACTTTTGACCCTGAGTACCTGAGACAGTGATTTATTGGCAGAAATTAGGAAGGTAAGAGCAGGGCCATTGCTGTAGGAATGATTAATTAGTTATTAGAGAGTTGAAAGTATTAAAAGCATTATATTTTGTTTTTTAGTGGTATCACTGCCTAAAGCTAATAGGCAGTATAATGTAATGTATAAATATTTACATTTTGAAGGTTTTATACTGCTAATTTTATTTCTGTTTACATCACAGTATTTTTAGCTAATGAACTTGTTTCCTTTGTTTTATTAGGAAGTGAATAAGCAAATACAGCAAAAATGAGTACAAAGTGGGGGGTGGGGGCTGGGAAGTAGGTTCTGAATAGGACCCTAACAAAGAAAATGTAATTACTCAATTACCAAGATAACTAACCCATGCCCTTAAACACTCTCCTTTTCCTGTGACACTTACCATGTTGGATTGCTTTTGCCTATTTGTCTTCCTCCTTACTAAACTGTTGCATTGGTTAGCTTTTGCTGTGTGAAAAATTACCACAAAGCTAATTAAAACACAGACATTTGTTATTTCTCTCAATTTGGTGGACTCTCTAGGTTGTATGGTCTGGGCTGGCTCTGCTGATCTCTGAAGACTTTTGTTTAACATCTGATGTTGTTTGGTCTAGAGGGGCCTCCAGTAGGACCTCTCTGCTCCACATGTCTCATTCTCCAGTGGGCTAGCTTGGGCTTCTTCACATGGCAGCAAAGTTCCAAGAGAGCAGGAATGGTTGTTGCAAGGCCTCTAGAAGCTTGCATTTAAAACTCATACTTCTATCTCATTCTGTTGGTCAGAGCAAGTTACAGGCCTTCCAAGATTCAAGGAATGGAGAAATAGATTTTACCATTTGTTGGGTGGAGTTACAAAGAATGTTTGGTCATTGCTTTCAATCTACCACAACTGTAGACTCTGGGAATACGCTCTTGTATACTTTGCTCTCTTTGGTAATTGATACATAGGAAGCCTAAATATTTTTTTAATGAGTGACTAAATTAATGAAAGGAGGAAAACATTCAAGGAATATTTCAATATACCTTAAAGATATACATACTTTTATTATACCATTAGAGAGTATGGTGTTTTCTATGGACATATTTTAGAAAGTCTCTAGATTCTCCTCATATCCTTTATAATTGAACAAGGAAGATATTTAAAACAAAACAAAATAAAAAGCAACTATTGCTTGAGCTATGATTGTTTGGTATTTTCACCTTCGCATTTTATTGTCTCAGGAAGAACTCACTTGGATGCGTTGTCACAGTCCTATTCCCCTTCTCAGGCTCTGCTATAGGTAGACTAACTCCAACCTGAACATGCAGGAGACCAGGAGCAAAGATTCTGTATTAAAATTAATAAAATTATAAGTCAAGGAAAAAAATCATATCTGCCTCTTGGGTGAATGAACGAACCATAGTCTGTAGAGTCAGGTTAGCTAGCATTACTCTGTCAACCTCAGCAAATGACTTAATCTCTGTAAATCTGTTTTCTCATCTGGGACCATATTTCTCAGGAAATATTGTGAAAATTAAATTGTGAAGCACTAGCTATAATTCCTGATTTATGGAAGGTAATCAGTGAAGTTTTAGTTCTTTTTACATGTGAACCAAAGTACTGGCGTATGAAGGCATTCATCAGGGTTTCTCTTTTGTTGTGTTACTGACATTTGGGGTCAGATATTTCTTCATTATAAAGAGCTGTCCTGTGCATTACAAGATGTTTAGCAGCATCTCTGCCTTCTACACACTAGATGCCAATAGAACCATCCACCAGTGTGACAGCTAAAAATGTCTCCAGACATTGCCAAATGTCCCTAGTGGCAAAATATGCAAACATTTTATTCAACAGTTATAAGGATAGGGATAAAGAAGAATGTGGCAATGTACCCACAATGTAGGATAGGAAAGAGAAGTACTTGATTCTTCTCAAAATGCCTAAAACCCTTACTGTCTTTTATTACTCTTCCCATAAGTTAACTTATTTATTATGCTCTAACAAAATGGTTAACATTTACTGTGTGCTACTGGCTATGCTAGTAAGCTTCCCATGAGCTAATATTTGAATGTTGTGTATGTATCTGCCATCTATTAGAGTGGTATTCCATTATGAACAGGAACCTTATACCAGCTCCAGCCACAATGTATTTGTATTTATGAGGTAGCTATTCTACATTGATTAAATTGGTTGCATTGTACCCAAATAAAGCAATAAGGAACTGAAAATGGATGGAGGTGTGGAAAAAGATGGAAAATGAGTTTATACAAATCTATCTAAATGTGATAGATTATAAATATTGATTTAAAAAAAAACAGCTATTTTGAGAAAAGTAAACCCACCATTAATTTTTCTTTCATGATCACTAAACCAAAATATCAGAAGATATAAATAAATATCCCCTTTAAAGTTAATTTTTTCTATCATATTTATTATGAAAAGGATTCCAGTAGTGTTTAGAAATTTTTCACTTACTCATACTTCATGTTTTATTCACTATATGTCATTAATTGTTAAACATGTTAAACTTTTAAGTTCAGCATGGCGTTTGATTTTCTCTTTTTTCCTTAAAAACATATATTTCTAATTACATATATGAGTTAGAAGATTAAAACAGGGGAATCCCTGGGTGGCTCAGCGGTTTGGCACCTGCATTCAGCCCAGGGCATGATCCTGGAGTCCCAGGATCGAGCCTGCTTCTCCCTCTGCCTGTGTCTCTGCTTCTCTCTCTCTCTCATGAATAAATGAATAAAATCTTTAAAAAAAAAAAAAAGAATTAAAAAAGGAAGGTGTAACTTAGGGAGTAATAGTCTCCATGTCACTATATATGGATCTGAATTATTTTTAACAGCTACATAATATATAAGGTGTAAGTGTAACATAATTATAATCAAACATCTGCTATCAAAGAACATTTAGATTGTTGCCAGTTTTTTGCAACAATGCATATCCTTGTACTATTTTTTTTTTTTTTTTTGCACACTTGCTCATCTAATTCTTTAGTACAAATTTCTGGGAGTAGGATTGCAGAGCAAAAAGATAAGTGTCAGTTGAATATTTCACATTATATGTAGTACACATGTATTTGTGCTTTACAGTACACTTTCTCCAAAAAATTTCTCTATCTGGATAAATAGCCTTTATATCAATTTATTATTTAACAAAGAAATAGCAAAAAGTCACTCTTTTTCCTGTAATTTCATCCTCATTGTTGTCCAGGATGAGGTATTAAAGTGACACCTAGGTGGTGTCTGTACAGCTGAATATAATCTTGAAAATAGAGACACTGTATCTCTCTCATTCCCAGCTGCATCCTCTGAATGACCTAACATTCTGTTTTTCAGACTGCAGATTGTCACCCACTGGTGGGTCATGAAATCAATGTGTTTGAGAAGTTTGTTGTTTTTCTTTTTAATGAAATGTAATAGAATTTTAAAAAGTATGTTTTCTTACAGTGGACCCTGACCAAAAAATGTGAATATATCTAATCCTAGAAAGTTCCTCCAGATATAAGGAGGGAAGTGGCCTTGGTCTTGCTTGCTGCCTTCACTAAGAACTCTCTGTGCCAGCCTTTGATGTCAGTAGTGAGATTGTCACAGATGTGTAGAAAATAATCCATTAGGCATTTCCTATAGAATTTGTCACATGTTTCGAATTTAGCCAGTTATAACATTATGCCTCTCATGTGAGAAGTACAAACAATGTGCTGGAGAAGCTGTTTTTCTT
This sequence comes from Canis lupus baileyi, assembly GCF_048164855.1. Taxonomy (NCBI): domain Eukaryota; kingdom Metazoa; phylum Chordata; class Mammalia; order Carnivora; family Canidae; genus Canis; species Canis lupus. Next base: position 24,029,785 of record NC_132870.1, read on the forward strand.
GCTAGCAAGCCACATTTTCTATTTCTCTTTCCACTGTGTGAAAATTTTCCTGAAAACCTCACCCTTGGGGGAGAGAGATGCAGAGAGCTTAGGCTCGTCTTCTCACCAGTCAACCCACTATCTCCCTTTCTGTTTCAAGGTCCTTCCTCAAAAGCACGGAACTGTGCAAAGGGAAAGTGAGAGGAAGGGCTCAGGGAGCTGGGGGGCATTAGGGGCTTTCCCTGGTCTTTCCTAATCCTTCAGTTCTGAAGGCTTAGTCGGTATTTCAAAATTTTGAAATAAAACTTGCTTTTACAATTAATGCAAATAATTCTCATTGATTCATCCTTTCTAAATAATTCCTGGTTTCTTTTGACATTTTGTTTTTAAATTATGATTTAACATTGACATCATTCTGAGGGTTACTGTTACTCTAGCTCTGTATGGTGCATTTAACTATAAAAGTTCAGATTTTAATCACCACCCACGTCTCTCTTGGGCTACTATGGACTTTTTTTTTTAAAGATTTCATTTATTTGACAGAGAGAGAGGTACAAGCAGGGGGAGCAGCAAGCAGAAGGAGAGGGAGAAGGAGGCTCCCCACTGAGCAGGGAGCCCAGTGTGAGGCTCAATCCCAGGACCCTGAGATCATGGCCTGAGCCAAAGGCAGACAGTTAAACTGACTGAGCCACCCAGGCACCGCTGCTGTTAGGCTTTTAAAACTGATCTTTTGGCACACGTTTGTGCATAAATCATGGGGATAATATTGGCAGGAGGACTGTGTTTAACTAGGTAGCATAGTGTGTCTAATGCCTACATATTCATTAAGGTTTTAACTACAATAAAGATCATGATAGGAATCCTGTGGCAGTTCTAAGAAAGTAAATTAAGTTTGTTTTTAAATCTAAGTGAGGACCATTTTATATTAAATCCATATATTGGGCAGCCCAGGTGGCTCAGCGGTTTAGCACTTGCCTTCAGCCCAGGGCGTGATCCTGGAGTCCTGGGATTGAGTTCCACATCAGGTTCCCTGCATGGAGCCTGCTTCTCCTCCCTCTGCCTGGGTCTCTGCTTCTCTCTCTGTGTGTGTCTCTCATGAATAAATAAATAAAATCTTAAAAAACAAAAACAAAAACTTCTCACTTTACAGATGAGGAAACAGAGGCCACAGTGAGTGTCATTGTGTATCCAGAGTCACACACCCAGCAGCAGGAAGAACTTTGGAGTTTTGAATGACTTAATTCCTTTTTTACTGCATCAGGGCAATTTTCCTTTTTTTAAAAGGAAAATTAATTGCTTATCTTAATTGATTACAGTTATTTGTCAATCTTTAGCAGTTTTATATTTTAGACAAGTATTTCTTTCAAATCTGCCTAGAGTTCTAATCCTACAGAATGTACCTTTCAACCTTCTGCTACAGGTGGACACTGCTCTGTATCCCACTAGCAGTCCTCACAAGGCTTGCTCACTCCTCATCAGGCACAGAGGTCTCTGACAAGAGAGGACTTCATTTGAAGTCAGTGTCCTCTTTGGAGGATTTTGTTCTTACTGGAGATGTATTCATTAGGGTAAAGGCTAGTCTGTTTTAAGAGAGGGACCGAGCAATATTCTAGGTCAAAGAACAAAGAAATTTCTTTCTTTCTCATATCATCGCCAGTATTAGCTATTATTCATCATCATCTGTGTGGAAGAAGCTAGGTCTTCTTCATGTCTAGGTTTTATCCAGCAGCAAAGAGAAAAAACAAAAACAAAAATATGAAGGAAGCATGTCAAGGGCCTTACGCCCAGACCTGAAAGTGGCACACAAATAGTTTTGACATTCCATTGGTGAGCATTTCACCAAAGGAAGTGGAGAGGTATACTCTAGCTGAGCAGTCACATTTCCAGCTACAGCTCCTATCACCGTGCAAAAGGAAAGAACAGATTTTGGCATGTAATTAACATTCTCAGCCCAAGTCCCAAGGGCCCTTGAGTGCTTTATAGACTTCATGAAGAAAAAAAAAAAAAAAGAAAGAAAAAATTTGACTCAGAAATGCAGTATAACTGAAACTAATGTAAAATCATGTGCCAACTATATTTCAGTAAAAAATAAAAGAAAAATTTATCTCAGGAATTAATATTTGCTTTCAGCCTTTTTTGTCCTTTAATCTTTCATGTAAATAGATCTAAAATTTGATCTAGATAAATTTAAATAAAATCAGCTATATTTAAAGTAATAATAAGGATATTTCTAAAGTAAGTAAATCCAAAATGATATGTGATTTTTAGACACTGTTTTTATCTGGCCATGTGGTTTTTCACTTTTCTCAGGGCCTCTGGGTAGTTGAAGATTGCTAGGGCCTGCAGTATGTTAGTATCTGGCTACGGTTGTTTAAATCTGAGACTATAGCCTTGATAATAAGGATTCTTACAGTTTTTCTCTGCCACTGTTTTAAAAAAGTTTTATTTATTTTAGAGAGAGAGAGTGTGTGTGTGCACACACAAGTGAGAGGAGGGGCAAAAGCAAAGACAGGGAATGGATCTCAAGCAGATTCCACTCTCTGAGTATGGAGTCCCAACAGGGCTCAATCTCATGACCCTGAGATTATGACCTGAGCCCATACCAAGAGTCAGACACTTAACCAACTCAGCCACCACCCAGATGCCCTTCTGTACCACTTTGACAGTGGTAGGAAATGGCTTACTGCAGTGGAACACACTAGAGAGCAGAGCATGGCACACGGTGGCTGTCCTCCCCTTGTGCTGTGCAAAGCACTGATCAGGCCTTCTGACAGCAGGAGGACCTTCTCTGAGCTCCTCAACTCGAGCAGTGAGCAGAAATCTTGAGTACTGTTCTAGGACCATCACTGAATTCATGAAAGGTTGGAAAATAATCTACACAAAAAGCTAAGACTAAATCCTTGATGTCTAGATGGTGACAAATAGAAATGACCTCTAAGAATTTCAGTACATCTGACTTTTATACAGAAGGTGAAGATTGGTTGCACCAAACTCCAGGACACTGTTGTGAGCTTGACAGAGTTTTGGATTGTACATGAATGGTAATTCCTTGATTGTGCAGTTTTCCTGCTGTTAGATTCCAAAAAGGAACTACTCTTCTAAGGTTGATGCCTCTTCCTAAGATCTTTTAAAAAAGATTAAGTTTGGTTGTAATGGAATAATATAGTGTTCTCCTGCATGATGGATTTCTTAAGTGTCATTCCGTTCTTACAGTTTTGTTTTGTTTTGTTTTGATGCACAGCTCCAGAATGGCAGAAGACGATACATATTTGGGAGCGCATGAGCAAGTAAGTATTATAATCTCACTGATAATTTTTTGTAAATGTATTCATACTTTAAAATATATAGAGGCAGCAGTAGTATTTATCAGAAAAATTCTAACGTTGGTAAAAGTTTATTTTAAATTGTTTTTGCAGTTTCTGTGTCTCTCCATGTGAGGTCAGAGAGGACATGTTACATAAAATGAGTAACTTAAACCCTCTTATCACACACACGACTACATAAAAATTATATATGCTACAAGTCAAATGATAAATACCATATTAGTTTCCTAGGGCTCCTGTAACAAATTATCACAAACCAGATGGCTGAAAAAAATAGATATATGGTGTGCCTAGATCGCTTAGTCAGTTGGGCGTCCGACTCTTAATTTGGCTCAGGTCATGATCTTGGAGTTGTGGGATCCAGCCATGTTGGGCTCTACGCTGGGTGTGGAGCCTGTTGGGGATTCTCTCTCCCTTACCCTCTGCTCCCTCCCCCTCTCCTTCTCAAAAAACAAAGAAAAACAGACAAACAAAAACCAAATATATTCTCTCACAGTTCTGGAGACTAGAAAATATCAAAATCCAAAATCCACACAATGGCAAGGCTGGTTACTTCTGGAAGTTCTGAAGGAAAATCTGTGCTCGGCCTCTGTCCTAGCCCACTGGTGGGTGTCAGCAGTCCTCAGCACTCCTTGGCTTGTAGCTGCATTGTTTCTGCAGACCCACCTTCTTTGCTATGTGTCTCTCCTGCATCACTGTATCCAAGTCTCCCTCTCTCTTCTCTTATAAAGTTCCCAGTCATTGGACTTAGAATCCACCCTTCAGTATGTCCTTATCTTGACTTGATGACATCTGTGAAGACCTCATGTCTAAACAAAGCTACGTATGTAGGCACTAGGGATTAGGACTTGAATGTCTCTTTGTTGAGGGAAATACAATATTTAAAACTCATCTAATGAGGAGGCAGATTAGTGTAGTGCAAAGACCTTTGGTCATAGAATTCAGATATCTTGATGCAGGTGCTGGCTGCTACTGATCAGCTCATAAAATTTGAAGAATCACTTACCCCCCACCATCCCACTTTTCTCATTTGCAAAATAGGAATGCTAGCCCCACACTCACAGGGGTGTTGGAAAGACTGAATAGGCAATGAATGTGTTTTGGGAACATAAAACTATTCATTATAATTTTATTTTCACTTGTGAAGGGATACCTCGTGTCCTTTTCCCCTCTTTCTCTTTTTTTTATTTAAAGATTTTATTTATTTATTCATGAGAGACATACACAGAGAGAGAGAGAGAGAGAAGCAGAGACACAGGCAGAGGGAGAAGCAGGCTCCATGCAGGGAGCCCAATGCGGGACTCGATCCAGGGTCTCCAGGATCACGCTCTGGGCCGAAGGCAGCACTAAACTGCTGAGCCACCCAGGCTGCCCCCTTTACCCCTTTTTCTCCCAGCTTTTTACTTTGAGAAACTTCAGGTCTATAGAAATATTGAAGGGATGCCTGGGTGGCTCAGCGGTTAAGCGTCTGCCTTTGGGCGTGATCGACTCCCACAATGGGCTCCCTGCACGGAGCCTGCTTCTCTCTCTGCCTATGTCTCTGCCTCTCTCTCTCTCTGCGCATGTCTCATGAATAAAATAAATAAAATCTTTAAAAAAATGAATAGTCCAACAGATCTCTGTTGATTATTAATATTTTGTTTCTTTTCCATTCCTCCTCCTCCCCCACTCTCTGTATATATACACATGCATACATATGTATGTATTTTATATGAAATGTATATTAAATGAACCACTTGAAAGCAGCTTTCAGACTCTAGGGTAATTACAATAGCAATATTAAACTTTTAATGTAATGATTTTTAAGAAGTATTTAAAATACTGAGATTTATTCATTTATCAGCTATTTATTGAGGCATTACTATGGACTACCAGAACCCTGGCTAAGAAGGACTACAAAGTAAGTGGTACAGCTGCCATTCTAATAGGAGAGACAGAAACATAGTTTCTATATAGTGGTAAATGCTGTTGTAGTAGTTTGCACAGAATGAGCTAGAAATGTTGAAAGGGATCACTCTACTACCTGGAGAGAAGAATAGGGTTATGAAGGACTTTCCAGAAAAAGTCTATGTAAGCTGCAATTTGTAAGATGTAGTTTGCTAGACTACACCAGGAGAGAGAACATTAGGTATGAGAAGACCCTGGTCCAAGATTCATAATCATTTCACATTAAAACTTTAATGGCAACCACCTAAAAAAAAAAAAGGATTTTCCAAATTTACACATGCAAATAATCAGTCAGAAAAATAAAACTAAAAGTGAAATACTTTTTAAGGGATCTGTATCACTTCTTCAAATAAAATAGACTTGTGTAGCATTCCTTACTCTTGACAATGTTCTGATTTATTTAGAAAGTAAGCATTGCTTTTCACATTAAGATGCTCCTTTTGCATTTTATTGTGCAAATGGTCTATAGGATCAATCTAGGAACATTTTCTTTGATTACAGCATAAAAGATATTTGGCTACTCATATTATCTAAAACCCATGTTTTACCTTTCACTTTTAATGTGCTATCTCGAACATTTGAAGGCAAACTCTAGCCAGCATTAGGGTTGTTCTGCTTGGTTTTAGACCATGCTTTCCTGTCTATACACAGGAAATCTTATCAACAGGAGATGGTCCTTTATGCCACACAAAAGTAAAACCTGCTGAAAACATTCATTTCGAGAGTTTTTCTTATGTGGGCACTTTTGTGATCATCAGCAACAGGGGTGCGGTACGATCAGATATTTCCATTTTTGAGGCGAGAGGTCCTTGAGGTAGGAGGGTTTTTTTTTTTTTTTTCCCTTGTCTCTAACTTAACGGTGTATATTTCCTGAAGTTTACATGTCCTCAGCGAAATATCCTCAGTGTTTTAATGTATTCCGGAATTTGCTCTCCAGCTGTGGCCCAATACACAATGCAAGCTTCAGCACACAACGTGGCTTCTGTCTTTCTTGTCTGAAGTGGACTGTGTGTCTCTCTCCTGAGACCAGTGCTCTGCCCTCTCCTCAGTGATTTCAGCCACCTGCAGGACAATAGGGAAGACATTTTTTTGCTAGGTCATCTCTTCTGAGACTTGTGAATACTCTCCGTAAGGTGGGGCCTGTTTCTTATAATACCATGTTTTTTGATTCCTATATTTCCTTTACAGTGAACAATGAGTAGTGTAGATGAGCTTCACTCTTCAGCATTGAAGTGGAGCACATTTACTGTTCCTCAATTGAAAATTTGCATACCTCACAACTGGATCTGAAATGTTCTTTATTTAAACACTGTTTCTTACTCTTGATTTAACTAGGCATACTAGGCTCTTAGGTTCCAGGAACCTCCAATAATATACTAATTAAAAAAAAAAAGGAGTAAATCATAATGCTGGTTTTTGTTTAATACCAGCTCCAGCACACTTACTAACTAGCATATCATAAAAAATGGAATATGGCTAGTTTTTGTGCAGTCCACAGATGTTTCAAACAGATGACTTATTTACATTGAAACAAATGCTTAGCTCAGAAATATGAATTTTAAGCCCTGAATGAACTAAATGGAAAGAAAATTTTCTCTTGAGATAAGTAATTATTAGTAACTTATCAAGATAGAATATATAAATCACTCAATACATACTGCTTGCTTGTTAGTTCTCTGTTGCTACTGTAACAAATTACTACAAATTTAGTTACTTAAAACATCACAAATTTATTTTCTTGCAGTCTGAAGGTCAGAAGTTTAAAATCCAGGTGTTGGCTGGGCTGCATTCCTTCTGGAGGCTTTCCTGTCCTTGCCTTGTTGAGCTTCCAGAGGTGGCCTGCATTCCTTGACTTGTGACCCCTTCATCACATCAACCTCTTATTTTCATCATCATACCTCCTGCCATTCACTTTGATCCCCTCCATCCTTCTTACTGGGCCCACTTCAATAATTCAGGATTTTCTCTCTATGTCCATATTAATTAAGATTTTATTTATTTGAGAGAGAGAACATGAACGGGGGAGGAGGAGGAGGAGGAGAGGAACAAGCTGACTCCCTACTGAGCTTGGAGTGTGATGTGGGTCTCGAACCCAGGACCCTGAGATTATGACCTAAGCTGAAGTCAGACACTCAACCGACTGAGCCACCCAGGCACCCCTCTGTCTCCATATTCATAGTTTAATAACATTTGCAAAATCCTTTTTTGCTATATGAGATAGCATTCAGAGGTTCTGGGATTAGGATGTAGTTGTCTTGGGCGGGGGGCGGTGTGGTGGTGGGGGGCATTATCCAGCCTGTCACACCCACTAAATTCCAGGTATTTTGCATTGTGCTAGGTAAGTACAGGTGAAAAAAAAAAGTGAGGGAGCTCAGTGCTCATTTATATCTGCTGCTTCAACTGTAGGTTATATTTTCAGTTTTTTGGTAAATTGCTCCAGGGTTTATGCTTAATTCTTACAGGCCTTGAAGTTGTATGGCTAGAGTTGGAGTTTATTTTACCATCATCAAATATTTCTAGGATTTCTAGGACTATATCCCCATGCTCGTATTTTTGAGAGTACAGCTTTAAATCATTCATTCAAAAGATATTAAATATCCCCTCTGTGATCAACATATACTGGACCCTGAAGAAATATTAGTAAGCAAGCCACACTGGGTGCTGGCTTCTGACCTTTCTTCTCAAATTCCTTTGTCACATAAACATGGCCCAGACATGTAGAGTTCTGTACACATGAGAATTTGGCTAAGTCTCATGAACGTGTTTTTAAAATCCCGATTTGAAATATTTTCAGATTTTTTTTTTACTTTAGTTTTTGTTCCAGTAATTGTTTTAGGTGTTTCAACTTCAAATATTTAATGCAATGTCAGACAAATAAGGATCAAATTAAATTTTCTTTTTTACAGATGTTTCACTTGGATCCTTTGACTCATACAATATTTAATCCAGAATTATTTCAACCAGAGATGCCACTACCCACAGGTAAGAGCACTCTTCATGCCTGTTGCTCTGTCATTTATTTTGCTTTTGCTTTTTTCTAAATTTGAGATTTGCTAGTAGTTCTTTTAGAAAGTCAGTAATATGCCAAGAAAGGAAATGGTACTATATGTTTTAAAAACTAACTGGACTTTTTGGAACTATATTTGCACAAAGTGTTCCACCCCCTTACTCATTATCTGATTTATATAATTGTTAGTGATTTCTGAGGATGGCGCAGAAAGGCTTTTTTTACTGGTAGCATTTTCCTTTTCACCCAATCTTTTTAGCTTTTGGATTCTTTATAACTCCTGTTTCCTTTATCCCAGATCCACATGAGGTATTCTGAACTTCTCAGATCTATTCCCCAAACATTTATTTGAGTCTCTTGTGTGCTGTCCAGTATGCCAGGTACTGGGGAAACCAAGGTTATAAAAGTTTACAAAAATCCTAAAAATCATCTCTGTAGAAAAATCATCTTTCTAAAAACCTTTGACTTCACATTCTAACCAATTGGGTGGAACTCATGATAATCATCCTTCCTTCTAACATGACTATACTATTACCATGGACAAATTGTTGAATCTCATATGAATGATTTTTAAATCAGCTCATTTAGTCTCTTTTTATTTATTGATTTGTATGTAAGCTTTGTGTGATGGCTCTTTTTATGTGCTCCTCATATCACCAGTGAGACTTAACATATGTTCTGAAGCAATATGAGTAAATTATGGAAGCTGTATATAAAACAGAGAGTTTTGTATTTGGGGCATCTGACTGGCTCAGTTAGTAGAGCATGCCACTTTTGATCTTGGGGTTGTGAGTTTGAGTCCCATATTGGGTGTAGAGATTACTTTGAAAAAAATTACAAAAAAAAAGAAAAAGATCCAGAGAGTTTTGTAATCACCAAAGTGGACATCAGGTATTCTATTTACTGTGGACTTGCTTGTCCTCATTGGGAGACTTCATCCAGTTTGTATCATTCTTGTTTGAAATTATTATTGTTACTCTGGTACCCACTTTTCATTTTTTTAGATGAAAATATTCTGTATTTTTATCTCTATTATGTATTTCTAGGAATTCTTGGGAGGGAAAAAGCAAATCTGCTATATGTTCACCTTCCCTAGCAGAAGTTGTATTGCTGAGGCCTTTCTCTCTTTACTCCACATAACATATTTTGTGGGCTGCTGTAAGTGAGGTCTCATGAAGTGCTGTCCAATCTGAGCTGTAGGTCAGCTTCCTGTGAACAAGTAAATATCTTGGTAGCTTCTGTGTTTCCTGTGAACTTTTTATTCTGGGGTTCAAAGTTCTTTCTTAGTATCAGTGCTTTATTGAAAGCCTAAGAACTTGGTTCTGCCCTCAGAAAACATAAACATTTCCATTTAATGCCTTGTAAATTCCAAACAGTACCCTGAATAGACGTTTTTATTTCATCTAATTAAATAGATGTTTTTATTTCATCAAATTTGTGGAGGTTGAAATAAGATTATCAAAAGAAACATCTCAGTAAATATTATGTGGTCAGAGCTTCACATTGTAAAAATAATTTTTGCCATAATATTTGAAAAACTCTTAAAATTATACCTTAAAATCTCATATCCCAATTATTACCTCATCATTTTTATTATTATGTTTTCCCCTGTCTGTTGTGGTGGTATAGTCCAATTTTTATGATCCAGGAAGATGTATAGATGTTTTATTCACATTTTAAAGGGGTAGAGAGGTTATGTAAACCAATATTAACTTGTAATTCTCATTTGGACTGTTTTATCTCCTTGAAATCTGAGATTATTAGTTCTACTACCTGTTGGAAACTCTATGTGATATATACAACTTTTAGGTCTGTAACATTATATGTACTGTAAGTTAAATTTCTCTATGTAGTAGGATGTTACTTCATGGCATAGAAATGTGGCCAAAAGAAAATTGGCATTAAATTGAATACATGCATATTAAATCTAATTTTCTAGTTGACTTAACTTTTGAGTGTATTCCCTAAAAGAGTAAATGGCCCCATTTCAGTAATAAAATTCCAAAACCTTAGAATTTCACGTATTTAAATGAAATTAAACCATACAGCAAAAATAATAGGAAACCTTCAAGTATTTTTAGAAGAGTTAATAAGTGAGAGGCTTGGAGTTTAATGTAAACATGATGTAACTCTTCTGTATGTTCCATGACATATAAAACTTACTTTTTTAGAGGCCTCTCTTCTTGATTTTAGCATCCTAGAGGGAATGTTTTTATGAATAGATCTGTTACATTATCACACAAGTTATATTAGTTGTGTGAGAATAGTTCTATTTCTAAGCAGTTTTATTTCCTTACCAAAAATTAAATTCTAGCCATTTTGGGGAATTTTTAAATTGGAATTTTTTTCTAAAAGTATTTTAAAATATCCAGGGATAAATTTCATATAGGCAAGAGAAGATAATTTTCTTAAATTATATGGCATTGCCCAGTCACTACCAATTTTTCCTTTCTTGTACATGTTTTGTACAGTATATTTTTCAACTGACTTCCTTATAAATTTCTTACATAATAATAGGAAATAATTATACCTTTGTTTCCTCCAGTTCTCTAGCCTTATCCTGATTCATCATAACATCGAGAAGATAAAAATAAATTCTCTCTTAAGTTATAGTTTATTTTTAATTTCATTGTGAAGGTTTAAATCTTTGTGAATTTATTTATCTAAAATAATATGAACCTCTGTTATCTAAAAGAATGAACTTCTGGCCAAGAGACAGTGAAGACTGAAATGAACACAGAAACATTCTCCTAGAATTTTGTTAGTATCAAACACCTTAATTTACTGTCAAATGAGTGAGAAACACCATATGCCTGTATTGCAGAGCTATAGGTTGTTATACTATTGACATAAAAACTAGCTGGGGAGATTAGGGACTTTCTCATATTGAACAATTTGATTTTATACTACCAGAGGTTCCAATTTGCCTTTGAATTTTCCAAAGTCAAATATAGTCAAGGTATGGATTAAGCTTCTAGTCTTCTTTATGTTTTCATACTAATTAATTGGAATGTGCCTATCTTCAATTAAATTATTTTCAAGATTTTATAAAATGCCTGTGCTGTTTCAGAAGAGTTGATATGAGAGTACGCAGTATTCGGAAATTGTATACAAACATCAAAACTATGAATTAACAAGAGAAGTCAACCATGTCTGATAGGCCAAATGATATTTGGGAGGGTGGGGGAAACAACCTAGCCATTTGGGGAATGAAGACAGTACTTGGGGATTCAAATAAGGGAAAGGAACCAAACACTTAGCTCAAGAAAGGCAGGTAGCCTGAGATCACTATCTCTGTATTTCACACATGTGGGTGCTAGCTCAGCCTCTTATACTTTCACATTAAGCACATTCTCTTTGAGGAATGGAAGTCAGTGTCTAATGATGTGAAGGCAAAAGGAAATGTCATGGTGCCCAGGAAATGGTTGCTGCTTTTAATTGGTATTTGTGTCATTTTAAAAGTGCTTTGTTAGTAGTCAAGATTCTGAAAGCTGTTGACATCTTCATCCTTGCCAGACGAACATCCACCTTCTCTTGGGTTGTGCAATATGCTATCACCATTCAACAAATGTTTATTTGTTGTGGCTCTCTAAAGGCATAAAACTGTTGTTAAACACAAATTTGCTAGTCAGGTGAGGAAGGTAGATTATATCAGTATGGAATTGTAGCTAAAAAATGAATTTTTTGAAACCTCTATTTAAAAACATAATTTCAGAGTTTTTCACTTGCTTTATATTTTGTAGCAAATTTCAGAAGCCTCACACTTCTTTTGCTTTCTGTTTGTTGTTTTTGCTTTTAGCAGATGGTCCATATCTTCAAATATTAGAGCAACCTAAACAGGTAAGAGGGTTAAAGGGATGGGACTTCCTCTTTAAATGCTAGATCCATAAGCACTGAATTCATATCTCAAGCACTGAATAGAATAACAAGTGAATTTTACAAAGGAAGTAGTTTATCTAGAACTTTAACACCCTGCCAATTTATGTGACAATTTCATTTGTCTACTTCATATTTCTCTTAGTCATTCTTCCAAGTGTCCTGAGCCTCAGTAGTAGTTCTGTGAAACCTAGATGATTATAGATCCTTGCTATCTCACTGTCTCCACCATCTTTTCTTAGCAGCCACTCCCTAGGAAAAACTTAAGTTGTCTCCATTCATTTTCATTTATAAGGAAATAGCCATGTATGCAGTTTATATATACTGAGATACACCCATCAACCCTGTCCATGTACATGCGGTACTTCTTAGCCTTCCTCCTTCCTTTAGAAGCCCCACCCTTTTCTATTTGTTCTTTGGAACATGTGACCTAAGATACTATAAGTACCAGTGGGGTGTAGATAAAGTATTAGAATGGACGATTGGGTCCTCTGCCCTCTGGTGTTAACTTTAGAGTCAGCCCCTTTGGAGACAGGACAGGAGCATTTTATTTTGTCAGGCTCTTCCTCTTACCACTAGATTTTGTTGAGGATACCTGGGAATTGAAGTGCCTTCCTTACCATGCCCCCCACTCTGTAGATGAATACTTATTGGAAATTGGGTGGGACCATTGCTATGAAAGAAGAAGAAAAGTCTTAATACTTTTCTTATTGGGGACAGCTCAATTATTATGAGATTTTCAGGAGAATAGTATAGTCCCCCCACAGAATGAGAACAAAGTAAGGGCAGCCCTGGTGGCCCAGCGGTTTAGCACCACCTTCAGCCCAGGGCATGATCCTGGAGACCCTGGATCGAGTCTCACATCAGGCTCCCTGCATGAAGCCTGCTTCTCCCTCTGCCTGTGTCTCTGCTTTTCTCTCTCTCTGTCTCATGAATAAATAAATAAAATATTTTTTTAAAAAGAGAGAGAGAGAAAAAAGTAAGTAAATCTCTGAACGGATGTGCTTACCACATTAGTGTGAGACTGGAGATGAGTATACCTGCTGTCTTGCAGTTATTACCCAAAACTTTTCTAAATGTTTTTAGTAGCTCAACTGAGTGAGTGTAACACTTTTGCATTGTATAACATTTAACACATGCTAACTAGGTCAAGAACTTAAAGCATTCATTGTGGTTACTGTAATTGTGACATGTGTTTGGATTTTGGTTGGAATTTAAAGGATATAACTTTCTTAACTATTATTATAAAGCTGAACTTGGATAAAAGTTTTTGATGTGGAGACAGAATGCCCCATGAGAGTTCGTAGTATTATTGTTCCAGTTGCTTGCAGTGGCAGACAGATTCCATGGACTGCCAACATGACTTGCCTTTGTTTTACCTCCATGTCCAATTCTTTTTTTTCTTTTTTAAAGATTTTATTTATCCATTCATGACATAGAGAGAGAGAGAGAGAGAGAGAGAGGCAGGGACACAGGCAGAGGGAGAAGCAGGCTCCATGCAGGGAGCCCGACGTGAGACTCAATCCCGGGTCTCCAGAATCAGGCCCTGGGCTGAAGGCGCCATTAAACCACTGAGCCACCCAGGCTGCCCTCCATGTCCAATTCTCACAAGAGGTAGCTAATTTTCTGAAAGACTCTCCCAGTGGAAGTTTATCCCCTAGAAGTCTATGCAATGACCTGGCCTGGAAATTTTTCTAGCTAGCAAAACCTGCATAACCCATGAAAGTGAGAAATCAAACTAAAATCTGTTTCTCTACATACTAGGCAAAGCATGTTTTTCAAGTATCTATTTTCATAAGCATAAATAATAAGAATTTTAAAATGCAGTTCCTTATTACAGGTTTACCAGTCATAAGGAAAAATTGACACATATGATTTACCTAAAGGGCTATGTAGTTCCAAAATTCAAAATTTAATTCACTACACGTAAATGTCGAAAAGCTCACCTGAGTAAAACAATGTGTTTGTTTACCAACTAATGTTATTTTGATGTCTGACTCCAGTGAAAGTAAAAAATTGTATTTAAGTCAGACTTTCTGACAGGATAGATGTAGCCCTTGCTTTTGAGGTTGATGATTCATTGTAAGCAAATGGAGTTACTAAAATGAATGGTTGTGGATCAACAAACCTCTAATCTCAAAAATTTAGAATCAGAAACACATTTAGACTATACATGTGGAGACAGCTTATCTTCCTGAAAAAAATGTAATAAATTTCCATCCTCAGGTTAAAAATTCCTTTGCAGAGAAGTTTAGATATTCTTATGCAACCATTTAAACTGTAAGCAAGCTATTAAGACATGTCTCTTTACTCATATTGTATTTGACACTACTCCCAATAAGATATAAAAGCATACATGTATATATTTCTCCACCTGCCTAAAGGAATTTTGTGATTAAAGATAACGAATTACTTTATTAAAATTGTTCATTAAAAAATATTTTTTAAAAAGTTAGAAAAATTGTCTTTTTTTTTTTTTGCTGCAATTTTCCCTAGCTCAGACAGAGATGAGTCATAGCGTAGACCACTAATCTTTAGAATATCCAGTTCTGTTGCATATTATTCAGTGCTAATTATCTAATGCTTTTTAAAAACTGAAGTTGAAAAAAAATAAATAAAAAATAAAAAATAAAAACTGAAGTTGTATTTAAATAGATTAGCAGTCAATAAATCTCTATCTTTATGGTTAGCCAATTCTGGAGGCTCATGTTGCACATGCTGCTGCTTTTTCATGCTTTTAGAAATTTCATTTAAATATTAAAAATAAGCCAGCAGCCTTTGTCCACAAAGGCATAGGGCTGAATTTGTAACTTAGTTTTAATTTGAATTTTGTGAGAAGCAAAGTCGCAAAATTGCTCCTAATGACTAACCATACCTCAGGGTTTCCCTGGTATTGGGTTTGAAATCTCCTGAGGAGTCATATGCAAAAGTATTTTAAGTCTCAGTTTATTGAGTTGATGATACACTCTGGGTCCACGTATGACTTGAGGAACTTGCCCACACTAGGGAATTTACTTTGGGCCTTACTCATCCCATAAAATATGCTTTCGGACTGATCCTCTTTGGAAATCAGAAAGTTCTCAGAAAATATAGGGACATTTCCAGATGTTTATCAAAGGTGTAAATTAGTTCAGGGCCCTTGGACCACTCAGACTATTTTGTAAGACCCTATGATACATAGTGCATATAGAGCGATCAAGGAGGACAAGAGTTTTTACATTGGCTCATGAGCTCAAAGCTGTGAAAACCTTTGCATTTGCCAGGCTTTGTGGTTGTTGAGTATGCAAGGTAGAAAGCCTCTACCACCAGGTAGTGGGTGTGCAGAGCTCCTGATAGCCTAGTGCTCTAGCGTTTATATGAAATCAGTCCTACTGTAAAAATAATTGAAAGGTGGGGATGTTCCTTAAAGAACTAACTAATTTAATTAAGATCTTTGAAAAGGATTTGAAAGAAGAAAACCTTTGGTTAAGTTTAAACTATAACACTACCACATATTGATTGACATCATTTTAAGTTGAGCCTTTTAGGAAAAATTCTGAAAGCTCCCTTAATATTAAGCTTCCCTAATATCAGATCCATTGTCATAATAGTCCTAGTTTTATTCTTAGTATGCAAATATATACAGTTATAACTGTTAGCTTTGTAAATCATAAAATGCTAGAACTGGAATAAACCTTACAGATGGTCTTGTCTTATCTTCTCATATGTATAGATTTAAAAAAAAACAAACATAGAACTTCAGTGTTTATCTGCCCACAGTAGTTCACGTGCTAAAGGCTTCCAGCTATCTCTTCACTGATTTACTACATCTGTAGAATTCTTGAGTTAATAGTATTGAAAGACATTATCTGGTTTTGGATTATTCGGGTCAGTTAATATATTAAGCTGGAGCTTAATAATATCAATAATCATAAAACCTAAAATCTTATCTTCTGAACTGTTGCATAGTGTCTTCTACAACACTGAAGCAATATATTTAACAGGACATTTCTGTATTCCCTTCTGAACCAACTGTAATCAGAGTAGATAAAAGAACTCCTTTTAGTAAAAGTCAAAGAAGCACAAATCAGTAACATGGCCAAGTTCAGGAGCTTGGCAGCGGCAATTTGAGATGAGGAAGCTCTGATTCAAACAAGCTGCAGCATGTCAAGTCCAAGGCTTAAACTCTTCAGCGGTTCACTCCCCACGTAGGCACAGCAGAAGAGGTTCTGCAGGGTGAGGGATCTGGCTTTTAAGCCACAGCTCAGTGCACAAGTATCGATTAACATCTATGTTTATAATAAGATTATGGGAAAAGTGGGTCTCGTTTGCAGTCCTCTTTCACAGGTTATGTTTTTCCTCTCTCACCTAATACACACAAGAATGAAACATTTATATATAACTTTGTTCGTATAATTTGTAATGAGTATTTCTCAAGTTTGTTGGCTCTGTATTCACCTTTGCAGAGAGGATTTCGTTTCCGTTATGTATGTGAAGGCCCATCCCATGGTGGACTCCCTGGTGCATCTAGTGAAAAGAACAAGAAGTCCTACCCTCAGGTCAAAGTAAGTTTGTGGTGTCCTTCTATATGATTCTGGAAGACTGGATTTCCTAAGAGCAAAAGAAAGGGATGCTCTAAGTGAATATAGTCTGCCTTTGGTTCTAAGATGTTTAAATGATTCTTCTACTTTTTAAGTAGAAATTTGTCTCTTAGCAGAAGTGACAAATTTTTAAATTGGATTAATATTTCCATATAGTCAAAATCATTACAATGTTGACTGACTTTTACTATTTCTTGATCATCTCCAAGGGTTTTTTAGTTGTATACTTCTGGAAATTTTAATAAGTGTTTGAAAGAAGTGCTTAATTTCAGCCTTCTGGAGATTTTTTTTTCCAGATCTTATTTATTTGAGAGAGAAAGAGAGGGAGTGAGACAGAACAAGTAAGAGGACGGGCAGAGGGAGAAGCTGACTCCCCACTGAGCAGGTAGCCCAATGTGGGGCTTGATCCCAGGACCCTGGGATCGTGATCCAAACTGAAGGCAGACACTTAAAACTGACTGAGCCACCCCGGTGATGCTTGCCCTTTGAAGATTTAGTGAAAAACAACAGATGACTGGGTTTGTGGATTATGTGGCATGGTATTCAAGAGCCTGGACTAAGATCCAGGCTCTGTGACTAGCCGTCTGCCTCTGCCTAGGTTATCTGACACTTCTAAACCTCAGGACCCTACTGTGTACATTGCAGAAATGTTAATGGTCTGTACTTCATAGAGTCTTCTAGAGATTGAATGAGAGAGTGTGTGTGAGTGTTTTCAGAGAGCTTGAAAGTACTGCAGGGCCTCTCTTGAGCAACCATGCAACTACACGTGCTGGTCCTCAGAACCCACTGCTTTCTGACATGTCTGGAGCGTGCCTGGTCAAACCTTTACACATCTTCAGGTTCTTTTTCTGTTCACTAGTTTAATTGAGAATATCATTCTCAGAGTGGTTTTGAGTTTCTTATGTTCTAACATGATGCCGTGGTTCATGGACTGGTAAGAATTTTGCAGATAAGCCAGTTGATAATTACAGTTTGGCTATTTGTAAAAGTTTTATTTGTCCAGTAATACTAGGCTTTGGCAAAGGGTTATCAATTCAGTTTCCACCGAGGGGTGTGTGCCTCTCAGGGTAGAACATACTTATTTCTTTTACTCTTGGTTTGTCTTTGTGAGAAGGTGAAAGGCAACAGGACAGACCCTCAGTAAAACCGTGATGTGGAGGAAATTTGCCTTTGGTTTTGCCAGCCTTATGTTCTGCTTCCTCCCTCTCCTCCCTCTCCACTTCTAGGTCCAGAACTCTCTAGTGTCTCATCCCAGTCCCAAGACAAAAGACAAAATACTGTGATGTTACTCCTTACCTTTTGAGTGAAATTCACCCCTATTACATGGTCTCAGCCCTACTTGTCATATTTGCATTGGAAGTGTCCTCGCTGCCCTACAGAATGAAAGATTTTCCCATGCAGGGTCATTAGGTGGGGTCAATATAATGTGTTTAACTCATGGAAGGAGACCACAGTCTTAGGGGCTCAAGTCCTTTAGAATCTGGGCAAGGAAAGAGGAGCAGCAATAAACACAGGAATTAGCATTTATTAAGCACCAAAGAGTTGCCAAGTGCTTTACATACATAATCTCCTCTAATCCTCCTAACAGTTCTGACAGGTGAAAAGCATAATGTCTGTGAGGAGACTGAGGCTCAGACAGAGGAATTCACTTGCCTTTCTCAATGGTTGGTGGCTCTTCTTCCAACAGCAGACTGTTGCTTATTGCACTCTCCCGCAGAGTGTGTGCCTGTAGGGTCTTGGAGACAGGGGCCTCGGGAATAGGATGTGGGAGACTATAGTAAAATAAAGAGCAGAGAATTGGAACTCTTGAAGATGAGAGGGAGAGAGGCTCAGGGGGCCAAGAGGCTTCTGATGGTAAGGAGTCAGATCCAACACTTATCTTTCTTTTTCTTTTTCTTTTTCTTTTTCTTTTTCTTTTTCTTTTTCTTTTTCTTTTTCTTTTTCTTTTTCTTTCTTTTTCATTTTCTTTTCCTTTTTCTTTTTCTTTTCTCTTTCTTTTCCTTCCTCCCTTTCTTCCTTCCTTTTCTTTTCTCTTCTCTTTTCCTTTTTTTTCTTTTCTTTTTCTTTTTGAGAGAGTACCTGTGTGCAAATGTGACAGAGAAGCAGAGGGAGAGGGAGAGGAAGAGAGAGAATCCTAAGCAGGTTCCACACACCCAGCATGGAGCCCCATGTGGGGCTTGATCTCAAGACCTGAGATCATGACGTGAGCTGAAATCAATAGTCAGATGCTTAACTGAATGAGCCCCCCCAAGCACTCCTAGTACTTATCTTTTTAACATATGTGTCTGTGTATCATATATATATATAAGTATTTTATGCATTTGTGTATGTGCTTATAATAAGGATAATTGAAAGATACATGTTATCAGCATTGATACTGGTTCTAACTACTGAGGAATTAACATCAAGAGAAAAAAATGTTTGTTTTTTTTTTCTAGACTGGTTCTGTACAAAAAATGTAAATTACGGTATTTTCATGAACTATTTACTTGTACTGCTCCAGTCTTTTGTGGCTAAGTAACAGTTTTTGATACTAACAAATACATAGCATATTTGTTGTAAATGTATCACCTAATTAAAAACTTCATCCATTTATGCTCAGTCTTCATATATCCTCCTCGTGTAGTGGTTGCTGCCTCACATTTACAAAATAATTCAGAAATGAAGCATCCTAATGGAGACATTAGATGTTCTTATCAAATCATAGTTTCTATATCAAAGATTTTAATACTAGGGGGAAAATAGGTATATAAACAACAAATAATAAAGTCAGTATAAATGTGTAAGATTGCTCATTATTGAACTTGAGATACGTGTCATTATTTCACCCAATCATTTATTTTTTATTCACTAATTCAAGATACATTCATTAAGCACTTAGTCCAATTGTAAGAAAAGGAAGAACAGTTTAGAGAATCTGTTACAAACTGTCACTGTTCTCCTAGCTATCATTGTTCAGTGAGAGTTTTAGTGCCTCTGTTGTTCATAACAGTTAAAGGAAGTCATTTTATTTATCTTAAAAGCTCTTAATCAGAAGGATGGAGAGGAGGAAGAGAAAGACACACCATGAGGCGTTTGTCCCAGAGCTCTTCTCCCAGTATCACTGTTAACAGTGATAGTAAAAGGGTCACCTTTCAGGTTCAAATGGATTTTCAATCCTTATTCTCTGTAAAAATTTAGACGGAGGAAAGAGTTGCTCTTGGTATATATCTCTTATCAGGAGGATCTTTCCAATTATACATGTCTTTTGTTGTAGTGAACTAAGCTCTTGTTCTGTGTGGGGCTGGAAGGGGGTGGGCCGGGTACAACTCTGTCAGGGTTTCTCAGACTCCGCAATACTGACATTTTGGCCCAGAAAACTCTTTGTTAGGGGGGCTTTCCTGTGCATCACAGGATATTCAGCAGCATCCCTGGCTTCTACCTGCTAGAAACCAATAGCCTCTCTATAGTTGCAACAGCCAAAAAATGTCTCTAGACATTGCCAAATGCCGACTTTGGGAGTGGGGGGCAAAATGCTTTAGAACCTGCTTTAGAACTGCTGATCTAGATGCAGGGTCAGATCAACCTTAACATTTCTCCTATGTGTATTTTTCTACTCTAATGCTGTAGCATATGAGTTATATGGAATTGCCTAAGTATATTATTTTGCAAACATACATACTTTTCTCCATTACTAGAAGATACTTATTTTCAAGATGATCATGATGACTATATAATTTCTTCTGGGATCTCTGAGCTAGCATATCTGGATATTAAAGAGAAGAAAAAAGATGTTTTAAACATTCCATATTCTATGATAACTGCATATCTAAAAGTTAACTTAGGAGTTCTGTTGGCACTCGGTTATGAACTGTTGCAGAAGAGAAACAACAGAAGAGAAAGTGAAAGTGAAATAGGTTTAGCCAAGGCAGTGAACCTGCAGAGCCGAGGTTGTGCGTGAACAATGGTAGCATCATTGGAATGGCCTTCATCCTCCCTTCCAGTGGAGGGAGGAAGGTATAATAGAGGGCGCCCCGCACTTACCCCAGAATCCATTCCTGCAGGAACTTCAGAAGGGGTCATTTAGATTTACTGTGAAGAAATGCCATTTCTGAGGCCTACATATGCTTTAGCTGTAACAGTGAAATATTACAGGCTCTGCCTTTTCCTCACCTCCAGCCTCTTCCTGTTCTCTCTCTCCTCTCCGTTCTTACTCCCTCTCTTTGCCTCACCCCTCTCTTGGAGCACAGCACTCCCTTGACGGGCCTCTGAGAAACTGGTGGCTCCCCATGCATTCTGTCACATGCAGGCACCAGCAAAGGGCCGGGGGCCATCCAGAAAGCTCCTGGGGTTGGCTGTGACTTCAGAGCTGCAGACCTCTAACTACACTTTACACAGTATGTGAATGTAAAATCTAGTTGGGTTACTCTCTTGTTAATTGTCCAAATATGATACTCAAGTTATCATTTTAAAAAAACGCTAGGGGTCTACCCACTTCTACTTTTTCTACTGGAATTTTGTCCCATCCCTAAAACCCTATTTCTAATAAGTTGGCTCTGGGGTAGGCTTAGACCCACTCTTACTGGGTAGAGATTATTTCTAGAACTCGGGCTATAGGCTATGGGACCATCTGGTGCTCTGCATGCTTCTTTCAAGGCAGAATCCCAATCAGATTTCTAGAGCCTTGCTGTGTAAGTCTTCACATTCTTTTCAAAAAATTGTTTTAATTACAAAATACTTCATACATACTTCAAGAGTATTTAAAAATTGGTACAACAAACATGGCATATGCTATCTAGATTTAATAGATCTTAACATTCTCCCATGTTCGCTTCTGATCTCTCTCTCAAATGAAACATAGTTATGGCTATAACTCTATCCACCTATAATTTTTTCCTTCTTTTGGTAAGTAAACCACTATTGTGAAATTTCATTCTCTAATATGCTTTGCTATTTTTACTGCGTAAGTATGCTTCCATAAATACTGACATTTTCAAGAAAATTGATTTTACTGATATCCACCCTACTTTTCTATTATATATCATGGCTCGTTTCAGGGCAAATAGGAGTTGAAACTAGGCTCCACTGAAGATCAGTGTTCACTTTTAACCTACTGATTCCTCTTTATCATTTAGATAAAATGTATTCATTTACACTATGGAGTTTATTCTGACTCAACAACAAAAAATAGCACTAAGAGAAAAATCTTGGGAAAGTAAATATGCAAACTAACCCTTATGCCTCACCCTTCTTAAAGAATAGCTTTCCTGTTGTTAAACATTTAATATTCTATTATACTCTCCAATAAAGTTTCTCTTTAAAGTTTCCTCAGTTTTCATTTCATCACGGAACTCCTAATGGGAGAGGCTGGCAGAAAAGCACAAGTACCTTCTTCTTCCTCCGGGCCAAGCTTGTCCTTGCCTGTTTTTGACTCAGCAAGGAGTGCCAAGGAAGGCTCGTTTCCCTCTTTTTCCCGAAAGTTATGCATCAGATTTTTTTTTTTTTTATTAATCAAACCGCTTTCCTCTTCGCAGAGGTGGAAGGGTGCCAACAGGAGCAGCCCCGTGGGGTTTTAGAAACTCTCAGTGTTCTCTTCCAAAGCGGCAGAAAGCACCCATCCTCAGCCAGTTTGACATCCTCCAGCAGAGCCCACTCAATGCCAACCAGAAAGCAGTGTCAGTGACCTTGATTCGAAAATACAAATAGCTTACCAGTTGGTATTTTTATTTTCTCTTCAGTTATAAATATCAAATGCGATGGACTACAACTTGAACCACAGCTGATGTGAGCATAACTATTTTTAATCAAATGTTTTCTGAAAGCTTGTTCTCACATATGTGTTCTTTCCCGAGTGTTGTACATTGAACAGAAGGCACGTGTTGAGATATGTAGGTCAGCAACAGCTTTTTGGTGGTCCCTCCTGCCCGCTTGAATATTTTTTTGTTTTGTTTTAAGTCCCCACTCCTGGTGTCTCTCACTTAAAAATCCTAAATGTTAAGTTGTGTCGAGGTCAAATAAAGACTGGCTGATCTGCTGTGGCATTTAGAGATATCACATATCCTTGCATAACCTTTGCTTTGTATAGACTTGTCTGATCCAGGAGGTTTGTCATTTTGAGGATATGGTTTTAAGACTAATTTTGAATAATTTAATCTGACTCAATTTCTAAAAGCAACAGGGAAGAAAATCACCAATAATCAATGAGGCATACATATAGAACCTAAGCTCGTAGCATTTATTAAAATTTATATCAACACCCCTAAGCTGTTTCCTATTTGCATATGTTCATAGGGGAAAAAAAAGACCTCCCCCTAGGGGAGCCCTCTGCTCTGTATATTGAGGAGAAGGCTTTGTAACCTGGGTCCCTTTGGGTGTTTTCAGAGAATTTTAGGACTTCTGAATTTCCATGCAGAATTTTATGTAAATGTATATACATTTTTCTGAAGAGATAACTTTTTTATCAGGTTTTCAAAGGAAGGGACTCAAACAGGGTTAAGAATCAATGCCATAGAGTACATATCTCTTTAGCTTTTTGACAGCAGCTAATTAAAAGATTGATGTGTGTGTATTTATATATATATATGTTATATCTTTATAAATTTTTAATTTTTGTACCTTTTAATTTTATAGTTATGTTTTTCCTTTTTTAAAATCCATTTTAAGTGAGTTGAAATACTTCAGCGTGCCAACACAAAGCTCAGGAAAGCCTCCCTTTACTTTGACTACAGGATGAAAAAGAAGGGAAACTTACTATCAGCAAACAAAAAAGGTGAATAGGCCTCACTGCTTTTTCCCTCTTGCCCTTCCATATTGATACTGATTTCAGCATGAAGTAACCATTAGTGATTAAAGTCAAAAGAGAGAAAATTCCTTTAACAAATAGTCATTGAGCCCTGTGTATCCGGTCCTGCTCTAGGCAAGCAGATAAAATTCTCTTCCATGTGTAACCACAATCTAGACTTCTAGACAATTTTTCTTTCAAGTAATTCAGAAGTCTTGCATTCAGCCTCTAGAATAAAATATTACCCAGTAGAATATTTTTTAAAATAGCCCTCTAAATTCACTGTATGTATTCATTGCCTCTGTTATGAACTAGAGTGAGCTATTCATTGAGGAAACTTCTGGCAGAGATCATAGCTATGAGTCTTAACCCTTAGAGATTATCAAGGGAACCAACCACAAATTCCTGAATTTTTAGTTTTGTTTTTGTTGGTCTGGCTTGGTGACCTTCTTCTGCTGCCCATTCCCATTTTTCTTCCCTCTACTCTTCTCTGAATACATGATTGTCTTGGGACCATTGTTCAGTCTATAGCAAATTTCTGATGGCTTCTAACCCCTTTGGGTTCTGTCTGAAGATTATATGTAGTGTCTCTTTATTCCGTTCAAAAATTCAGGTCTCATAAAGTCATATACTGGTAATTCTTCTTGAAAAGATAAGGGTATCTGGAAGTACTACAACCCTCGAAATCCCTTCCTCCACAGACAAGCTGTTTCTCTGCCTGTCAGCAGGTCTAGAGGTGAGGCTGTAGGCTACCCTGAAGTCTCAGCCTCCTCTTCTCACCTGCACAGGAGTTCCAGATCAGAGCCCTCTGGTCTACATTTGCCTCCCTGAGGTCTCCTGAGGGTGGACTGGAAGGTGCATGTGGACATTCACAGACGGTTCCTCTCCCTTGAGGTCCCTGTCCACCCAACAGAACAATTATAAGAATGGATTGTTGTGCGTACTTTCATTATCTCGTTTAGGTATCACAATAATCTACTGACATAGGTTCTCTGAGCTCCATTTGTTAAACTGAAAATTGAAGCCTAGAAAACTTAAGAAGCTTACCCTGAGTCTCATAGTCTTTCTGGGATGGAGGTGAAGATGTCAGTTCAGGCAGTATGCTTTAAGAATCCATGCACTCTTAACCATCACAGGATACTATTCGTTATTGAAATATTAAGGGTCTGTGTGAGGGGCCTTTAAATCTGTGGTCTGAGACATCAGAATCACCCAGAAGTAACTGCAGAGATGCCTGGGACCCATTCCACACATGCTTTTTTTAAAAAAATTTTTATTTATTTATGATAGTCACACACACACAGAGAGAGAGAGAGAGAGAGAGAGAGGCAGAGACATAGGCAGAGGGAGAAGCAGGCTCCATGCACCGGGAGCCCGACGTGGGATTCGATCCCAGGTCTCCAGGATCGCGCCCTGGGCCAAAGGCAGGCGCTAAACCGCTGCGCTACCCAGGGATCCCCTATTCCACACATGCTTAATCACAATGGATCATTTAGCCAATCTGGGCTTCTGTAATTCTATGATAACTTCTAAAGACTCATGTCATATAATGACAAGATTTAACAACAGATGAGTGCATAGGTAAATCATGATATAACTACAGGATAAAATATGAAGCTACTTGTTTTTAAAAAATAATATGAAGACTCTGTATAATATGGAATACTGCTTATAAACTAATGTTAAGAAGAAAACAGGATTCCAAATTAAAAATATAGTCACTGAAATGATTTAACTCAGTGAATGAGTTAAAATCAAGATTAGAGAGAGTTGATTTCATTTATTAAATATATTTGAAATAATGCCCTGGGATGTAGCACAGAAAGGTGGAAAACTTGAAGGAAATGGTGAGATAAGGGATACAGGAGACAGAGCAACAGGCGTCTGA
This sequence comes from Canis lupus baileyi, assembly GCF_048164855.1. Lineage (NCBI taxonomy): Eukaryota > Metazoa > Chordata > Mammalia > Carnivora > Canidae > Canis > Canis lupus. The sequence continues at coordinate 24,055,145 of NC_132870.1, forward strand.
CCGAAGTCCTGGAAGGAGGTGATAAAGCTGCAGGTTTCCCATTCTACACTTAGAGGTTCTAAGGTGGGAGGTAAGATCAGGTGGCTTGAGGACCACACCTTTAGGTTTTAAAGCATTAGCTCTAAAGTTAGTTACTTTAGGCTTGGGTGTGATGTTGATTTCTAGTTTTGCCACTTACTTAGCAGTGTCACTCAACTCAGCCAAGCCTCAGTTTCTTCATCTGTAAAGTTAAGATAAATAATACCTGCTGTATAAGATATATGTATAAAATTGAGTTATTCAGTGCATAGCACATAGTAAGCCTTAAAAACTATAGGTGTATTTATTTATTTATTTATTTATTAGACAACATGTGTGATCAGGGGTTGTGGGGGGAGGGCAGAGGAAGAGAGAGAATCTTAAGCAGGCTCCACACCCAGCATGGAACCCAAGACAGAACTCGATCCCATAACCCTGAGATCATGACTTGAGCTGAAATCAAGAGTTGGACACTTACCTAGTTGAGACACCCAGGCGCCCCTTTAATTTTATTTTTGCATACCCGCACTAATTTGAGTGTTGAATGACAACTATGCTGATTGGTTTATGGAATCATGGAGTTATACAAAAGCTTCACCAGTCCACTAATTTATTTTTAGCACAACTTCACTAATTAGTATTGCTTCCACTCTATTTCCACCATGTCCTTCCTTTTATCTGGAGTTGTTAAAGTAGGAGATTGCAAAGAGATACTGTGCCAAAAAGCTTACCTTTAGATGTAGCACATGATTTCTTATGAAAATATAGGTAGTAGGAAGCCAGAAAGGGGTATATTAAACTTTTGTTAGGCTTCTTAACTGTGTTCTCTTAGACGCTACGCATACATGAATTTCATTTGCATGAGCACTGTATTAGTTTCCCAGGGCTGCCATAACAAATTACCACAAACTGGGTAGTTTAAAGCAATAGAAATTTATTCTCTCACAATCCTAGAGGCCAGAGGTAAAAAATCAAGTTGTTAGCAGGGCCATGCTTCCTCCGAAGGCTCCAGGGAAGACTCCTGCCTTCTTTTTAGCTTCTGGTGATTGCGTACAGGCAATTCTTGACACTCCTTGACTTGTTAGCTGCAGCACGCCACAGTTTCTGCCTTTGTCTTCACATGGCTGTCTTCCCTCTGTCTGAATCTGCCTCTCCTTTCTCTTGTAAAACTCAGTCATTGCATTTCAGGCCCATCATAATGCAGTATGTCCTCACCTTAATTAATTACATCTGCAAAGACCCCATTTCCAAATAAGGTCACATTCTGAAGTGCTGGGTGAACATGAATTTCAGGGGAATACTATTCAACTCATTACGCATATGACCACTATAAATAGTGGTCTTAAAGCATGGGATAAAGACCGTTTCAGTCCCATTTTGCACTTAGCAAGATATTTACACATATGTATCCATTGTTTTCCCTTATATATCATTATTATATATTTGGGGAGTAGTAGAAAATCTTTCAAGTTAGAGAAGTTTGGTAGAGTTTTGAATAATTTATTTAAGAAAGTAATTCCTATATTATTTCCCCACTGAGTCGGGCCTTTAGTATAGTTGTGTGCTAGTAAATGTTTGATAACCAGCTTTCCTGGAGAACAAAAGCAAAAACCCTGATTTGTAGTATTTGTCAATTTCCTGGATGTAAATACTCCCACCATGGTCAATTTCAAGCTATCAGTGTGAAGTGCTGGCTTGCAATATTTCTGAAAATTTAACCATCTACTCCTGTGAGCTGGCCAGACCGATGCCATTTGTACCACTACACAATTTCGTAAAGAAAACGGGTGTGAGATCATATCCTAGATAGTCTCCCAACTTTTCTGAGTTGAAATGGGGCCTCTTCTCCCTTGGGCTCCTCAGTGGACTCTCTCCATGGCAAATCTTCCTTACAAAACTACTTCTCCTAGTATCTTTCCCTTCTTGGAAAATGGCAATTCCATCCTTCCAGTTGCTCAGGCCAAAACTCTTGGAGTTATCCTGAACACTTCTGTTCTTCTACCGCACATCTGATCTGTCAGGCCGTCTTACTGGTTGTGCTTTCCAATCTTACCCAGGACCTAATCACTTGTCACCACCTTCACTCTGCCACCCTGATACAAGCCACCATCCTTGTCTTTTTCTTCCAGTGGTTTTTACATTCATGGATGATTCTTTCCTGAATTAATTATTATTAGCAATTGGTGATTTTCTACCTATATCATTCCTTTTACTTTTTGTCAATTGGAATTCTGTTTAAAAAATAGAGCTTTCTCGAAAAAATAAAAACACAGAACTTTCTCTTCACATTCCTTTAAAAATCTTTTTTTAGTATCAGTTGTACTCATTGGTTATTTTGTTAGTGCATGTATTTTAAGCCATTCCTGTCATTATTTATTTTGATGCTTAAATTGGTCCCAGTCTTGGCCAGTGAAAGTTATTTGTATTTGCTCCTCTATCCTTTTGATATGTACCCACTCACTTTTTGAATACTTTCTTGTTTCTGAAATAATATAATGCAGCAGGCTTGTTCTATACATTCCCTGAGCCAACCCTGGAATCATCCATCTCTTCAAGAAGCCCTAGCTCCTTTTATCAGAGAAATTTCTTCAGGCTTTCACTAGACAGAGCTAGAAAATTAATTAAAATTTTTTTAATTCATTCTGATACCTCTAGTTCCAGTCTAACCCCACTGGCTTCTTCCTTTCCTTCCCCCATTCCATATCTGTATCACCTTTCTCTAATAATGAAAACCATAGTTGCCAATGGTATCAGTATACCTCCTCATTTTGCTCAGCCCTGTAGTACACACAGAATAGCTTCTAAATTGCTATACTAATAACAATACTAGCTGCAGGCTTACTAAATACAGTTCAGACTTTCTTTGCAGTTTGTTTTTTTTTTTTTTTGATCTTCAAATATATTCACGAGAGGATATTCAAAGCAATGTGTTCAAAAGTATCTTAGATTAAATTTTTATCCTTCTCTGTAGATATGGTATCATTAGGATATGTAATCAGCCTTTTTGTTTGTTTTCAGTTTTAGGAATTTCCCATCCTTATCGATGTAATTTTATTTTTTGAATATCAGTATTTATCAATCTCATTATCTGCTATTTACATGAAATTAACTAGACTCTTTAGAAATCATGGTAAAGTCAAGTTGTTTTGTTATTTTTAAGAATAGCAATATAGATACAAAAGGAATCAGTGAGAGCCTTGATGTAAATTGTGTTCTGGAATATTCAGAAACCTGAATCCATCTAAACCTAGACTATTCCATTTCTAGGTTTCAAAGGATGCTTGGCTGTCTTTAGCACATGTTTATCTAGTGCATCCCACATGGTAAGCAGGGTGCTGAGCTATGCTCTGTGGTCACACACATGAATATGATCATCTCTGTCCCCAGGGTTTCATAGAAACAGATATATACAGGATGATAATATAGATGTTACCCAGATTTGCTGAAGGAATACCTCTCCAAGGATGCTCTGCAGTGTGTGTGTATGTGTGTGCGTGCATGAAAGCTTTTGTGCATGTGTGTATCTTGGGGAGGGTTGGGGGAAAACACAGCCTTACTTGAGATCACCTTCTGGTTTCCACACTTCCAACCCACTGCCCACCCCGATTTGTGACTGAATGCTCCTGGCAAACCAGAGGCTAGAGAGCTGGATATCCATCTCAAGCCCCTTAGTAAGAACAGATCACACCAAATGTACTTCCTGTTTCTTGTTTAGCAGGTTTCTAGAGTGGTAACATGGTGAGATGCTGGAGACCTCTGGTTTGTTACTTCAGGGGTTAACAGTATTTCTCATGTTGGTGCTGTCAATGGAGGAATAGTTCCAGCCTTAGGGATCTTTCTCCCCAGCCACTCCAGTGTATTTTATTAATGTCTTCAATGGAGGCCTTATCACTTTTGCAGAAACATGAAGTATAGGTAACAAACAATTTGAGTTCAAATTAGTTTTGAAAAGCAAGGCAAAGTGCTAAATTCTTTTTCTTTTTAAGATTGTTTACTTATTTATTTAAGAGCGAATGTGTAAGAGAGAGAATGAGGGGGAGAGAGAAGAGGGAGAAAGAGAAGCAGACGCCTGCTGAGCAGGGAGCAAAGGGCTAAATTCTTAAGCAGTGATATTTAAAGGAGATTAATGCATCCAGAAAACAAATTACCACAAATACATTGTGGGCAAAGAGAGCTAGAAGTTTTAGGTAATAGTGAATTTAACATCACAACAATGTGATATGACCACCAAATCAGTAATTCCACATTAGGCTGCATTAACAGAAGTAGGATGTATAAGACCACGGATGTGGTGGTCTCGCTCCCACTCTTTGAAAGACTACCCCAGGAGTACTGTGTGTACTGATAGGCACCACATACATAGACAAATAGAAACCAACTTGAGTGTTTTCAGGGCAGAATGATGACAGAATTCAAACCTCCTTCAAAGGGGAGTAGTCTTTGAACCCGAGATTATTTATAGCCTGGAGAATTTGGTTGTCATCAAATATTTGAATGGCTATCATGGGAAAGAAAAGGTGAACTTTATCCTGTCTATCACAAGAGGATGAAATGAGGAGCAATGAATGGAAGCCCTCCAGGGAGAGAGGTTTCTGTAGTTACTGAGAGTTAGAGCTGCCTGAGGTGGAACGTATAGCCTCAGGATGAAGTTAATTGCCACTGGGCTAGTTCAGAAATAAACTGGAATACTACAGGGCAGGGAAGCTAACTGGTGGAAGATCCTTGAGGGTCAGAAAATTTCCTTTTTTTAATGCCTTTGAAGATATTTTTTGCTTAATAAATTAATAACTTTATATTAAGGGAAATCAGGATTTGGTTATAGGGCAGTTATCATTTTCTGACAAATCTCTAAAAATGATAAAAATTAATAACTTGCAGAATATTTCATCCATGCATCGAAGTGTATGATTCATTTCATGTACTTTGTGTTTTAGTCATCTTACACAGGCTGAACAATATAAAGTTATCATATTGAAGGGTTGTTTTTTTTTTTTTAACAGGGTTAAAGTCCTGCCATTTTTCCAGAATCCTCACTGATGAGGAGCTCGTTAGAAATTTTGGTGTTTCCCCCTTCCTCCTTTGGCTTACATCATAGTGTGTAGATGGTACAAAATGTTGGTTAACCTCAGTCTGACACTTTGGTCGCATTTTCTCTTTGGCTCCATCATGGTCTGGGATACAAATTAGCCAGTAAAGTGGCAACGAGAAATCAGACAAAGAAAATTTCCCAGTTCTACTCGCTCATCATTCTCCTGATTTAGTAGGGGTTTTCCACAGGAAATCACGGAAGAAGAATTGAAATGCCTTATCTTATGTACTTTCCTTCTGAAGAAAGAACCAGTTAATTGTCTTCTTCCCAGAGTGGTCCACATTCCTGTCCAGGCAGCTGTATTTGATCCGATACAAATTAAACTCTATAGAAAATGATGTCTCTAAGTACTTTCAGTCATTGAGAGCCAAATTATTTAATTACTTCTTTAACCAGTGGGTTTCAGTGGGAGTAAGAGAATAGATTTTGTAAGCAAGAAAAATGTATCATGAGGATGACTGTACGCCTTGAAGAAGAAGGAAATAAGTGTTATCTAATAACAATTTGAGTATCCGAATCAGAAGATAATCTTAATTATTTCAAATCACGTTTGGGTCAAAAACAAAGTGTTGAGAGACTTTACACTATTTAAAAATAATGTTAAAAAGTTATATTAATAATTTCTATTTTCAAAGAATACATAAATCAGAAACCTAAAGTTTTTGTTTTGGACATACTTCAGTCTTATTATATCTGTGGTCTGATCCTTATAGTTATTTTCGTGTAATTTGTGCGGATTAAAAAAAAAAACTTTCGTAGACTAAAATTTCTCCTTCTGACTTTGTTTTGCTTGTCTGTCTCTCCTCCCCCCCAACTTGTGTAATTGACGCATTTTTTACTTATCCCCCTGGAAAGACAGATCTTTATTATTAGGACTTACCTACCCAGGACAGGGCCCTCCTTGAATTAACTGAAAATAAACTCTTTGGGTACTCAATTTCAGTTTTAATGACAAAAGTTGAAATCTGTGCCTAACATAAAGGTTTTCTTTGTCTCTGAATTTTGATTTTCCATGCTATCAGAGGCCCCATTGCAACAGGTAATTTGAGTGTTAATTGTATGTTTTCTCAGTTTGTAATTGTGGTGAAATGTTTTTAAAATGTTCACAGTTTTAAAATTATCTATTAGGTTCCTTCCAACTCAGAAATTCTGTGATTTTAAACTTTCTTTTTTCTTCAGTTTGAGAATGTGATCTTTGGGTTTTGTCCTGTGTGTCCTATACATATAAACAGGAATCATAGAATTTTAGAGCTGGAAGATGTATTAGGCATTACGTAGTGGTTCTACACACGAAGGATTCAGGGGCCCAAAGAGGACAGGTGGCTAGCCCAAGATCAGAGCAGTAACTGGTGGCTACAGCTCTGGATGCTATGCTCACTGGAGCACTAAAACTTCACACTGAAAATTGACCCAGCTATTATCTGAAAATTTGCAGACTTGAGAACATTCTTTCACAAATGTAAGCATTTTGAGGCACTTATATTCAGCACAATTTCTTCATTTTCTGCAAACTGTGCTAGCACCCCTATTGTTTTCTCCAAACCTGGGATCACACTTGAGAATAAGTTACAGCTTTAGGTAGGTTAAAGTTTCCAGATTTTGCACTCCTGGGATATTTTTCAGTGACTTAAAAACATAAACTGACACTCTAAGGTCCGGACTGCTTTTGGCTGGGAGGGTGACAGCGTGGCTCTGGGATGCTGGCGGAGAAAGCCCTGCTCTGCCGCTGCCCCGGCAGAGTGTGGCAGGGATGGTGAATGTGAGGTCCACCGTCCCGATCGCACAGAGCCTGTGGCCAAAACAGTGCTTCCCTCCTCTGGCTCTCACTTCTGTTTTACCTGGAACCGACCTTGATGATTGTTTTCCACCCATCCTACCACCTTGGCCAAGCCCCAGAACAATTGGGAAATTGCATGTCAGGGTTAAATCCTGCCTAAAAACTGAATTTATAAAAGTTAAAGAGGTAGCATCTCTGAGGCCAGTCTCTGCATAAATGGCAGTTCTTTTTTCTCAGTGGAAAAGCCTAAGGGAGTACAAGTTCTTAGAAAAATAATCTTAGGACTAAAAATAGTGCCAGGGCTCCATGGCCTAACTGATTAAGCCAAGGAGTTAGTAGAGTTAATAGAATTTTATAAGTTTATTGGCTTCCTGTATCCCCCTTTTGTTAGAACTTTTCAGAAACTCCTCCAGGCAGTCCCTCCAGGTTCTGTTAGTGAGAAACCCTGTCACAGGACAGTGACCTCCAGGCAAGATAGCCTGATGAGCCCTGCTGTTGGGAGGGGTGGGGGGTGGGGGGGCCTTTCCTCACTGGTGCCCTGGGGCGGCTAACCACTTCACTGCTCCTTCCTTCCTCCTTGTAGCCTGGAGCCAATGATTTACTCAGTCATTAGTTTGTTTATTTGTTTGTTTGTTTGTTTGTTTATTTGGTGTTGAAACCCAAGGTCAAACCTGCGTCATTAGTTCTTTTAAGAATTGATTAATGGGATACTGTTTTTGTGCTGGGGTTTGGGGAAACAGAAGAAATAACTAGTGCCTTTGTCCTCAAGGGTCAGTCAGTTTAATAGAGGAACTAAAATATGCCCTAAAATATTTGAAAGATGAAAATACTATGTTTGTTTGGTTCACCGCTACATAATCAGCACCTGTAGCCGCCAGGTAGAGATGGTTGAATAAAGTTGTTCGGGTTGTTTTTGTTTTGAATAGAAGAATGGATGACCCAGTGGCTCCCAGACAAAGATAGACTTGTAAGAGCTCGCTACTTTGGTTGGTCATAGAAGACCCTGAGGCAGAGATTGCATTTTGGCCTGAATCTTGGGGGACAGGTGGAAGTTTGAGAGCTAACATCTAACTGGCAAAAACAGCACAAGCAGGAAAATCAGCAGCAAAGCCTCACAAATAGAAATCTGAGGTTGAATGGGAAATAGTGAATAATTCTGCCGGTTTGAAGAGTATACATGAAAGAGGAAGGTGGGAATAAGGCTAGAGAGGTATGACTGCCCAAACTGTGCAAGGTTCAAGAATTTAGGCTGGGTTTTGCGACGAATGGGTAGATTATCATAGAGGTTTCAATACAAGAATGTGATGCTCTACTCAGCATTGTGCTTTGGGACTATAGCATGGTAGCAATGTGCTAAGGGGTTTTGGAAGGGAAAGGCACAGAGACACCAGGTAGGAGAACTGCAGTGATTCTTTAGGAGTTAAACCCAGAGTGCAGGCCGAGATGGATAAAAACTAAGGCAATGAGAATAGAAGAGAAAGATAAATGGCAGAGACCTTAGGGCTATGACCTGGCCAAAGTTTGGCAACTGTTTGAATGTGGAAAATGGGGAAGAATCTAAGATGATGAGGAGGATTCCAGTTCCACTGCTTGAAAGGAGGTGGGTTCATCTAACGGTTGAGTAGGTTTCAGAACAAAGGTGACAGGTTCAGTCATGGGCAGATTGAGTTATAAAGACGTTATGGACTGGAAGGTGCTCTGCAGACAGCTGGCAGTGTTACAGACACTTCAAAGAAAGGTAAGCACAGGGAATTTAAATCAAGGAGTTATCTGCTTGGCACAGATAATCAAATCTGGGAGACTGGATAAGAACATCAAGAGAGTGATCATGGTAAGATTAGAAGTGGACCAATGACTGAATCTCTGAAGGGACTTCTCTTTGGGGAAGGAGAGCACCTTTGTAGAAGTATGTAAAATACAGGAGGAGAGAATTTCTACGAGAGAATGGTAGTACATTCCAGGTTTCTGAGAAGTTAAGCGGAATAAAGAATAAGAAATGGCTAGTGGATTTGGAAACAGGGAGTCTGACCATGACGTTGAAGCACTCTTTCATTTGAGGAATAGGGGATTTAATTCATTTGCAAAAGGCTACAGATTAGGTACAGCATAGGGGATCAGAGCTCTGCTTGCACACTTGGAAAGAAAGAGAGTGGCACTGAAGCAGGTGTAGGTACCTTTTAAAAACCTTACTCGCTGAGTTAATAGGGGGAAGGTGAAATGAAAGAATCATTTTATATTTCTGTATTTCTTGGTGTAAGCACCTGGCCCATAGGTTTGAATAAATGCTAACCTTCACTGTTGTCATCATTATTATCAGGAGAGCGATTTTTTTTAGACTAAGGGAGAAGATTGGACATGTTTTGTGACTAAGGAGAAGGATCCCTTTGAGAGGAAGGGAGGAGGGTAATTCAAGGAGGTTTGGAACAAGCATGGCACTAAGGGCAAAAACAGAATGGTTAACTCTGGAAAAGGGAACAGAGCTACCTTTCTCGGAATTAGGAGAGGATATGTGAAGTAACAGGGACATTTTGAGCCTGGGGAACAGTAAGAAGGAGGTTAAAGAGATTCGAAGGCAATGGTTTCCACCTTCTCCACAAAGCCGGAGGAAATCTCAGCTGCAGATAATCTGCTTAAGGAACAAAGAGACAAATGAGAATCACTGTCCTTTATTTTGTGCCTGCCATGTATCGAGAACTATATTGGACACTTTAAATGATCTCCTTTAATCCTTGTGAAAATTCAGAGATTATGTATTTGTGATTCACATTATACAGATGGGAAAACATAGCCCCCTTTCTCAAGATCACATAGCTAGTAATGGGAGGAGCCAGGATTCAGAGCCAGGACATCTGACTCCAGAGCCTGATGCTTTTTTTTGAAAGGGAGACTGGGGGGGAGGGGGCGATAGAGAGCCCCAGTAGATTGAGATCTTGCAAGTATAGCTGTTCAGTATCATGATGAAGTCCTGTGAGGTGGTTACTCCTGTCAGTCACCAGAGTAAACATCAATCAAAGAAGGGCCCTCTCACATGAGGAGGAAGGGACTGTGAAATTGAGGTGGACTAGAAATGTAAATTCTGGACCTCTAAGGGTAATAACAAAGCAAAGAATAGAGATATGTTGGAGTCAGGTGCTAAGATTCTTTAGCACTGTGGAAGAATGCATGAATGGGGCAGCAGCAGTAGGGTGGGGAGAGGAAGTACATGGGGGTGTCTTGGATGTGAAGAGAGATGCTACCTTGGTTTTCCAAGGGAGATGATTCAAGAGTGGCCTTCCCTTCCTTTTCAACCACAGCTACCAGAATTCCTACTACTCAGCAGTCAGATTCCTCTTACTTGTCCTGGGGTTCTAGAGCTCCCATCCAGAACCCTTCCACCAATTTAGCCCAATGCTGTGCTCTGATGCATAATAATCATGTTCTAATTTATTTTTTTTTCATGTTCTAATTTAAATAGCCTAGTAAGAGGTTATATCAGGATCTAGCCATGTTTTATTTTTTTGAAAAGATAATACGAGAAAGAATATAGTTACTTTTTTTCCATCTTCAACTTCACACAGCTCTTTATATGCTAATAAGTTGCCTTCCATGGGTAACATTTTAATCATAGCTTAATTATTTAATCGTGCATTCACTAAAGAATGAATCATTGTATACCCACAATATGACAAATATCATTGCAGGCACTGGGGATTTACTAGGAAAGGAATCGACTCCGACAGAGCCTCTATTTTAGTCTGGAACGTAGGCAATAATCAATAAAAGTAAAGTGTGTAGTAAGTTAAGTAGTAACTAGTAGAAAGAAAAATAAAGCAGGAGAAAGGAGCCAGGAGTGCAGGGATTGGAGTGGTCAAGTTTAGATAGGAGTAGGGTGAGCAGTGAAAGCCCCAAAGCCTGAAGGATGGCAAGAGAATATACAGGTATCCAGAGAAAAGAGTATTCCAGGCAGAGGACACAGCAAGTGCAGAAGCTCTCTGACGAGGGGAGTTGAGCTGGCCCAGTCAGGAACAGCAAGCAGGCTAATTTGACTGCCCAGCTGAGATCAAAGAGGAAATGGGAGTGGAGGTGTCAGATCGCCCAGGACTCTAAGACAGAAAGGCATTGGAGGGTTTGGAGTTGTTGTTTTTTAACTTCTTATCATGGAAAATCTTAATCATTTATACTTGGAACAATATAATGAGTCCCCTTGTACTAATCACTCAGCTTCAACAGCTTTCACTTTGGGAGGACTTTGAGCAGAGGAGTGACAAGACTTGGCATGACCTGACTTGAGCAGGATCACTCGGGAGAATAGGTGGTGGGGAAGTGGGGCAGGCACAGGAAACATAGTTAGGAAACAAATCACAATGGTTTTAACCCAAGGAACAGCCATGGTAGTGGGAAGAAGCGGTCAGGCTTGGGATATTTTTTTTTTTAAGATTTTATTTATTTATTCATGAGAGAGAGAGAGAGAGAGGCAGAGACACAGGCAGAAGGAAAAACAGGCTCCATACAGGGAGCCTGACTTGGGACTCGATCCCAGATCTCCAGGATCACGCCCTGGGCTGAAGGCGGTGCTAAACTGCTAAGCCACTGGGGCTAGTCGGGATATTTTTTGAGAGTGACTAGAAATTATATACGTCATGCTTTGTTCAAAAAATAATAATAATTTGAGAATGCATATAGTGCAGTAAGGAAGGTAAGAGATGGACCAGGATACCACTACCCTAGTCTAAATCCCAATTCCAAAAAACTGGCTTATAAGTGAACATTTGGAACACACTTGATCCATAAGTTACATAGTGTGCACTCCTCATCTATTCTTTTGCAACCATGAATGATTGGGCTGTGTAAGTGTAAGGATTTATTTGTAATTTCTTAATGAGGTGATGACACCTGTTGAGGTACAAGTCCCAACAATTCTTTTTAAAGATTTTATTTATTTATTCATGAAAGACAGAGAGAAAGAGGCAGAGACATAGGCACAGAGAAAAGTAGGCTCCCCGTGGGGAACTCGATGCAGGACTCCATCCCAGGATCCTGGAATCATAACCTGAGCCGAAGGCAGATGCTCAACCACCGAGCTACCCAGGTGCCCCAAGTCTCAACAATTCTTAAAGAAAAGCATGTTCCTTATTTTCTGAAATAATCATGATTTATGAGCAGTGATATTAATGTAATTAAACTGAAAATTAAAATAGAACGGAGATTTAATAGGGTAGCCAGAGGTTTTCTTCCTCTCTCTGTATTAGTTGAGAACACCCTCTTAGCACATGTCATATTAATGGCAGAGTGTGCCTTTCTTACCCCAGCCTGACATCTGAGTCATCTGTGTTCTTGGTCAGATAAGTAGGACAATAAACAAGGTAAAAGAATGTGACTGGATCAATGCACAGCCAGGAGCAACTCCTGGAAAAACAGCCATTCATTACCAGTGAATTGGGTGGGGGGAAGAGGATATTTTCACATCGTCCCGCCTCACCTCACTTACTTCTATTCAGAAGACACAGAGCATCTTCCTACTCCACGCCGGAAGCTGTGTTAGACAGGGTTCTATCTTGTCTCACTTAATAAAGGTTATTCTATTCTTCCAGGGTGCTCAACAAATAAATAACAATAAAATCAGTTTGTCACCACTGAGAGAAGATATATAATGAAAACTATTCTTTTCCTCCTTTTTCCTCTTCTCCTCCCCCTTCTCCTCCTTCAACCTCCTCTCTGTGCTTCCTCCTCACTTTCTTCTTTGTCTTACCATCTGACTTTCAGCCTAACAGAGAAGAATGAATGCATGGTTGAATAGTGTCCGTGGCATGTTTTCTTTAAATAAAGGAGCCTTGCGGGAGGACAGGCACACTTTTGCCTCCTCACTACTAACTCCGAGACCTCCTTTCTTTCCTCACAACACACACTAACAAAACCAAACAAACAGGTTATTCAGGAATAACCGTCACGTACCAGCACCATACTAGGCGAAGGGGAACTGTACAACACGGGGCAGACCTGATGTTTACAGAAGGAAAGTCACTGAGCCAATGGCAGCCAGTGTAATGGAAAATGAGAATGGGCTTTGGAGTTGGGCAGACCCAGGTTCACACGGCTGCCCAGCACACCAGTTACAGGAATGATGGCAGTTTGCTTCACCTTAATATGCCTCAGTCCTTAATCTGTGGAATGGGCTACCACTGCTGACCCCATAGAGCTGAGGGGAGGATCAGCTGAGTTAACATTTTCCCTTCCCTTCTATAAGAACAGTAAGTTAGGAAGCACAGATGTATGTGCTCTGGGAGTTTAACAAGCCAAGAAAGGTAAGCCAGTAACCTTTTAGTTGTCCATTGGTTTTACCATCTTCTTATTGCAAAAAATTGCATTTGCTTTTCCTGCCCCACTCCAATCACATTCCCCCAAAAGGGGACAGTCGTGGAGTTTTGTGGGCTAAAGTGGTGAGGAGAATGCCATGGAGGATGCATATTTAGGTCTTACCTTTAGAGAATGAGTAGTGGTTCTAGATAGGGAAGAGATGGGAGGGACACCCCTGGGGTGATTGGAACCACTTGCAGGAAACACTGAGAAGCGGTGATGAGTATGGCTGGGAAGACAATGAGGAGGACCCTTACCACAGAGCCATTGTACATGCTGTACTCCCTGCTGGGAATACTCTTCTCAACCTCCTGTCTCCTACCTACCCCTTCCCTTGTTACACTCCTACCCTCTGTTCGGAGCTCAGCTTTCATTGCTCTCAGGAACCTTTCTCCATTTCCTGACACAGTCAGATCCCTATTTCGAATGTCTTTTGTAAGGGCTTCACAGTTAGGCATTTACATTCATTTGTGAGTTTCTTTCTTAGAGTGCTCTCAGCTCCACTCTCTAATTCCCATCAGAACAGAGGTTATGTCTGTTTTGCACTCACATTGTATCCCTTCACTCCCCGACCTATTGCAGTGCATGAAACATAGAAGGAGCCTAAGATCTACTCCTTCAGGAGATGGGTATGTTTTAGTTTTCAGGGAAGTAATAGTCTGGATAGGAGAAAGGGTTTATAGTTGAGATTGCTAATCCCATTAGATGCAAGCATTGTATTTACTCATTTAATCCTTAAAAGCAATTTGTGAAATTAAGTGCACTTCATTTCATTTTAAAGATGGAGAAATTGGTGTCCAGAGATGTTAACCATCTTTCCCTATTGACCCAGCTATAATAAGTGGCAACAGAGGGATTTGAGCCTGGCAGCTTGACTTCAGAGTTCTTGGATCGACTCAGATTGCTCTGCTGCTTTAGTGGTAGAGGGGCAAAGTTAGGTACACAGGTAAAGGTAGGATAGATTGGTTTGAAAATTATGGATTTTTTCCCCCTCCTCTTCACGGTTATCACTTCTTGAGAAAAAATAAACAGAAAAGAACTACTTCGTGTGTCATGTCATACATTCATGTTCCCTCTTCTGCCAAAGTGATTTGGTCAAATTTCCTCAGTAAACAGGACATTTCAAATTCTGATTGCCAGAAAATTTTAGACTCCTTCTCTTAGTCACCTTTTAAGAACCAGTATGAACTTTACTAGAGCCTGACAGAGTAACTTTCAATAAAAGGAGGTGATTTGACTAAGTTCAGTATTATCTGCGACACGAGGCTTCTGTTTTTTACTCAGAAAGCAGATCTAGCCTGTGATCGTCAGTACTATTGCATCATAAAGCTCCTGGAAGAAAGGTTTAATTTCATCAAGGAAGCTGATAAATCCCAAGCACCTCCAAGAATGATAGCTGTTACTATAATATTAACACAATTATTACTAGAAAATTAAGAAAGACCAGTAAAATATGGCACTCTGGGGAAAAAAAAAAAACAAACTTAACCCTAGGAATAAAAGTGCTTAGAATTGGTCTTTTTTTTTTCCAGCTCCTGCCTTTAGACAGGATTTTTAAAAAGTTATCTCAGGCCAGTTGTATCATTTAAATATCTCTAAATAGGGGAGTGCATTACAGTGATCAATAAGATAATCGTTAACACTGTATATTGCTCTAATTTACTGGGTAGTGTTCTGCAAACTTTAACCTATTTAACCCTCTTAACAAACCTGCAAGGCTCCGTTTTGATCCCTGTTTTACAGATGAAGAACTGAACAGTGCCCAAGGTCATACAGCTAGTAAATGGTGGAACTGCCCTTAAACCTAGCTAGTCGGCCCCTGGAGTACATGTTTGTACGGTGTCCCTTGGTAGCTGACTACTCACGTTTTCGCCGTCGTCTCCCTGGCTGACACTGGTGTCTAAGCCCTCAGCATTTATGAGCGGGCTCTGTGCAGACTCTTTCAAGAATAACCCAGCCTTCCTGGCAGATACATTGCTTTCTGGAAACCGAATTTTCAAGGGAACCACTATTCAAAGAAGTAAAAGGGAGGCTGAATAAAAAGGAAGGCCCCAGTTCTCTGAGGAACAGATGAATTTCTGAATCAATTGCTAGTAGCTCTCAAGTCATGGCAGCATTCTCTGAAGTATGCCCTCCTCTGAGTTAGAATTCCATTGTCTTGATTTGCCATACAACCTGAAAATAGTATCATTTTTTTTTCTGTCCCCACACTTCAGCTTTCTTCTTTCAAGTCAGTATTTTGGAAAGTCCACAAAACCCAGGGGCCTCCCTGTCGTTGCCCTGTGGTTGATGTAAAAACCAGATGATGCCATGCTGACCTGAAGTCTTTTAAATGGATCACACTGCGCATTAGTCACTGGCAAATTTTTCAGGTCCTTTTACCTCAGAGACTACTCAGTTCCTCATTCTTGCCACCCTTCGGTCATGAAGTAATAGCAAGAAAAAGATGTGAGTACTTTTTTTGAGGACACCTCCCACTCCTTCCTTCAGTACTAGTGACGGGTTCCTTCATAGTGGTGACATTTGAAGCGTCCTGATATCCAAAGGGATTGGGCTCTCATCACTAGATTCCTTCGGGTGTTCTGCTTAAGTAGAAATCCTACCTGATTTCACCCAAGTGAAGCATTTCATCATGCCTTACACTGTTGCATTCCTGTGCTCTGAGCACTTACAAGTGAAATTACATGGTCTATTTAGTGCTTTTCACTGTACATTTACTGCTAAAGAAGTCCCTGTAGGGATCCCTGGGTGGCGCAGTGGTTTAGCGCCTGCCTTTGGCCCAGGGCGCGATCCTGGAGACCCAGGATCGAGTCCCACGTCGGGCTCCCGGTGCATGGAGCCTGCTTCTCCCTCTGCCTGTGTCTCTGCCTCTCTCTCTCTCTCTGTGACTATCATAAATAAATAAAAATTAAAAAAAAAAAGAAGTCCCTGTAGAATATGTCAGCCTAACAAAGGCCAATTTCACATGTTGACACCAAGGCCCAGAACTGGCATTGGCTCTGCAGGGACTATGCAGGCACAGCAGCCAATTTTGGAGCAAACCCAGAACTTTTCATTCCTTGTCCTTCCCTGAGGGGCAGAGGCTTTCTTCTTCCTATTTTAAAAGGGAAAACACTAAATTCATAATTGTTTTTATACCCAGAAGGCTTTCTTTAAGTGCTATACCTGTTTTAGAAATTATTTGTGCTTTGAGTTGGTGGTCAAAACTGAATTTAATCCTAAAGGTTCTTTGTGATGAAAGACACATCTGCAAGGACAGGAGGCCACTTCTTGGGAAGGGCCTTCTCCTTGAGAATGGGTATTAGAGGGTTTGAAAGCAAACTTTGGCAGAAGTTCTGGGCCGAAGTTCAGGCAAAGAGGCCCCAGGTTTCCAGGGGAGCTACACTGTTGATTAGAAAGGATTCTGTCCTTTGCTCAGGGTGGGAAACTTCTCTCCTCAAAACCCTAATCCCAGCTCTGATCTACTTTGCCTCAACTCTTGAAGTGAGAGATTGGTTTGGGGAAAAAAAAATCCATACTGAAAAAATCCTAACAAAACCCTATCTCGATGGCATTTGAATCCATTTGATGATCTTGCTAATAGAAGTAGACTGGCTGAAGGGGATCTTTTTCCAAGAAATTTTCTTGGCAAGGGTAGATTCTTCCTTAAGTCAATGTTAGAAAGACTTCCATCAAGGATTCATTGCTAGATGGGATTTCCATTTACTTTCTTTTCCTTCTGAGCTATGGGCTGCTTATACAATTAAAATATTTCTAATGATTGTATAGTTGGGAGATTCTGGATTTAGGTCACTTCCTCAAAAAGAGACAATATGAGCTAAGGATATAGGATGACCAACTCTTCCCAGTGTTGGCCCTGAAAGTCCTAGAAACCTCCCCTCCCACCCTCCATCCTAGGCAAACCAGGATGGCTGGTGACCCTTTGAGGAAATACAATGTATTTCCAATAGTTTGGCTGAATTTATCATAGAATTCTGACTTATAGAATTCAGAAAAGTAAAAATAAAGTCATTGGTCTATTCTGTTAGTATGACTTTAGTATTGGGGCTTTCTCAAGGGAGGACTCTGTGGTCTACGATGGGAGCTGGAGGACCAACTAGAGGAGAAAGGTTGTTCGAGCTGTCTTTGCTTGAAAATGCCATTATCTCCGTGCTACTCCTTTTTATGGCTATTGTCATTATTTTAAAGATATAACAATTAAAAACATAAATTACCTTACATGGAAAAATCCGATTTTATAAAACAAGAGCTAAATAGATGTCAGATCTAAGGATTTGTGTGTAGGGAGTGCACTTATTTGAATTGAAAAAACTTACTATGACCTGGATATATGTAACCCAGTTATCAGAGCTCATAGCAGAGAGTGCTGCCAAAGGCTGCAGTGTCCCGACAGATCACCACAGGCCAAGTCCATGGTCTTGAGTGTCCATGGCCAACCTTCAGAGCCAGATCCCTGGCAAAATTCCGTCTCCTGCCTAATCTCATGGCAGAGACTTGGGGTATATTGTTTCTGTTCCCCCTCTCCTTCCCTTGATTTCCATCAATCCACCAATCCCCCCTTCCCTTCTCATGGATCTTTTACCCAGCATTTGTGATTGAAAGCTGTGATGAGAATGCAGATAAAAATGGGTTCTTGGCTAATAGGAAGAGGGATGCCTTGTGGCTACACAGCATCCTCCAAGATGTGCTGTCCCAACTTTAACAATATATACAACATTATAAGCGGCCTGCTTCCTGGAGTATATCCTCCATATACAAACAACCAGCATTAGCATTGTACTTTATTTCCATCCCATCATTTATTCATCATATATTTTTTTAAATGGAACTGTGATCATATATGTATAGGTATGCCTAATTTTGTATCATACTTTTTACTCTTATGGCTTTGTCATAAGCATTTTTCCATGTTGCAGTATAGTTAGATGTACTAACTTTTTAAATGTGCTTCTTGTATAGATCTGCAACTATGTGGGACCTGCAAAGGTTATTGTTCAGTTGGTCACAAATGGGAAAAACATCCACCTGCATGCACACAGCCTGGTGGGAAAACACTGTGAGGATGGGATCTGCACTGTAACTGCTGGACCCAAGGACATGGTGGTCGGGTAAGTGAGAGCATGTGATACTGTGGAAGGTAGGAGCGGATACAACATGGGACTTTGACTGATTATGTCCTTTTCATACAGAACTTTCCCAAGACTCTCAGAGGGCCTTGAAATAAAACTGTGAGTTCTCACTTGGACTCCAAGGGGAAAGATATCCACATGTCTAAGTTTTCCTAAGTTTGCACCGTGGTTCTGGCCTAATTATTTATAGCACACACACCCCCTTTCAGTCTCAGAAATGGCCCAGTTTGGATGATAAATTAAATGGTCACTCAACCTATGAAGCATTTGTGCCACTTTTAGCTGTATCTTCCTTCTGGAAATAAAGATAAGGACAAATTAGAAGAAACCTAACTATGGCAGAAATAAACACCTAATAGGTGGTTTTATACTCTTGATGATTCTTTTAATGAGCGATCGAGCCTAGATTTATGGTATGAACATTTTAAACATAAAATAGATCAATATTGTTTCAGATCTATGCTGTTTAGAAAGTGTGCCCAGATAAGGAATGCAAATTTGTTCTGACATTCATAGACTTGAAACACAAATACATATTCAGACATATTCATTTAAGAATCTTAAATGCAGACAGAACAAGCAATTTTAAATGAATGAAATATTATAAAATAGATGCAGCCTAAAAGGAGTAAGAAACTTTAAATTAATTGTTTCATTTTTAAGAATATCTTCTAGGGTTTCCTAATGCTGTTTTAAACAGTTAGTGATAAAATCCCAGTTAATCTGGACTATTCACTCAAAAGAAAGGAATTGTTTAAATCAACTGTAATTAAGTGGATGGTAAGTATTTCAGGCTTTGAATTCCGATCAAGTTTTAAGTTGGTTGTCATTGGGGAGGTTGAGCTTTCATGTTCCTAGGTATTTCTTTGTTTGACTGTGAAAATATTCAAGTGTGAAAAACCTAGAGAGAGAGCTTTCTTTTAAGTCACTAAAATCTGATTCTTTTGATGTGAGAAAAAAAAGACTCTAGATTGGAGGAAGAAGCTTAAATTGATTTGAAAAATTCAGTTGTGCTTTATATGAACTTGTTTCAACATTCTCTTAAAAGACTGGCCTGTTTCCTGTTGTATGTCACAGTTGGTTCATCGTCTGTTTTGGAATACTCTTACAGTTCCTGACTGACCTATGAGAGCTTTGAAATGTAGGGTAATTGTCAGGGTTTCAGACTAATTGATCACTTAGTGTTTCTGCGGATTTACCCCAGTAGGCTGCTGTCAGTTTGAAGTGTTGGTCCTGTCTAATCTGTGTGATAATCATATCCTTTAGAGGAAATTATAGATGAAGTTCCTTACGAATAATATTTGTTATTGTAAAACTGCTAGTATGTTGTCTATAATTTGGTGTTTCTGTGGCTTGGCTTAGTAATCTTCTAGGATTTTAGAAGGAACTAATGGTTATTTGGTTTGAAACCTACAGTGGGAATAGAAGTAAGTTCCCTGTTTCTAAGGAAAGGAAGGAAATCCTTTACTCTCTTGCAGTGGGGTTCTGTTATTGGGAGAACTCATTCATTCAACAAACATTTTGAGCATCTACACTCCTAAGACTGATCAAGATGTCTCATCATAGCACTGTGAGATTTTTGTAACCCTATACAACAATTTCAGTGAGAAATTTAGTCAAGAGGATGCCACTTAGGAGTTACAACAGACTCAGTAGACTTTCTTATTCAAGAGTGTTTGTTCTGTGAAATACTGGTACTCCTTTTATAATTGATTTTTTTATTTTTATTTTTTTTAAAGATTTTATTTACTTATTATTCATGAGAGACACAGAGAGAAGGCAGAGACATAGGGAGAGGGAGAAGCAAGCGCCTCACAGGGAGCCCGACGTGGGACTCAATCCCGGAACTCTGGGATCACACTCTGAGCCAAAGACAGGCACTCAGCTGCTGAGCCACCCAGGAGTCCCAATATAATTGATTTTTAATTGAGAAACTTTTGCTTACAGTATTTCCTTCATGATTTGTCTCTCTTATTTATTTATTTTTTTTAAGTTTCCAATGTCAGAACCTCTTGCATTTTAGTAGAGAGAATGTGCTAGTAATCTGGATTAGGGGCAATTTGTATGACTTCTTGAGCACTTTAATTCCTTCCTTTATAAAATATGAGTGTTGGGCTCCGTAATTAATCTCCAGGCCCTTTACCTCTCGAAAATTCTAGACTTAGCTAATATTATAAAATGACACGAGCAGACTTGCAACATATGTATTTATGGAATGTCATCGATTACTATTATTTGGCCCTAACTTGTAGGTAAGAATAGCACCTAGAAAAATTTAGGAAGATAGCCAGAGTTATTCCTTAGACTTGTCAATACTAGAAATGGAACCAAGATAACCTGTTTTCAGTAACACAGCTTAGGCTGAGTATATATTCACAAACAAGGCACCAATCCAGCATATCAAAAAGAATATATAAAAAATAACTCTGAGAAAATGAGTGGGAAATATCAGTGAGGGCGACAGAAATGAGAGACTCCTAACTCTGGGAAACGAACAAGGGGTAGTGGAAGGGGAGGTGGGCGGGAGGTTGGGGTGACTTGGGTGACGGGCACTGAGGGGGGCACTTGACGGGAAGAACACTGGGTGTTATGCTATATGTTGGCAAATTGAACACCAATAAAAAATATACAAAAAAAATTTTAAAAATAACTCTGAGAAGATAAATAATTTTTAAATTATCAAATCCAGAAGGGAGATGAGGGTGTGTGTGACTGAAATAGGGAAAGGGGTTTAGAGTAACTTATCCTGATGAGCACTGAGTAATGTGTAGAACTGTTGAATCAGTATATTGTACACCTGAAACTAATGCAAAATTGTATGTTACCTATACTGGAATTAAAATTTAACAAATAAAGGCAAATTTTAAAAAATAAATTATCAAAGCCAAAGAAATACTTTTCTTTGGGGTTCTCAATAAAACTTAGTTTCTATTTTCAAAGATATTTTGTTATCTAGATTAAAATATTCATGTTTTAGATAATTTGAGTCACAACTGTAGGTTTAAATGCTTACATTTGGGGGATTTTGCCTTAAATTTTTTTTTATTTAGCTTTAATGTTTTAAATTTTATTTCTGACTTATTTGCTTAGTTAGCTTTTAGTGCCTGTCCTCATAAAAATAATTTTAGTTCAGTATTTTATTTTTGACCTTGAATATCGACAGTTTGCTTCAACAACATCTTAGTTCTCTGAAATTTCAATCAATGGAAACTATGTTACTTGACTTTGCTTTAAGCCATCTTCCTCACCAATAATCACCACACCCCCTGTTTCCTGGCAGCCCTGATTTAGAGAGATCTGAAGTCATTTTTTTAAACCCATATTTACAGCATTTACCAATTGATGCACTAGAAGTGGATATATAAATACAAAAGAGAAACAAGACCTCTCTCAATGAGCTAGTACAAACTGTATTAAATTGGTATTTTTGTAGGTCCAAAAACAATTGATTATTGGCAGTCTTAGAGTGTTAACCCCAAATACACAGAAAAAAATGCTGGTTGGAGAAAATGAACAAAGTATGGACTGAGATTAGAAGTATCCAACTTCCAAATTAGGGTGTAGATTGTGAGTAAGGGGTACTTTTGAATCTTGTACCAGCTATAGTATCAGTGTTTGAGTCCTGAGAGGAAGAAAGGCCAGATGAAGGAGCCTCTTGAGAATCCCAACCTAATGACATGGGGGTTTGAACCTACCCAGAGGGCAGCAGTAGTTCCCAACTGATAATGATGATGATAGAACATCTGGCACAGTGTAGAGGATTTCACACCTGACTGCTAATTAAAGTCACCTTTGGTCACTTCATAAAAATACTGGACCAGGCCCTCCTCTCAGAGATTCTGATCTCATTGGTCTCGCATAGCATAGAGTAGTGGTTCTCAAACTTTAGGCACATTGGAATCTCCTGGAGGATTTGCTGAAATACAAATTGCCAAGCCCCACTCTCAGAGTCTCAGATTCAGTAGATTTGGGATAGGATTTCAAATTTTGCATTTTAATAAGTTCTCAGGAATCACTGATGCTGCTGCTCTAGAAATTACATTTTGAAAACCACTAGTATAGAATATGGCATTCCTGAGTAAGACACAAGATTGTAGTCCCAGTCCTATTATTAGCTGTGATAGCCATCTGTTTAAAAGTTTTTTGTCGGGTTTCACTAAAGTATAATTTAAAAACGGTAATATTTACCCTTTAAAGTGCACAGTTCAATGAATTTTCACAAATACTCGAATAAGAACCACAATCAAAGTATATAGTTCCATTGTCCCTCCCCCCACCAAAAAAATTCTATGTGCCCCTTGGAGTCAACTCTACCTCCCACTCCAGGCCCCGGCAACTCTTGATCTGTTTTCTCTCCCTATAGTTTTGCCTTTTCCAGAATGACATAAAAATTGAATCATACACCACGTAGCTTTTTTGAGTCTGGCTTCGTTTACTTAGCAGAGTGCATTTGCCATTCCTCCCGGTAGTTGTGTGTATCAGCAGTTTACTCCTTTTCGTTACAAAGTAGTACTACGTTGTACTCATGTATATCACAGTCATCAATCCACCTGTTGAAGAATGTTTCGTTTATTTCTTGTTTTTGAAGATGAAACCACTTTTTGTGTGAACATAAGTTTTCATTTCTTTTGGTCTCAAGTAAATTCTGAAGAGTAGAATTGTAGGGTCCATTTGTCTTATAAGGAACTGCCAAATTGTTTTCCAAAGTGGCTATACCATCTTGCATTCCCCTGTATTAATGTTTATGATCTTCAGTTTTTTCAGTTGCATGTGCTTAGTAATAAATGCCTGCTCTTGTTTTCTTTTACATTTTATTCTAGAAATTGTTGGACATACACAAAAGTAGAAAGAATACCACAGTGAGCCCTCACTGTACGCATTACCAAGCTTTGACAGTTAATCTTTACATCTTGATTTAAATATACCCCTGCCTAGTTATCTTTTGTATATTCATATCTGATCAGGTTCCATTCTGTTAAGAGGACACTTGGTATGATTTCAATCCTCTTAAATTTATTGAGACTTCTTTTATACATCAGAATATGGTGCGTCTGGTAAATGTTCATTGTGCAATTATAGAGAATGAGTAGTCTAATCAAGGTGAACGCGTGCTATAGAACGCGTATTAGAACACATTATAGAACGCGTGTTCTATAAATGTCAGTTAGGTCAAGTTGTTTGATAGTAGTGTTCAAGAGTTCTGTATCCCTACTGACTTTCTCCCTACTTGTTCTATCAGTTAGTGAGAGAGAGGTGTTGAAATCTCTGATTATAGATATATCTATTTCTTCTTCCAGTTTATAAGATGTTGTTTCTTATATTGTGAAGATCTTTTATTCAATACATAAACATTTAGAATTCTTATGTCTGCTTAATGGATTGATCCCTTTATCGTTATGAGATGACCCTCTTTTATCCCTGATTATACTTTTTTGCTCTAAAATCCACCTTGACTGATACTAATACAGAGCTATTTCAGCTTGTTTTAAAGATTTTATTTATTTATGCAAGATAGGGAAAGCACAAGCAGGGTGGGGGAGGGACAGAGGGAGAGGCAGACTCAATGAGCAGGAAGTGCTCATTCAGTGTGGCCCAATTTCAAGACCCTGGGATCATGACTTGAGTACAGGCAGATGCTTAACCAACTGAACCTCTCAGACATCCCTCAGCTTTCTCTTGATTAATGTTAGCTTGGAACATTTTTTTTCCATCCTCTTAGTTTTTACCTATTTGTGTCTTTATATTTAGAGTAAATATACACTGCATATACCTGGGTCTTATTTTTTTTAATTCGATTTGACACTCTCTGCCTCATAATTGAGGTATTAAAAACAATGTTTTTAATCTGATTATTGATTGGGCTGTGTTTCAATCTACCATCTTGCTATTTGCTTTCTGCTTATCACATCTGATTTTTGTTCCACTTTTCCTCTTTTTTCTGTCTTCTTTTAGATTGTTTGCTAAGATTTTATCTTCTTTTTGGTTTATACCTCTATATAGTGTTTAGAAGTTGTTTTACAGCTTGTTATGCTACACATCTTTAACTTACCATAGTCTACCTTTAAGTAACTTTATACTTTTTTATATATAGTACATGAATAGTACTTCCATTTCTCTTCTATCAGCCTATGTGCTTTGTGTACTATATCTGTACCTACAGATGTGATAAATTCCACAATATACAGGTTTTTTATTTTTGCTTTAAATGCTCAATTATCTTTTTAAAATTAGTTTCATAGGTAGAATTTAATGATTCATCAGTTGCATATAACATTAAGTTGAGTGTCCTCCTTAATGTTCATCACCCAGTTACCCCATCCCCCCACTCACCTCCCCTCCAGCAACCCTCTGAAAGTTTCCTAGAGTTCAGCATCTCTTATGGTTTGCCTGCCTCTCTGTTTTCATCTTATTTTTTCTTTCCCTTGCCCTATGTTCATCTGTTTTGTTTCTTAACTTCCACATATGAGTGAAATCATATGGTATTTGTTTTTCTCTGACGTATTTTCCTTAGCATAATATCCTCTAGTTCCATCCGTGTTGTTGCAAATGGCAAGATTTTATTTATTTTGATGGCTGAGTAGTAGTCCATTGTATGTATATGTATATATACATATATACACACACACACACACATATATATATATATATACACACCATATCATCTTTATCCATTCATCTGGGCTCTTTCCATATTTTCACTCTTGTGGACATTGCTGTTATGAACATTGGGGTGCAGATGCCCCTGCGAATCACTGTATTTGTATCCTTTGGATAAATACCAAGTAGTGCAATTGTTGAGTCATTGGATAGCTCTATTTTTAACTTTTTGAGGAATCTCCATACTGTTTTCCAGAGTGGCTACATGCTCAATTATCTTTTAAAAGAAATTGTAAATAAGGAAAAAAATATTTATATTGAACTACATATTTATCATTTGCAGTGCTCTTCATTCTGTTTCATAGATCAAGATTTCTGTCTGGTAGCATTTTCTCCTGCCCAACGACCCTCCTTTCCTTTTTCTTCTACTGCTGGTCTGCTGCTGATAAATTCTTCAGTTCTCATACATCTTTAAACTCTTTATTTTGTCTCTGTTTTAGAAAGATATTTTTGAAGAGTATAGAATTCCATGTTGACAGTGTTCTTTACACATTCTTAAAATATGCTGCCCCAGGGTCTTTTGGCTTGCCTTATTTTCAGACCTCTGCCATCATTCTGACATTTTGTTCCTTTCACATAGCGGGTCTTTTTTCTCTATCAGGTTTCCAGATTTTTTCTTCATTAGTTTTCATTTCTCTTTGCTAGTCTGAAGCAGTTTTATTATGGGCTTTAGTGTAGTTTTCTTCATGACTTTTTGTGTTTTGGAGTTCATTATGATTTTTTGATCTCTGGGTTTATAGTTTTTTATTAAATTTTAAAATCTGTCAGCCATTATTTTTTAAAAATATTTTTTCCATCCACTCTTCCTTTTCTTCTTCATCTGAAACACCAACTACTTGTGTGTTTGGCTGTTTGAAATTGTCCCATAGCTCACTGGTGATCTATTATTTTTTAAAATTGTTCTTTTTCCTGTGTTTTGTTTTGAATAGTTCTATTACCGTGTCCTCAAGTTCACTAATCCTCTTATCTGTAGTGTCTAACAAGTTCTTAATTCCATCTAATGTGTTTTTCTTTCAGTGAATTCAGTTTTCATCTCTGTAGGTTTGTGTGATGTCTCTTTTATATCTTGCAGGTACTCCTTAACATATTAAAGCTTTTTACCCTCTTACCTATATGGAATATATCTATAGTAGCTATATTAATGTATGTTCTACAAATTTTGTGTTCTTTCTCATTTCTGGATCTGTTACTATTGATTGATTGTTATCCTAATTATGAGTTGCATTTTCCTACATCTTTGCATGCCTGGTAATTTTTGATTGAATGGCAGATATTTTGAATTTTGGACAGTTGCATGCTGGCTTTTCTTTTTTTTTTTTTGTATGCCTTTAAATATTTTTGAACATTTGGATGAAATTAAATTCAAGAACATTTTGATCCTTTCTAGATTTCTTTCTTTTTTTTTTTTTTAAGATTTTATTTATTTATTCATGATAGTCACACAGAGAGAGACAGAGAGGCAGAGACACAGGCAGAGGGAGAAGCAGGCTCCATGCACCGGGAGCCCGATGTGGGATTCGATCCCGGGTCTCCAGGATCACGCCCCGGGCCAAAGGCAGGCGCCAAACCGCTGCGCCACCCAGGGATCCCTCTAGATTTATTTCTAAGCTTTGTTAGGGAAAGTAGAGCAGCCTTTAGTCTAGGGTTAATTTGATGCTATAACTAAGCCAATAACTTTTTGAATATTCATCCTGATGATTCATGTATTACAAGGTTTCTTAAACTATTCCAGTTCCATGTGTGCTCCAAGAAATGTTTTGCCTGCCCCATTCTGGTGGTTTTTTCCCCAGTCTCACACACATGCTCTGATCAGTACTTAACTGAAGACTCAAGGCAGGGCCATTGTACAGCTCTGAATATATCTCTGTATATGGTTCTTTCTTCTCTGGTTCTCTGCCTGTGAATTCTAGCCTCTTTGGCCTCCTCAAATTTTTAACTCTGTCTCCAAAACTCAGAGAGATTGCCAGGTCCTGGCAGGGTCTCCCTTCCTCTGCTGCAGCCTGGAGACTCTAGGCATTAAACCAGCATAATTGCAGGATTCATCTTAGTTGTTTCTCTTAAGGATCACGATCCTATGCTACCTGTTCTCCAGGGTTGGAAGACCATTTTTTCATGGGTTTCATGTTACTTACTTAAGGTAAAAGGTTCAATCTACTCCCATCACTAACTGAAACAGAAGATTGGCTTCTGTATTGTTTCATTTATTATCAGAATAAAGAAATTATTCACATAAGGCTGATGCCCTTTTCACAAGGATTAGTTAAATAATATACATTAAAATTACTTTCAAAATGGCAAAGTGTAAAGTGTAACATAGGTGTTTGTCACTCTTACTACCTATATATAGGTAGTTGTGGATGTTCTGTGTAGGAGTACAGCCTAAAAGGCCAAAAGATGAAGGTGTCGTTTCAGAAAAACTGCCTCTGCTTCCATACATATCAGTATGTCATGTTGCATATTTTTCTGTGCTGTATTCATGCATTCATTAATTCAACTGACATTTATTAGACACTCATATGACAAGCACTGTTCTAGACATTGGAGATCTTTGACCTTGGAAGCTTATATTCTTTTGGTCTATTTTCTTCTTTGTGTATCTCAGATATTTTAACTATTTATTTATTTATTTATTTGTTTTAGTGTAGCTGACACACAGTTACATTAGTTTCAGGTACACAAGATAGTGATTTGACAAATTTATACATCATGCTAGTTCATGTCCTACTTTTTTCTATCACTGTCTGGACACGTTTCTCATTGTGTCCCTGGACCTCTGTATGAATGCTCATCTCATTCTGCCTTCACCTCCTATATTTTCTTCCCGTAGTTCATCATTCATGCAGTATCTTATTCTTTGTTTCATCTAGTCCAGTTGTCATAATATTTTTGTCTTTCCTTTTTTTAAGATTTTATTTATTCATTTGAGAGAGAGAGAGAGAGAGAGAAGGAGCACAAGCAAGGGGAGAGGCAAGGGAGAGTCAGAGGGGGAGGGAGAAGCAGACTCCCCGCTGAGTTGGGAGCCCGACATGGGCTAGATCCCAGGACCTGGAGATCATAACCTGAGCGAAAGGCGACACTTAACCATCTGAGCCACCCAGGTACCCCTATTTCTGCCTTTCCATTACTAATCTTTTTTCTTTCTTTCTTTCTGGGTAAAAGCCAGAGCAAAAGAAAAGTTTTTGAAAAGCTTGTAAGGCTTTAAAAGATCTGTGCCCCCAGTTACCTCTTTGAACTTTTCAATTACTACTGACCTCTTGTTGATTTTCCTCCAGCAACTTTGGCCTCCTTGCCATTGTTATCTTTTGAAAACACCAGTCATGTCTGACCTCAGGGTCTTTGCATTTGCTATTCCTTCTGTCTTGATACTGTTCTTCATATATCCACATCTTTTCCCTCACTCTCTTAAAGTCTTTGCTCAGTTGCCATCTTTTCAATGAGGCTTTTTCTGACCTCTCCCTATTTTAAAACATCGTATCTTCTATTACTGCCTTTCCTTTTCTCCATCCCTAACTTATTTTTCTTGGTAACACTTACTACCTTCTAAATTATGGAGCTGAACAAATATTTGTTTAATGAACAAGTCTCGTTGGTAAAGGACATTTTTATTTTGTTTCATGTATGTGTGTTTCATATTTTTTAAATGAATGGCTGAAGTATTTCATATTTTTTCTTTGAGATCCCTTAACTTACTTTTAGCTTATTAACATGTTTTTGCCCAAAAGGTATGTAGGCTTCATAAGATAAAAGGTTCTCCATCCTGAATCCATGTAAGAATTGGATGGCATTATAGTAGTAATAAATAATTCCATCCTTACAGATAACCAAAGAGGAAATGGCACTCCATTTAAATCCCATCTAGAAACCCAAGGATGATCCAAATGAAAAAAGAAAAAAAAAATCCTTCCAAATAAAACATTCCTCTTTATTTTTTTTTAAGATTTTATTTATTTATTCATGAGAGACAGAGAGAGAGAGAGAGAGAGAAAGAGACAGAGACACAGGCAGAGGGAGAAGCAGGCTTCATGCAGGGAGCCCAATGAGGGACTCGATCCCGGGACTCCAGGATCAGGCCCTGGGCTGAAGGCAGCGCTAAACCGCTGAGCCACCCAGGCTGCCCATTCCTCTTATTCTTTAAAACAAAACAAAACAAACAAACAAAAAAATAAAAAATAAATTAAAAAACGAAAAACAAAAAACTAGATAAGTTACTACCATATTCAGAATTTTTTTAAAAAATTTAAACAACTCTCCTAGAAAATACTTTAAAATGAGACTGGGTAAAACTTCCTTACTAAAATGTGTGTGTGTGTGTGTGTGTGTGTGTGTGTACCCCACTCCCTTAATCATTTGAAAGTGTAATAAACCCTGAAAACCAAAAGATTTTGCTCAGTTTGCCAGACTCATTTGGTGGCAAAACCCAATCTGACCTGATGTGCAGTGATTTATAGTCTTTATTATTCCATTTGGTGAGTCTACCTTATATGTTCCACTGCAGAAATAGTAAGGTGTTTGATTATAGTGTGGGCTCCAGCAACCAAGGGCCTGTGGAATCTTTTAAAAGCCACCGTGCTAATGGAAAACTGGACTCTTTGTTATCGACTGCCTAACTTTTGGTGATGGTTGTTGCTGTTACTGCTTTTTCTCCAGCTTTGCAAACCTGGGTATACTTCATGTGACAAAGAAAAAAGTATTTGAAACACTGGAAGCACGAATGACAGAGGCATGTACGAAGGGCTACAATCCTGGCCTTTTGGTGCATCCGGATCTCGCCTATCTGCAAGCGGAAGGCGGAGGAGACCGGCAGCTTACAGGTGAGCCTCCTCTCCCCACTTCGGTCCCCTGAGGTCAGGCTCTCCTTTGCTCGTGTGTAGACCACACACTCTTCCGTATGTCCCAGACCGTACCTCAAGCTGCTACCCCACTTTCCCTGCTCAGAAACCTTTGATGGCATCCTGCTATTTTCTAGAATAAAATCTGTGCCTCCGTGGCCTAGTTTACCAAGCCCTCACTCAGTTTGGCCCCAGCCAGCTTTTCCAGCTTTACCTCCAATTGCACCATGTACCTCCTCTCCTCATCAGCTCCCTCTGAACACCTGATACATCTTCACACCTTTGTATGTGTCTTCCTCTACCTACCTAAAGCACGTACCCTGCCCTCTTCAGCCTGTCAAAACCAACTCATAATTCAACACTTAGTTCCTCTGTTTTAGTTTCCTGCCATTTTACCTCCTGCTATTCACCTTCTTAGAAGGAACCTCTTTGGTCTCTTCGTACTCTTCAGGCACATCATAAACTATTCTTTTTCTTGTAAAAATGCTAAGATTTTATGTTTTCCTGCTTTTATCTATATTTTTTTCTTTCAGCCCCAATCCTTGTCCTACCCACCTGTGCCATTGCTGCTTTTACATGTTGTCCATTAGTCTGGTCACCCTGTTGTCATCCGATACTCAGGCGACCCCAAACCAATCACTGTTATTTCACTAAACACATTCTGACATCCAGACTCAAAACCTTCACATCAACTTTGAATCCTCCTCCTTGCTTATGCTGTATCTCCAGTCTGTAGCTCCACTCTTCTGTCCTCTTTCTAGCAAGTTTCACTGCCCACTCTGTTTTTCTTGCTCTGCTGCTATCCATCTCCACCTCTGAACCAGTTTGCACCCTGTGGCCAGATGAATCTTTCAAAAGCCCCTGCCACACCACTGCTCAGTATCTCCCTGCTGCCTACAAAATCCAAATTCAGTAAGCTGGCATTTTAGGCCTTTCAAGACCTGGCCCCATGTGCATTTCCAATGCTCTTTCCTACTACACCCCTTCACATCAAACTGAATTATTCCGTAGAAGCACCAGGAATTCTCACTTCCTCACCTTGGCATATTCTTTCTGTTTTTGCTGTTCCCTCTTCCTGGAATGCCTTTATGTACCGCTTTCATAAGTTCAAGTTGTACCAGCCCTTCAAGATATAGAGCATATGTCTCTTCTGCTCCAAAGCCTCTGGGTTCTTCCCTCCTTTGTAATTCCATCTCTCTTCACTTGTAGCTCTTTAACAGTACTCACCACCTTTGGTGACACTATGAGTTAAATACAGCTAGATCCATCAGCACGAAGCTCCATCAGGAGGCGAGGAAGGAGTCTGATGCAATGGAGCTACTCAGTTTCTCCAGAAGCACTTTTTGAGTACTTCCTATGTGCCAGGCACTGTGCGAGGCATGGTGAAAGGAACATGGTCCCTGTGCTAGGGAGCTTTTGGAATACTTATTTTCACATTTCACAATACAGCTGATGCCTAATCAGCTTATTGTGGCATCACATCTTTTGTGGCTTCAGCTGTAATGTCTTGTAGGGAGAAAAAGGAGAATTCAGGAGAAGATAAGAAAGGAGAGAGCCAGTGGAGGACAGTTTTCACTATTTCACTATATTCACAGAAAATACAGGGAGGGCTTCTCTGGATACCTTTAATTTGGATGACATACATGAAACCATTTTTAAAATTTTATTAGCAATACAAATAATTTCAAAAGAAAAAAACAGGTTTTTATTTTCAATTTTTATTCTTTATTTGGGCTTTATAAAGACATCTTATTAAAACATTCATGCTTTACTCTTTCCCTGGGCACGAATGCGCTGTGCTGTATGGTCCCAGATCGGGAAAAGGAGATCATCCGCCAGGCAGCTCTTCAGCAGACAAAGGAGATGGACCTCAGTGTGGTGCGGCTCATGTTTACAGCTTTTCTTCCAGATAGCACCGGCAGCTTCACAAGGCGCCTGGAACCCGTAGTGTCAGATGCCATCTACGACAGCAGTGAGTCCTTGACTTCTAATTGGAGGCAGCTTGGTATAGTGTCAAGTACAGACTTTCAACCCAGCCCTGGCAGTTACTTACTAGCTCAGAGTCCCAGGGCAAGTAACTAAATCATTTGGAGCCTCACATTTGTCATCTACAAATGGGAATACTAAAATCTAGCTGGAAAAGTTGACGTCTAGATTAAAAGTGAATGTTATGAGGTGAGCAATAAATGTGGTTCTCCTTTCTCAAATGTGCATGCTAGTCTTTCACATGCCATTTGATGATGGCAAATCTTTTATTATTTATGAATTTTTTTCCATGAGGATATATTATTAGTGTTCCTAGAAAAACACTTCAATATTTTTTGTTGAGGCTCTAAAGAGATGTTAATAAAAACAACTATTATTCTCATCCATCTTTGTACTTGCATGTTCTAGCTTTTAACAAGATAAGAACTACATGTTAACCAAATGAGTAGTGTGAACAGCATGTGACTTCAAAATTCTATTTCAGTCTGTAGTTCCTAGAACTTTTTAAGAGTTTTACCATGGTCTTCAACCTTTATCATGCACATTTCTTGTTTGGTATGCATGGGATTTATTAAACAAATCAAAGAAGCCTGCAAGTGTGGTACTTAGGCTCACTGAAAGTTTATAGAATTTGGTCTAAGTAGAAAACTCCATGCCCCAAGTACAACAACTGGCCAATTTCTTTAATTTAAACAAGTTTGAAGGGAAGTGAAAGAGTTATAAAATGATGTAGACTTGTATACTAAAGATCACCTTAAAATGCAGCTGTGGGAGGAAAAAAAAAAAAAAAGGAAGCTTTATACTATTACCACAAGAAACTTTTGCCCCAACCACACAGAATTCTAATTTAGTCTGGGGAAAAGAACTATAACCTCTGCCTTTTTCTTTTCTGTAAAATAAGAATGTATGAGTAGCTTAAGAAAATTGTACTTTTTCTAAATTTTGAAGACTCTTGTAAACAGCCTATCGGTAACATGGAAATAATTGAAGGTCTTGACCTACATGAAATTCCACAAATCCATTGGCTTGGTACTTCCTGAAACATCAGAAAAGTTCTTTCTCTTTCTGTATGAATCTTTCTTACTGTCTTAGTGGGAGACACAAATACTGTTCCTTTCTGCCTAGTCTGTTTGGGTAGTAATGAATGATCCATGTTCAAGAAGTGAGGACTTCTGAGGACTTCCAGAAGCTTTTTTATTTGTATCCTTGTTAAAGCAATGTAAGTGAAGACATCAGTTTATTTCTTTAATTAAAGTATAATTAACATAACAGTATCATATTCCTTTTACACATAGAACATATTGATTTGACAGTTTTATACATTGCTCAATGCTCACCACGATAACCTATTTGAACTTTGTTTTGGTTAATGTGTGCTAAGGGCTGGGTTTCCCATAAGAGATTGACTTATGAAGCTGAGAATAAATTGTGATGTTGTTGTTTTTCTCCTGTGATCAGAAGCCCCCAATGCGTCCAACTTGAAAATTGTAAGAATGGACAGGACAGCTGGATGCGTAACAGGAGGGGAAGAAATTTATCTTCTCTGTGACAAGGTTCAGAAAGGTAAATATATGCTCCCATCTCAAGATGTGGAATGTAATTCTGAGTGTGTCTGTAAGTCACTTTTTGGCAGTAGATTCAGTAATATCCCTTTTCTACATGGAACTCTTTTAAAAAATGTACACATTTCACCTCTTCCAAGTGTGTCTGTGGGTTTTTTTTAAGCTGACTAATTAATTTTAAAACGAAATAAAAAAAAATAGTGATCATTGTAATCAGTGACATTTTAATATTTCTATACTTTAAACTTTGGCATCTGAACTTAGTTAAACTAAAATAAATGAGTAATAGCCCATGTTTCACACACACATGCCACACAGAATAAATAATATTTTATATAGTATAAAATTGTTAATTTAATTTATCTTATAAGGCTTCATTGCAACACTGAGAGGGCTTCTCCAAAACTTTCATGTGACACTCTGATGTCAATTAAGAAAAAGAGAATAAGGACTATGGGGAAATTCTCAGAGCATATTTCTCATAATTTTCACTTTCAGAAGAGGTTCTTGGCATTTACCTTTCATTAGCAATGGTACAAGATTTATAAATAAGCAAAAGCTGAAAGCGATTGTAGTATTTTCTCAAACAGCTCATTTTTAAAATACAGTAATAGAATAGTATAATAAAGTTCTACTCACGACAAAGTGGTGAGCGTTTTCAAAGTAAAGAATGCATAACTGAAAATATAGCTACTAAATAAAAGAATGATGGCTTAAAAAAAAAAAAAAGAAAGAACATTATCATTTGAGGAAAATGGCCCGAGATTAAAAAGTCAGAAAAAGATGGGATCATATTTTAAGGTAAAGGTATATGTATCTTTATCCAAAAAAAAGTTTCCACTGTCTCTGCATAATCTGGTATCAGCCTTCTTTTAACCCATTCTATCCAGTAATATGTGTACATTCAATGAGTAAACACAATCTGAGTACCTTTGCTTATGAATGTGATTCTTAATCATCATCATTACATTGGAATGGCTCATTAAGAAAAATCTTGTACCTGGGATCCCTGGGTGGCGCAGCGGTTTAGCGCCTGCCTTTGGCCCCGGGCGTGATCCTGGAGACCCGGGATCGAATCCCACGTCAGGCTCCCGGTGCATGGAGCCTGCTTCTCCCTCTGCCTGTGTCTCTGCCTCTCTCTCTCTCTCTGTGTGACTATCATAAATAAATAAAAATTAAAAAAAAAAAAAAAAATCTTGTACCTGGCTTGAAGAGTCTGAATAACTAGGTCCAGTTTAGTCCTACCTGAAGGCAAAGGAATTGACCAGGAGCTAATGAGATGTTTTATCTAACCCTAATATTCCTAAAATTCTATTTATTTATTTATTTTTTAAAGATTTTATTTATTTATTCATGAGAGACACAGAGAGAGAGAGAGAGAGAGGCAGGGACACAGGCAGAGGGAGAAGCAGGCTCCATGCGGGGAGTCCGATGTGGGACTCGATCCCGGCGCTCCAGGATCACGCCCAGGCTAAAGGCGGCGCTAAACCGCTGAGCCACCTGGGCTGCCTGTAAATTCTATTTAAATAGAAATATGAACTTAGTTTTCATAAGTCAATAGTGCAGTCCTTCCTATAAAAATGAGAAGTGAAGCCAGGGAGATGCCAATCTGAGTTATATTATGATATTTCTGCAGAAGTAGAATCCATGACAGAAGTGTAAAATTTAGGCATTCTAATCTCATCCAAAGGAACTTGACTGATACAATATTTTTAACAACTTGTCAGTATGGACTGAAAAAGTATCATAGGGAAGCAGCATAGAATATGTTTATGAGCCTGGAATCTGTGTTCAAATTCTGACTTCTCCATTTACTAGCTATTCAACTTTGGATAAGTCACTTAACCTCCATGGACTACAGTTTCTCTTCCGCAAAATGAAGATATTAATAGTATACCTGCATTGCAGTTATTGTGAAGATGAAATCAGTTAATGTGTACATATAAATCACTTAAAATAGTGCCTGCCATATAGTATACTTTACTAAGTATACTTAACTTTAACTTCATATAAGTTAAATATTATTATGTAGATCCATATGGAGTTTGAACCACCTTTGGGGATTATAATACTCCTCAGTATCCTTCATATTTCTCAGGAGTGAATTGGGCTAGTGATGGAAAGTGGGAAGGTCAAAAAGACTAAGTAAGAGAAAAGGCAGATTGAAGAGGTAAATCTAGTATTCTTTGAATGTAAATGAAACTCAAGATCCATTAGTGTGGTAACAAAAAAATTCAGTAATTTGTGAACATTTTAAAAGGTTTTAAAAGTATCTTTCATATTAATTGTTTTTTTTAAGTTTAAATACATAGTAGGTAGAATCTGGAAACAGCAGGCTTATAAATATTATTTCTCCATGTGAAATTATATACCTAAATGTGATTGTTTGCAGATGACATCCAGATTCGATTTTATGAAGAGGAAGAAAATGGTGGGATCTGGGAAGGATTTGGGGATTTTTCCCCCACAGATGTTCATAGACAAGTAAGTGGATTATGGTGATGGTGATGATTTTTCATTTTCTGTCCTGTTGAAGTTCAGTGCTTAATTTCCATGTACAAAAAAGAAAAAAAAATCATAAATATTTATTTAATTTGCATAAAAGGATACTATTTTTAAGACTCTTGAAGGTTTTCCAGATAAGTTATCTACCATAGAATTATGAGCAAGGCCTTAGACCACTGGCTCTGAGACCTTGTCAAGACATTTCATTTGGGTGTCTGATCACCTAACCTTTAGGCAATGGCCCTTGGATCCTTTAGTGGAACTATTTTAAGTATTTGCATTAGTCTGTTCAGACTGCCATAACAAAATGCCATCGACTGGGTGTATTAAGCAACGGAAATTTATTTCGTCACAGTTCTGGAGGCTAGAAGTCCCAGATCAAGGCCCGACAGGGTCGGTTCCTGGTGAGAGCTTTCTTCTCCTGGCATGCAGACAGCCACCTTCTGGCTGTGTCCCCACATGGCAGAGAGAAGAGAGTAAGTAAGCTCTTGGTGTCTCTTCCTATAAGAACACTAAAATCTTGTCCAGTCACAACCCTACCCTCATGACCTCATTTAACCTTAATTACTTCCATAAAAGCTCTTTCTCCAGATATAGCCACACTAAGGGTTAGGGCTTCAGCATATGAATTTTGAGGGGACACAGCTGGTGCATTAAGTGTTCACCAGAGTAATTATGATGAGATCTCTTAATGAGATGTTCTAATGAAAAGCACTGAAAGGAAGAGTCTGCTACTTGAGGCTGATATCCTCATAATCAATCAAGAGTTCCCAGTGACAACTGAGTATATGACTAAGAAATGAAAATGCTGTATCCCATCTTAATCACTCTGAGTGATTGAGAAATACTATTTCCACTCCCCAAAGTTGGAAGCAATCCAAATGTACATCAGGAAGTGGCCAATTAAATAATGGTGTATTGTGTGACGGAGTATTATGCACTTATTAAAGAGAATGAGTAATCTATGAACTAATATGGAAAAAATCTCAGAAGTATAACATTAAATTTTTTTAAAGATATAAAACAAAGTGGATATAAAAAAGAATGTTCATGTTTGCATATGCATAAAGAAACTTTGGGAGAATACAAAAGGAATTAATAAGGTGTCGTGTTTCCCTCTGGGAGCAGGCTCACAGTAGGAATTGCCTGGATTGGAGTGCTAGGGGTGGCAAGGAGAATTTTCAGTGAATGCCATTGTGTCACAATGTATGAGTATAGAATTCTGGGTTTGTAACTTTCTCTAGGTTGCTGTATTTTTTAGTAAATATGTCTAAACATTGGGCATAAAGAATACATTTAATGAGTAGCATTGCTGGGGGGAAAAAGTGGGCCTACCCCAACATTTGGATCTTTGTATCCTGCAGTTTGCCATTGTCTTCAAAACGCCAAAGTATAAAGATGTCAACATCACAAAACCAGCCTCTGTGTTCGTCCAGCTTCGGAGGAAATCTGATTTGGAAACTAGTGAACCCAAACCTTTTCTCTACTACCCTGAAATCAAAGGTAACTTGGTTGCTTACATACTTGTGCTTGTTCCCATTAAAGAACAAAGCTGATTAGAAAAGATCTGTTAGCCACTTCCTTTGAATGACTTCCTAGGAATTGGCCCCTGGACCCATGGTACTTATTTTTAGGGAAGAGAGAAGTGATATACTATTTTGGGGTTCATGGAATTAAGTCCAGCCTTTCAAAACAATGCTATTTTTTTTTTTTTTTTTTTTTACCAAACTTGTATGAGATTTAGATATTTGAGAATTGGTCTTTGAATCTGAGAGTCTGTCATTTGTTGAGGATCTTGGGGTTCAGGCAGCTGAGATGGAATGATAGCTTCCTATTCAGGAGAATCAGCCATTCCATCAACTGGCCTCAGGCAATAGAACAGGAGACTCAGCCACCATGCAGTGTGGAACCATAAAAATGAATGAAGCACCAATCTTTTCCTCACAAAAGATACCCCAAGAAGGGGAAAGAATAGTCTCCATGCATAGTTATAATGTGAATTATGATTTTGATAAGCTCCAAAGAGAAGCATCCACAAACACATATGAGACTGCTGAGGACTGTTGATTTGAAAGAAGCCATGAAGAAGTCAGTTTCTTCAAGGTCCTTCAGCCCAGGTGGGGGTAAAGGGGGGCCAGTGTATTTCAGTAGTTGTGTGAGAAACAAGGAAGGAAAAGGGTTTCCTGGGCTTAGTGGACTAGAGGAGCCAAACAATTAGTGTTTGTTCAGAAAGAAGTGAGCCTTGTGAGCACCAGAATGGACCACTGAAGGCCAGGGCCAGGCTCAGAAGTACTGTGATTGGCAGCTGAGAGCTCTGATTGACTCTGGAGAGGGTAATGACCAGGCCTGTTTGGATTTGGAATGTTGGCTCTGACTTCCTTCTGTGGACACTGAGACCATCTGGGCAGCAGATAAGGAGTACAAGTCCAACAGACAAGTCCAAAGAGTAATGCAAGAGTCCACGTGAGAAATGGTGAGGTTCATAAAGATATTAGTGCAAAGAATGAAAGGAGAAGGTGGTGTCAAGAAGACCCAGATGCTGGTTGAGGTAGGAGGTGAAGGAAAAATTGGGGAATCATAGATGGTTTGAGGAATCCCGGCCTAGGACAATTGTTATGTGGTTGAGTTGATGAAACAATCAAGGGAGCAAAAAAGTAGGTTTGAGTAGGCAAAGAAGGACCTCAATTTAAAATATGTTGCATTTTAGGTTCCTCTGGCAAATTCCTAACAAGCCAATCAAAAGATAGGACTGGAAATCCAGAGGGCAGGGTGGGAAATTCAGCATTGAGAATCCTCTCAGAATGAGTGTGATAGACTCCTAAATGAGATAATTGTTCAAAGATATTTCTTAACCTAGATCCAGTGACTCCCAAGGAGGGGCGGGGGTCTTTAAAGTTAAGAAATGGACTTTGATATAATCAGCTTTCTTTATAATCCTATTTTGTATTTTACATATACAACTATGATTCTGAGAAGAGATCCATAGACTTCGCAGGACTGAAAAAGGAGTCCTAGCACAAACAAAATCAGAAATCCCTGGATTAGAGGGAGGTCACAGGGGGAGGTCAATGAAATGATTATTACAGGGCACATCCTGACTGGCATCTGAAGCCACAAAGGTGCCATAGTGATGATCCACGTGGGTGTTGGATCCTGTGATAAAAACATGTGATGCGTATTCCTTGAAGAGAGGTGCTTTTCCTAGAATTTGTGTTGTGGCAGAGGCATTTAGAAGATAATTCCATGAGTTCTTGTTTCTTTTCAAAGGTTATGACCTGTCCACTGATGGACCCAATTGATAGTGCATTCCATTACCATGGTGTGAAAACATTGTCAACAGAAGAGCCTTTTTTTCCCCCATCCACATAAAATTTCATGCAAAATCCCAGGACATTTGCCTGATGGCCTCTGGTTAAAGTGGAAGTGGGGAGCCAACCCATTCAGCCTTCCCAGAAGCCCATCTACCCTTATTTCTCCACCCAGCAACAGCCCGAGGTCTTCCAGATGCTGCAGATGAAAATCACTGCTTTCAATTAAACACTCTTCTTTAATAGATACAGAAGAGAAATATGGCTAATTTGGGGGGACTTTCTGAGGGAAAAAATAGATTTCTTCTCCTAAAATATGTCTTAACATAATGTCAGTTCTTCTCAACACAGAGGATTATATTTTAAAAGGATACCAAGATTATCTACACATGTATGAGCCTAGAAACTTACAAAGCTGAGCTTGGTTTCTAGGCTGCCTGTCTACCTTTTCCAGTAGTATCTGTTCATCAAAAGAGTAAGATGCAGCAGGGGCATGTTCAGACATTCATCCGTAATAGGATTTATCAGATGTTGGGGTTAAAGAATGGGGTCTCCTGAAAGTTCAAAATCCCCACCTGCATGCTTCAAACACTTTCAGACTGTCATTGACTAAAAGCTCCATGTAATACAAACAAATAAGATGAACCATCTGGAAAAATAAAGAATTAGAAGTTGAGCTCCACAGAAAGAATGGCCAAAATACATTGTGATAAGTAGTGTGAGACTAGAAATGTTTTATTGAAGGTAACAAATTACCTTAGTAAGTAAAACTGTCTGGATTATAAAATCCCAAGATGAAATAATCACAAAGAGCAATTATCACACTAGGCATATGACTGGTCAGAAAAGTAGCAGGCCATTTAATATAAGAGTGAATGTATGAAAGTGAATCCAAACTATACAACCCAGGGAATCATAGTATACATTTTTTAGAAGTTATTAGACACACCTTTTACTGCTCCAGCACCTGCAGTCCCTCCCTATGTCATTACCTAATTTTGTATTATTCATCATTTTTATCAATATGTAAAATTGTCTTATCTATTTTTTTTCTTATCTATTAATTTATATATCTATTGTCTTCTTCCATCTCCAATAGGAAAAATTTTCTTTAAGTCACAGATTTGGTCTTTCATGTTCATTGCTGCATTTCCAACATCTAGAACAAAATAAATCATATATATATATATATATATATATATTTTTTTTTTTTTTTTTTTTTAAGTAGGCTCTACGCCCATGTGGGGCTTGAATTTACGATGCTGAGATCAAGAGATATGTGTGTGCTCTACTGACTGTTCCAGCCAGGCACCCCTTAATATATGTCATATGGTAGATGCTGAGATATATCTGAAAGCTGACTTATTTTTTTAAGGTTTTTATTTTAATTACAGTAGTTAACATGCAGTGTAATATTAGTTTCAGGTGTACGATGTAGTGATTCAACACTTCCATACATCACCCAGTGCTCATCACAGCAAGTGCTCTCCTTAATCCCCATCACCTATTTCATCATCACCCCAACATACCTCCCCTCTGGTAACCATCAGTTTGTTCTCTGTAATTAAAAGTCTGTTTCTTGATTTATTTCTCTCTCTCTTTACTTTTTCTTTGCTTGTTTGTTTTGTTAAATTCCACATGAGTGAAATCATATAATCGTATATTTGTCTCTCTCTGACTGACTTATATCGTATAGCATAATGCTCTCTAGCTCCATCCATGTTGTTGCAGAAGGCAAGATTTCATTCTTATTTATGGCTGAATAATATTCCATTTTATATATGTGTGTATTATCACACACACACACACCATCTTTATCCATTCATTAATCAATGGACACTTGGACTGCTTCCATATCCTGGCTCTTGTAAATATGAAAGGTGACTTATTGATTGACTGACCAAGTTGCCATCCTCATCCAAGTTGGGCTGGCTAGTAACTTCTTGGGTGCCATCAAGGAGGACATCAAGCAAAGAAATATAACATATTCCTTTTTATTTTATAGCCAGCCCAGAACTCTGCACCCTGTATGGTTATTGACATTATACCTCATACAAACTTCATGAAGATGGTTGGGTTTAGGGAAGACAATTAAAATAATGAGAGAGGGATGATTGAAAAGGGAAGAAGAGAGTTGAGGAACTGCTGTGTGTAAGCAAAAAAGACCATGTGATTTTTCAGTCTGAAAAGACAAAGATTCAGAAGAAATGTAATCATAATATTTAAATTATGAAAGGAATGCAGACATCTTTACTAGAATACTTAGAACCTGGAAATGAGAATGAAGTCCTTTTAAGGCATACACATAGCAAAAAGGGGTAAAAACTAAAAGTGCATCTAGATAATAGTTTGTGAACTAAACTATTATCATAATCACCAGTTATTAAAAGAAACAGAGGAACCCCTTGGTGGCTCAGTGAGTTAGGTGTCCGACTCTTGGTTGCGATTCAGGTGGTGATCTTGCGATCATGGGATCAAGCCCCACATGGGGCACTACACTGGGCATGGAGTCGGCATCAGATTCTCTCTCCATCTCCCTCCTGCTCACCCTCTCTTTTAAGTAAATGAATAAAATCTTTAAAGTGAGGGGTGGACAGGGTGTGGGGGGAGGGAAGCAGAGATATTTTGGGGGCATTTCCCAAAGAATGGCAGCCTAATATAATGGAAAGCTGACTAGACTTTGGATCTGATCCTCACCATGCCCTGACCTCTGACAAGTCCCTTAATCATCCTAGCTTCTATTTCCTCTTCTGTAAAAGGAAAGCTTATAGTAAGTGACCACTTTGGTCCCTTCTAGAATAGATTGATGTTTCATAGTACAACCCATGGTGCCACTGTCAAAGGCAGACCACAAAGATAAATGAATACAATGGGAAAATGTCCATGGTCACTTCTGGGGAAATTTAGACTGCAGATTCTTTTATTTAAAAATTTGTGAGAATGAAATTTTCTGTATCAGTTTCTTGACATTGAAATCTTAATGAATATAGGATAGTTGGTATTTTTTAAGTCGACTCAAAAATTCCCATTTTATAGTGA
The DNA here is from genome assembly GCF_048164855.1 of Canis lupus baileyi. Lineage (NCBI taxonomy): Eukaryota > Metazoa > Chordata > Mammalia > Carnivora > Canidae > Canis > Canis lupus. Next base: position 24,097,377 of record NC_132870.1, read on the forward strand.
ACATCTGTTTTCTAAGTCCAAAGGAGGAAGCAGCAAATACCAAATGCTTTGCTAGAAAATATGTCAGTAGATAACATTTATCCCTGAAGATGAATGAAGTTGTCTGCTTCCCTCTTGTATTTCATATTTCTAATGAACTAATATTCTATGTGAGATCAACAGTTTATAGGATGAGTAATAAGTATGACTATTAGTTGGTTATAGTCAATGGATGGAAAAATTTTATAAATCAGTCCAAAACCTTTGATAAGGACATTTAAAGTTTCTCCACTTTGAGGCCAACCCTTTCTAGTGGAAGCACTTTCTCTTCAAGTTGACCCACATTGGCTTTCTTCCTAACACGTCTGGATACAATCCATTTTTAAACGATTATTTTATGGGTGTTTCTCTGTATCCTACTCTTCCATTCTTCAGTCTTCCAGCTGCACTGAGGTGACTGTGAGGTAATCAGTAGGAGAAATCTCTTGAGCCCTGAGATGACTGGAACAATCACAGATTTAGAAGTAAGTGAAGATCTTTCTGAACATAAACAATGGCCAGAATCAACATTGAAGAATCAGAAATAGGACAATTATTAGGTATCAGCCTGCAGATTGAAAAAAAAGAACACCACGTTGGCTATTTATTTAAACAAAAACCTTCCATCACCCTTCTAGCCCAAAAGAGAAAAGGGAGTAAAAAAAAAAAAAAAAAAAAAAGATATGGTAGGAAGATCAGAAAAGAGAAAGAAACAGAAACAGAAAGAAGAAACAAGAACACAATAATGGACCACAAAGGCAGTGGGGCTGGTGAGAACAACAGATAGTGAAAAGCAAAAGAAAAACAGCAACTACAGGAATGAGGGACAACAGTCTAACTAGTGTCGAGACCTGGATAGTCAAAAATCTCAGAGAGCATCACTGTATTTTAGTCATGTAGTGGTCTTAGACTTTCCTGGAGTCTCATCAGTCACCAGTGACTACCAATCCCTCTTTCATTGTATTTCTGGGGTTTGCCCACTTGTATTGTCATGGTGTTGCCCAGTAAGGAACAGCCCCCATCTCTTTAGTCTGTGCTGTCTCTGCCTCTCACTTTGATTCTTTATTTTGTCCTATGCACCAGTGACAGAGGAGGCTTCCTAAAATACCACCCAGTATACATCATCCCCTAGTTCAGAAACACACAGTGGCTCTCCTGCTTGTAAATCCCTTAGTTTACAATCCAGAAGCTCTACAGTGTGGTCTCAATCAGCCCCATTTCTCAGGCATTTTTCATGCTAAACTTTAACTTCAGCTGGACCGATCCACTGCAGCTCTCAGAAGCACGCAACTTGCATCTATCCTTCATTATTTTCCCTCTAGATCTCATTTCCAGAAAATCCTCCCATTGCCCTCCCCTGATACAGAGTTGATTCTGGGAAGCCTTACCTGAATTTTCTAGCCCACAGAGACTTTCCTAAAAGTCCCTCTTTAAACTCCTGGAAAAATTGATGTGCACCATCAATTAAGCATACATAGCATTATGGTGCTATCTCTCCAAGTCTTTCCTCCACAACCTTAAAATTATATTAGAGGGTTCTTGACAGCAAAGACATTATTTCTACTTCTCTTTCTCCCTAGCACTTAGCTCATGTAGATGCATTATAAATGTTAGTCGGTTGGTAATCGTGTGTGTATGACCAAATGAAAATGCTCAATATTGTTTTTCTTATTCCGGTAGCTTCAGTATCTTAACCTTTGAAGGGAAATCTAGTCTTTCACTATTTTGAATGACATTGTGGACTTCAGAAACTGTTGTGGAGAGGATTTGGGTGTGTACTGTTCTGTGGTCTCTGAGGCAGGTTCTTAGTCTTCAAATCCATTGGAATAAATATAATGCTTCTTGAAATTTGGCATCTCTTCCTCCTTGGGTGATTTCTGTTTCCCTTTAAGATGTTTAAAAATACCATCAGAATCAATATTCTTTCTGTGGCTAGTAGTGGAATGGAATCAGTCTTTTCTCCTCTGGTTTCTCTTCCTTTAAATACAGATAAAGAGGAAGTGCAGAGGAAACGGCAGAAGCTCATGCCTAATTTCTCAGATAGTTTCGGTGGCGGTAGTGGAGCAGGAGCTGGAGGCGGAGGCATGTTTGGCAGCGGTGGTGGAGGAGGCGGTGCTGGAAGTACGGGTCCAGGTATGAATTAAAGCTGCTCTTTCTAGAGCTTTTCACATTGGAGAGGGTAGAATTTTCTTTTCCTAGATTTCCCAGACTGTCTGCAGGTTGAGCGGCTGTGACATATTAAATTAACTAAAATTTCCCAACAGAGAAATGCATGTTCATTTTGCAGTACATAGATAACACCAGAAACTCTAGGAGGAAAGAAAAGTCACTCTAGACTGGTTATCTAAAGAATATGTCTGTTAACATTTTGGCATATTTCTCCTTTCTTCCCTTCCATACTGTCTTGGTTTTCTTTGGAAATATTGGAAGGGTTTCGTATTATATATACTACATTGTAGAAAGTCTGAAGATACAGAAAATCTGGTCATTGAAGAGTAACTTCTCAATTTTTTTCTGTGCAAACATTATACTATGTATTTTTTTGCATTTTCATGAGCACAGCTGCAATCCTCAAAATAGTATTTAGCCTATTTACCTATAGGTGTGTATATATATATATATATATATATATATATATACCTATTTATTATCAACAAATAATGATTGTGTATATAGAATCATATATGCTGCTTTTCCCCTAATGGGTTAACCTAGGCATTTCCCCCATGGCAATATAAATTTTATGTAAGCATAATATTTTAAGCATCATTTCATCAAGTGAACATGCCATAGTATTACTTACTTGAATGTGTTTCCTGTTTTTTACTGGTTTTTTACTGAACTCCTTTGTCCATATTGCTGTTCTTTTATTCCAGATTGTTTTTGTAAATTAGATTCTTTGAAGTAAAATTACAGTGTCAGAGAGTATGACATCTAATACCAGCTGCTTCCGCAAAGAGTTTTAAGTACGAGTTTATGCTTCCACCAAAAATGCCTGAGAATGAACAATGTGGTCATGTTTCCTTGGAGGAGTCAGTATTTTTTTCTGTATTTTGTTTGGTTCAGTTTTTCCCGCCAGAAGTTATTTCAAGGTCCTCTGTGTCAGCAAGTCTGAGTATGGTTGGTGACCACTCACCATTAGCCTCTCCTTTCCACACAGAGTGGGAGCCTTTCTCCAGCATGAACTCCATGCTGCCCCAAGCCTGGGCATGCTGCCCCAAGTCTGGGTATTGTCTGAATTTCCAAAATGTAAATTTGGTCAGAGTGGAATTCTGATCATCCCATGATCCCTCATAATGTGTCTTACTAACTCAATGGAAGCACTGTGTCCAGCACGCTGCCTTTCCGCACCAAAGCCTGTGCTCACCTTAGGGAAAGACACCAAGCTTTGTTAAGTCTTTGTAAAACACAAACAAAACAAAACAAAAAAACTAACTAACAAAACATCATGAGATTTTAATCATTTTGGTTGCCATTTCAGGGTATGGTTTCCCTCACTATGGATTTCCTACATATGGTGGAATTACTTTCCATCCTGGAACCACTAAATCTAATGCCGGGATGAAACATGGTAAGTAATATAGTTGTTTTTTTTATTTTTTTTAAGATTTTACTTATTTATAATGAGAGACACACAGAGAGAGACAGAGACAAAGACATAGGCAGAGAGAGAAGCAGACTCCATGCAGGAGTGGGACTCAATCCCGGGACTCCAGGATCACACCCTGGGCCGAAGGCGGACGCTCAACTGCTGAGCCACCCAGGCGTCCTTGGTTTGTTTGTTTGTTTGTTTGTTTGTTTGTTTTAATACTGAGAATAGAATAAAAAAATTAATGCCAAAAAGTTTTTTATCATTACCTATCACAGCATTGCCATCTTGGAAAAAAAATGATAAAGGTAAATAAACTAAGAAGATACTTTTCCAAAAAATATGATTTGCTGTGGCAAGTGTAAATTCTGTTCCCAATGCTATGTTTATACTTACATATTTACTTTGTAAGTGGCATGAACTGGGAGAAGAGAAGTGCTTTAAAAGGGGACATGTAGGGGATCCCTGGGTGGCTTAGCAGTTTAGCGCCTGCCTTTGGCCCAGGGCACGATCCTGGAGTCCCGGGATCGAGTCCTGCATCGGGCTCCTGGCATGGAAGCTGCTTCTCCCTCCTCCTGTGTCTCTGCCCCTTTCTCTCTCTCTCTCTCTCTCTCTCTCTCTATGTCTATCATAAATAAATAAATTAAATAAATAAATAAATAAATAAATAAATAAATAAATAAGTCTTTTTAAAAAAAGGGACCAAAAAAAATAAAATAAAATAAAAGAAAAGAAAATGGGACATGTAAACTTGACCATTCAAACATAAAAAGGTAGCCAAACTTACCTTTTCTTTCCCTTTTTTTTCCCTCAAATACTATACTTTTGAAGACACTTTGAGTTATAGAAAATAGTCTTTCCCATCAAATGCATCCCCTAATTTGCAGTAGTCACACCGTGGCTTCATAGTTTATATAACATGTCCATTCTAGTGTATCCATTGAAGAAGTAACACGATAAAGCCTTCCCGGGTATGGAATGCTGGTTTCATGTCAGGTGCTTCTACATTTTTTGACTGTAAACTTCATGATTGCTCTGTAAGGAAAATAGTAGTGTCTCCCATTTTACAGAGGACACTTAGGTTCAGAAATGTTCAGTCATTCTACTGAAGGCACATATCTGTTATTGGCAGAACCAGGATTTGAGCCAGTTGTGCCCACAAAACTTAGGTGTTCTCATAGTACCTGTCAGATGACATGGTCGGACCGAAAGGAGCATAGAAATGGCACACCAAGTAGCTCCCACGCTGAAGAATGTGACTTGATAGCATGTCTTAACAACTTGCTTGGTTAATTAGCATCAGGAAAAAAGTAATTCCTCTGCTTTCATTTAAACTTTAAAAATTCCACTTCTCTGGGATGTCTAGGTGGCTCAGTCAGTTAAGCATCTGACTCTTGATTTCAACTCAGGGTCATGGGTTCAGGCCCCACGTTGGGCTCCACATGCATTGATTAAAAGAAAAAATCCAAAAAAAAAAAAAAAAAAACCAAAAAAAAAAAAAAAGAAAAAATCCACTTCCCTGTAATTCACAAAAGAGCTGTATTTCATTTTTTCTCCTTCACAAATAATCAAAATGAAATGGAAGTTTTTAGAAATATAAACAAAAATTTTTCAAGATCTTAAAGGCTCTCATCACTAGAAAAAAATTCTGTAACTACACATGCTAACTGATGTTAACTAGAATTATTGTGATCATTTGACAATACATAAAAATATCAAATCATTATACTGTATAATATACTATATATATAATCTACACTATATATATATAAAATACCTGAATGAATATAATGTTATGTCAGTTATATACCTCAGTAAAAAAATGTGTCTTTTAGAAGTGAGAGTTTAAAATACCTTCAAAACAAGTTACTTATGATTTGACTTTTTTTTTTTTAAGATTTTACTTCTTTATTTGAGAGAAACAGCATGAGCAAGGGGAGAGACAGAAGGAGAGGGAGAAGGAAACTCCCCAGTGAGCAGGGAGCCCGACCTAGGGCTCAATCCCAGGACCCTGGAATCATGACCTGTGCCAAAGGCAGATGCCTAACCGACTGAGCCACCCAGGCACCCCTGATTTGACTATTTTAAAAGGAATTTTAAATTTTTGTTTTTTGGGATGCCTGGGTGGCTCAGCGGTTAAGCGCCTGCCTTCAGCCCAGGGCGTGATCCTGGAGTCCCGGGATCGAGTCCCACATCAGGCTCCCTGCATGGAGCCTGCTTCTCCCTCTGCCTATGTCTCTGCCTCTCTCTGTGTGTGTCTCTCATGAATAAATAAAATCTTTTTTAAAAATTAGTTTTTCTTTTCCCTTTTCAGTAAACTTGCCTCCCATCTTTATCTGACAATTGAAACAGCAAATTATAACTTAATAGATTTTACTGAGAAGAAACTGATGTTTCTGCTTTTATCTTAGGAACCATAGACACCCCATCTAAAAATGATTCTGAAGGTTGTGGCAAGAATGTGGACAGAGAGGCAGTAAACCTCTCTGGGAAAGTAACTGAACCCACAGAACAAGATAAGGAGTCCAGCATGGGGGTTGATGAGGTTACTCTGACATATACAGTGGGCATAAAGGAAGAGAATTCTAGGTTTCAAGGTAAGTGAGCACACACACGATTACATTGTACTGACTGGTGAGAAGCTGGGTTGGTTCGAGGTGTGGAAACTATTGCCAGAAAACAAGTCTATTTTCTGTTAATCTAAAAATGATATATCAATATGTACTTCAACATGCTCTTCAGACTTCTGTAGCTTTTGAAAAGCATGTGTCCGATTATTTATTCACACTGATATTTCTGTTTTCCCTGTGTTTTCTCCAAATATAAAGTACTGAAGTTTGCATATGCATTCTTCCATCATAATTATACAGTTTCGGGGTATCGTGAGAGATAATCCAGTTCATTTCTATCATAGATAATAGAGAAAAGTTTTCATGACTTTAATAATCTCCTCTCTCTAGACTATAGCTTGACTGTCATACTGAATAGAACTTTGCCTGAAAATAAGAAAATTTCCTCTTACCTTGAGGCCCTCTTTGAACAATTAGGATTGAGAGGGACCGTCCATTCTGCATATTTTGAACCAGTGCTCATTAGAGAAAAGAGAAGGGAAAGATAGCAAATATTTTGACTCGTTCTCTACCACATATTTTTTTTTCTTTTAACACCACCTTAAAAATGTACAAAGCACTATTAGGTGGGGGATCATAGAAAAACAGGCCACCCATGGTTTTGGCCTGCAGGAGTCAATTTGCCTTCCCCTTACCTTCAGGAAGCAAACTTCACAAGAATACCAATGGCTTATGGAAAGTCTGTCTGTGGCATAAACTGTGTTTTTTGACACTTTGCCTAACGAGAGAGTTGTTTAAGACTCCAGTGGAGGATTATTTCATCATGAGATTGATTATTTACAGTATAGTAAATCGAATCAACAGTATTTAGAGGTTGAGTGTTCCCCCTAGGATAACAGATATTTCTAAATGTCTTTCCCCTAACAAACCACAGACAGATTTTTCACATCAGCCTCTATATTTGTCAGTAAGCCAATGTCCAATTGTGCTTTTTCTAGTGAACACAATCCAGAAGTACTGAAAGGAGCATTTGCAACTAAAATGATGTGTGTCGAGGTGTCAGAACTTGATGCTGATGGTTTTGACCTCAAGCATGCCATACCTGTAGAGCAAGTATAGGAAACTCAACTGTGATTGTGGTCATTGCCTTGCAGATAACCTCTTTCTAGAAAAGGCTATGCAGCTTGCCAAGCGGCATGCCAATGCCCTTTTTGACTATGCGGTGACAGGAGATGTGAAAATGCTGCTGGCTGTCCAGCGCCATCTCACTGCAGTGCAGGATGAGAATGGGGACAGGTAAGTCACTTGTAAACAAAGGCTGTTTTAGTGGAAGGAAGAGAAAATCATTGTGTGCTTACTGGCTGGAGACAAAATAATCGTTTAAAGGTACTGGGCCAATAACTGGAAAACTATCATGGACAAGAATGTGTCAGTAAGGTTGACTCCGTAATTTGCTGCTCCTGTCCTGTGGCTCCCACCTGTTGGGTTCTAGAATAGCTAGTTCTCATCTAAGAGTCCATTATTCTGAGCAAGAAAACTACGATGCGTATGGGGAATGGTACTTTTTCAGAAACCTTGCGTTATTTATTGGGATAAATTTGGAATAAATTTTAATAAATATTTATTGGATTAATAACATTTGTTTTATTTACTGAAATGACATAATAGTAAAATTTGATCCAGCCAGATCCCTAAAGCACTCATTATCCCAACTGCATATTTATAATGGTAGGATATTCAAGAAAAAGCCCAATAAAGACAGCACAGCAACAACAAAACAAGTAAGAGGCAACTGTCATTCTTTCCCAGTTACTATTTCCTTCCCTATTGCCTCTGTTACTGGTGACCAGTCTGTGACTGGATGGGGCTCCTGCGACTGCTCTGACTCATGCGGCAGTCGGCCAGCATTCCAATCACCATGCGTCCGTTTCTGCTGTTACTGAGCTTATATTTGCAAAGCACCTGGCTTCTTTCTAAAACAGTTCTCTCGGCCCTTTCATGGAGACTTCTAAAATGATCTCAAAAGCCTGTGAGAATAACAAGAGACAACAGCCCTCAGATTGAAGTCAAGTGCCTTATCTAAAAACTTTCCTAAAATAGTGTCAACACTGAGAAATCCTTTTCTGCAGAGGAGCTCTTGAGTGCTGTGTTTTAAACCTCGGTTTAAAAACTGAATCAAACGCTTTAGGAAAGTGCCAACCTCAGGGTTTCAAACGAAGACCTTTGTTCTCATTCCTTGCAGCGTAACCAAGGATGTGGTATAACCACTGGCCCTGTTATACAGTATGAGAGGAACCAGTAGAGCCTTCTTTGTGTAATGCTGTGAACAGCAGAATGTTTTTACAGGGTTAAAGAATCCAATTAGCATTCAATAGCATGTAACCACAAGAGAAAGCAGCGAATTAACCGAGACAGAACTGACAGCGTTTCAAGCGACATTTTTAGGGGCCTGCGGAATGGAGGAGCCGAAGAAAGATGAGCGCTTGTAGAAATTAGCCAGAGACTGCTGGTAGACTGGGGGGGGGGGGGGGGTTGTGAAAAAGATACACAGTGTGTGCATTCAAGGGGGTGCACCAAGGGGAAGGTGCAGGCACCTCTAAGGACACATGTGGAGGGACCTAGGAGGTGATCTTCCCTGCCCAGGCTGAATGTGAATAGGATCCCCTCCTCGGACCACAGATGGACTCCCATGAGCAGGCTCTTAGGGTTGGCCACAGCTAAAGGGCAGAGAGGGGAGACCAAGGAGGAAGGAACCCTCACATGAATGCTGTTGGTCCTCACACCTCAGGTCTCTTGTTTTCATTGAACTTGTCACGCTCAGCTAATAATCTGGATCCTGAGGCCATTAGTCATCACAGAAAAAATACAAAAAAGAAAGAGAAGAGAACTTCTGTATTGGGGAAATTCCCAGGAGGGGGTGAGGATTTATGGGGGAGGGGAATGTACCTCTGTTAGGAACTGCTGAGCTGCGCCTGGAAATTTTTTGCTGTTTTGAAGTATGACCTTTTTCTTGGTATATGTGCATCATGTCTGCGTCAGACTTCAGGCCCTTTTTAGAAGTCTTCCTCCAGCCTCATATTTCAAGAAACAGGAGTGAAACCTCGACATCATTCAGCTGCTCTCTCTAGTACTGAAGTCACAGGGTCAGTTTTTTCAGCCCTCTTGCACCGTTATTCCCCACCCCCTGAGAGATGCACTTGCTTTTGCTAAGAAAGAGGCCTGCGAAACATGACACCCTGTATTTTTCAGTTGGAGAAAGTCTAGCCTGTGCCTTAGAATCCCAGACAGCCTGCCTCCGTGCTATGCTTTGAGTATACTGTGCGTCACTATCTGCCCATTCTTTGGAGTATTCACTATCTCGGGTGTCCCTCTGTAGTTCTACAGAGCAGTGTCTGGGTACCCCTTCAGCAGGATGGTCTAAGGGATCAAGAGATGGCTTTGGAGCCAGATGAGCCTGAGCTGGACTCCCAGCTTCACCACTCGATAGTTATATGACCTGGTTTGAGTTCTGTTAGACCTACAAGTCCCAGTTTCACCAGCTGAAAAATGAGGATATAATGTTACCTACCTCGTAGGGCTTCTTGTCATGACCAATAAAGCCATATATGTCAACAACTTAGCAGGGTCTGGTAAATAGAAACTAATAAACCCATAGCAGCCACATTTTATTGTTGTTACTATTGAGTCATTTCAAGTAATTTTAATAGTAAGGGTTTTTTTGTTAATTAAAAAATTGTGTCCCTAGGAGTGATGCTTGACACCTGCCAATATTTTCGACCTCTTTAACCTAAGCCCCTTGGCTCATTCTATCACCTTTGTCTTAGTGCCTAACTTGTGTGCCAGGGCTGTAGGGCCAACCCAGGGAGGACCAGCCCTGAGATCACAGGCCAGAGAGGGAGAAAGACAGATAGAAAACTGTAGTTGCATAACCAAGCAGTAAACTTGAGGGGAGACTGTGTGCTCTGCCTGAGAAGTTTGGGGAGGAGGGAAGGTTTGAACTGGAATCTGAAGGATGGAGCAGGCACTATCCAGGCAGAGAAGAGAAGCAAAACCATTCCAGGCAGAGGGAATATTTGCAAGGGAGAAATAAAATCACATTGTTCCTTCAGAAGTTTACCTCAAGAGTCTTATCCCAGTAGTTAAAACCCTAACCCCATCCCTCCTGGGATCTGGGAAGATCTTTGAAAAGCCACCACACTGTATTTTGGAGGAGGCTAGAAGGCTAGGTGAAGGCAACTACACTTTCCTAAACAGTTCCAAGTGCTAGGCATTTTACATACATCATCTCTATGTCAAGGGAAGCCAGGAAAAAGCTAGAGGAGAAAATGTCATGAACACTCCCAGGAAGGCAGAGTTGGGATTTGAACTTAGGTGGCTCTACCTCGAGGCCCAGGTACCTTTACACCTCATGGGGTCAAACCAATATGCCCCCAGAGGTGAGGCAGGCAAGGTTAATGAGTGTAGCTGCCTGGCTAGGCAGTAGAACATTCCTGCCTCAGATTTAAGACATTTGAGATTCAAGACATCTGGGGGCCAAATACAATGAAGTGTGAGACCCAGGTACAGTTTGCAGGTCTGATCCTTTCTGGGGATTTTTTTTTTCCACTAACCTTTAGTTGATTGTTGCCATTCTGTTTCTGTTCCAGTGTCTTACACTTAGCGATCATCCATCTTCATGCTCAACTTGTGAGGGATCTACTAGAAGTCACATCTGGTTTGATTTCTGACGACATTATCAATATGAGGAATGATCTCTACCAGGTAAGCAGACATATCAACTAAGAAAAATCAAAAAAAAAAAAAAAAGAAAAAAGAAAAATCCACAGTTTGTACGTGCTCACATGTGTGTATGTGTTATTTCTAATAATGTGAACAGTAACAAAAATACAGTGCATCTCTTTAGGTTATATCCTAAAAGCCCATTACTTGGGAATACTATTTATGATTTAGGATCCTTTAACCTGTGAGTATAATAGAAATCACTCAGTGAAATTCAACATGCTGCTGGAAGGAAAAGCAAGGTTTAAACATTAGAAATCTGTCAAAGAGGGCAGCCCAGATGGCTCAGCAGTTTAGCGCCGCCTTAGGCCCAGGGTGTGATCCTGGAGACCCGGGATGGAGTCCCATGTCGGGCTCCCTGCATGGAGCCTGCTTCCCCCTCTGCCTGTGTCTCTGCCTCTCTCTCTCTCTCTCTCTCTCTCCCATGAATAAATAAATAAAATATTTTAAAAAAAGATATCTGTCAAAGAGTTGATCCATTTTCTCTTTTTTTCTTTTTCAAATTTACTTTATTCTTTTTATTATAGTGAGTGTAGTCTTTAATCCTCCCCCCCTATTTCTCTGAAGGTTCTCTCCTCCCCCCGTAACCATCAATTTGTTCTCTGTAGTTAAGGGTCTGTTTTTTCGTTTGTCTTTTTTTTCCCTTTGCTCATTTGTTTTGTTTCTTAAATTCTACATATGAGTGAAGCCTTATGGTATTTGTCTTTCTCTGACTGCCTTATTTCACTTAGCATAATACCCCCTAGATCCATCCACTCATTGCAAATGGGAAGATTTCATTCTATTTTATGGCTAATATTCCACTGTGTGTGTGTGTGTGTGTGTGTGTGTGTGTGTGTGTGTATCACTTCTTCTTTGTCCATTCCTCTGTCAGTAGACATTTGGGCTATTTTCCTAGTTTGGCTGTTGTCAGTAATGCTGCTATAAACATCAGCATGCATGTATCCCTTTGAGTTAGTGCTTTTGTATTTTGGGGTGGGTGCGATTACTGAGTAATAGGGTAGTTCTATTTTTTTTAACTTCTTGCGGACCTTCCATACTGTTTTCCATAATGTCTGCACCATTTTGCATTCCCACCAACAGTGCACAAGGGTTCCTTTTTCTCCACATCCTCGCCAATACTTTTTTCTTGTGTTTTTTATTTTAGCCATTCTGACAGGTTGTGAGGTGATATCTCACTGCAGGCTTTATTAGTATTTCTCTGATGATGAGTGATGTTATCTTTTTTTTCACTGAAATATAATTGACAGGTAACATTCTATTAGTTTAAGGTGTACAGTGACTCGATATTTGTATATACTGTAAAATGATCACAAAAATAAGTTTACTTGTCATCCATCACCACCTATAGTTACAGATTTTTTTTTTTTGTAATAGAACTTTTAAGATCCACTGTCTTAGAAACTTTCAAATAAGCAATACAGGAGAACCTACGGTAAATATGCCACATCTGTCAAGAAAAATACAATTGAAAAAAATCAAGTTTGGAAAACCAATAATATATAAGAATTTTGAGGCTGCAACACATTTTGACAACATCTGAATTAAGTGTATATCAAATAAAGGGTGCTGAAATCAGAACACAGGAAAGTAAACAGATTGGTTAAGGAGAGAGTGTCTTTCAAAAACAGAAAGATAGCTCAAATCGAGGAAAACAGGGAACACCAAAGTTTTGCACAGATCAGGTTCGAGCAGGAATTCAGTGGGTTCAAAAGCAACTTGGTGAACCCTGCTACAGAGAACTTGTCTTCAGATGTAATAGAGAAAAGGTAGCTGGGACCAGGGAGGCTGCCTGATGGGCACATGCAGACTTCAGGTGAGAAAAGCAGATAGGAGACTGAAATTGCCACTTGACAGAACCAAAGCCTGGCTGCTGGTGTTGGGAGCCTGAGACTTGGTCCAGCCACTCTGGCCAAGGGGCGTGCTACCTCCAGGGCTGCTCTGTCTCTCGCTCGGGGCACTCTCCCCTCCAAGCTGCCTTCACCTCCACCCACCTGGCTGTGGTGCCAGGCTCCTGGTCTCACTCCGTATCACCTTTCCCATTTTCTCCTTCCCTTCAGTCCACCCAAAGTGACTTCCCAGCCCTCCTTGGCCTTGGCGGTGGGCTCAGATCCCTGGTCCAAGCATACCCGTTACTCTAAAAATGTTGATAATCATCTGCAATTAACTGCACAGGAAAGGCACCTGTTCCAGTTCTCAGTTGTTAAGGCAGGTAGTGTGAATCATTTTGATCTCCTCGAAGCAGAACTGAAATGTTTACGTATAGCTCTCAGATTTTTTTTAAGCTTTTATGTATTTATTCATGAGAGACACACAGAGGGAGGCAGAGACATAGGCAGAGGGAGAAGCAGAGTCCTTGCAGGGAGCCCGATGCGGGACTTGATCCCAGGACCTGGGATCATGACCTGAGCTGAAGGCAGATGCTCAACCCCTGAGCCACCCAGGTGCCCCTCTCACTAGATTTTTAAGTGTGAATAGGTGTTTCCTGATAAGGGAAAGATGTTTTTGCCATTTGATATAAGTCTTTAAGCTCCTCCCCTGGCAGTAGTGCCTAATGTCAGAGGAAGAATGAAGTCGGGGATTCTTCACTGACTCATAATATAAAGTAATGAGGGTGAAGTCTAATTTTAGGTAGACATTTAAAGAATGTCTTCAAATTTTCATACCATGTTGAGGGTTGTTGGTATTTAGAGAGTCATCTGGCCCTTAAAGCTCCATTCTCTCAGGCTTTATAGGACTGATTGTTCCTCTCAAACCATCACAAGCATGCGAATAAAACTGGGAACGGGACGCTGTCGTTTCTTGGTCCTCCTCTCAAAGACTGCTCAACTTCACTGCCTGTAGGTCAGATTCAAGGAATTACTTGTTTTTCTGTTTATAAATAGGCCCTGCAAAGGACACCGCACAAGAGGATTAGTAGTTGTGATTTATTATGTGCTAACCTCCTTCCTGTATCATTGGTTACATATATTGAGACTCTCTGGTGTGCTAGACACAAAAATCTCAAAACCACCACCTTTGATACTTCCTGCCTTCCGATTTGGGGCCTCTCAGGAGAACACAGATCCATTTCCCCCCAACTTACCGCGCTCATTCATGGACGAGGATCCTAGGATCCCCTGCTAATGCCATCTAGGTCTCAAACTTATACCTCATGACAACTCTGATTTGAGAACTAGACAAGGCTAAAATTTGGACTTGTTTATCTTTGTAAAGGTTCTCCTGTTATCTATTCTCAACAGAAAAATGACACAGTTCTCTAAGTAATTTGGATTATTTGGCAATTGTCTTAGACAACCTCCTGAAATACCATTCACTAATCTTAGTACATTCTGGTGGCCATCTGTCATGAGCAGATCTCTCTCCCCACCCACTCTCTGGAGATACACTCAAAATAATCCCAGTGCGTAGAGTTAGGGTTCTTCTGGAACTATTTCTGAAATCTGTTGCCGTCAAACCCTCTCTCTTCCTCCACCCTGTGCCATAGGTCACCACTCCAGTGTGGTGGATATGGATTGTTTTATCTGCGTGTCTTCCTATATAACATTAATGAGGGCTTTCGTGCACGTGGATTTTTTCTTTTATGTTTTTGGTTTTTAAAAATATAACATATGTTCATAGTTCTTTAAATCATACATAAGGGAATACACTGGAAAATCAAAAATTGCCCTCCCCGGCAGTATATAAGTCCCCCAACCCCACTCCCAAGTATAACTATTGCATTTGTAAATATGTTTCCAGAGACTGGCAACATAAACATACACACTTGAAATACAGAGATATTTTGGTTATGCTCTCAGATACAAACCACACTATATGATATAGTCCTGGGGTTAAAGACCTAATGCCTGAAATTTTGTAGAAAACCTTTGGTGGGTCTGTGGGAGAAAACTTAAAAAAAAAAATAAAAAAAAAAAGCTCTTACTCATGGTAACAGAAATTGTATAACGTGAAGAGAATCATGTTAAAACTAGAGATAATTACTAATTTCTGAATGGTATAATAGTTTATAATTTCAGATCTTCTTTTCTACAATCTCATTCTCTTCTAGACTTTTTCCATCTCCCCAAATAGCATTTCAGATAAATGAATGCAACCTTTTTTTTTTTTTTTTTTTACATATATATTTTTGAGAGGAAGGCTCTTCGCTACAGTATCTAAACTTTTGGAGACATCATTCTCTTTAAAGCTGGGGTATAAAAGAAAAAAAAAAGAAAAAAGAGAGAGAGGGCTGCCTGGGTGGCTCAGTGGTTGAGTGTCTGCCTTTGGCTCAGATTTTAATCCTGGGACCCTGCGATGAGCCCCGCATCAGGCTCCCTGCTCATTGGGGAGTCTTCTCTCTCTCCCTCTGCCTGCCACTCCCCTGCTGGTGCTCTCATTCTCTGTCAAATGAATAAATAAAATTTTTAAAAAAAAAAAAAAAGGAGAGTATGGAAATTTGGCCAAAAAGCCTGTCTTATTTCTGCTGTATGCAATTAACTGAGCACAAGCCGCAGGAGCATCTTTCAGCACCTCCAGTGTTGTGATCTTCCTACACCAGCCAGGGCATCGACGACTTATCCTGTTGTCACTGCTGTGGCCAGCAATCGCTGACTGAGAGAGAAAGTTTAGGCAAGTTGTCACTAGACAGGCTGGATTTCACAAACTCCTGTGCAATATAATGATCTATATAAAAATATATCGCTATTCTCTGTCACTGACCTCAGTTCTTTGAAAGATCCTTTCATGATTGTGTTTGTCTTGTTCATTTTGAAAACACTCGGTTTGCAAAACATCTCATTTGCATTCGCCGAGGCCCTGCTTTCTGGGCAGAGTAATCAGATGGACTATTTATGCACCTGTTAGGTGTCAGCAATTCAGTATGTTCATCTGAGCCCTCTTAGTGAGATGGTTCTGTGGTCCTGGTTATAATATTTAGAATCCTTTGATAACCTGTTATAAAATGGGGGTGCCCACAGTGGCATGCTGATTATTTTGAACTGGAGCCACTTGGGAAGCAGCCAGTGCAGGGACGCTCAGACCCTCCTCTGACTCCCTGAAAGCAGGAAACACCTCTCCCACACGAAAGGTACCCTCCTTGTACTGGGAAGTAGAACACATCCCTCTCACCAGCGATAGGAACTTTAACGTTGAAAAAGCTATAGAAATAAAAACCTTGTTAATTTTTTACTAATCTATCTCAGCCCAAATTCTGCTTAAAATTCTTTACTAATTAAAGCTTGCAGGGACTCCTGGGTGGTTCAACGGTTGAGCATCCGCCTTCAGCTCAGGGTGTGATCCTAGGTCCAGGGATCAAGTCCCACGTCGGGTTCCCTGCATGAAGCCTGCTTCTCCCTCTGCCTGTGTCTCTGCCTCTCTCTCTGTCTCTCACATGAATAAGTAAATAAAATCTTTAAAAAATTGGGTGTGCCATTATTCTATTGATTGTTCTCCTCATGGAGCCAGTCCATAGGAAAATACTTTTTTAATTCAGCAAACTCATTTTCTATGTCAAAATAGAATGACAGCACTTTTGTTAATTGGTTTCTATTGAGTAGTTCATTTCAACTTCTTTAGTAAAACTAAGTCTTGCTTTGATCTGATAATATACAGAATTAGCAGCTGAAGATAGATTCCTGCTAGAAATTCAAGAAAGCTAAATTTATTAATAGAAGAATTAACATATCAACAGTCAGCAGGCAATACTGAGAAACAAGAAAGTTATTAATTGTAATATAGGGGCACCTGGGTGGCTCAGTCCAGTTAAGTGTCTGCCTTGGGCTCAGGTCATGATCCCAGCATCCTGGGGTAGAGCTCCCCATTGGGCTACCAGCTCAGCAGGAAGTCTGCTTCTTCCTCTGCCTTTCATATCCGCTCATGCTCTTTCTCTGGCTCTCTGGCACGTGCTCTCTCTCTCTCTCTCAAATAAATAAATAAAATTTTAAAAGAATTGCAAACATAAAAAAAATCTTAATTATCCCATGGCTCAGTATCAGTTCAGCATATGTACTTTAGCACGGGTTATGCAAAGGTGACGAGTTGGCAACGGGAAATGGCCCTGAAGTATGATGCCACCTACTGCAGTGGCAGCTACCAAGCCCATAGGTTCAAGCCCAGGCATTTGAAGTGTTTGCCACTGACCAGTGTCTCTCCTAACCCTTCTCTACTTCCCAGACGCCCTTGCACTTGGCAGTGATTACCAAGCAGGAGGCTGTGGTGGACGACTTGCTGAGGGCCGGGGCCGACCTGAGCCTTCTGGACCGCTTGGGTAACTCTGTTTTGCACCTAGCTGCCAAAGAAGGACAAGATAAGATTCTCAGTATTTTACTCAAGCACAAAAAGGCAGCACTACTTATGGACCACCCTAACGGGGAAGGTAAGAGACAATCAGGCATCATGCAATAACCTTCTTTCTCTGCTTTCTAAACAATTTGTAGCTACTTGATACATGTGTGTTATTTGATTTGCACCCAGAAATGCTTCCCTTAGTCACCTGGAGTTTGTAATCTCTCGTGAGAATTTCTGTTGCTCGCCATAACTAATGTCTTTAAGATGATTTGGAACAGTTAGTAGGGGGAAAAGGCAGAGGACTGAGCCAACGCTGGTCTTGGAGTGTAGAAAGCATCATTTATCCAGAGAATGTTTATTTGCTTTCAGTGTCTCCTGAGAGCACATAAGGAGACTGTGGCTTTACGTGCAGAACAGCAGACTCACAGCGCCGTTTTAGGATCTCCGGAGGAAAGACCCTAGATGTGCCATAACTCGACAGCATTCCCTCCCTAGGGCCCGGTTGTGTCATCTTGTGAGCAGCCTTCCAGCTCCATGACTGTCTCTGTGCTTGGGCTGCAGGTCTAAACGCCATTCACATAGCCGTGATGAGCAACAGCATGCCGTGTCTGCTGCTGCTGGTGGCCGCCGGGGCCGACGTCAACGCCCAGGAGCGGAAGTCGGGGCGCACGGCGCTTCACCTGGCCGTGGAGCACGACAACATCTCCCTGGCTGGCTGCCTGCTCCTGGAGGTGAAGGACGCCCCTATTTGCCTTTGCAGTAAATTCCCGAGGAGGGGGAGTTAAGGATGATGTCAGGAACAGCCTTTCTCCCTACAGTCACCTCTATTTATTCCATATCTACTCAGGGCTTCAGAGTAGTCAGCTTTGGGCAGTCCTCATACCATCGGCCCCAGGTCTCTAATTGGGGGTTTCTCCAATGGCAGAGCTTGCCCCAAATAGCACCCTGGGTAGTACTAAGACCTTTTATATGACCTACACATCATGCCAACAGGAGAAGGTGGGGACTACAGGGTGAGAGAACCTTCCACTAACTCTTTCCTGTGGACTGGATTTTAGGGTGATGCCCATGTAGACAGTACGACCTACGATGGAACTACACCCCTGCACATAGCAGCCGGGAGAGGGTCCACCAGGCTGGCAGCTCTTCTCAAAGCAGCAGGTAAGGCATCCTGGTGGTTAGTGATGGAAAATACTGTCAGGAATGCAAACGAAACTCCACTAGAGCAGCCACGTCTCCCTCTTTAAGCCGTGGAGCTACTGCTGAAAGGCAAGAGTAAATAAAAATCACACTTCCACAGACGTAATGGAGCTGTTGGGACTCGCAATCCTGGCCTTGGTCCTGATGGTCATGTCAGTCTGTACTCTCTGATTCATGTGTTTTGGATGTTGGTTGTTTAGGTTGATTCTCATGTCAGGAGAGCTTCTTACAGTTGAATTAGATTCCTTAAAGAACTCTGGGCAGGGGATCCCTGGGTGGCTCAGCAGTTTACTGCCTGCCTTCAGCCCTGGGCATGGTCTTGGAGTCCCAGGATCGAGTCCCGTATCGGGGCTCCCTGCATGGAGGCTGCTTCTCTGCTTCTCCCTCTGCCTGTGTCTCTGCCTCTGTGTGTGTGTGTGTGTGTGTGTGTGTGTGTGTGTGTGTGCGTGTGTGTGTCTCATGGGTAAATAAATAAAAATCTTAAAAAAAAAAAAAGAACTCTGGGCAGTACCAACCTCAGATCATGTCAGAAGTCTCCAGGAAAAAAAAGTTGATTGGTATAAGACATAATTTTAAAATTTTCTTCAGCAAGAGAGGTCCTTTAGAAGTTGAAATAATAGGGAAAAAACAAATGGGCGGTGTATTAAGTACTACCATATGTGAGGCACTAGAAATTGCCAGCATTTATTAACCTTGCTATGTGCCATGCACTGTGCTAGGCCTGTCAGATGCACTGTCTCATTTAATCTGCAATAACCCTTAGAGATAAATACCATTATTTTTTTTCCCATCTCACAGCCAAGGAAACCGTGGAGAGACCTGTGGGACCCTGTCCCGGGGTCCTAGTAAGGGCATAGTTATGAATCACAGCTCATCCATCTGAACTTCCAGACTTTCTTCTCTCTACTGTTTCTCTCCCCTGCTCTGCTCTAGGACCTGCAGGTGTTATTCCATTTATTCTCTAGTCCTGTGAAGTACAGAACATTATTCTGCTCACTCTTAAATCTCTCTTGCCTTGTATATTTAGAACCTCAACAAATGTTTAATGGAAGTAGTCTCTCAAACCTTGAGCTATCTGATTTACTATAGAAGTTATTCAAACTTTTTTTAGACAGTAAATGCTTCATAAATTAAAGAAAACAGAGAGAGTTAAAACTAGAGATAATTACTAGTTTTATGAGTCCAGGGATCCCTGGGTGGCTCAGCAGATTGGTGCCTGCCTTTGGCCCAGGGCGCGATCTTGGAATCCCAGGATCAAGTCCCACGTCGGGCTCCCGGCATGGAGCCTGCTTCTCCCTCCTCCTGTGTCTCTGCACCTCTCTGTCTCTCTCTATGTCTATCATAAATAAATAAATAAATAAATCTTTAAAAAAATTAAAAAAATAAAATAAAATAAAATAAAAATAAAGATAAAAATAAAAACTGAGTCCAAAAAAAAAAAAAAAAAAACTGAGTCCAGGAAGATGTAGAAACTTTTTCTTTAGGAGCCCCACATATTTCTAAGCAAATAAAAGCATATCCAAATAAACAATAGCCTTTTCATAGTCTCAGTCAAGTCAAACTTTTTCTTTTTCCCAACTTTCTCTGGAATAAAAGACTCTGATTGCAGTATGTATGAATTGTTTGGGAAGTCACTGGTTGTAATTAAGAAATGCCTTCAGACAGGAAGCTATAGCCCTATCAAAAATGCTTTCTCTTGAATTCTCAATATCCCATGAAAGGAGCAGCAAGTAACGGTTTTTCCATTACATAAATGAAGGCACTCAGATAAAAAACCTCGTCCTGACTCTCTCTCTCTCTCTCTCTCTCTCTCTCTGTGTCTGTCATAAATAAATAAATAAAATCTTTAAAAAAAAGGGTGGGGGGCGGATCCCTGGGTGGCTCAGCGGTTTAGCGCCTGCCTTTGGCCCAGGGCGCAGTCCTGGAATCCCGAGATCAAGTCCCATGTCGGGCTCCCGGCATGGAGCCTGCTTCTCCCTCTGCCTGTGTCTCTGCCTCTCTCTCTCTCTCTCTCTCTCTCTTTCTGTGTGTGTGTGTCATAAATAAATAAATAAAATCTTAAAAAAAAAAAAAGAAAACCTCATCCTGAGCTCAGAGTCAGGAAGGTCACTTAAGGAACCGATATGGCTCAGCCCCTCCAGCATTCTCCAGTCCATAAATTGTTCCTCTTAATTTCTCTTCTGTTTCCATGGTCAGATGGCACTCACTGTCTTCTAGATCAGGCCAGGGCTGGAGGGTTGAAATAAGAAACAGCATGAAGATCCTTCTCTGACTCTCATTAGGCCCTCTCCTGTTATTGAAGTTGGCACAAATCAAATGATCTCCCAGCAAGATAAAAACGAGCTCTTCCCAGAAGGGTGTGCTGAACTTACTACTGTTTGTTAGACATCAGACTAAACACTCTCATCAACATAGCTTCTAAGAAGTAACTCTAGCTCTAATCTCTGAGTTACTTTTGGTGTTTTCTTGCTGCACATTAAGAAACAGACTAGGGTTTTCCAAGATCAGCCCTAAACTTTTGAATAACTATCCATCTTAGTAGAAGGTTTTTGTGTTGTTTGTCTCTTTAAAGTATTGGGACCCTGGCAGTGCTGTACCCAAGAATAAAAGTGAGCATGTTGTCCCAATGCAGCAAACGTCTTTGCCCTTTTGAGCAAGTGGGAGAATAGCCTGAGAAATGCTCAGTGGTGGGCACAAACTTGAACATTGACTCAGGTCCCTGATCCACAGGGCACACCCCAACCCCTGAAAACTGCTGCTGTTAACTCCTTAGAGTACAGGTGCATCATTTGGTTGAAAACTGCCCTAGAACTGAGGAGAGCACTTGGCGGGATGAGCACTGGGTGTTACGCTATATGTTGGTAAATTGAACTCCAATTAAAAAAATAATTTAAAAAAACTGCCCTAGAGAGTTAAATATGAGGGTCAGGGTACTCCAAGTCTTCTGTTTTTGAAAATGTCCTTGGCTATATAGAGTATCATCTGACATCTTTACCACCAAAATAAATAGGAATTTATTTATTTATTTATTTATTTATTTAATTTATTTATTCATGAGAGACACACACACACAGAGAGGCAGAGACACAAGCAGAGGGGGAAGCAGGCTCCATGCAGGGAGCCTGACGTGGGACTCAATCCGGGTCTCCAGGACCACACCCTGGGCCGAAGGCATCACTAAACCACTGAGCCACCTGAGCTGCCCAATAAATGGGAATTTAAAAGAAGCTCTCTGAATATTTCAGTAGAAACATGTTATGTATTAAAAATTATCTGAGTAATTGCCTCTAGTGGCTGTTGTGCTTTGCCTTTGGAAGTCTGACCTCTGCCGGCAGGTAGTTCAGAGTCGACAACACGGGGTTTGCCTAATGCTGTGTAACTTGACTTCATAGGTGCAGATCCTCTGGTGGAGAACTTTGAGCCTCTCTATGACCTGGATGACTCTTGGGAAAAAGATGGAGAGGATGAAGGAGTCGTGCCTGGAACCACACCTCTAGATATGGCCACCAACTGGCAGGTGAGTGCAGCTTCAGTCTGTTTGATGGCAGCTCCAGAGGGAGCTAATGGTTGAGGAATGTACGAACAGATGGTCTTTTTGGGTCTTTATCCCCCAAAGCACATGCCTTTTATTTTTAAGAAAGTCTGCTTATCAAGAGACATATTTATCTTGAAAAGCCTATCCATGAAAGATCTAGGTCAGCGGAGTTCTGAGTGTAAAAGTGTATGCCTAATCAGATCACAGTTCAGTTGTGAGAGAGGGCTCTGCAAGAGAAAACACGAAATTCACGTGAGAGTTTCCTCGTTCTGAACTCACACCAGAATTGTTCCCGTCTCCATTTCTGAAGCTGGGATAAATGTTAGTTTGCTTAGAACTTTCGCAAGTGATTTCTTTATATAAAAAGAACCGAGGGATTCTTGAGAATTTTAATAAATATAAATCTAGTAAATAGACTAACTCTTCCCCAAAAGTCCAGTGACCTGAGATGAAAAGCCGTGAGTGGGTGTTTATGGCCCAGGGAGGAGAGCCAGAGGGAGAAGGGCCGCAGACACATCTCCAGCACAACCAGATCGACTTTCTTAGGGACAAGTGCTGCTCCACATCCAAAAACTGCTCGTTCTCCTCTTCTCAGCCCGCCAAGTGGGTGTTGAGCTGAGTGACCCTCACAGAGACCACACAGTTCCCCTTTTATGTTGAGCGCCTGGCTTTCCCAGAAGCCTTACCACAGAGCACAGAAAGATAACCCACTTCAGTGACCCCATGTTGTCCTTACCTAGTCAGCGAGCACCGAGTAACTGTGAAGACACAGAAAGGTCTCCAGAGCTACAGAATGTTGTTTTTCCTTTTAACCTAAGGCTTTCCTGTCACCTCAGTTTAAAATGTAGACGGTGCTGGAAAGAGAACACCAAGCCGTGTGAGCATTACCATACCTCAGTGTGAGCAGGTTTTTAAAATTCCTTCTCAGCAGCCATTTTCTGGGGTGGAGGGCAAGGGAGGAGGCACAGCCTCCAGTTCTGTGTATATAAGCTCGTTCCTCATCCCGGTTCTCAGGGAAATGTCACTTAGCAATGACTCTCTGACCAACACATGGCTGAGCTGGTGGCCTGGACTCTTTGTCCTTCCATAGGACCATGGCCCTGGCTCTCTGTGAGGTTGGCTCGGGTCTTCCTGCCCACCTCAGAAGCCCCTGTAAGGCACAGCCTCCTGGCCCCAGAGCCCCTGGGGCTTTTCTTTTCCCAGAGGGCATTGTCATGACTTTGTGGGCCACAGGACTGACTTCTTGGCATTCCTCCATCTTTGGGGTACTAGGCCCCCTGCAGGAGGACCCAGTGAATTCTTTATTCCAAAGAGATTGATTCCCTGCCTGGTCCCTTTCATGTATAACGTTTTTCCACGGTTATCTTCCCAACAGGTGTTTGATATACTAAATGGGAAACCATATGAGCCAGAGTTTACATCTGACGATTTACTTGCACAAGGTGAGCTCTGAACCAGTGTTCGATCCACACTGTCATTTAAAGGGGCAAGGGAGCTGAGTGAAGTAAGTCAGTCGGAGAAGGACAAACATTATATGTTCTCATTCATTTGGGGAATATAAATAATAGTGAAAGGGAATATAAGGGAAGGGAGAAGAAATGTGTGGGAAATATCAGAAAGGGAGACAGAACATAAAGACTCCTAACTCTGGGAAACGAACTAGGGGTGGTGGAAGGGGAGGAGGGTGGGGGGTGGGGGTGAATGGGTGACGGGCACTGAGGGGGGCACTTGATGGGATGAGCACTGGGTGTTATTCTGTATGTTGGTAAATTGAACACCAATAAAAAATAAATTTATTAAAAATTAAAAATAATTTTAAAAAAAGGGGGGCAAGGGAGAACCAGCATTTATCCAGGCTGTCCTGCAAAAGGCACAGCGGCTTATTTCAGAATCAAAAGTTCCTGGGCGGATGCAAAGGAGAACATCCCGTTGTAATCTGCTAAGACACGTATACCGCCTTCCTTAGCGGGGCTGCTGCTGACACCAAGTAAAGGAGCCTCACTGCTTGCACCGGGTGTCAGAGGGCAGCCGTGCGGCCATGCTCAGTACCCCCCGAGGGTCTCTGGTCGCTCAGGACAGCTGTGTTTCTTCTTCATTCCCTCAGGAGACATGAAACAGCTGACTGAGGATGCTAAATTGCAGCTCTACAAGTTGCTAGAGATCCCTGATCCGGACAAAAACTGGGCTACTCTGGCACAGAAATTAGGTCTGGGGATACTGAATAATGCCTTCCGGCTGAGTCCTGCTCCTTCTAAAACTCTTATGGATAACTACGAGGTAACACATCAGCTCACATTTTTACTTGACTCCCCTCTGTTAACATCACTGACCCAAGCATGGTCCCCTTCCCCCTCCCTCGACCCCGAGGAGGAAGATGAGTCATGACCTAGGCCAGAGTGGAAAATCTGCCTTCGTGAGAAAGGTGGTTTTCAGATATCCCAAGGTGTTCCCTATTTTCAAATACCTTGAGATTTCCTGCAGAAACCCTACTAGAAGGTCAGGTTTGTCGCAGAACTTTGACCCTTTGAACCAACGTGATATACTGTGATCCACATGCATTCTCTTTCTGTCCCCAAGCGCACGCCTTGATCTCATGTCAGGACACCGAGTCAGCTTTCTGTGAGGTGAAATGATTGTCTACTGAAATTTCCCTGGTAGTTCTTGTTTCTCAGTGGTTTTCAGAGCTCCAGCCTAAGCAGGGATACTGCATGACCTTCATGGCAGGTAGAGTTTCACTGCCTCAGCACTTCTCTCCCTCTCTGTCCTCTGTGCTTACTGGAAGCCGCTTCTCTGTGATTTCCTGAGTGGTCTCTGAACTGAAACAGGAAACTCGACTCGAAGGTCACCTGTCTTCTTAGCCGCTCTTGGCTCTGACCCCTCCAGGACCACCGGGCTCTCGCAGGGGCCTGCGTCGCGGTGACAGCCTGCCTGCTGGTTCCTGACACCAGAACACACTCTTCACGTCTTCCTTGCAGGTCTCCGGGGGGACAATAAAAGAGCTGGTGGAGGCCCTGAGACAGATGGGCTATACCGAAGCCATCGAAGTGATCCAGGCGGCCTTCTGCGCTCCGGAAACTGCGGCCCCCAGCCCAGGGAAGGGTGCACCTCAGACCCTCTCGCTGCCCCTCTCATCTGCCTCCACGAGGTCGCCAGTAGGTAAGGGAAAAACAGAAAAAGCAGCTGAGATTATCTCCTGCTTCCCCTGGGCCTCCTGCCCGGCCCGCAGCACTGCCCCTGAGACACACAGCACGGACTCGCAGCACAGCCCAGTAACCCTCTGTGTCCCTGCCAGCGTATCCTCGCTCGCACTCTCAACAACCACTCTGAGCACCGAGGATTCCCTCCTCTTTGAAAGTCCAATGCTTGGCCTGGCCTGGCCTGGCCACGTCAGGCAGAAGCACTTGCCCCTTGACCACTGCGCACGCACCCCGCCCAGCTTCCTCTGAGACCGCCTCCCCTGTGCATCCACCTTCGTTTCTTGCCTCAGTTGTGGCAGCGACTCCTAGTCAGTCTCCCTGCTTCCAGCCCACCCCTCTCCCTTCGGTCCACTCCTGACACAACAGGCAAGGAGATTCTTTTTAAGTTAGTGTGATACCTGTACCTGTTGTATACCTCTCAGTTATCCATTCGCCAAATCTTTACTGAGCACATCCTTTGCACCTAGCACTGTTCGAGGTTTGAAGATGGAGCAGTTAGTAATAAAGGCAACATTCCTTTATCCCTTTCATAGGCCCTTCCTCCCGCCCCACTTTCCTGCACCCTCCTGACCCCAACTACTCCTCTCACAAGTCTGATCCTGTCTTAAGAACCCGAACCTTCCCTTCCCCTTCCCTGCAAAGATCCTCACCTGGTGGCTCCTTCTTGCCCTTCAGTTTCAGCACAAGTGTCACCTTCTGAGGGGCCTTCCTAGGAGAGTCGGGACAGATGTTGTACACGCTGGAAAGAAATAACAGCCCTCGTGTCCTAATGACTCCTTCCACACAAAGAAATAGGAAAATACTTACATCTTTAAATTTTTATTTGATCCCTGACTTACAGTCATTTAAAAAAATACGTCCTAGCACATAATAGAAACCCAATAAAGATTGGGTGACCAAATAAATCAACAAATCTATAACAAAACAATAGCATGTCGCTGCCATTAAGGTCTTCATATTTTAATATTGGAACTTAAGATACAAGAAGATGGCATTTTGATTTGTGTATATTAGACTCTATTTCTTGGTCACTTTCTCCCTATAGGAAATAAGTCAACATTGTTCAGGTCTCTAAAGAGGTTCTTAACAGGGAGGATGTGACTTAATTATTCATCACAGGCTCATTTTCACCGTAACCACCTTTTTTTTTGTTGTTGTTACTAGAATGTTTTTGAGGCAGTGTATAGCATTTAATAGCACAGGAGGCCCAGAGAGATATCTCATTTTTAGTTCCTACTTCTGTCACCCATTTCTTTTGCCTGGGTTCAGCCATTTCCCCAGCTATAAAATAGGTAACCTGGTGGTTGGAAAAATAGACTCGATTTCTAAGAAAAAAAAGGCACACTGTGAGTCAGGAAAATTCAGAAGGGATTCTGATAAACGTGAGGGTGAGGAAGAGATGTGAAAACACCTGACGAACTTTGCTGTCTCCGCGGTGTTTCCATTGCCTAGGGCTCTCCCGCCCTCAGCCACTGCGTAGGACAGGCGGGCCACAGGGGCACGCTGCGGGGACCCGTGGCAGCTGATGGGCAAGAGCAGCCCACGAGCCTGCTGGGAGCCTGGCTGGAAGAGCAGGTGTCCGAGGGCCAGGGCTCTGCGTTTTCCCAGCCATGCTTCCCAGTGAATCTGTGCTTCTCCCCGCAGACGAGGTCCGAGACGACAGCATCTGTGACAGCGGCGTGGAGACCTCCTTCCGCAAGCTCAGCTTCACAGAGTCTCTGACCAGTGGCAGCTCCTTGCTGACTCTTAACAAAGCGCCCCACGAGTACGGGCAGGAAGGACCGATAGAGGGCAAAATCTAGCCCACTGCCCATTGCCCACACTAGGTCAACCAAAGCTCTGCGATTCCACCGTTGTCCAAAAGAAAGAAGGCAAAGTGCATCCCAGGGTGCTTGGAAGAAAACCGGCCTGCCTGAATCTCTCTGAATTTAATTCAAGGCCTTTTGAAGTAGGCTTTCTTTCTCGGTTCTCACAGGAACGTTGGTCTGGCCCACGGCCACAGCGTCTGGAGCAGTCAAGGCCTCAGCCGGCCTGACGCCTCCATGTGGGCCAGTCTGCTTATTGAGCTTTTCCAGCTGCTTCCATTGTCACCACTGCTGCCCCTCGCTGCGCTCCTGCTGGCATTCAAAGGTGGCACAGTCCCCACCTGGTGTTCCTTCTCGCCGTCCACAGCACTGCTGTGCATTCAGATTGAGGATTAAGAAAAGGGATATTTTTTAAATGAAAGTTATGTGGTGTATAATAATAATAAAAAAAGGCTTTACTGCTTTTTCTAATGTGGTTATCTATGTGATTTGAAAAAAGAACATATAATGTCAATATGTAAACATGGTTACAATCAGTGCTGAAAATGGTCTTTTCCCCCTTTTTCTGCATTTTGCTATTGTAAATATGTTTTTTAGATCAAATACTTTAAAGGAAAAAAATGTTGGATTTATAAATGCTATTTTTTATTTTACTTTTATAATAAAAGGAAAAGCAAATTGATGACCTCATTTTGTTTGATCTCCAGAAATACTTTTCTACGATGATTCCTTGTAATCATGGGATCATTCCACAGCCGGTTATCACATTCACATTCCCCTTTAGAGTCAAGTTTTTGACCCAGAAATGAACCCAAAAGATGATCAAAAGAGCCGTATTTTAAGCTGAGGTGAAAGCTTTGGGTTTGCCAAATCGAATCCTCACTTGGCTCATTTCATTTCAGTTGTATCCCCCTCACCCCCTCCTCCTCATGCAGGGCCATTCCTCCCACCCCACAGTGGGCTCTCTTGGGTCTGTGATGCCTCAAGTCCTGCCCGCTCAGCACCCCAGGGGCCTGGGGCCAGCGGCCTTCCAGCATGAGGCTTGGCTGACTGCTCTACACACAGAGGCTCAGAAACAAGGGAGGGGAAAAATGAAAAGCATTTGGAGGAGGTGCTGTGATGAACACTGTCATCTGCAACCAAGAACCCTCTTTAACAAAGGCCATGTCAACCCCACCTCTGGGCTCCCACTTGGCCAAAGCTCTCTCTGCCTGTCAGTTCCTTCTGGGATTGTCTCAGCCACAGAGAGCCACCTCAACAGGTCACACTCATTTCCCTGATGGCCCCAAGTAACACTGATTGACATGGCATACAAAAGGCTATTCAGCCCAGGACTAGGTTGTAGGGCCCTCTTACTGGCTGAGCTGTTGTCTGGGTCTGCATCACAGCACCGGCCTTCCCTCTACCCACCCTCTGTCCAGGACGGCTTCCTCCCCCGCTTGCCACAGGCACTGTTCCCAGGGCCCCAGGCTCCATCTCAGAGCCGGCTGCCACAGAGCCCAACCAGCACAGGGGCTGGGAGCTAATGCTAACCTCTAGTGCCCAACACCTGAAGTCATGCAACCCTGAAAATAACCCAATCAGGCAGACAGAATTAGCTCCAATGTACAAAGGAAATTGAGCCCCAAGAATTCAACGAGGCAGTGGCTAAGCTGCTTCTGAGTTTATATCCAAGTCTAGTTCCAGAGCATATGGGTTAGAGAATTATCTTGCTGTGGGATAAAAAGATAGATTAAAATAATTGAGTCTAGAAGTAGACCCCAAAATATATAGGAATTTAGTATAATGGTAAATTTCAATTCAATGAGGAAAAGATAGTTAATAAGTAGATACTCCATCTCGTTCATCACTGGGAGGAAGTCCATCTGAACTCCCATTTCCCTCCTTTTATCAAATAATTTCCAAATACATCAGAAATGAAACCATTAAAATGCTAGAAATACCAGAAATCATGGATGAATAATCTTGAAATAGAGGAGGCATTTTTAAGCAAGGCTTTGTTCTTTGGTGTAATACAGTTTGGGTTCTTCATTTCACAAAAAAAAAAAAAAAAATGAAATATGTTTTTAAAATTTGACTTCTATTTTGTATTACATTGCCATTTCTCCACATGCTCCAATCCATTCTTCCAGTTTTTGAAAGCTATATCTTAAAAAACAAAAACAAAACCTTACTTTCCTTAATTTTCCAACAACAAGCCTGTGCCTGTGTTCCTTCACCCATTGCTCTCAGTGGCCTCTTCCAGCTGGCCAACACCAGGTCTCCTCTCTACCGTGTGAAGGCAGATAGTCCTCCCACTGAGGGAGGGGCCTGTGCTCCTCCCTCATCCATGCAGGCCTATGACAAGGGTAGAAGTGATGGTAAGTGGCTTCCAAGGTTAGGTTGGAAACTGCAATGCAGCTCTGTCCATCGGGGCCCTCGCCCCCACCCCTTACCCCCAGCCCCAGGTCACTCCCTCTTGGAACCCAGTTACCATGCCCTGGGGGAGCCAAGTGGACACATGGAGAAGCCATGTGTAGGTGTTCCAACAGCTTTCACTGAGGTCACAGCCAACGCCAGCACCAACCAGCAGATGTGTGAGGGTGGGAAGCCTCTAGATGATTTCAGGTGCTAGCCATTGAGTCACACGGGTCTAACCTTCACGCTGCCTCTGCCGATGCTGCCCAAGGAGAGGCGAGCCCTGCGCAAATGGCAGGTTCACGAGTGAAATAATGGTCAATGGTCGATGTTTTAAGTCCTACCTGTGGAGTGTTACCACTCTCCCGGTCTCTAACCTGATAGCTCCCATGCCAGAAAGCCACTTTAAAGGGAAGCTGACTCCAGGAGGAACCACTAAGCAAAACATGCCGAGAATTAAAAATAACATTCCCCTTCTTCAATAAGAAACCTGGTTTCTCTTCTGTTCCAGAAACTTCCTCTTTCTCCTCCCACATCTCCGTGTGGCTTGAGCCTCTGCACGTTGCTCGAGCAAAAAGGCTATGCCTCTGAGGAAGGAGCGTCTTTCCTATTGTACCAGCAGATGGAGATAAACACCAGGAGGAATGTGGGAGACCAGGGGGATGCTACAATGGGCCCAGAATAAACCTTTCCAGAAAGCTGGTCTCTCAGCAGGAAGCCTTTTAAAAATAGCTTTCTCAGAACTTTGTCATATTTCCTCTGCAGGCATCACCTAGGCTTTCGCAGGACGGGCAGGCTCTCCTGGCAGAGGGAGGCCTCCTCACCCAGGCCCCCCCCCCCCCAAGGGGTCCTCCGTGGATATTCCTGGTCACTGCGGTGGAGGTGGAATGCAGCCTCACAAACCACACCTTCCACACCTTAGCAAGAGAAAGGAACGGGAGGAGCCAGGCGAACTCATGTGCGATCCCCTTTGCATTAATGATTTCTAAATGACAATTATGGGGGACATCCCTCTGAGGTATTTAACCTCAGTTTTACAGGGAGGATGATCTAAATATTAACTAATTCACCCCAGATTTAAATGCAGGTCTGTCAGAGCCCAAGGTTACTCTTTAACCATGTCTGAAGACCTTTGAAGGAAAGCTGTTGTGTCTAAGAAAGAAGGAAAAACAAATTCCATACAATTCTATACAAGGAGGCTGGGATCATAATATATCCCAACCAAAATACAAAATGAACCCGGAATATCATGAAATGGGTATGCTCCTTAAGTGTTAACCTGACTTGATTTTCCTTCTAAAACCAAGCTAAGATGTCTAGGTATGAATTATCCATGGACTGAAGGTCACTGGGTGCATCTCATTCTCCTTGTGCTTTTGGGGGAAATTTTCCTCTGATCTGTGCTTTGCCAGGTAATGGGCTTGGGGAGGCACAGGAATCAAGAGCAGGTGAAACCAGAGTGCTCTCTCTTTGTGGGCGCCTGGCTGGCTCAGTCAGTAGAGCATGCGACTCTTGATATCAGGACTATTCATTCGAGCCCCATGTTGGACACAGAGATTACTTTTTTCTAATGCTGCTTATTTTCTTAAGCATCATGGAACTTAGGGCTGGACGGTATCTTAAAGATCACCTAAGTAAATCATTTAAGTTGTTATCTTTTTTAAACACT
Organism: Canis lupus baileyi; assembly: GCF_048164855.1. Taxonomy (NCBI): domain Eukaryota; kingdom Metazoa; phylum Chordata; class Mammalia; order Carnivora; family Canidae; genus Canis; species Canis lupus. The sequence continues at coordinate 24,128,403 of NC_132870.1, forward strand.
TACGATAGAAAGTATCTGGTCTGTATAATCCCTACTAGAGTCTGCTGCTTCATTTAAACACCAATCCCAGAGACTGTAGGTTCTTGTCCTGTTGGTTGAGGGAGGTGCAAAAGAGGAAATCAAATGGATTCCCTGACTCTCCATTGTTATGGATTCCATTATGCCTCCAATGGCCTGCTTCCATTACCCTGGACAAATGACAAGTCCTACAAAATGTTCAAGCTTCTTAGAATGAGAGGGAGGAAGGGACTGAATTATCATTTTGTTACTTCCATCAACTAGCTTTTCCATCTTGATCTCTCTCTTTCTAAAATGGTAACTTCATTGAAATATCACAATAATCCTCCAGGTATGAAGTTATATATTCAGTCAACATTTTTTGAGCACTTGTTGCATGCCAGGCTTATGTACTACAATGGGTGGTCACCATTCATAATTTCATATTTCTTGTTTGAAAAACCTGTGAAGAAACCCCCAGTCCCTATTTTACAGATGACTAAACTAAAGCACACATTAAGCATTTAACCGCAGGATCTCCTGATTCCAGTAAGGTGGTTTCATAAGGCACACCTGCAGCAGGGACAGGGTGGCTGGGGCATGTATGGATCATGTACGTATAGTCCTGAAAGGATCCTGGCTGACAGTCCTCTTCCTCCCACCCTTTGCTCCCAGGGTCCCAGGCAGCTGGAAGGGCAAAAGGGCATGGAGAAGTACATGTCCGAGTTTTGAATGGCCATTTCCTCTCACATTGCACTAGAGAAAGACTTCAGTCCCATGGCCATGCTAAGAGCAGCGAGGCTATAGGCGTGATCAACTTTTGTTCCCAATATTAGGAGGGAGGTTGATCTTGGTGAACAGATCCCAGGCTCTGGCACAGATCAAAATTTTTTACCCAACTGATAGAGGAGCTTGAACCCAAAGGATCTTTCTAATTCCAGCTTAGATGCAAAAATTCACTCACCCTGAAAGTCCCCCTGCAGTCATGGTAAGTGGCCATTACCAAAAGCAAAATCATTTCCTAGGATTAAGAATGGAAGATGCACTGTGAGGACAGTCGCAATTCCTCTCCAGGAACTCCTGGGAGATGACCCAGGGTGTTAGACCAGGTGGGCAGAGGAGGATTACAGCAGAGTCGTGTGGCCCTTGCACTGACCCAGGAGGACTCCTGCTCTCCAGGCCTTGAGGTTTGTGGTTCCTTGAATGCCGCACAACACACCTTGGGCTTGCTGATGCCAAGATTAAGAGTCTTGTTGGGTGGCCTTGAGGTCCCACCCAAAGGAGAGGGGCAGGCAGGTTTATCATCCTTGCGATCCACAGAGAACTGGCAGGACCCTGATTCCCATTCCTCAGATGGAATCAGGAGCAGCAGTGGGTTCCTGGGGATCTAATATTCCCTCCAGGCCAGAATAGCAAATGAAACAGAACTCTAGAAACCCCTTCTCTGAGGGTTCCTTCTTAGGACCCAGGAAGCCGAGTTGGTGCTGAAGATGGTCAGATGAAACCTCCGGGCACATGAGGGGAATGTGTAGGATCAGAGGAGGTTATATGAGTTGATGCTGGATACCAGACAACAGGGTGCTAGGACTATTCTCTGGCAAAAAAAGATTTTTTTTTCTCAGTTCCAAACTGTTGTGCCATTCCCCTTCCCTTTCCTAACATAAAAAGAATCAACAACAAATTATTTTTGTTTCAGAAATTCAAATGAGATACTTCTAGTTAATGGATTTTTTTTCTTTTGCAGGACACCCTTTTATCACTTTGTCAGATGTAAACGTCCCCTTCTGCTTTTGAAATACATTTCCTTTTGTAGTTTTAAGGGAAAAAACCCAAAAGCAAAATCCCAAACTTTCCCCTACACAATATTTCCAAATGTTTATTCCCATAGCAATCTGAAGAGTAAACAGGGAGGGGTTTAATTCCCACCATTTTCCACAAAACGGCAAAGCCCCCGAGGTACCCGGGATTTCCTGAGCTGGTGTAAACAGTGAGGGCTGGACTCGGCCTTCAGTGCTCGCACTGCCCCCTCACTGAACGAGTGGCTGTGCCCCAAGGGGAAGGTCACACGGACATCTGGGAGAGGGAAGGAACAGCGGCCAAGTGCAGGCACTGAAGGCTGGCGGGAGTGGCCGGGAGCAGCACCCCATCAGCAGTGCCCACGGCCACACAGGGCGCCCGCACCAGGCCCTGCGAGCAGCCCCCCAGGGGCCGCTCTCCTCTTCCTGCCCGCTGTCCTCCCTGTCCTTCCTCCCGGCCTCCTTTGCTTTGGGGCTCTCGGGAGCTGCTTCTCCACACTCTGTCCAGTTCTGTGTTTTCTTCCCCCAACAATTCAGCCGAGACCTCCAAACTCTCCCGAGGGCCCCCCAAGTTTACGTGGGATCCCGCCCCACAGCTGCAGCGCTGCTTGGCCCGGAGAAGCCAGAGGGCCAGAAATCACAGCCCTAGGAAGCCCGACTGCACCCCCTCCCTAGAGTCCCAGGCCTGCACCCCTCCCACCACACCTAAGACCACTACCACTGCAGGGGGGAGGGTTGGGGGACGTGACCTCCCCCGCAGGGGCCCAGCCGCCCAGGAGGTCCAGGTACTCCTGGACCCAGCAGTCCTTAGAGGCCTTTTCCTTTCCAGTTTTGCTCTTTGGCCCTGACTTCCTTCCTACCTGGCCCAGAGCACCTCTTGAGTGACAGTCATCATACTACACACACTTACATGAGCCAGGGACCACTTGAGCTCTAAAAGGCAAAGCGATACCAGGTTTAAAGCTTCAAGACAGAATTTGTGGGCGGCGAGTCACCCGCACGCCCAGGTGGCCGCCTCCTTAGCCAGTCTCCATCTCCCTCTTCGTCACCAGAAGGTCCTGCCTTTCTTCAGACGAGCCTGAACTGGGTTTCCGCCCCTTCCCTCTGCTCGCCTCCACTGCACCTTGCCAGAGCTCCTCTGACTTCTCCCTCATCCATCACCTCTCCAGGAGGCTTTGTGCCAAGTTTTCATGACCTGTAGTAACTAAATTAGGATTAAAAACCATAATCCCTCCCCACTCCCTCATGCCTTCTATTTTTCCTCCCTCCCTCCCTCCCCTGTCTGCCTGGCTTCCTCCTCTGGCCCCTTCTCTCTTCTTCCTCTTTCTTTCCCTTTCACTCTCTCCCTTTCTTTCTTCCTTTCTCTTTGCACCCACCCCCCACTCCTTTCTCCTCCCATCCTCCTCTCCCTCTTTCTTTCCTTCCTTGAAGAAGACTCATCCATTCCAGGGCACTGGGTTCCAGCACTCTGAGGCAGAGAGGGGCTGGGGGGCGGGTGCAGGGGGAGACTCTGCAGGCTCTTCCCCAGAGCCTCCTCCCTACCTTCTTCAGGGGAAGCCTCCTGGAAACCAGTGCCCTGGCCCGCCTCCGTCCCCTCCCCTATCAGCAGCCCCATTTCCTGTGCACAGGAGGCCTCTGCTGGAAGCAGCAGAATTTTGCACAATCATGCAACAGCTGGTATGCCTCTTGCTACTCAACTTTTTTTACTTCGACAAATTTGGAAAACGGCTTACAAGAAAAGGGAATTAGAAACTTCTTGGGCTTTCTGCCTCAGTGTTTTTCCTTCAGTTCAGGTCACAGAAGCCTGATGATTATTTTCCCTTAGCAGAGAAGACTTAAATTGTTTTTTCTTTTGGCAAGAAAAATGTAAACTCTCCTAGGCCTGATCCTTCCAGCCAGGGCAACCTTACTGAGAGGAATAAGCCTTGTAAGCCGGCATTTACTACTTGCTCATCCTAGGCATTTTGCGTTCTGCATCTTATTTAATCTTCACAATCCTATGAGATCCTAATTACTATTAATCCCATCTTAAAGATAAGGAAACAGAGGTGTGGAGCTTAAGTGATCTGCTCAAGTTCAGTACGATTTGGAACCAAATTTGTACATCGGAGGTTCCATATCTGAGCATGAACTCATAGGCACTGTACTACATGGGGCCTTTATGTGTGTACACATACTCACATTCACACACACACACACACACGATTTGGATCTTTAACAAGACAAAATCTAGTTATTTTTGTTCAAGTACCAAAAATAGGGATAGGGAAGCATGCCAATCACCCAACTTAGGCTGGCTTCCGGTGATGAAAAAGCAGGGCTCTTCACTCACCTTGGCAAGTTGGGCCTCCACAGCCTTCCTTACTAGAGACATGCAAGTGCAGAGAAGTGATGACTAGGAGGCCCTGGGCTGAGAGAAAACCCAGGCGCCCACACCACTCTTTCCGAGGCCCAGCTGTGTCTAACCTCCCAGCGCATGCCTGCATCTGTTTGAATGCTTCTGATTACAAGTAAGAACACTTGACTATGATTAGATTAAACCAATAGTGGTTTTCTTTTATCATTACAAGGTCAGAGATAGATAGATCTAGATTTCACATTTTTAAAAATGTTAGCAAGTAATTTAACTCTTCAAATCCTTATTAGCACCAACAAAATGATCTGCTGGCCAAATATGACCTGTGTGACCTGACAAGCTTCCTACAATTATACATTCAGGATGACCAGGTAGGGTGATGAGCTTAAGGCTTTGGGAAGGAATCAAGGTCTTTACCTCTCCCCTTCCGGGAGCCACTGCTGGCCCCTTACTCCCAGCAGCGACCCTGACTGATACTGTTCCCAGCCATCACCCAGTGCCTGAGTAAGTTCCTGTTTTGCCCACTTGCCTAGGCTTTCTTTGATGACTTAACACAGAGGAAATGATCATTATAATAGCTAACATTTTGTTGAATAGTTACTGTGCGCTATCAATTTCTATGCATCATCTAATTTAGTCTTCATTAGCATTATTTTATTATTTATTTATTTATTTATTTATTTATTTATTTATTATACAAGCGGGGATGGGGGTAGAGGGAGAAGAGAGAGAGTCCCAAGCAGACTCCATGCTGAGTGGCGAGCCAGATGCCAGGCTTGGTCCCACAACCTGGAGATCGCTACCAGAGCTGAAATGAAGAGTTGGACACTTAACTGACTGAGCCACAGAGGCTCCCCATATTACTCCCCCAGCCTTTTTTAAAAGGATTTTATTTATTTATTTGAGAGAGAGAAGGTCGGGGAGGGAAAGGGAGAAGCACACTCCTCACTGAGCAGTGAGCCTGACGTGGAGCCCCATCTCAGGATCCTGGGATCATGACCTGAACTGAAGGCAAACGCTTAACTGACTGAGCCCACCCATGAGCCCCTCTCACTTTTAAAGATAAGCTAAGGCACAGAAAGACTCAGTAACTTATTTGCAATGTCAAACAGCCTACTAGTTTGCATCTGGAACTCAAACATAAAAGTAAGTCTGATTTCAAACCCACACCCTTAGCCGCTATAATCAATTAGGATGTTTTGGGCTATAAAATCCGAATACCTGACTACAACTGGATTAAACAAATAGGGTCTTATTTTTCATAAGCAGACCAGTGTTAGAAGACTGCAGGGTTAGCTCAGCAGTTTAACATCTCTGACATCCCCTGGTGTTAACAATGTGTCCTCAAGCTCACAAAAAGGCTGTAACAGCTCCAAGCATCGAGTCCTCACACAGCAACTTCTCAACTGCACCCAACAGCAGAGTTCTTCCTCAGATCTCTTTCTTGTCAGGCAGGAAAACCTTCCCACCCCAAACTCCACATCAAGGGTCAACTTGTGTTTCATTCACCAGAATTGAGTCACATGCTTCACCCTAGACCAATCATTGGCAGAGAATAAAATTAGTATAACCAACTACAATTCAGTCCCTGGGGCTGGACACAAAGTTGCCTTTATTAGCAGAGAAGAAGGGGATATGGCTGTAAGATGGCCTGGCCCATTACGTCGGCCTCAACCATTGGGTATATGTGAACTGACTCTCAGGATCAGGTAAATTTTACAAAAGCCCTAATGAGTAATAGTAACAGAGTAAGAACAAGAGGATTGTTCTCACGTGGATGATAAGCCAGGAAATGATTACTAGTACTCAACCAGAAATTTCCATGAACCTAACATCCCATTTCCCAGGATTTCTGGGTCACTTAATGTTGCTGATATCATTTGTACAGCACAGTACTTTGTACTATGTGCATAACGTGCCACAAGTTGTTGCTCAATAAAACCTTTGTGAAGGCTGAGACCCGAGCTAAGGGATTAAGCTGCATTACTGTTGCCAATATTTTTTTCATGGCAGGATTCAGTAACCTGTGTCTAAGATATAAGGAGAGATAGTGATAAAGCCTGACACAGTGATGCAGTACCTTTATTTTTGCAGAGCCCATTCCAGATTTGGCCCCTACTCAAGGGCTCAAAGACAAATCTTGGCAGGTTGCCCAGCCTCAGCTTAACAATCACAAGTTCAGAGTCCAGCCTCACTAACTACCTGGTCTTGTGCTTTTTGTTTCTTCTGCATTAACTACAGCAAGGATCTTTTAAGACTCTTTTCTCAATTGAAAAACATTTTTTTTTCATTTGTTTTTTATCATGTTATTTTTTTTTAAGATTTTATTTATTTATTCATGAGAGACACAAGAGAGGCAGAGGGAGAAGCAGGCTCCCCGTGGGGAGCTCCATGTGGAACTCAATCCCAGAACCCCGGGATCACAACCTGAGCCAAAGGCAGATGCTCAACCACTGAGCCACCCAGGTGCCCCGGGCATCCAACTCCTGATTTTGACTTGGGTCATGATCTCGGTGTGGTGGTATCACACTACTCCTCCCTCAGACTCTATGTCAGCATGGGGTCAGCTTGAGATTCTCTCTCTCTCTCTCATCCTCTGCCCCTCCCTCTTGCTCGCTTGCTATAAATAATTAACTAATTAATAAAATCTTTAAATAAAGTAACCTGTGTCCTTTCTTCCACAAACCTCCCCTTTTCCCTTCTTAGCCTTTTATTTCTGGAACCCAGGACCACCCTGAAAAGGACTAACAGGATGAAGGAAGCTGGCAGCCTATTCAGTTCCTGTTGAAACCAGCCAGATCCTGTACTTCCCTATAAACTCCCCAGGCCCTACCTGGGGGTGGCAGTGGTGGTGGGAGGGCTTACAGTTTTTGAAGGCCATAGCCTGCTGCAGCCTCTTGAGCCCCACAAAGCAGTAAAGCTATTGTTCCTCTTTATCCCAAATTCTGTCTTTGAGTTATACTTTGGCCCTGAAGTACAGAGGTTGGTTTTTGACAACACCCCCACAATGGACAGTAGTGAGAACACTTGTCTGCCTTTTATCATCGCGATACACCCAGTGACAAGGACAGTGCCCGCTGCTCAGGGTGCCCTCAATAAATCCTTAGTAAATTAACAAGTAAATTCTCAAGTTAAACAGTCTAGAGTCAGAACATAGACGTGTCTTAATACTGGTTTTTCTCTGTGCTTTTAGGGTCTTATACACTATCACTGTGGTTGATGCTTTCTGTTAAGTCTCTTAGAAAACAAGAATCTCTCCATTCACTTCAGGCTATTACTAAATACCCCCCTGCATGCCCCTTCTGATTCTATGTGCTTAATGAATTGATAAGATTGCATTCGCAGGGCTTATTTTGAAATGCTTTGAATTTCATGCACAAGAAATGTCTACTTGTTTTTCTCCCTAAATCTTACCAAGTTGGGGAATAAATTTCATGTGTGAGAGCCCAAGAAACTCTTCCTTCTGTCTCAGGTCCCTGTCACTTTGGGAATGCATGGGAAAGTCAGCTTTATTTCTACTGTGTTCCAGTTCACTTTCATTCCAACAGAGAAAACAATCTTCCTTTTTATTTTCTAAGTGACTTCCCATGGTTTGAAAACCTCTCACAATGAAAAGTCAAGTAAGAAAAAAAAAATAAGAAGAGTTACAGTGAATGTGAATGAGAAAATTACCATTTTTATTGTCCTCTTGGTTCTCAAATGAGAAGATGGAATCCTGTGAACTGACCTCTCTTCATCTCACACTCTCTGGAATGTGCTTTGCATCCAGCATGGCAGAAGGACCCCATCCTTCTCTTTCCATTCTCTCTGTTAATGTTTGCATAACTACTAGCAGAAAAGTCTTCTCGGAAGTCCAAAGCCAAGAGTAAATACATCAGACTCTAACCCAGTATGTATGGCAAAATAAAATCTATTTAAATGGTAGTGATGACTAAACACAGTGCCACTCATGAGCTGTGGAAGACAATGCTACCATTGTCTTATGGAAATAATGTGTATACAGCACATTGTTCTCCTTGAATCAGTTATTGTCAGCACATATTTATGTCTGTTCATTAATTTATTCTTCCTTTACAAATTTTCTGATATCTTTCTCGCCTCTTAAAAATATATCTGGAGGGGCACGTGGGTGGCTTAGTTGGTTAAGTGACTGACTCTTGATATCAGCTCAGGTCTTGATCTTAGGGTGGTAAGTTCAAGTACTGCACTGGGATCCACTGGGCATGGAGCCTACTTTAAAAAAAAAAAAATGTCCAGAAGACATTTGCCTTTAAATTTCCTTTATTTTTACTCCTGCCTCATGTATTAATTGGGAAATAATGATTATGATGTTAAACAAATTACAACCACCAATTAAATAGCACTTATCTTGTTCCAGTTTAGTCCTCACAATTACTTTGAAGGTTAGAATTATCTCCATTTTACAGATGAGAAAAACTCCAGTTTAAGCAGTCACCCAAGCTCACAATAACCAATCAGCCTCACAACCTGGATTCCAATCCATGTCAGTGTGGCTAGAAGCCCAGCCCTTCCTAGGACAGGAGGGTCACACCCCAGGATGATGCATGCATTCACAGAGTCCTTACTATGTGCCAGCTCTGGGCCTAGCCCCCTAGCTCAATTTCAAATTTATTCTTCAAAACAAACTTACAAGGGGAGTGTACTTAATCCCGTTTCACCATAAGAAAACCGAACACAGAAGCTAAGTAACTTAAGAGCTAGAAAGGGCAGAATTGTGATATAAATTTTGGTCCATCGATTTCAAAGCCCACCTCACAGGGTGCCTGGCCTAGAAAATTCTCTAGTTTAATGGAGACAGGATTTCAACATTGACAAGAAAATTGTGTATTTATCAACTAAGAATCTTCTGAGTTGTATCCCCAAGTCCTAGGTTTTCAAAAGACTGTTTTTTATATATTGAAATAACTGAGGAAACTCATATATTGAAGGAGAGGCCTGGATTGCATGCATTTATTTTCTTTTTAGTCACTGAACCGTGGCCTAAACCTTCTCAGGTTTAAAACCAAATCTATATCTAATTAGTCTTGATTTTAAAGCCAAACTCTCATTGCCATTCCATTCCATAACCAATTCCATGATTCTTCCCAGAGAAAACCCATCAAATACCTTAATCCAGATTCTTCAAATTCTCCCAGTTTATCAAATAGAATAAAAAGTTGGCCAGAGCTAAAGGGAAGTTAATGCCCAGCACAGTATTGGACACAGTTGAATGTTTATGGAGTGATTAAATAAGCCACAGATGAAATACCATGTTGTCAATGCAATTTATATAACTTTTAAATTTTGATACAGTTTCAAATTTATGGGAAGGTTGCAAGAGCAGTACAAAAGAATTTTTACATATCCTCCATTAACATTTTGCTCCATTTGCTTCATTATGAAAGCAATTTATAAACGATCATGCTCAATAAAACAATTTTATAGCAATTTATAATCAATATTAGTAAAAATGATTTAAACCCAAGCTAAAAAAAGTACAACTTTGCTGCCAGGGTTAACAAATATAAATCTAATCAAATATAAATCACAGCCTTTGAATTGGAAAGTTCATTGGATTTTGCCCCATCTATAACCCACACATAATTATGGGTGACAATGTTAGGACACCCAAGGGTGACCACAGTGATGTCCATTTCAATGTGAGCTTATTTTTCAAAGGAGAATCACTCTAAATGGCCTTTGAAAAAAGAAGCTGTTAATGCCAAAACAGTATTTGTTTTTGAGAGAGAGAGAAGTGTGGGGAGGGGCAGAGGGTGAGAATCCTAGGCAGGGTCCATACCCAGTGCAGAACCTGACTCAGGGCTCAATCTCATGACCCTGAGATCATGACCTGAGCTGAAACCAACAGTGGGATGCTTAACTGACTGGGCCACCCAGGCATCCCAGTCAAAACAATATTTTATAACAAAACCCACAAATGAAAAAAGAATCCTACCCAAGAGAGTAATCAAATGGCAGCAATCAATGCCTCAAACTTTCCAAGAACAACCAATACAACTACTACCCAGAAATCCCTATCTATTGTGACAGCTGAATCTCCATTTCCTCAGAGAATAACAACAAAGCAGCCTCATTTTGATAATTCACTATTTTTCAAAGCTAACTGTAAGAAACCTACATGACCTCACAACCTTCCAAATTTGGCTCCACAGACACTGCAACTGTCATGTTCCTATGATTTCCTGACAAGACAACGTGTGGACTTCCTTTTCTGGGTAGGAAGAGGTGTTTGGGTTATAACTGGGTCATGTGGCACTGGAGGTGTAGGGGGAGGGCTAAAATCGCAGTCCTGGCACAGACTGAAGAACAACCTTCACTGACAGAACACGCCGTACAAACTCTTCACAGAGAGATGAATCCGGCATGTGGTAGCAGGCAGACACATCTCCTAGCTGCTTCATCTTCTCTCTGGTTGTCTTCAGCTCCAGCCAGTGCCTTAGAAATGCTTTATTCCAGTGTCCGCTGAAAATACAACCTGTAATCCCTCAGTAAATATCCATCAGGGAAGTCACACGAAAAGATTGCTCTAATTCACTCTTGCTGGTGGGCTGCCAAGGGTAAAATAATACAGTCCGCGTCCTTTCAGTCATGAGGAAACCATTGTCACTGAATCTCCCAGGGATGCTTCCTACATCTAACCAAACAAAGGGAGCGACAGCAGAGGTTTCCAGATCAAAAGCAAATGTGTTACCTTGCTGAGAGATGACAGCCTGAAAGAAAAAGATAAATTAAGTGGACGATGAGACAAGACCTATCTATTCTGTGCACAGTGCCGATCAGGACATTTATGTGAGCCAACAAGGAGCGCATCTCCAAGAGCTTTGGCTCTGCAGCTGCCAAAGTCCTATATTCCATGCACTGTGTCAGATACTAAAGAATACGTGGAAATTTATTTAAGGCTGTGGGAAATTACCAAATTGTAATCTCCAACCACGTGTAGAAATATGTAGCCTCCAGTTATTAAGGAGAATATTTCACAAGACACTCAAAGCTTTATATCTGTTAGAGTTTTTCTCAGGGGATCAAGACAGGAACATTTTGGCCTAAGCGCTGGGAAGTTTCAATGACTTTCTCAGGGTATAATGTGGAGCTAGCTGTGGAGCCCAACCATGGAGCTTATCCTCTGGAAAGATCCAGCAATCTAGACAGCCACCTGCCAGGCATTTACAAAAGCTCTACTGTTAGAGCTTTTTCTCTTTGATTGCATAGCACCATAAAATCACATTGTTAGCACTTCTAACGCCTGTGAATCCCATACCATATCAGCAAAGGAAAGTGCAATTTAAACCCTGTCATTAGCTAGCCAATTAGCACATGCTAAAGGCTGGGCTGTGCCCCAGAGGGTAGGGGTTGTCAGGTTCTCTCAGTGTGAGCATGCAGCTGAGAGTGATCTGGTATTTAAAGCTGTGCCTTTGACATGAAACGTGAACCCTCAAACGTGCAGACATGCCACACCATAGGTCTGATGTTGGACGTGATGTGTGGCATAACAAATTTCAAGGCGCAACTTCTACTCTATGTAATTCTGGCCTTACACCTCATGCAAGATTCTGAGTCATACACAAGAAACTGTACATTGGAGGAGACAGAAAAAGAATTTAACAAAATGTATTATTAGGTATCTCTCGGAGTTTCAGAGATTCGGGTCTGAAGCTAGATGTTAAACTCCCAAATCATGCTGCCCAGCTGTTCGGTGAAGACCCTAAAGCAGTCACAGGCGTGCAATTCACATCCAGCCTGCCAGGCTGCCAGGGAGACCTCAGCTACTGTTGCTCAAGGTCAAAGCCAGAAGGGACACTGGTGCCTGGTTCCTCTTACTGCCTTCTTCGGACCTGAAGTCTCCTATCTATATATGACTGCAGAGCCTGGGCTCAAGCTTGTACCCTGGCTTCAGGGAGATATGGTAAACAACTTCCTGGCATCCTACAGGGGATAGCACACCTAAGTGCCTGGCCTATGTTAAGCCTGCAATAAAGGTGAACTATTATCACTATTATTATATCACTTTAGGAAGGGCAAGTCTCATTGAAATCCAAATGAGGTAGGAGGAAGGAACAAGTCCCACTTCTCTCCCACACCTATTTGCCCCAAGGTAATGAAGGTCTGGTTTAGGAAACAGAAAAAGATTTTAAAATCCTAAATCCTAAATCTACCTAAATTTATCTGCTGCTATATACACTTTTTTGGTTTTGTTGTTCTTGTTTTTCTGGAAAGAAGCTGTGTAAATGTATGACATTCCCTTCATAGCTGTTACCCATCAGTTGTTACAGATGACTTACATCTCAGTCTGTGAATACTTTACTATAAATTAGAGAGAGATGTTTTCATTTCAAGAACTGAGTTTTAATATGATTATTTCGAAGTCAATGCCAAAAAAACCTCTCTCACTTAAGCATTCTCAGTGAAGTTCAGGTATAAAACAAATTTAACCTTCCCTAAAAATAGAGAATAAAACTTTCTAGAGAATACATTCAATCACCATGTATACGGAAAAGGCTAGGAAAGGTTTTCAATCAACTAGACAGATTGCAAATTCTCCAGCCACACTATGTTTGTAACAACACACCCTGGTCATCCCAGTTTTTTTCTTGGCAATTATAGGTTTGGTGATTAAGCTACTTTGAAGCGATAAGTCCGAGAGAGTAGAGGGAAATTTTTAAAAATTCATAGACTATACTTAAAAACTCAGAGTGCTTCTGCTGGGGTTTTCTGGCCGCAGCACGCAGCACGCTGCTCCACTCTCTACACTGATTTGGTCACTTGTCAATGCAGCACATGATACTTCAGGGATGAAGCAGTAAAGCCCAAGGGTGGGGCGGGGGGCAGGGAGAGCAAAGCCTGGAATGCGGTGCAGGAGCAATCCAGGATGATGACTCCTGCTGCCTCTTCCTGCTCTCCTCCAGCCCACTGTGCAGGGGTCAAGGGACAGCAAGAGGGGCAGGAACCCTAAACTTTGACAAACACTGAATTAGAAAAAAAGTCATTTGGGCTTTGCTTCTAGAGGGAAGAGACTAATATTCCCCAGATCCTAGGTAAACTCGGCACCAAGGAAAAATCCTGCAAAATGCAGGATGTCATGTACCTGCCCCAGGAGCAGGACAGCTTGGCAGGGGCCACTGTGACCCCAAGCCCACCAGTACTTACAGTGATTTAATCACTTACAGTGATGTGCGCCTTGTGGAGCCCCACGGTCTCACTCAGTGAGGACAGGAAGTGATAGTTGGTTGGGCTCGAAAGTTGGCTGTCAGTTGAAAGGTAAAAGGAAACCACACAGCTCCGGCGTGTACAATTCCCACAATTCTCCAACAATATAGGCACAAACTCCTCATAGAGGAGAACAGCTTTCCCTGCTTTCATGACAAAATACTCCGTCTCAGAGGAGCACAAGGGCTCCAGGGAACTCCACGTGTGGATTCTCACCTGGGAGAAACAAGACAGAGCAAAAGCAAACATTCTTGGTTACTATTTTTTTAAAAGAGAATAACAGGTGAAAGAAGAGCAGAACTAGTTAAGAGACTGAACCGTGGGTTTAACCCCAGCCCCACTTAGTACTAGTTTTGTAATGGACCAAGTTACTCAACTTCTCAAAGGCTCCCTTCTTCCATGTAAAATGAGAATAATAACAGCACTAACTTCACAGGCTGTTTTGAGAACAAAATAAAGTAATCCATGGAAGACGCAGGACCTGGTGCACTGTCCTTATTCCATAACCGTGACCTATTTGCAGTGTCCCCCGAACTGTAGCCTGAGACTCTCTGAGTTTCAACCCTCTTTTCTTGCCTTGCATTATTTTAAATACAGGTGTATTTTTTCCATAGACATTCTGAATGCTTTTACAGATTTTCACTTTAACAAACCATTTTTTAAGGATTTCTTTCTGTCAAGTTTAGGGCATTTCTAGCTTCTTGTGATTATGTAACCTCATATCTTAGTGGCACTTTACAGTTTATCATCATTTGCTTTCCTCTCATTATTTTATTCACTACCCATTGAAACCCTTTAAGTTAGGATGATGAATGAAGATATGATATTCACAGATGAGGAAAACAAGTCACCAGGCATTACACCTTAAGGTCAGAGGATAAATGGCAGAGTTTTCTTTATTTTTAATTTTTTTTAATAGTAGAGTTTTACCCTGAATATACAAGTATTCTGAGTCCAAGGATAGCCTGTTTTCTGCCACAGGCACTAGAAATACTTCAATACAAATTAATTTATCTTTTCTTTTTCCCAAAAGAAACACAACCAAATAACTACAGAATAAAACAAAACAAAACAAAACAAAACAAAAAAAAACAAAAAAAAAACCAAAAACACCTCTCCCTCTGCCTTAGAGAGAAAAATCCTCCAAGCAACTTACAGTGAGCTTCGCCTTACAGTCAGAGCTCAGGTCTGACACACCATAGATGAAAAACAGGTCTTGATCCTCAAAACCCACTGGCAGCAGTGGGGCGAAGAAATGCCGAGCAAAGTAATGAAGCATCTTCCACTTTCCTCCGTACTCTAAAAATAGGCAAGTTAAGAGATGGGTAGGGTCAAGTCATCAGGGGCATCTTGCCCATGGGCCAGCTATGTCTGACTTGTCATGATTCTAGGGACTGAGCAAGCAGAGAGAGTCAACAGGAGCAGGAACCCATGTTCACTGAGGCTTCGGGGGCATTTGGGACATTACCTCATGGCACGCTCACATCTGGGTGAGGTCAGCATTAACACCCATTTCGCAAAGAGGAAGGAGAGGCTCAAGCAGTTAAATCAAACGTGCCACAGGCCGTACTCTGAGCCCAAACTTGACTCCTAGGCAGCACTTTCTCATGCATAATTCGGTTTCCAAGAGCTAATATACCAATACACTTGCATCTACTACATGCAGATGAAGAGGGAAATCAGTTGCAGGGCAGTAAAAGTATTACATATATTTGTAACTGTAAGAAAATATCACAATTGTATAAATAATATTATAAGTATTCATTTATAAGAGTTACAGGGAGGGGGTGCCCAGGGGGCTTAGTCGGTTAAACATCTGTCTCTACTTCAGCCCAGGTCATGATCTCAGGGTTGTGAGATCAAGCCCCATGTCTCAGCTCAGTGCAGAGACTGCTGGAGATTCTCCCCTTTCTCTGTCTCACTGTCCCCCCACCCCCCCCACCCCCCCCCCCGTTCACACACACTCCCTCTCTTCCTCAGATAAATAAAGTCTTTTAGGGATGCCTGGGTAGCTCAGTGGCTGAGTGTCTGCCTTTGGCTCAGGGCATAATCCTGACATCCTGGGATCGAGTCCTGGATTGGTCTCCCCACAGGGAGCCTACTTCTCCCTCTGCCTAGGTCTCTGCCGCTCTCTCTCTGTCTCATGAATAAACAAAAATCTTTTTAAAAATGAAATAATAAATAAATCTTTTAAAAATACAAAAAATAAGTTGAAAAGAACATAGTAATATTATAATAACTTTGTATGGTGATAGATGGTAACTACACTTATGGTGAGCATCTTGTATAGAAATGTCTAATTACTGTATGGTACATCTGAAAAAAACAAACAACACACTTGGAAAAATAAAACAATTAAAAAAGTAACAGAAAGCATTAATTAGCACTCAAACTTTCCTTCCTTTTTCATGAGCACAAAAGCCTCTGAGTGAAATAAAACAACTATTGTCACAAATACTATTGGCAAGTCAGCCTGAAGGAGCACATCCAAAGAGATGACAATTAATGACAGTTGCTCAGATACAATTAGAAGCTTTGAAGAACCTCTGAATTCTGTGCCCTGTTGGCATGTCTAGTATGCTAAACACACAAACCAAAAAATATGTTAACATGCCTCTATTTCAAAAAGATCTTTCCCACAAAGTACTGCATCACGGAACAACTTCCAGAGAGATGGTAGGGAGGAGGAGGAGGAGGGTGAGGAGGTGTGGTGTGGAGGGAGTATCATGTCCAGAATTCACAGTGCAAGCTGTCGAGATGGACAAATGTGGTTTGAAGTTCAGATAGAACCAATTTCTTCAGGCTTTCCAAAATTTCAACTGCAACCCTTACTATTGGAGAGGCCTTTCATATTAGATCTATAAAATGAACTAGAACTTATAAAACTGACCTTGAAAATGGGATTGGGGTACCAACCTCCGTGCAGTCAAAAACCCACAAGAAACTTTTGACTCCCCCAAAACTTAACTACTAATATCTTACTGTTGATCAAGCCTTACAGATAACAGAAATAGTCAATTAACACATATTTTGTCTATGTATTCTATATTGTATTCTTACAACAAAGCTAAAGAAAATATTATGAAAGTCAGAAGGAAGACAAAATGCATTTACAGTACTGTACTATATTTACCCTAAAAATCTGCATATTAGTGGACCTGCACAGTTCAATCTCATGTTGTTCAAGCATCAACTGTATTTGGAAAGTTTTCCCATAAATGGAAGATGGCTCAGACCTGAGGTAACTTATATACACTATATACACTCACATGTGATACCCATTACAGGAGAAGAGATTTCACATGCACGGCTCCAGCTTCACGGCCACACATAGAATATAGGAGAACAGCAATTGAAGCACAAGGTCTCACTGATACACATACTAGTTACTAATCAGTGACAAAGTATAGATGTCAATATAATACCCTGCATAACTGGGGGTTATTCTGTATGTTGGTAAATTGAACACCAATAAAAAAAAAAATACCCTGCATAATCAGCTCTAAAAATGCTATGTGATTTCTGGCTTTTCCACTAGCTCTGTAACTGTCCGAGTTTATGAGCCAAGCAAAATAAATGTCCAGGTGGATTTCTGTATTTGTAAAATTCTAACTAAAAATGAGACTAATTTTTTAAAAAGAAATATATAAGAATCTATAGATTCCAAGCAGCACCATTTCAGAGGAGAAGAGGTGACACATACCTTCCCCACCCCACCTGCATACACTATAAGCACCAGATTCATTGAACCAACGAAGTAGAATCAAACAGAGGCTATGCGGCCGCCCAGAGCAGGAGCAGACATAACATACCTTGTCACACCTTCTCCCTGGCACCTGTTTCTTGTAACAGCTACAAGAAGATGGTGACCCTCTCCACAGAGACACTGTCCTGCGAGACTTTAGACAATGAATGCTTGCTCTGCCATCATACTCCTATACTTGGGTTTACTCACCCTTTCTAAAGGATTCATTAAAATCATCTCAGTACAGTCAATTAAGGAAAGATTTACAAAGACTGGGCTCTCCCAGTTGTCAAACCAAACTGCTTCCACGACCTCATCCACATACAAGATGGCAGGGTTAGGGTCCAATGTTTCTGAATGATACCTCTTTGTCCAGTTTTAAGCATCCCAGAAAGCCTACTCCCCCCAGTCTACCCCCGATTCTCATTCAATATTCTTTCATCTGGTTGCTGTCAATAAAGAGTTTGGTCAGAGAAACTTGATCAAAACTCCAATTTACTGCAAGAGGTGATTCGGCACACTGACCCAAGCACACGGGTAACGGACTCCTTTGGATTTGTGTCCACAGCTAGTTTGAGAGCCTCACTCAGCAAAGGGGCTTTTTCACTTTATGGCTTTGCCTCACTTTTGAGTCAAAATTCTTGTTAACATTAACTGACCTTTGCTTCAAATCACCGCTAGTGAATGTCAAAGACATTAAATTAAATTAAATTAAATAATTAAAAAAAATATTAAAATAGAATAATTCGCACTGCAGGCACCATGCCAGTCATCTTCCTACTGCCAATTGAACTGCTGCAACTGATAACCCTTCCTATGTAGATTTCTGACTCCACTACCTTTCCCCCCCAAGAGATAAACAGGGCAAAAATAAAGATGACCTTCTGGACCTAAAGGGAAAGGACATATTTATTAACAGTCAGCGGGGCCAGCCTTCCACTTGGTTGAATTCTTCTAAATAGAGGAAGAGAGGCTTAAATGAATGCTTCTTTTGCCTGGAAAGTCTTCCTAATTAAATTAGAAATGTTCAGCAATAATTATAAGACACATGGCTGAGATCTACATGCATGAATCAACCCTCTTCATTAGCCTGCTTTTATGACTTTGCACAGCCCAGAACTCAAACTAAGCTGCCTCTAAGGCTCCTGGGGAAACCAGGCAGGTGGACGGGGTGGCCGGGCCCCAGTTCACAGGCTGCAGGAGGACCCCTGTGAACCCCGCTCGGATTAATCTGACCCCTCAGGCTCCCAGCGTTCTCAGTGCCTCTCTGCAGGGGAATTGCTTTCTCTCTCACATGCGCACAAAGAACGCTGCAACACTTACCTAGAGAAGCCCAGGAAGGAGCCTGCCAGATGTCATTCAGCTGCCAATAAAGGGCGCCCATGGTGTATCCTTGCCCACGCACTATCTCACTGCGGCTGCGCCGATAGAATTCAGTCTCTACTTTGACACACTGGGCCTGCATCACCTGATTCAGGGGAAAACATTGAAGCACAGGTGTTACGGTTTGACCTTAGTGTCTGGATCTGAGAAAACTGCAGGCTTTTGGTGTTTCTTAAAGCAGGTTGGATAAATTAGGGAACCTGATTAGCGTTACAGCTACCATTATTATACTAGAACTGGAACTAGACCCTCAGCATGACAAGAGTGTTGTCTACAACGGCTGATTTGTTTGGGAGTCTTAGTGTTTCGTTTATCGTAACACTGGGTGATGGAGGAAACAGGACGGTATAAAAGGTACCTTGCTAATGATAGTGTAGGCAATGATGGAAAACACTTTTATTCCAGAGTAAATGACACATATAGTCTAACACTAATTTTTTTTTCATAGTGATGGGTTTTAAAAATGTATTCATAGCTACTAAGGAAAAAAGTTTTATTAGAAAAAATTCTACAGGGAAAGTAACATTATGCGTGTGATACTGTCCAATCCCTAACCCCTTTTTTTTTATTCAAGCAATTGTTCTTATGACTTTAGATAACGTAAAAATTCTTATGAATGTAATTCCTCCATTATAGCAGAACAGATGTTAAATTGGAGCAATGAGACAAGTGAATTTAGTTCCTATTGAGAGGCAGTAAAGAAGTTCATGCAGGACTTTTTTTTTTTTTTTTTTTTGAAGGACTCTTAATTATTGGCAACATCATTGAAAACTCATTCTTTCATTGCTGCTGTTATCATACACTTTTTTGTGTGTGTGAAGATTTCATTTATTTTATTTTAGAGAGTGTGAGCCGGGGGGAGAGGCAGAGGGACAGATTCTCAAGCAGACTCCACACTGAGCACAAAGCCCAACGCAGGGCTCAAGCTCACCACCAAGACCTTCCCAGGTCTGACCCCTGCATCTCACTGGCCTCCAGTCCATTGCTTCTGGCTCTCCATGCTCAGGCCACCTTGGCCTTTCAGCTCTTCTGCATTCTCTGCTCACCACATGGGTCCCCTCTGGCTGCCAGCTTCTGCCCTCTTTTTCTCTTTCCTCTTTTTTGAGGCCAGTCATCACTCCTCAGCTAGGCCTCTTTCCCCTGCTATCCATACTCCTAACATTGCTCACCTCTCCTTCTTAGCACTTATTACTGTTTAAAGTTTACATTTACTTACATGACTCTTTACCTGTCTTCTACATAAGTCAACAAGCTCTTCCAGTGTATATCAGACTAGGAAATTAAGTTATCTATTTCAGGCAAAAATGAAAAACTTCTAAGACAAACCCATAATCTATTAAACAGTCATGGTTGCACTTAGTTAGATCTAATCCAGAGGACAACTACATGTTTTATGGATAGAGGTAGAGGTGACCTGTGTTTTTCTTTTTCTTCACTGAAGTTTTTTTTCAGAAAAAAAAAAATCTCTGCAGCATCAAATTATTTACATTGCTCCAAATTCTTTCCAACCTTTGTGAACACATATTTGCAGCATATACATTTAGTATTTTATTCTCATTTAGTTTTCACATGTGTACATTTCCATGCCCTGGCACTAGTTAGCATCTCTGTGCTTTAAATGGTTATACAGTTATACCACAGTGTGATTCATCATTCTCTAATTATTGGGCTTTTGAATGGTTTCCAGTTTTTTTTTTTCAGTGTAAGAGCTAAGAACATTTTATGTTCTTGTGTTGTTTCTTTTGGTAAGAACATATGACAAATGTTAAACTCCTTGCTGCATATTGCTCTACTAGGTTCCAGTCATGAGGCTGCTATTAAACTAAACTGGTGGTCTCTAAGCTGACCTTTGCCTCACACAGATTTTAATTGGTCCACAAAGGTGGGTGGTTTTTGGTTTTTGGTTTTTTGGAGGTGGGTGTTTTTTTGTTTCTTGTTTGGATGTTGTTTAATGTCTTAAGCCAGGGCCTACATATTCCATTTTGTCACAGTTCCCAATAATCATACTCCTATCCATTTAAATTACCTTCCTAGACCCCACAAACATTTGATTTTTAAGTCTCTATTTCAATTTTCAGAATTATTTGCAAGACATATTTATTTTTGTATACCTAACAACCTCCTCACTGTAATTTATCTTTTCTGCCTTAATAGGTAAATATTAATAATCTTTTAGGATTTTTAAACTTAATTTTTTTTTACATGCATGCAGGATTCCTACCCCTTGCTAGCAATGAAAGAACAGGGCACTAGGCAAGCCCTAACTAGTGGCCTATCATATCTGAACTTGGTGGGAAAGAGAATAATCAAGACTCTTGAGCACTCTGGGCTCTAGCACAGTGCAGTACACTCTACAGACAGTTGGTGCCATGCCAATATCATGGATCTGGGTTTACCCAAACCAGTAGGTGCCAGTTGAGGGTAATGAATGACACTTTTGTTCATAAAAATACAGAAGGCCATTGCCCACTATCCTTCTTAAAGGGATGTTGTACAATCCCACTTCCCTGGAAAATTTCTGGTACTGCCTCTTTCCCTTTAAAAATTTACCTGTATTTATACACCATGCAACCTTCCCTAAAGAGGACAATCTTTACATATAAGAAGAATAAATGCTTAGTCATTTCCTAGGCTACTCAGTCCCACTCTTAGCAGACAAATCTTATTTTAGTTTCAAAAAAGTCTATTTTCAGCAGCTTGCTTGATTACACTTATGAAATCAGTCTCCTTGGAGAAACAGATGGTAGGGTAAAAAGAAATTGGACCAGGACACCAAGACCTAGGTTCCAATTCCAGCTTTGCCACTGGGATGGAGATTGCTAGCTGTTTACAAAAACCCATTATCCCTGTCCTCCAGAATGACAGAGCTGTAGGTGGGCTACACTCCCTAGAATCACACCCTTTACCCTTGGAAGCCCTCCTGACAGAATGTAATTTATATTCTTTATTTACTTAAAATTATCCTGACAATAAGAATCTTCCAACGAAGCCATGTTTCAAATTGATACAGTTCATAATATACAGTTCACCCTTGTAGCTTCCAATTCATTGGTTTTTAGTAAAATCACAGATTGTGCATTTTCATCACTACCTAATTCCAGAATGTTATCACCCCATAAGGAAACACCGTACTATACTGGTTAATAGCAACTTCTCATTCTCCCCTCTCCTCTGCATCTGGAAACCACTCATTTACACTTTCTTCTGACTCTATGGATTTGCCTATTCTGGACATTTTATGACTTTGCACTTACATTTAGGTCTTTGATCCATTTTAAGTGGAGGATCCATATATCGAGTGAGGTAGAGGTCCAAATTAATTTTTTTACATGTGGATATCCATTTGTTCTGGCATCATTTGTCCAAAACACTATTTTTCTTATCCTTTCATTGTTTTGGAACCCTTGTAGAAAATTTGTTGACCATAGACTTAGGTGTTTATTTCTGGACTCTCAATTCTATTCAATCAATCTAATGTCTGGCCTTAGGTCAATACCACACTATCTTAATTGCTGTAGCTTTGTAGTTAAGTTTTGAAAGTAGGATGTCTGGCTCTTCCAAATTTGTTTTTTCCAGATATTTTAACTATTCTGGAATATTTTAACTATTCTTGCATTTCCATATGAATTTTAGGATCATTTTCCCATTTCTCTGAAAATGGTAGTAGGAATTTTGATAGGGATTATGTTGAATCTGTGGATCAACTTGGGGAGCCTTGCCATCTTAATAATCTTAAGTCTTCCAATCCATGTCTTTCCATTTCTTTAATTTCTCTCAATAATGTTTTGTAATTTTCACAGTGCAAGTCCTGCATCTCTTTGGTTAAAAACATTAAAAAATATTTTACTCTTTTTGATACTATTGTATATGTAATTATTTAATTTCATTTTCAAATTGTTCATGCTTAGATGCTTAGAATACAGCTGATATTTGTAAATTGATCTTATATCGTGCAAAGTTGCTGAATTAACTTATTAGTTCTCATAGGTATTTTAGGTGGATTTTTAAAGCTTTTCTATATAAAATTATGTCATCTGCAGACAGAGATAGTGTTACTTCTTCCTTTCCAATTTGGATGACTTTTATTTGATTTCCTTGCCTGTTTTGACTAGAATCTCCAGTACACTCTTGAATAGAAGTGGCAAGAGCAGGCATCCTTGTCTTGTTCCTGATCTTAGGGAGAAATTTTTCACTATAATATATTAGCTGTAGGTTCTTCATAGGTGCTCTTCTCAGGTTGAGGAAATCCCTTCTTGTCCTAACTTGTTAAAAAGTTGTGTGTGTGTGTTTTTTTTTTTTTTGTCACAAAATGGGTGTTTTGTCTAATGATTTTTCTTCATCTATTGAAATAATCATGTAGCTCTTTTCCTTTATTAATATGGCATATTACATTGATTTACTTTCATATGTTGAACCAATCTTACATTCTGGGATAAATCCCACTTGATTATAGTTTATAAACCTTTTTATATGCTGCTGGATTTAGATTGTTAGTATTTTGTTGAAGATTTCTTTCTGTCTATATTCATAAAAGATATTAGTCTCTTGTTTGCTTTTCTTATATGTCTTTGGTTTTAGCAACAGAATAAAAATGGTTTCACAGAATGAGTTATGAAACGTTTTCCCTTCTGTTTTTTGGGAAGAATTTGTGAAAGATGGTGTTAATTCTTCTTTAAACATTTTTTTAAGAACTCGTTAGTGAAGTCATCTTTGTAGAGGACAATTTTTTATTACTAATCAGTCTGTTTAGTGGTCATAGACCTACTTAGATTTTCTATTTCTTCTTGAGTCAGTTTTCATTGTGTCTTTCTATGAATTTGCCATCTCATCCAGATTAAATGACTTCAGTTATACAATTATTTACAGTATTCTCTAATCACCTTTTTTTTTCTTTAAGGTAAACAGTAGTGTTCCCTTTTTCATTCCTCATTTCATAATTGGAATCTTCTCTCTTTTTTTCTTGGCCAGTCAAGCTACAGTTTTTTCAATTTTTCTGATCATTTCAAGGAACTAACTTTTTGGTTTTGTTGATTTCTCTATTGTTCCCATAAGGCCTTTTTTAATGTGCCAAATTTCTGATGTCAGCTTTACTGAAGTACTGAAAATTGATGTTATAGTCCAACCAATCACCTCAGTAGTTATAGAACTTCCCTTATCTCAACTGTGAAAGGATATAATATTGTAGTTTAAAAGGCAGAAACTTGCTCCGTTCATTGCCTGAGAACTTGGGCAAAATACTTAACCTTTCTGAGCTTGTTTAAATATAAAATTAAAACAAAAATATAGATGTTTGGAGATATTGTTAGAATTATGTGAGAAGATATGCAATGCATCTCATGGCCCAGGGCCAGGCATTTACTACACCCAAAGAATATTGATTGTTTGACTGCTAAATTACATGTTGCATATAAATATGTTAGTATATAATGTACTCTATTAATCATTCCCCTCCTTTACTCACTCCATCCATCTTAAAAGCTCAGCATAGCTTGGATCTTCTATCAAATCTCAGTGCTGCTTATCAAAGAAATAACTGTCCCAAGGTAGCAAGTATCATCGATATACAGCCTATAACACAGTATAACTTTTTTTGTTGTTCTTATGATCAAGTTACACGCAACACAGGAAGACAAAATGGATCCCTAAAGAATATGAATCTCTTAAAGACATTCCCAAGCATCTAGCCCTCATTATATGCTTAACAAATATGTGAAGAATAAATGAAGGCACTAGAGGGAGCTATAATCTAAGTGGTTAGTAAGAACTGTCAATAACCCAGCTTCCTCTCTCAGTGGCTGGTAAGACACCATACTGACAGACTGAAGGTGACTAACAGTTTAGATGTGTTAGTATAGACAGTCTTCAAACTAAGCAGTGAGGCCTGTGCAACATAGCTTAAGAGAGTGGGCCTAGGTAAGTAGGCTATTTGGAATATAATATAACAGGATAAGGTAGGAGAATGAAAGGTGAAGCAAGATTATTTTGGAATATTAGAAGAATTAAAGAAGTACAAACTGAGTATGCTTTTGCTATTACAAGATAAGGAAAAGATAGGAAAAGATCTAAATGTGAAGAAACTTACTACAAAACTTTCTCAGCTAAGATTTTTCTGAAAGGTGAAAAAAATTACTTTATAGAACATCTTAAAATGTGGTATACAAGCAGTTACTCTGTTCTTTAGAATAGTATGACAGACAATGAGAAAAAGAAGAGAAGGTAGAAGCAGGAACAGAAAAAATGTTCCAAAGAAAGGTTTTTCTTTCTAATGCACATGTCAAAGATGATTGTTCTAAAATCACAGTAGTATGGGGGAAAAGAATGTTTTATTCTAACATATCCTGTCTATATTTCAGTCAAGAAAATTCAATACTAAAAACAAAACAAAAAAATCATAATTCTGATTTTTTTTTTCCACCTCAGATCCCATCTGGTAAGTATATCAGAAAGTTCTAAGGTAGAACTAACACAAATCCAATTCCAAGCCAATGCCTATAAGACACCAGTGCTAAATTATCAGATGAAAGCCTTCCCTAACAAAAACCAGCAACAAATAATTCCACTTGTACACCCAGCTCCTGTGTACCACTAATGCTAATGAGTTCAGAAAGAACAATTATTTTTGTCAGTTCTCTGAATGTGTTTTTGAAGAAACAGAATAAAGTAACAGTAATAAAATGAACAGCTGGGAGAAGGACAGCCAGCAGGAAAAACAACTGAAAGGTTCCTGTGTGTGCACACACGAATAAGGATCAGCCTATTTCATGTATCAAAACTGAGACACTTTTACAGAATATTGGTTATGAAAAGCTAATAATAATGAACTCAACACTTTAAAAGGGACAGATATCAACTTTATCTTTTAGCTTGTGTTCTCTGAGGTAAGTTCATAAATTACACCACACTGGCAAAACTTCCCTAACTGATAAGCTTATGGTTAAAACATTAAAATTTTTTAAATCAGTTTATCACCTTCTAAAAAAGAGTATTCTTTGGCTTACAGTTTTCTGCTTCAGCTTCCATCCAGAATTTTAATGTTTTTATATAGGAGAAAACTGATGAGAGTAGGCATGAGTTTAGATAAAAATTGGCATATTTTTAGGTGCTAAGATGCAAAAATTAAAATGTGATCATGTTTAACAAAAACTTCTAATCTACTTCAGATCAACTCATATGATTGGGATTAGGCTCCTGCCTTCTCTCTCCGAACTTGAAATAAGTATGGAAAAAAACATCAGATAAATAAGAAGTGACTATAATATACTCTTTTTTTTTTTTTAAGATTTTATCTATTTATTCATGAGAGGCACATAGAGAGAGAGGCCGAGACACAGGCAGAAGGAGAAGCAGGCTCCCTGTGGGGAGCTCAATGCGGGACTTGATCCCAGGATTCCAGGATCATGCCCTAAGCCTAAGGAAGACACTCAACCACTGAGAGCCACCCAGGTGCCCCAACTTTAATATAGTCTCAGGTATGTATGTAGTTCACAGGTTCATAAAATAAAATAGGCAAATAAAAAGAGTAAATGGAAACATTAAGAAGAAAAGATTACCTAAAATTCAGTTTGATGGTTTCTTACGAAGTTAAACATAAATTTATCATATAACTCAACAATTTCAGTAATGTATAATGTCAACTCAAAGGAAATCAAAATATGTGCACAAAGATTTGTATGCTTATATTCATAGCAGTATTATTCATAATAGTCAAAAATTGGTAATAATCCAAATGTCTACCAACAGATGAATGGATATATAAAATATTGTATATCCATTACAACAGAGTACTATTTAGCAAGAAGGACGAATGAAGTACTGGTACATGCTATAACATGGAAGAACTTCAAAAACGTTATGCTAGGTGAAAGAAGCCAGATGCAAAATATCACACATTGTATAAGTCTAGTTATATAAAATGTTGAGAAAAGTAAAATCTACACAGACAAAAAAGCAGATTAACGTTTGCCTGGGGCTGAAGGTGAGAAAGGGGAGTAACTGCAAATAGGAGCAAGGGATCTTTTGGGAATATAAGAAATGTTCTAAAATTGGGTTATGGTCATGGTTGCATGACTCCATAAATATACTGAGTCACTTATTCGTACATTTAAAATGAGTGACTTTTAAGGTATGTCAATTATATCTCAATAGAGCTGTTTTAAAAATAATCCAAGAAGGTGCATAAGGTAACATATAGAGATCTTAAGTGTATGCCTCAATGAATTTTATCATATGTATACACCCATGTAACCAGCACCCAGATCAAGGTATAAAGCTTTCTTTTTAGCACTCCAGAGACTTTCTTTATGCACTTTTCTAGCCATAATTCAGTATCCTCTCCACAAGAATGGTTGCCGCTAATTTGCTCTCCATCATTTTGATTCATTTTGTCTATACTAAAACTTCAATGTTTCTTTTGCTCAACATGTTTGTGAGGTTCATCCAAGTGATGCTGATATCAGCAGTTCATTCTTTTGTATTGCTATGGAATATTCTATCACATAAATACACCATAGTTTAAAAATCCTTCTGTTAAAGAACATCTAGGCTCTTTCCAATTCGGAGCTATTATGAATAAAGCTGTTGTGAACATTATTTTAGATGTTTGTTGGCAGACATATGTACTCATTTTTCTTGGGTACATAGCTAGGAGTAGAAATGCTGATTCAAAGAGGAAGCGAATGTTTAGCTTGGATAGAAACTGTCATAAAATTTTCCAAAGTGGTTAAATAAATTCCTATTCCTACTAACAATGTCTAAAAGTTCCAGCTGTCACACATCCTCACCAACAGTTGGCATTGTCAATCTATTTAATTTTAGCCATTGTGCTAAAATGACACTGTGTACCTTGTGTGTGGGAGTATCCTATCCTGATTTTCATTTGCATTCCCTTCATGGAGAATGAAAAATTGAACACATTTTCACATATTTACTGACCTCTGGATATCTTCTCTGGTCAAGTGACTGTTCAAGGGGTTTGTCCATTTTTTAGTAGGTTATATCCTTTTATTACTTTACAGAAATTATTTATTCTGAATACAAATCTTTTATCAGATATATATGTTACAGATACCATTGCCCAACCTGTGGCTTGTCTTTTCTCTCTCTTAATGGTATCTTAGTTTATAAAAGTCCATAATCTTAATGAAGTCCAATTTATCTTTTTTTTTTTCATAGTTAGTTTTTTTATGTCCTGTTTAAGATATCTTTGCCAAGGCGACAAAAATATGTTACTTTCCACAGTTAATTCTTTGATCACTGATCAAATTAATTTTTGTGTATGGAGTCAAAGTTCATTTATTTTCCTATAATGAGACCCACTTGATACAGTACTGTCTATTGATAAAACTATCCTTTTCCACAGGATTGCAGTGACATCATGGCCGTCAATCAAGTGATTATATTATACGTGAGTCTGTTTCTGGACTCTATTGTTCCATTGTTCCATTTTATCTTTGGGGAAAGCTATTGTTTTAATCACTAACACTTTATAGTGATCTTGAGTTAGGGAACGTTTTAATGCACAATTCGTTGTAGAACTTTCTGAGCTGTTTGTTCTTTGTAAGAGAGACAAATACCAAAAATTAACTGTTACAAGTATTACATGTCATTATTTATCTATTTTGAAGTAGATAAATTCCTCAATCACTGAAATAAAAACCTGAATATTTTTTCACCACATAAGGCTTTTACAAAATCTACATGATTCCTTATGTTAATTGCAGGAACCTGTTGAACTCCAGAATGAAAATGCCTACCTGAGTAAGGTAAATGGTATCTTTGAATGTCTGTAATGGATCTGTGCTTTCCGGGAGTTTGAAATGAAATCCAATCTGAAGTAGCATTTCATCATTACCACCTGCGTGATGTTGTCGATGAAGTGAAAATTTGCTGTTGTAAGACCAGTCCTCCTTAGATGAAACCTTTCAAGTGAAGAAAAGAGGTACAAATTGGGAAGTTAGGAGTGAAACTATTTTTCCACACACTTCTAACAAACTCAAAAAGTGCTCTGCATACTGGAAAAGAGCTCAAGGTTTATTCTGCAACTCTAATTTCACAGATGGTAAATGTTTTTGCCATCATACTTGTTATTGGTGAAAGAGTAGCCCTGTGCAAAACTGAATCACAAAACTAGGATTTGGCAACTATACCTTCCCTTACTCAAGCCTAGAAAGTTACATTTTGGCATTCATATCAAAAGTCTTGTCCTATCAAAGCACTATTCCTATTTTTAGAATATTCATCATGTTTATTTTTAAATGTCATTTTATCTATTCAAATGAATAAACTGTCAAAAATGAATAATGGACTGAAATCAGTATTCTGTTAAAACTGTCAATTCTTTGACAAGAATAAAATATGACTATTAAGACAGTAAACGCTTTAGCACTTGTTCATTTGTTTCTCAATTACTACTAAATATATTTGACATATACAAATGTTTAATTTTGAAATAGTTGAAGACACAAACCAATGATACTCTTTTCCCCTAATAATAAATCTTTTTTTTTAAAAGCCAGGCACAATTTATACACTCAGTCATCTCTTTACAAAGTGATCATCGGATCAAACTAAGAAATAAAAACAAATACCATGCATATGTTAGCAGTATACCTTTTACAGAAAAATAAACAATGATTCTGGCTTCTAGGCCTATGATTTAATGTCCTGTTAGCATCTGAAAAAGATATAAGACAACTGCTGCCTACACCTGAAAACATCAGTTTAATTCAGATTACACAAAGACTTTGAAAAACAGTCTACCCCATTCTCAAAAATCCCTGGAAATTAAAAATATTAATCTTTGTTCATAAAACATGACTTCTAATTCCCTATAAACATGAAATGAGGGATCCCTGGGTGGCTCAGCAGTTTAGCGCCTGCCTTTGGCCCAGGGCGTGATCCTGGAAACACAGGATCAAGTACCACGTCAGGCGCCCTGCATGGAGCCTCCTTCTCCCTCTGCCTGTCTCTGCCTCTCTCTCTCTCTGGGTCTCTCATTAATAAATAAATAAAATCTTAAAAAAAAAAAAAACATGAAATGCCCAGACCCATCACTTCGAAAGGAAAAAGTTATTCTTTAGGAATTTTTTTATACTAAAATATAAGTAGTGTACATTACCCATGTTCAATGTGGAAGTTTTTCCAAATTATATATGTTTTCCAAAACTGTTACCACCAGAGAACACTAATTACTACAGTTACTTATTTAAAAGAGGTATTAGTATTTACAGTCATCTTGTACACATTTGAGATGTACACACCTTTACTTCTTTCAATACTTCCCTTCTTTCAATGCTTCTTCCTTTTTAAAGCCTGAAACACATCTTCAGGCTTCTCAGCCCTGATTGGTAATGATATGAATGTATCCCATAACTGGTAACCTGATCTTCTGTTATGTGGAAAGCTTTTTAATTTCTGATAGCCATGGTTTGAGAGTCTTATAATTTTCAGCTGTAATGATGTTATCAGAAGGAATTAGAAAGTGCCAGATAAGGCTCTAATTGTTTTAAGAATATTACTTACTTAATCCTCATGACAACTCTACAAGTTGGTATTATCATCACTCTATTTTAGATATGAGGCACAGAAAGGTTCAGTAATTTGTGCAAGAACTTAAGTTAGTTGGCACAGTCTAGCTCCAGCCTCTAGTTCTTTAAACGTAGATGCCTTTGAAGAAAATAAAACCTTCATACAGGGACACCTGGGTGGCTCAGCGGTTAAAGCATCTGCCTGCAGCTCAAGGAGTGATCCTGGAGTCCCAGGATCGAGTCCCACATCAGGCTCCCTGCATGGAGCCTGCTTCTCCCTCTGCCTGTGTCTCTGCCTCTCTGTGTCTCTCATGAATAAATAAATAAAATCTTAAAAAAAAAAACCTTCATACAAATCCTCCTAGAATGGACTTTATTGACAATAATAGCTTACATTTTAAGGGTTGTCGCTACGTGTCAAGAACTGTACTAAGTGCTTCATGTGTAAATTAACTTAATCTTTACACGTGATCGCATGCACACATGCATATCTGCATATAGACACACACACATTTTTTCTCCCTTCTCTCTTCCTCTCTTTTCTCTCTCTCTCTCCCTTCCCACCCCAAAGGTATTTTACTACTACTAAACCCAATTTATAGATAAGGACACTAAAATAAAAAAAAAAATTAATTGTTCCAATGCAATATAGCTAGTATATGACAGTTCTAGTATTCAAATCTAGATCTGTTTATTCCAGAGCCCAAGCTTTTAATTATTGTGCAATACTGATAATGGACTATTGAAAATATTATTATTTTTACAAAGAAATAATATATACCAAACTAGTAAGGGACATTTTAATATTTTTGTTAGATACATGAAAAAAACCTCTAACTAAAAATTCAAGTTTTATGTAAAGTTATTCTTTTGGATTCTTCTATTTTCCCAATTACCTAATTCAAATCTTCAACTAAGCAATGTAGCTCAAAAAAGAGGTAATCGTTAAATCAAGAGTTCATAATAAACAGAATTTATAAAAAAATAAAAAATAAAAAATAAACAGAATTTACAGAACTTAGTTTCACCTTTCCTATTTTAAAACATAGTGTTTAGTATCTTTGAACATAATCAGGCATTTCCCCAAAACTGCATTATTGTCAGAAGGTAAACAGAAAGGCTAATAGATTTAAGAAAAAGGTTTAGCAATTTATAGCACTCACTGAAATGTATAGCACCTCCTGAAATGTATGAAAAAAATAGTTCAGCTCTGGTGTGAGATAACATTTGAATACAGATATGCTACTTGCTACCTGGGGATAATGACAGAACTCTCACTCTAGTACCTTGATTTCCTCCTGGGCCTCAGTTAAGGGGATGGGGGAGGTGGTGGTAGAGATTATTATTATGTGGAACAATGGGTCTCTGGTAAAGAGTGTCTGCTCAGTAAATGATTTTGCTTCTTTCAGTCCTTCTTTCCCATTCTAATGCTTATTCCTACCTGGGTCAGGATGCTCAACTCCATCTCCTTCATTTTGAAACAATAGTATTCCTAAAAAATCCACCCAATATGGGAGTAATAAAAAAAACAAGGGGTAGAGCTAAGGTTATGACATTATTTTTTAAAGTTAGAAATACAACATAACTTCATTGTGTGGAAGCAAATATAGTTTGGTTCAAGTGGTAAAATCGAGGAAGATTTTGAAACTGTCTTAAAATTTTTTGTGGTTACATGAGTAATAAGGGAGGGGAAACAAAAGCTACAGGTATTTGATTATTTTTTATAACTTTTTAAAAGACTATTTATTTTGAGAGAGAGTGTGTGCACGTGTGCATGCATATGAGTTGGGGGATTGGGAAGGGGAGAAAAGAGAAAGACTCAAGCAGACTCTGTGCTGAGTGCAAAGCCCAGTGTGGGGCTTGATCCATGACCCTGAGACTATGACCTGAGCTGAAATCAAGAGTTGGATACTTAACTGAGTGAGCCACTCAGGCACCCCCAGGTACCTGATTATTACGATAGTTGAAGAAAGAAAGCATTTGACAAAATTCAATTTCCTTTTATGATACAACCACTCAGCCAACTAGGAATAAAAGAGAACTTCCTCAACCTGATAAAAGGCATTTATGAAAAACCTATGGTTAACTTCTTACTAAACAGGAAAAGGCTAAAAGCTTCCTCCCTAAGAAAAGCAATGAGACGAAGATGTCTGTTCTCACCATTTCTATCCTACATTGTACTGGAGGTTCTAGCCAGGGCAATTAGCCAAGAAAAGTTAATAAAAAGAATCCATATTGAAAAGAAAGAAGTAGAACTAATTCCATCTGCAGATGACATGCTCTTAAATATAGAAAACCATAAGGGATTCACAAAAATTATTTTTTTAAGATTTTGTTTATTCATGAGAGACAGAGAAAGAGAGAGAGAGAGAGAGAGGCAGAGGGAGAAGCAGGCTCCATGCAGGGAGCCGGATGTGGGACTTGATCCGGGTCTCCAGGATCACGCCCTGGGCCAAAGGCAGCGCTAAACCACGGAGCCATCTGGGCTGCCCCACAAAAACTATTAAAGTTAATAAATAAGTTCTGCAAGGCTGCAGAATATATGTTCACTCTACAGAAATCAACCGTCTCTTTACATACAAGTAATGAACAAGGTGAAAATAAGTCCAAAAAAATAATTCCATTTACAAAAAGAATAAACTGCTTAGGAATAAATTTAAAGTATAAACTTTGTATACTGAAACTACAAAATATTGAAAGAAGACATCAAATGTTCGTGGATCAGAAGACTTCATATTGTTAAGATGGCAATACTTTGCAAACTGATTCAACACAATCCCTACCAAAATTCCAGTGTACTTTTTTGCAGAAACTGGCAAGGTGATTCTAAAACTGATACATAAATGGAAGGCACCCAGAAGAGTCAAAACAACCTTGAAAAGAAGAACAAAGTTGGTGGAGTCACACTTCCTGCTTTTGAAACTTACTACAAAGCTATAAATAGAGGACAGTGTGCATACTGGCATAAAATAGATAGGCAGATCAATGGAAACAAATTGAGAATCCAAAAATAAACCTTAACATTTATCATTAATTTATTTTTACAAAGGGGTCAAGAGAATCACTGGGGGGAGAGAATAATGTTTTCAATAAATGATGTTTGGGTAATTAGATATCCACATGCAAAAAAACGAACCTGAACACCTCACACTATATAAAATAATTAACTCAAAATAGATCACAGATCTAAATGTAAGAGCTAAAACTAGAAGACAACATAGGAGTAAAGTTTTGTGAACTTAGGTTAGAAAATGGTTTCTTAGATGCAATAATAAAAGGACAAGAGATCAAAGAGAAGATTGATAAGGACTTCATCAAAATTTAAAACTTTTGTGCTTTAGGGATCCCTGGGTGGCGCAGCGGTTTGGCGCCTGCCTTTGGCCCAGGGCGCGATCCTGGAGACCCAGGATCGAATCCCACGTCGGGCTCCCGGTGCATGGAGCCTGCTTCTCCCTCTGCCTATGTCTCTGCCTCTCTCTCTCTCTCTCTCTGTGACTATCATAAATAAATAAAAATTAAAAAATAAATAAAATAAAATCTTAAAAAAAAAAACTTTTGTGCTTTAAATGATATTACCAATTAAGTAAAAAAGAAAACCTACAAATTAGGAGAAAATATTTGCAAATCATATATCTGATAAAAAATATATCCAGAATATATACATACATACATACATGCTCATATACATAGAACTCTTTTAAAAACTTTTTATTTAAATTCAGTTTACTTAACATATAGTATATTACTAGTTTCAAGGATAGAATTTAGGATTCATCAGTTGCATATGTATAGAGCCACTGCTCACTGCATCAAGTGCCTTCCTTAATGTCCATCACCCAGTTACCCCATCCCCACCCACCCACCTCCTCTCCAGCAACCCTCAGTTTGTTCTGTATAGTTAAGAGTCCCTAATGGTTTGCCTCCCTCTCTATTTTTCTTCTTTTGTTTTTACTTCCCTCCCCCTATGTTCATCTGTTTTGTTTCTTAAACTTCATGAGTGAAATCATATGGTATTTGTCTTTCTCTGACTTATTTCATGTAGCATAATACAGTCTAGTTCTATCCACATCACTGCAAATGGCAAGATTTCATCCTTTTTGAATGGCTGAGTTATATTCCAGTGTGTGTGTTTGTGTGTGTGTGTAGATAGATATAGGTATAGATAGATATAGATATAGATATAGATATAGATACCACATCTGTCAATGGACATCTGGGCTCTTTCCATATTTTGGCTATTGTGGACACTGCTGCTATAAACACTGGCACATTTAACAACAAAAAGATAAGCCAATTAAAAAATAGGCAAAGCGTTTGAATAGACATTTCTCTAAGGAAAATATACAAATGGCCAACAAGCACATGAAAAGAGGCTCAACATCATTAGCCATAAAGGAAATGCAAATTTCCAGGGAAATGATAAAAAAAAAAAAAGAGAGAGAGAAAATAAATGTTGATAAAGATGTAGAGAAATTAGAGCCCTCATACATTTCCTGGTGGGAATGTAAAATGTTGCAGTCATTACAAACTATGGGAAACAGTTTGGCAGTTCCTTGGAATGTTAAACATACAGTCACCATATGACCCAGTAATTCCACTACTAAGTGTATACTTAATAGAACTGAAAACATATGTTCACACAAAAAAATGTATACAAATGTTCACAGCAGTATTGTTCAAAATAGCCAAAAAGTGGGAATAACACAATGTACATCAACTGACGAATGGATAAACAAAATGTGGTACATCCGTACAATGGAATACTATTCAGCAATAAAAAAGAATGACAAGTACATGATTTGAGATGGATGAACCTTGAAAACTTTATGCTCAGTTAAAGAAGCCAACCTAAAAAGATCACATATTTTATGATTCCAATATATGAAATGTGCAGAACAAATATATAGACCACAAAGCAGATTAGGGGTGCCTAGAGCTAGGGTGGGAAGGACTGAGAGAATAAGGAGTAATCTGGGTACACAGTTTCTTTGGGGTAATGAAAATGCTCTAAAATTAGGTCATGATGATGGCTGCACAGCTCTGTGAATATACTGAAAACCATTTAAGTGTACATTTTAAATGGGTGCATTGGGCAGCCCTGGTGGCACAGCGGTTTAGCGCCGCCTGCAGCCCAGGGCGTGATCCTGGAGACCTGGGATCGAGTCCCACATCAGGCTCTCTGCATGGAGCCTGCTTCTCCCTCTGCCCGTGTCTCTGCCTCTCTCTCTCTCTGCATCTCTATGAATAAATAAATAAATAATCTTAAAAAAATTTTAAATGGGTGCATTGTATGGTCAGTGAATTATATCTCAATAAAGCTGCTTTAAGAACACATACAACTCTGAAATTGAATCCATCTATGAAACTGAATCTGTAGGAACAAGGAAAGTGAAATGCCATAGTGAAAATCAAATACACCAACATGAAAAAAAAAGGAGAAAAAATGGGAGGAGGAAACAGAAGAGGAAGGAGAAGAGACAAAAGAAATAATATGATCTGAGAGCACTAGACAAAAGTTTATGTATCACATTCATTTCTCTTACTGTGGCAAACCATCCAGTTCTGAATATCTGTAAATGATAAAATAGTTGTTTGGATATATAGAAAGGAGAAGTGAGAGTCACTTTCATGCATGATAAGAAGTCAGGCTTAAGCAACCACTGGTTCCTGTTTAATTTTTAAATGTTAAGTGAAGGAACATTATTAAAAGCAATATCGAAAAGGTATAATCCCCAAAATGATGACTACAAAAATTTAGCTCCCCAAACTTTATTTTTTTTAAGATTTTATTTATTTATTCATGAGTGATACAGAGACAGAGGCAGAGACACAGGCAGAGGTAGAAGCAGGCTCCCTGTGGGGAGCCCTATGTGGGACCCAATCTCAGGACCTGGGAACCATGACCTGAACCAAAGGCACACGCTCAACCACTGAGCCACCCAGGTGCCCCGGTCCTAAAACTTTAAAGAAAAAAAAAGTTCTCTTCTATGGTCTTCCTAAACTTTCATTTAAATAAGAAGTACCTTTCTTAAAAAAAAAAAAAAAAAAGATTTTATTTATTTGAGAGAGAGAGAGAGTACAGTGGGGCGGGGAGAAGCAGGGAGAGAGGGAGAAGCAGACCCTCTGCTGAGCAGGGAGCCCAATGCGAGACTTGATCCCAGGATCCCAGGATCATGACCTGAGCTGAAGGCAGATGCTTACCCGACTGGGCCACCTAGGTGCCCCAAGAAGTACATTTCATTTTACTTTCTGAAATACTGTTGAGAAAGTGGAATATGCCCACTGCTTACCATTTTGAATTATTGGGAAATCAAAAGTGGCTTACCTTTTCTAATGTACTGAAGGAAGGCCAGGACTGATATCCATATTCAGATACAAATCGAGCTTTGGGGAAAACTTTCCAATTCCAACAATCATTGATATAGTCATAAAAATGTACGTCACCAAAATTACTGTCATATGGGTTGACAGAGAGCCAGCCTTCTTTAATAGATTCGGCCCCATTTGTAGGGCTGGATATGATAAAAGGACGAGAGCTGTCTTCCTGAAATCAAGAATAAAGTGATTTAAAAGATATTTTCACCAGTAAAGTACAAATCATTTACTTTATTAAGTTTTTCTTTTATACTAAGATTTTATTTATTTATTCATGAGAGACACACAGACAGAGGCAGAGACACAGGCAGAGAGAGAAGCAGGCTCCATGCAGGGAGCCTGACGTGGGACTCGATTCTTGGTCTCCAGAATCACACACTGGGCTGAAGGCAGCGCTAAGCCGCTGAGCCACTGGGACTGCCCAAGTTTTTCTTTTTTTCTTTTTTTTTTTTTTTAAGTTTTTCTTTTCATTCCAAAATAGTTAACATATAGTGTTAAATTAGTTTCAGGTGTACAATATAGTGATTCAACACTTCCATACATTACACACTGCTCATCATGACAAGTATCCTTCTTAATCTCCATCATTATTTCACCCATCCCCTCACTCACCCCCTCTGGTAATCATCAGTTTGTTCTCTATAGTTAAGAATCTATTTCTTGGCTTTTCTCTTTTTTTCCTTTGCTCATTTTTTGTTTCTTAAATTCCACATATGAGTGAAATCATATGCTATCTGTCTTTCTCTGACTTATTTCACTTAGCATTATACTCTCAAGCGTCATCCTGTTGTTGCAAATGGCAAGATTTCATTCTTTTTATGGCTGAGTAATATTCCATTATATATACAATATATACAGTATACACACACACACACACACACACACACCCCACAATCATCTTTACCCATCACCTATCACTGGATATTTAGGCTGCTTCTATAATTTGGCTATTGTAAATAATGCTGCTATAAACATAAGGGTGCATGTATTCCTTTGAATTAGTGCTTTTGTATTTTTGGGTAGATACCCAGTAGTGTGATCACTGGGTAGCAGGGTAGTTCTATTTTAAACTCTCTGAGGAACATCCATACTGTTTTCCACAGCAGCTGCACAAATTTATATTCCCACCAACAGTTCCAAGGGTTCCCTTTTCTCCACATCTTCACCAATACTTGTTATTTTTTGTCTTTTTTGTTTTAGCCAATCTGACAGGTGTATATCTGACAGGGTGATATCTCATTGTGGTTTTGATCTGCAAATCCCTAATGATGACTGATGTTAAGCATCTTTTCATGTGTCTGTTGGCAATCTGTATGGCTTCTTTGGAGAAATGTCTGTTCATGTCAGATCATTTACCTTTTTTTATTTCCTTAAAGATTTTATTTATTTATTCATGAGAGACAGAGAGAGAGAGAAAGAGGCAGAGACACAGGCAGAGGGAGAAGCAGGCTCCATCCAGAGAGCCCGATGTGGGACTCGATCCCGGGACGCTTAGGATCATGCCCTGAGCCAAAGGCAGATGCTCAATCGCTGAGCCACTCAGGCATCCCAGATCATTTACTTTTTTAAAAAACCCTTTCAACTTCTAGAAATGCCAAGTGGCTGACAGAAAAATAATAGAACCATTAACTTTCTACATTCAACAACCACCAGCTCCTGCTATTTTGCCAATCCTTTATATCATTTTGTAATTAACATTTAGCTTATTCCTCAATACCTGTTCCTAATCTTTTTTAATCACATTGTGCCTCTATATTATCTTCTACCAACATGGGTAGTGTACAGTCTACTGCAGGATTTCTCAGGCTTGGCACTATTGACATTTTGAGCTTAATAAATTTTGTGTGTTGGTGACTAGGGAAAGAAGGCAGGAGGGGAGGAGGTGTTTAGCAGCATCCCTGGCCTATACCTGCTAGATGCCTGTAGTACCCCCATATACACCAAAAAACATCTACAGACATTGCCAAATGTGCCCCTGTCCCTTGGGAGACAGAACTGCCTCCATGTAAGAAATACAGGTCTAGTGCTTAAGAATAAGAGGCTAAGTCTCAGGATACAAAATTAGTACACAGAAATCAGTAGTATTTCTATACACTAATAACAAAACAACAGAAAGAGAATTTTTATTTTATTTTTTAAGGTTTTATTTATTCACTTGAGACATAGAGAGGGAGAAATAGTGAGAGAGGGAACAAGCAGGATTGGAGAGGGAGAAGCAGGCTTCCCGCTGAGCAGGGAGCATGATGTGGGGCTCGATCCCAGGACCCTGAGATCATGATTCAAGCCGAAGGGAAGAGTCAAACCAACTGAGCCACCCAGGCACCCCCCAGAAAAGAGAAATTTTAAAACAACACCATTTACAATTGCACCAAAAAGAGTAAAATACCGAGGTATAAACTTAACTAAAGAGGTGAAAGACCTCTACTCTGAAAACTATAAAACACTGATGAAAGAAATTGAACATGACCTAAACAAATGGAAAGACAGTCCATGCTTGTGGATTGGAAGAATAAATATTGTAGAAATGTCCATACTACTCAAAGTAACCTGTAGATTCAACACAAACCCTATCAAATTACCAATAGCAGGTTTTACAAAACTAGAACAAATAATATTGAAATTTGTATGGAACCACAAAAGACACCAAATAGCCAAAGCAATCTTGAAAAAGAAAAGCAAAGCTTAAAGATGTCAAAATTCTAGATTTCAAGATATCCTACAAAGCTGTAGTAATCAAAATAGTATAGTACTGGCATGAAAATAGATACATAGATCAGTGGAATAGAATAGAGAGGGCAGCCTGGGTGGCTTAGAGGTTTGCGCTGCCTTCGGCCCGGGGTATGATCCTGGAGACCCGGGATTGAGTCCCACATCGGGCTCCCTTCATGGAGCCTGCTTCTCCCTCTGCCTGTGTCTCTACCTCTCTCTCTTTCTCTCTCTCTCTCTCTCTCTCTCTCTTTCTCTCTCTCTCTCTCTCTCTCTCTGTTTCTCATGAATAAATAAATAAAATATTTGAGAAAAAAAATAGAGAGCCCAGAAATAAACCACTGATTATACGGTTAGCTAATCTACAACAGAGGAGGCAAGAATATACAATGGGAAAAAGACAGTCTCCTTAATAAGTGGTGCTGGGAAAACTAGACAGATACATGCAAAAGAATGAAACTGTATCACCTTTTAATATCATAAACAAAAATAAACTCAAAATAAAGACCTAAATGTGAGACCTGAAATCATAAAAATCCTGAAAACTATAAAAAAACGCCAGCAGTAATTTCTCTGACTTCAGCCACAGGAATATTTTTCTCGACATGTCTCTTCACACAAGAAAAACAAAAGCAACAATAAACTATTTGGATAGCATCAAAATAAAAAGCTTTTGCAAAGCAAAGGAAACCATCAACACACACACACACACACACACACAAATATATAAAGAACACATTCAACTCAACACCAAAAAACAATCCAATTTAAAAATGGACAGGGGACTTGAATAGACATTTTTTCAAAAAAAGACATAAAGATAGCCAATGGACATATAAGAACTCAACATCACTCATCATCAGAGAAATGCAACTCAAAACTAAAATAAAATACCATTTTATACCTATCAGAATGGCTAAAATAAAAAAGATAAGAAACAACAAATGTTGGTGAGGATATGGGAAAAAGAACTCTTGTGCCCTGTTGGTAGGAATGTAAATTGGGCAGCTACAGTAGAAAACAGTATGGAAGTGCTTTGAAAAATTAAAAATAGAAAGATCATTTAATCTAATACTTCTACTACTGGGTATTACCCAGTGAAAATGAATACACTAATTCAAAAAAAGATACATGCACTTCTGTGTTTATTGCAATGTTATTTACAACAACCAATATACTGAAGCAATCTAAATGTCCATCAGTAGACAAATGGATAAGGAATATATGGTTTATATATATATATATATAAATAAGTAAAATAAGTCAGACTGAGAAACACAAATACTATATGATTTTACTCACATGTGGAATATAAAGCAAAAACAAAAATGAATAAACAAATACAAAAAAGAATCAGACCTATAAATACACAGAGTAAACTGATGGTTGACAGAGGGCGATGGATCAACAATTGGGCAAAATGGGTGAAAGGGAGTGGGAGACACAGGATCCCAGTTACAGAATGACTAGATCATGGTAATAAAAGGCACAGCAGGAGAAAAAAAGAAACTAATAGAGGCTATTAAGTCAGAACAACTTGAGTTTAAATCTCAAATCAGAATCTTATAATTCTTGGACAGATCTAAAACTCAATAGTCTCACCCGTAAAATGAAAAAATAACAGTGCCTCTTTCATAGGACTAGAGTAAATGGTAAAGAACTCATGTATAGAAGACATGGCTATATGTCCAC
Organism: Canis lupus baileyi; assembly: GCF_048164855.1. NCBI lineage: Eukaryota > Metazoa > Chordata > Mammalia > Carnivora > Canidae > Canis > Canis lupus. The sequence continues at coordinate 24,169,203 of NC_132870.1, forward strand.
CAAATTTATGGTCCCATTTCCATAATATAGAGCTGTTCTAAGGAAGTGGCTTTCTAATGTCTGCATCACTGAGGGGCCATGTGCCTCATTCTTATCCTCCTGGAATCATGAGCTCTTAACCACTGAGCTGTGAAATGAAAATCCTCAAATATTAAAATCTATTTCTTAAATCCATCAGATATGAATAATGTAATACCAACACTATGAGTAAAAAGATTATAAAATAAATGTTTTATAAATATTAATTAAAGCTTATATCATCACACTTTGTGTACAGAAAAAAATTCTTCGTGACACATGACTAAGTATATCAGATAAGCTAAAAATCTGAACCTTGGTTTTTCATGAATTCTCACTGAAGTTTCTTCACATAAATGAACAGCACCATGAACCAAACATATTTGGGTGACAAAATCACATACTATTCTCTTAAATGTATTGCTTTTCAAAGTACTTCAGCATATACCCAAATATTTAAAATACCTAATCACAGATAAAAATCAGGACAGATTATTAAATCACATTCTAAACATTAAAGTTTTTAAAAGTTATATCATTTGAAGGCATTACTGTAAAAACAAAATAAAAGCTGCTTCCTTTCCTTGCAAAAAAAAAAAAAAGCTAATTTATATTACATAATGTGTATGGATATAGAATATGTAAGTACAATATGCCTATTAAAAATAAGTGATGGGGGATCCCTGGGTGGTGCAGCGGTTTGGCGCCTGCTTTTGGCCCAGGGCGCGATCCTGAAGACCCGAGATCGAATCCCACGTCGGGCTCCCGGTGCATGGAGCCTGCTTCTCCCTCTGTCTATATCTCTGCCTCTCTCTCTCTCTCTCTCTATGACTATCATAAATAATAAAAAAAAAGATATTTAAAAAATAAGTGATGGGCAGCCTAGGTGGCTCAGCAGTTTAGCACTGCCTTCAGCTCAGAGTGTGATCCTGGGGACCTGGGATCGAGTCCCACGTTGGGTTCCCTGCATGGAGCCTGCTTCTCCCTTTGCCTGTGTCTCTGCCTCTCTCTCTCTGTGTGTGTCTCTCATAAATAAATATATAAAATCTTAAAAAAATAAAATAAATAAAAAGAAGTGATGAAAGAGAACCACCATACCATAAAGGAAGGGTTCTAAGGTAGAGTTGGGAAAAGCTCTTTGCTCTCTCTTTCCCCTTATTTAACATAGCAACATAATCATATATGATATACATCAAGTTCTGCTTTAGCATTTATAATTACAGAATTTTACATAACACATTAGACCAGATGGACTTAAAAGATATATACAGTATATCACCCAAAAGCAACAGAATACACGTTGTTCTGAGGTGCACATGGAATGTTCTCCCAGATAGATCATCTGCTAGGCCACAAAAAAAGTCTTAACAAATTTAAGAAGACTGAAATCATATTCAAGCATATTTTTTGGACCCCACAGGTATGAAACTAGAAATAAATTTTTTTAAAGATGTATTTTTTTTTAAAATTTATTTATGATAGTCACAGAGAGAGAGAGAGAGGCAGAGACATAGGCAGAGGGAGAAGCAGGCTCCATGCACCGGGAGCCCGATGTGGGATTCAATCCCGGGTCTCCAGGATCGCGCCCTGGGCCAAAGGCAGGCGCCAAACTGCTGCGCCACGCAGGGATCCCTAGAAATAAATTTTAAGAATAATACTGGAAAACTCACAAATACATGAAGATTAAGGAATATGCTATTGAACAATCATGGATCAAAAAGAAATCAAAAGAGTAATCAAAAAATACTTTGAGACGAATGATAATGGAAATACAGGGCAGCACCGGTGGCTCAGCGGTTTAGCACCGCCTTCAGCCTGGGGTATGATCCTGGAGACCCGGGATCGAGTCCCGCGTCGGGGTCCCTGCAGGGAGCCTGCCTCTCCCGCTGCCTGTGTCTCTGCCTCTCTCTGTATGTCTCTCATGAATAAATAAACGAAAAATCTTTAAAAAAAAATTTTTTTTAAATGGAAATATACCAAAACTTACGAGATGCAGCAAAAGCAGTTTAAAAGGAAAAATCATAGAGATAAATGACTATTTCAAGAAATAAGAAAAATGTCATTTAAAGAAACTAACTTTACACCTTAATAAACTAGAAAAAGAAGAACAAACATGGGCCTAAGTTCTAAGTTACTAGCAGGAAGGAAATAACAAAGATCAGATCAGAAATAAATGAAATAGAGAGTAAAAAGACAATATAATGAAATCAATCAGGTTCTTTAAAAAAGATAAACTGCCAAACCTTAAACTAGATTTTCCAAGAAGAAAAAGGAATCAAACAAAATCAGAAATGAAAAAGATGTTACAACTGATACCTCACAAATATAAAGAATTGTAAGAGACTACTATGAATAACTGTACACCAACAAATTGGACAATCTAGAAGAAATGGATAAATTCCTAAAAAACATACAAGCTTCCAATACTGAATCATGAATAAATAGAAAACATGAACAGACCAATTAACTAGTAAGAAGACTGAATCAACAATCAAAAATCTCCCAACAAACAAAAGTCCAGGACCAGACATCTTCACTGATGAATTCTACCAAACATTCAAAGAAGAATACCTATCCTTCTCAAATTCTTCCAGAAAACAGAAGAGGAGGGATAACTTACAAATTAATTTTACAAGACAAACATTATTCTGATACCAAACCCAAATAGAGTCACCACAAGAAAATTCCAGGCCAATATCCTTGATGAACAAAGATCCAAAAATTCTCAACAAAATATTAACAAACCAAACTAGTATAATTAAAAAAATCTTATACCATGATCAAGTGGAATTTATTCCAGGGATGTATGAATGGTTCAGCACCTACAAATCAATCAACATGATATACCACATTAATAAAATGAAGGATAAAAATCGTATGATCATGACAATCAATCATGTCAAACAATCTTATTTACAACTGCATCAAAAAGAATAAAATATTGAGGAATAAGTTTAACCAAGGAAGTGAAAGACTGAAATTATTATTGAAAGGGAAGCCCAGGTAGCTCAGCGGTTTAGTGCTGCCTTCAGCCCAGGGTGTGATCCTGGAGTCCGGGGATCGAATCCCACATCGGGCTCCCTGCATGGAACCTGCTTCTCCCTCTGCCTGTGTCTCTGCCTCTCTCTCTGTATCTCTCATGAATAAATAAAATCTTTTAAAAAAAGAAAGAAAACTATAAGACACTGAAAATTATAAGACATTGATACAAGACACTGGAGAAGACATAAATAAAAGATATTTTGTGCTCATCCATTGGAAGAATTAATATTGCTAAAATGTCCATACTATCCAAAGCAATCTACAGATCCAACACAATCCCTATCAAAACTGCAATACATTTTTCATAAAATAGAATGAATAATCCAAAAACTTCTATGGAACTACAAAAGACCCTGAATAGTCAAAGCAATCTTGAGAAAGAAGAACTAAGATGGAGACATCATGCTTTCTGACTTCCAAATATATAACAAAACAAAAGTAATTAAAACATTATGGTACTGGCATAAAAACAGACACATGGATCAATGGAATAGAATAGAGAACCCAGAAACATTAATTGACTGTACACATATATGAATTTATATGTGTACAGTCAATTAATTTATGACAATGGAGACAAGAATATACAATGGGGAAAAAACAATCTCTTCAGAAAATGGTGTTAGAAAAAACCAGACAGGGGATCCCTGGGTGACTCAGCAGTTTAGCGCCTGCCTTCGGCCCAGGGCATGATCCTGGAGCCCCAGGATCGAGTCCCACATTGGGCTCCCTGCATGGAGCCTGCTTCTCCCTCTGCCTGTGTCTCTGCCTCTCTCTCTCTCTCTCTCTCTCTCCCTCTGTCTCTCATGAATAAATAAATAAAATCTTAAAAAAAACAAAAACGGACAGTCACCTGCAAGAGGATGAAACTGAACAACTATCTTCAACCATGCACAAAAGTTAATGTAAAATGGATTAAAGACTCGAATGTAAGATCTGAAATTATAAAACTTCTAATAGAAAACTAGGTGGAAAGCTCCTTGGCATTGGTCTTGGCTTGAGTTTTTGGATTTGACACCAAAAGCAAAGGCAACAAAAATAAACAAGTGGGACTACATCAAACTAAAAAGTTTCTGCACAGCAAAGAAAACCATGAACAAAATGAAAAGGCAACATACTGAATGGGAGGAAATATTTGCAAATCATATACATGCTAAGGGTTTAATATCCAAAATATATAAAGAACTTGTACAACTCAACAGCAAAAAAAAAAAAAAACAATCCAATTAAGAAATAAGCCAAAGATCTAAACAGATATTTTTCTAAAGAAGACATACAGATAGCCAATAAGTACATGAAAAGTTGCTCAACTAATTATCAGGGAATTGTAAATCAAAACCACAATAAGGTATCACCTGACACCTGTTAGGATGGCTATTTTCAAAAGATATGAAGAGATAACCAATGTTGGCAAGCATGTGGAAAAAAGTGAACCCTTGTGCATTGTTGTTGGGAATGTAAATTTGTATAGTTACTAAGGAAAACAATATGAAAGTTACCTAAAAAATTAAATGTAGAACTACCATATGATCAGCAATCCAACTTATGGATATTTATCTGACAAAATAAAAACACTAACTCAAAGAGATATATGCACCCACATGTTCACAGCAGCATTATATAACCAAGATACTGTAATAATCAAAATGTTCATTGATGATGAATGGATTAAAAAATGTGGCATATATATATATGTATACATATATATAAAACAGAATATGACTCAGTCATAAAAAAGAATGAAATCTTGGACCACCTGGGTGGTTAAGTCAGTTGAGTGTCCAACTCTTGATTTCGGCTCAGGTCATGATCTCAGAGCCATGGGATCAAACCCTGCATTGGGCTCTGTGTTGGGCACGGAGCCTGCTTGGGATTCCCTTTCTCCCTCTCCCCTCCCCACTTAACGCTGTCTCTTTCTCTTTGTCAAAAAAAAAAAAAAAAAAAAAAACAAGGAATGAAATCTTGCCATTTGTGACCACATGGATGGCCTTTGAGAGAATTATGCTAAGTGCAATTAGTCAGACAGAGAAAAGCAAATACTACATATCTCACTTATACGTGGAATCTAAAAACAAGAACAAACTCATGAAAACAGAGAACAGACTGGTGGTTGCTAGAGGTGTGAGGTAGGAGGTGGGTAAAATGGGTGAAGGTAGTCAAGAGGAAGAAGAAGAAGAAAGAGGAGGAGGAGGAGGAGGAAGAAGAAGAAGGAGGAGGAGGAGGAGAAGTCATCTCTATATCTCTTAGGAAGGAAGGAAAGAAGGAAGGAAGGAAATAAAGAAAACAGAAAGGAAGAAAGAAAAATAGAAAAGAAATATCCATAGGACAGTTGAGTCAGTTCTGTGTCTCCTTCTCCTTGTCTATGGAAGTCTTCTAGCTGGGATGTCTGGGGTAACTTCAGATATCCACAATGGATACACACACACACACATGAATGGGAGCAACCTCCACATCCAAACACTATCTGTACTGACAATCCTGGAGTCTCTCATCCTGCACAACCTCTCTACTTACAGCCTGCTCTATAGAGCATGTCTATTTACACAGAAATATAGTTCTAGGTGAAATGCTATGTTCCTAGGAAACATAAATATCCATAGTTCCAGAAGTTATAAACCCAAATTTGGATAATAACTATAGGAGAAATGAAATATATTACAGAGGAGATCATTTTTGCCCCTACAAAGGCACTAGACCCAGATTATTTTATGGGTTAATCTGTCTCAGTAAAACTGATAATCTTTATTTTATATAAACTGTTCCTAGACATTAAAAACAACAACAAAAGACTCGTAACTTATTCTGTGCAGCGAGCACTAACACATGTGGTACATGTGTATGAACCAAAAGCTGGGTTCTCTGGGCTAAATCTATCTCACAAATAGCTTTGTTTATATATCATTTTTTTAATGCTGAATATGAGACCCAACATCTATATCCTATTACCACAGATGCCTCTTCTCTCTTTGTGAGCCTCATCTACTCTACTTAATATTTTAAAACAATTTTGGCTCTTCTAGGCTTTTGAGTTTTCAATTCTTACCAAAGACTGAGTTCATTTGTGAATATAAATTTTTAAGTTCTAACTAAAGTATTAGCAAATCAAATCTAGCACAGAATAAAAGAACAAAGCATTATAGCTAATAGAGCTTATACTAGAACTAGTTTGTGATTAGAAAATTAACTCACAGAATGCACTATATTAATACTGAGGAACAAAAAGAAAGAAAAAAGGAAGTGGCATATCAGTAAATCATTTAAAGTAGAAATTCTCAACTTCTGAAGTTCCATGGATGGGCTCTAGAAAGAGTCCATGATAATCTGCAGTTATAAACACAATATTGGTGTGTATGCAGTGAGTTCCACCGATAAGTTAATTCTCAAAGAACTCCAGAACACATAAATCTGTTCACATGCTGCAGCAATACAGTGGACTGTTCTGTATTAAAGTGATATTGTTGAAGATTGCCCTAAAAAGGGCACAAAAATATATTCTACCAATATTCAAACTGATCCATTTTTAAAACAGGTTCTTAAATTCTGTTGCATGAAAAGTCATTACTTACTGCCAAGACAATCTTTCGAATATTTTTCACATACAGTACCACATAGTCATTGATGTAGGTATGCAGTTCACTGGCACGTATATTATACCAATTCATCATCAGGGCCGCTTCATTTTCATTATTTCCACCCCATACGATGATGGAGGGGTGATATTTCAGTCTCCTGATCTAAAATTTCAGAAAACAAAACAATTTTCAAATGATCAACAAGAAAAAAAGCCTCATAGCTATAATTAATAAAATGACAGCCATTTCATTTCTGTACATAAATTCTTATGTACCAGAAAACTCATTAGAAAAGGGTTGTAACATTACCCGTGGGAATACATTTTAAGAAATCTCTGATTTTTTTTTTACCTAGACTTTATAAACACCAATAAGATAGGTTCCTCTTCTCTACTGTATAAAACCTAAAGAAAACATAATCCCTTTTATTAAAAAAGAAAAATAAATCAACCTCATCATTTTCTGACTTGCCACAAAAATGTTCTAAGAAATACAAAAGGCAGGAGACATTACACTACAGAGGAGTTTCTCAAGAACAAGTTGGGGTTTTGTGTGAAGAAACAAATAACGTAGAACAACCACTTCTGCTGAAAGAGGGATTGATGTTGTCGTGGCCCCTCTGAGATCAGAAAACCACACAGACAACTAAAGAGGGTTTTACAAAGCAAGTGAATCCCAGAGATACTCTGTATGTTAAAGACAAATATATGGAATGTTCTAAAGGAAAAAAGATTAGGGCATCAAGAGGATGTCTCCAGAAATAACTATCTGTGTCATATCCTGAGAAACCAACTAAGGTTAAGTAAGTTACTGAATACATCTGAACACAGAAGAAATTAAAGAATCTGAAAATCCTGGCAGCCTTAAGAATTGAGCCTGCATGAACTGGGCTCTTTGTGGGCTGACCCTACATAAAGGTGGAAGGATCCAGTTCCTCTGACACACTGGAAGATGTACTCCAGCAGAAGAAGGCAATTAAATCTCTTTGAGAACACAGTGAGTCAATAGTCAAGAGAAATTCCTTTGGAACATATTTTAGCAAAATAACCTTATTGGTATTTATAGCTTCTCTTCCATGTAATACATGATTACAGTGATGGATCCTAGCTGATGTTCTCACTATGGCTTCCATTCAAGATGCTAAGTCTCTCCTACATGAAAGAGGGATGCATTAAGGATGTATTAAAGGGATTTTATTTTATTTTATTTAAATTCAATTTGCCAGCATATAGTATAACAGCCAGTACTCATCTCATCATGTGCCCCCCTTAATGCCTGTTACCCAGTGCATTAAAGAGATTTATCTCATTCTTACAAATTAGTCTTACGTTTTTCTAAACCAGACTTATGAATACTCTTTCCTTTATTTGCCTCTGTGCATGCCCAGGTAAGTGACAGCTGCTACCAACTATGACTGGCATGTTTCTTATGCTACTGAAAACAAATATTGAAGAGACAAAAAGCTCCAGTGACTCTGTGCTACACATATCCTTCAAACTAACCTAGAATTTTTTGACAAGCTTTACTTTAAAATTTTAACAAAGTCTGCATAAAAAGTTCTCTTTAATAATACATAAAAGAACTGAAGGTACAGAGATACCATATTTTATTTATTTGTATGAGAAAAAAAATTAATGGAAATGTTTGCAACCTATATAACTAAAATTATTATTTTTAAAACTTATCCATCCATCCATCCATCCATCCATCCATCCATCTATCCTACTGATAAATAACCCAGCTGGATAGTGGGGTTACAGAGAAGAACAAGCTCTTAGGCTGCAGGGAGATTACAATCTTCCAGGGGAAACAAAACACTGAGCAACTAATTCAAAGTGTGATATAGGTCACAAAGGCAAATGATGTGACGACTTAGACTTGCAAATATAGAAAAGTTTTTTCCCAAAGTCACGCTCAAGGTAAGAGGTGCCAGAAGAAAATGAGAGAGTGGTCCATAGGGAGGGTGAGGGGAAAAGTATTCCAGAGCACAGATGGCACAGGAAGAGGGTGCCTGATGGGGCCAGGGAGGCCCACAGAGACAAGATAGTACATGGTGAGTATCCTTATCTGGAGAGCTCTGAGGAAGAGATGATTCGTTTGTACCTTTAAAACCTTTTTTAAAAAAATAAAACACAGATATAAAAAAAATATTATGACTTAGTAAATTATTATAGTGCAATCACCCTTGTAACCACCACCCAGATTAAGAAAGAGAACCCCAGAAGCCCTCATGCACCTCTTTCCTTTTAATTTTTAAAAGATTATTTATTTATTTATTCATGAGAGACACAGAGAGAGGCAGAGACACAGGCAGAGGGAGAAGCAGACTTCCTGCAGGGAGCCCGATGGGGGACTCGATCTCAGGAATCCAGGATCACACTCTGAGCCAAAGGCAGACGCTCAACTCATGTATCTCTTTCTAATTGCAGTTCCTTCCTGCTTCCAACAGTAACTACTATCTTGAGTATTAGAATAATCACTTCCTTGCATTTTATTTTTTTGGTTTTCCATGCAAATGTCCACCAAAGACATTATAATTATGAAAGCATGAATTTTAACATACTTGATGGATTTCAACTCACTGATATTCTTATCCTTACTGAATCTCAAACTGTCCCACTCTTGGTTGGTGAGAGTCTTATCAAAGTTCTTTAACATACCTCTGATAGCTTCCTTGTTATCTCTATGTCAAAATATTACAGGATCATCTAGTATACTTCCTGTCCCAGACCTGGAATCAGCCATTTCTCTAAGGAACCTTTCCCTTAATGGGAAAAATGATTTCAGTAGGAAACACAAGATTATTAAGTGGTTCACTGTTTCTAGTCCTTTACAGTGGACACAGCTACGTTATAATCACTTCCTTGCACAGAATGCAAAAGAAATCAAGGAGTCAAGAATCATTTTAAGTTTTTGACCTGAGAAATGAGAACACTGGCTTTGCCATTTACTGAGGTGGGAGAAGCTGCAGGAAAAGCAGGTTCAGAGAAGATAATGCAACTTTGATTCAGACATGTTACAGCTGAGATGACTATGAAACCTCCAAGCAGGGAATCCCTGGGTGGCTCAGTGATTTAGCGCCTGCCTTCGGCCCAGGGTGTGATCTTGGAGTCCCAAGATCGAGTCCCATGTCGGGCTCCCTGCATGGAGCTTGCTTTTCCCTCTGCCTGTGTCTCTGCCTCTCTCTCTCTCTCTCTCACTCTCTCTGTCTTTCATGAATAAATAAATAAAATCTTTAAAAAGAAAGAAAGAAAGAAAGAAAGAGAGAGAGAGAGAGAGAGAGAAAGAAAGAAAGAAAGAAAGAAAGAAAGAAAGAAAGAAAGAAAGAAAGAAAGAAAGAAAAGAAACCTCCAAGCAGAGGCGCCAAATAGGCAGCTGGATATAAGCACTAGGAATTCAGCAGAGATGTCAGAATCAGAGGTAAATCTGAAAGTCATCAGCATATTGGTGGTGTTAAAGCCGGGAGACTGGGTGTAATTACCTAGGAAGTCAATTATCTGACATGATTTTCATGGGATTTAGCAAAGAGAACAACAACAAAAAAAAAAAAAAAATGAGGAAAGGTTTAACAAAAGGCAAAATGAAACATAAGCATTTTCCTTCTTCTTGGAATGATAATAACATACCTGGTGAGCAACTTCTGCTCTCACGGAATTCATGAAGTCCCGACCAGTTGGATAAAGGGCACAGGCAAACATAAAATCCTGCCATACCTATCAAACCAATAAAAAGCAATAAAGTACTTCCATATATATATATATATATATTTTTTTTTTTTTTTACACAGAAAGAAATTCTTCATTCTGAACTTTGGGAATTATCTTTCAGGCAAATGAAAAAACAAGTTAGCTGGATAAGTGTGATCATTTGAACACTACTATGATTGAGGCAATGGGAGAGGCTCTCATATGGACCTCAGGACTTTCCAGAACTATACAAAATTGTGGGGGAAATCTGAGAGAAGAAAATGTTAAGTAGGGAGAAAAAGAAAGAGAAGAAAAAGGGAATTCAAATAAGAAACAGTGAGTGTGTTGAGGGAAATACGAAATTTGAGAAGAACCTTCTCCAAGCCCCTCCTCACTTGCAATACTTCAATTTTTTACTGGGAATTTGGTATTGAGAGATAAACCAGATTGTTTATAAAGGGACTAACTTTTCATGGCAAAAAGGATGACTACATGGACATTTTTGTAATACAACCACATAAGTTCATTTATTTTTTTCTGGCTTTTTGTTTTTTTTTTTTTCTTTGAGAGAGAGAGAGAGGGAGGAAGAGAGAGAGAAAGAGAGCTGAGGGGGGAGAGGGAGAGACAGAGAGAGAGAGAATCCCAAGCAGGCTCTGTGTGACACAGGGCTCGATCTCATGACCTTGAGATCATGATCTGAGCCAAAATCAAGAGTTGGATGCTTAACCTACTAAACCACCCAGACACTCCCACATAAGTTCATTTCTAGAGAGGCTGTTAGGATGCACTGGTTAAGAGCACAGGCCCTGAGTCAGAACCTTGGTTCTACCACATTCCTACCATTTGGGTTTGGGCAGGTTATTCAGTCTCACCTCCACGTGTCAGTTTCCTTATTGGTAAAATGGGGGTGGAAAACAGCAGCAACTACTTCATAGGATGGGCAAGACGATGAAATAAAATAATAGATGCAGAGCACTGAGAACAATGCCTGGTACTCAATAAATATTATAGAATATTGTCACATTATCATGACCATCAGCATTATCAATATTATCATAATCACTCTTCTTTTATGGAGTATTTTATATTATAGAACTGTAATACCAGAAGTAAAAGACTGTATTTCCTGTGCTTAACCCTCACCAATGTAAAACACATTTGGACTACTTAATAACAATATCAAGCACAGCTTTACTTCATTGAATTGTATTTTTCTTCTTTCTAGGTCTTGTTATGTCTCCTTAAAGTTAAATTTTAAAATACGTATGCACAGGGATCCCTGGGTGGCGCAGCGGTTTAGCGCCTGCCTTTGGCCCAGGGCGTGATCCTGGAGACCCAGGATCGAATCCCACGTCAGGCTCCCGGTGCATGGAGCCTGCTTCTCCCTCTGCCTGTGTCTCTGCCTCTCTCTCTCTCTCTCTCTCTGTGCCTATCATAAATAAATAAAAAAATTAAAAAAAAATACGTATGCACACCCTTATATCACAAAGAAAATTAGAAATATAAATGTCTCCCACTTAAAATAATTAAATAATTATGATATTCCATCATCTATGGTTCTGGGTTTGTAAGATGCCATTTATTCCTCTGCAAAAAAATGGATTATCAGTCCCAGCTCTGAGAAAGAAGTGAAGGAGCCATGTCACACATCAGAACACAGGAGGTCAAAGAGAGGGTATAGTAACATATCAATCAATAAAATGCTGTCAACTACGCACCATTATTCCTAGTTCATCACAGAGTCTATAAAATTCATCCTGCTCGTAAATTCCTCCTCCCCAAACCCGGAGAGTATTCATGTTAGCATCCACAGCAGACTGCAAAAGGAGCCGTAACCTGTAGAAGAGATTTTGTTTTATTTTATTTTTTTAAGATTTTATTTATTTATTCATGACAGACACACAAAGAGAGAGGCAGAGACACAGGCGGAGGGAGAAGCAGGCTCCATGCAGGGAGCCTGACGTGGGACTCGATTCCGGGTCTCCAGGATCACACCCGGGGCTGAAGGAGGCGCCAAATCACTGGGCCACCGGGGCTGCCCCAGTAGAAGAAATTTTAAAAACAAATGTTAACTTGAAATTTTGGGATATTAAAAAAAAAAAAAGATTTTAAAACACATGATGTTGATAAATACATTTCAAATCTCTGTTAGAAAAACACATTCTAAAATTATGATGGTTTAGGGGGCACCTGGGTGGTTCAGTCGGTTAAGGGTCTGCCTTTGGCTCAGGTGATGCTCCCAAGGTCCTGGAATGGTGCCCTGCATTGGGCTTCCTGCTCCACGAGAGAGTCTGCTTCTCTCTCTCCCTCTGCCCCTTGCCCTGCTCCTGCTTTCTCTCTCTCTCAAATAAATAAGTAAAATTAAATTAATTAAATTAAATTAAATTAAATTAATAAAATAAAATAAAATAAAATAAAATAAAATAAAATAAAATAAAATATGATGGTTTGGATATAATGCTAGGTGAAGAAAGTGAGACAAAATTATACACACATCAACCTGGAAAAATTGTGTGTTATATCTTTCTCTGCCTTCTGAATTCACATTATTATTATGCTTTTTTTTTTTTAATTTTTATTTATTTATGGTAGTCACACAGAGAGAGAGAGAGGCAGAGACATAGGCAGAGGGAGAAGCAGGCTCCATGCACCGGGAGCCCGATGTGGGATTCGATCCCGGGTCTCCAGGATCGCGCCCTGGGCCAAAGGCAGGCGCTAAACCGCTGCGCCACCCAGGGATCCCCTTTGAAACTAAATTTTTTATTGTTTTTTTTTTTTTTTCTTATAGAAAAAAATTTGTAGGGATGCCTGGGTGGCTCCGTGGTTGAGCATCTGCCTTTGGCTTGGGTCATGATCCCGGGATCCGGGATCGAGTCCCACATCGGCCTCCCGGCAGGAAGCCTGCTTCTTCCTCTGCCTGTGTCTCTGCCTCTCTCTGTGTGTCTCTCATGAATAAATAAAATAAATAAAATAAAATAAAATAAAATAAAATAAAATAAAATAAAATAAAATAAAATAAAATAAAATAAAATAAAATAAAATAAAATATTTTTTTAAAAAATAAAAAAATTGTAAACCTTAGAGTATGAGGTAATTTTATAGAACCATTTCAAATTATAAGACAAAAATCAAAGTTTGCACATTGATACCTAGCTTACTCTCATCTCCTTTTTTCAATTCCTCCAGCCTAGTACATATTTTCCTCAATTTACAATGGGATTATATCCCAATTAGCCCATTGTAACTTGAAAATATTGTTAAGTCGAAAATGCATTTAATACACCTAATACACCTAATACGTACCAAACATCCTAGCTTACTTAGCCTCACCTACCTCAAATGTGCTCGTAACACTTACATTAGCCTACAGTTGGGCAAAATCATCTCACACACAGTCTAGTTTATAATTAAAGTATTGATATTTCATGTAATTGTTGAATACTGTACTGAAAGTGAAAAAACAGAATGGATATATGGGTACAGAATGGTTCTGAGTGTATAGGTTGTTGACTATCAGTACAACGTGGCTGCCTGGGAGGCCAAGGTTTCTGCTACTGCCCAACATCACAAGAGATTACTGTACTGCATATCACTAGCCCAGAAAAAGACCAAAATTCCATATTTAAAGTATAATTTCTACTGAATGTGTATCATTTTTACAGCATGATAAAGGCAAAAAATCATGCCGAACCATCATAAGTAGGGCACTGGCTATGCTTCTTCTTTTTATTTTTAAAGATTTTATTTATTTACTTGATGCAGAGAGAGACAGAGAGAGAGAGCACAAGGAGGGAGAGAGGCAGAAGCCAACTCCCCACTGAGCAAGGAGCCTGACTTGGGGCTCAATCCCAGGAGCCTGGGATCATGGCCTGAGCCAAAGGCAGACACTTAACTGACTGAGCCACCCAGGTGCCCTGCTTCTTTCTCTAGTAAATTTCCTTTTTGATTTTTCCAATTCCTCTTCACATCACCCACAGGAAAATCCAGAAATTTACAGCCACTTTGAGAACATCTACCTTGCATTTCTAGAACAGAGCCCAGAAAGGAGCCAAGAAGGCCAATAACTGGCCCACTAAGCACCCGGAGCATTGTGCTTCAGCAGGTTTACTAATTGGCCCAGCTGTACTGAACAGTCACTGCCAACACCAGCCAGGAGATGACAGGAGCCAGGAGATGAAAAGAGGCAGCAAGTTATCTGTGTCTATGTCTGGAGAATAATTTCATTTTCACATGAAATTCGATACAACATACACAGTTTAAAGTAAAAGCAAATTACTGCAACTTTTGGCAAATTCTAAACACCAAATAATGTACCACAATGCATATTTATACACATGTAAATAAGCTAAGTGTTTATTTTCTCTTTAAAAAAGTTTATTTTTACTATCATCAAGACAGTTTATAATTGCAATCAGGAAATACTATTTTCATGTAAAGTGCTATTCTCAAAGCTTTAGATAAGCACTTTAAATTTTCTTCTTGATTTAAAATTGCAAAGCTTTTTTAGTTCCTTTTACTAAGATAAAAGTAAAAGAATATACAAGTAGCTTAGAATGAAGAAGGAAATATGGATTTCCATATTTTTAAAAGAATGCACAGAAATATTTAAGGTATTCCTTGAAAAATTGAAAAAAAATTAATCATTTTTTTCAGGGACTAACTATCCAAAGTGTGCATTAATGATTTTCTTGTTCTTCCACAGGAAATATATAATAGTTTTCTAAAAACTGGATGGTTTCAGCAGTCTCAAGTCATTTAGCTGTTAAGACTATCTATAGCTCATAAGAATAGAATACATGATTTAAAAATCCTTTCCATTCTAAAGTTTCCATCACCCTAGAATTCTGTCTCCATTCCTTCCACTGGAAACAAAGAAAGTAAAAATGAGTAACTCTTTAGCTTAGTGGGACTGTTAATAAAAGAAAAACAAGAAACAGAAAATAACTTACAAGTCAGAGGTTACTCGATCCTGGAATGAATCTGCTGGGATCCAGTTCGAGCCTTTCAGAAATATGGGCAATCCATTAATTTTGAAGTAGAAACTCAGACCTTGAGAACCTTCAATGGGCTCTTCTATAAGTTCCACCGTCCTAAAATAAACCTATTATGAACAAAATTAAATACTGAACATCGAATTTAAAACATAAGCGAAAGAGATCTTTTTTTAAAAAGGAAAACAAACTTTTAAACAATTTACATGAACATAATTTAATGTTAATTTCCAATTTGCTATGAGGCACTTAATATGGAAGTACACATTTCAGAAAAAAAATATATATATAATAAATTAATGCCAGACTGTATCTTTTAGTAGATATAAAATACAGAAACTATTAAAGAGGAAATATATTCTAGTCTTCCTCATGAAACAGGCATTTGTAATTTCATCATAAGAAATATATTTGAGAGGTGCCTGGGTGGCTCAGTTTTAAGCATCCGACTCTTGGTTTCATCTCAGGTCATGATCTGAGCCCCATGTCAGCGTCAGTGTGGCATCTGCTTGGGATTCTCTCTCCCTCTCCCTCTGCCCCTCCCCACACACACAGAGGAGGGGCAGAGGGAGATCACTCTCTCTCTCCAATAAATAAATAAATCTCTTTTAAACAAAAGAAATATATTTGAACAAAAACTTATACTATTTCACAAAAACGGGAGAAATCCCACCAGTTAAACTGATGAATCTTGGATAGGAAAACACAGTCTCATTTCAATGTTGTTAAAATATGCTAAAAAGTGCATCTTAGAATCAAAGACAAACAGCACAAGGTATTTCACAATTTAACAACTTTCCAATATTAATAGCATATTAGTATAAAATCATTTTGCTTAATGGGCAACAATTTAATCCCAGCTAATCATCACATTAAATTCAATGTTTGAGAGAGTTCTAAAAACGTAAGTGGTGTTTCAACTGGAAGATGGAATTGGAGCACACACTCCAATATTATAACTGCTGTGTGAGAAAATGCTGAGACTTTGGTCCCTGTGACACTCTAGCCAGGATTTCCCACAGTTAAGCAGGAGCAGCAAGACTCTAGATAGAGAAGATTTATGTTCTTATCCAAATCTTCATTCCTTCCAGCTATAAACTGGATCAAGGAATGAAGAACATAGTTCTACACCAACAAAGCCTAGCCTTGAATCAAGACTATGCATTTCTTCCCTAATTAAATAAATGAATTAATCAACTTATTTTATGAACTAAAAGTGTCCACCATTCTTGTACTTTCTTACCCTTGCCCTATTACTATGACATGACAAAAAGGTATGAGTTAACTTTATGAGAAGACACAGAATAAAGCTTGGTTGAGGAGGATCTTGACGTGGAATTACCATACCTGCTGTAGGGTTGCAAAAGGTAAAAAATGCTCAATGATTTTCACAGATAACTTTTAAAACACCTTGATGGGTAAATTCAAATATCTAGAGCAGCAGTTCTTTAAGAATGGCTGGGGGCTACAAGGGAACCCTGAAATCCTGCAGGGGAGTCCTTGTGTTCAAATCCATTTTCATTGTAAAGCTAAAACATCATTTGCCTTTTTCACTCTCACACTATTTTAAATGTATGGTGGAATTTTCCAGAAGCTACATGATATGTGATGACATCATCACTTTGTTGGCTAATGGAATGCATACTTGCATATTCTGGTGTGCTCTACTTCTACAGTAGAGGTTAAGTATATAAAGAGGTGTGTTTTCAGAGATTAATTCAGTTTGTTCTTAGCTTCTATTGTGTTCTTAATAGTAGTGTTTGATTATTCCTGCTATAATCTTGGTAACTTCATTATCATGCAATAAATTCTCCTTTTGAATCTCAAAGTTTCCCTTGCAATCTACACAGAAAGACAAAAGGACTGGGTGCCTCTTGTTAATTTGTTTCACAGTGATATTTTTAAGTTTTCAAATGAAAATAAATTTTAATTGAAACTCATTTAAGTTCAGTATGTTATTTTATTCTAAAAAATTATTTATAATATACTTTTTCTTCAGGGGGAACCCGCAACTAGAAGACTAACATTCTCAACCTAGAACTATACTGTCTCCATCTAAAAAATGCTGGGAAAAAAATGAAATATCAGAGTTTTCTTTTTCTTTCTTTCTTTCTTTCTTTCTTTCTTTCTTTCTTTCTTTCTTTCTTTCTTTTTTTTTTTTTTAAGTAGGCTTCATACCCAACGTGGACCCCAATGTGGGGCTTGAACTCACAACCCTGAGATCAAGATCTGAGCTGATATCAAGAATTGAATGCTTAACCAACTGAGCTACCCAGGTGCCCAACATCAGTTTTCTGACTCATGGAAAGGAAGAACCTACTCCAAAGAAACTGAGTAAAATTACAAATAAAAAATGAAATTATATTTGAAATATATACATATTTTTAAAAAAGAAATTATGAGGAAATCTGTATTTCCCTCAACTTTATAATTGTTAATAATTTACCTTATTGTGGGCAGCCTGGGTGGCTCAGTGGTTTAGCGCCACCTTTGGCCCAGGTTGTGATCCTGGAGACCCGGGATCGAGTCCCACGTCCCTGCGTAGAGCCTGCTTCTCCCTCTGCCTGTGTCTCTGCCTCTCTCTCTCTCTCTCTCTCTCGCTCTGTGTCTCTCATGAATAAATAAAATCTTTAAAAACAAATTTATCTTATTGTGTCTAATGCAATATAACATTTTAAAAAACAATATTTATGGTGCCAGTTAAGTTGCAGTATCATTTTGAGACCAAACATTCTAAGTATGAAGAAAAAAGAACTGAATATTTTAAACTTAGACAAGATAAGCTCTTTAAAAGGCAAACATTGTTTATTATGCTGTAGCATATTATTTTATATTGTATTATAATGTTTTCAAACTAGGAATGAAAAAGTCACTGGAGCATCTTACAGGATTGGTTATCATATTACACAGCTGGAGAAGCGCACATATTAGCTGAAGAGAGTTTTACAGTTCACATTGCTGAATGCCTACTGGATAAAAAGTCAGAAAATGAAATCACAGCATTGTCACTTTGCAATGATATAGTAAGTCATCCAATTAAAGATTTAGCAGCAACAGGATACTGAGCTGATATTTCATCTGAGTGTCACACTTTGCCTTACAAATGCATGAATCTCCAGAATGATGGACTTACTGTTGGCTGATATTTATCTGTTAATCAGCACAATGAATCATCAAAGTTCTCATTTATGTGAATCTCTGGCAACACAGTATAAGAAACGCTGAAATATTCAAAGTATTGAATAGTTTCTTTGAATCTCAAAGTTAGCAACAACTGTGTTAACATTTGCCCTGATGTTACAAAAGCAGTGGTGGGTAACACTGCTGGTGCCTCAGCAAAAATCAAGGCAGTAGATCCAAACTGTCCTAATTGTCACTGTACCCTTCACCTTCAGGCATCAGAAGGAAAAAAAAGTCAGTTTCACTTAGGAATGTTGTGATAAAGCAGCAAAAATTATTAATCCTATTAAATCCCAACCTTGAGTACACATCGTTATAACAGTCTGTGTGATGGGGCACCTCGGTGGCTCAGTGGCTGAACTGATAACAGTGGCCTTCTGCTCAGGTAGTGATCCTGGGGTCCTGGGGTCCTGGATCAAGTTCCACTACAGGGAGCCTGCTTCTCTCTCTATGTCTCGGCCCCTCCTCTGTGTCTTTCATGAATAAATAAATAAAATCTTTAAAAAAGAATAGTGTGATGAAATAATGGAATAGGAAATTTGGATAAAGTGCCACACGATGGATTTCTTGAGGAAAAGCATCTGGGCCATTGCTTGAGTTGTAAATTGAATTAGTCATCTGGTTCATGAAACTTCATTTTAACTTGAACAAACTATTGTTATTCAGACATGGCTATTGGCAGATATTTTCTGAAAAATGAATGAAGTGAGCCTTGCCACTTCAAGGAACATAAGCAAAAGTATTGTGGACAAAGATAAAACTCAAATTTACAGGCAAAAATTAGGATTTAGGAAAACTTGTATCCACTACCATGAGCTTGAGTGTTTCCCAATACTTAAAAGACTTTTCAGATAACATCCGGGTGATATTAACAAATGTTAATGTGGTATTATATAATGGAATGTTTCAATGTTTGGAAACATTTGAAACTCTCTATTTTTCTAATAACTAAAAACTCTAATATTTTTCAAATAACCATTGCATTATATTATGATATCACATACAGATAAAAGTTCCATTAGGAATGAATAAGTCATAGTAATAAAAGGTATAACACAGAGAATATAGTCAGTGGTATTATAACATTTTATGGTGACAGATGGTAGCTGCGCTTGTGGTGAGCAGAGCATAAGGTACAGAGTTTTCAAGTCACTCTGCTGTACACCTGAAACTAATGTCACATTGTCAACTATGTCTCAATAAAAAAAAAATAATTTAAAAGATCCATTAAAGATGCAAGAAATACCAACAGATTTTAATGTAACAGAGTACAAACAGTTCATTAAAATGGCTTCAGATTCCACACTGCAACTAACTTTAAGAAACTACCACTACTTAAGTTCTTGTGTAGTACATAGAATAGTCTCAATTATTTGAAAAGGCTATTAAAGTACTTTCTTTTCCAACTGTGTATCTATGTAAGATCATTTTTTCTTTGTATATGTCAATGAAAACGTGTTGCAAAAAAGAATGCAGAAACATGAGAATCCAGCTGCCTTCCATTAAGCAACACATTAAACAGATTTGTAAACATGTAAACAATATCACTATTCTCACTACATTTTCTGTTTTGTAAATATATTTATTTTTCATAAAATAACTCATATACTAACATGTCATGGATTTGATACTGTGATTTGAAATGAATAAATATTTAATCCCCAGTTTTAAACTTACCCATGTAAACAAAGGTACTTTGGGGTTCTCAATAATTTTTATGGATGTAAAGTCATTGTGAGTAAAAAAAAATTCAAGAATCACTAATCTATAAAATAGAACTTATTTATTTCTTTATGCCGATTAATACTACAAATAATATTAATGATAAAACTCATCTTCCCCATTTTTTTCTTTTCTGCTCAAATTTTCTTGTGAAAAGATAGCTATCCCCATCTCTCACTCTTATAAACATCTCACAATTTTATGACTCAGGTCAAAGTAAACCCTAAAGCACCTGACAGTATTCAGAGGTGAAGCAGGAATTACCAGCCACCTTTTCCGCTGGGCATTCTTTGACAGGTTAAAGGCTGGTGGGTCTATGATTAGTATCAGTAATTCTCCATGTCCTCTGGGAGTCCTGATGAGTAACATAAAGCCTTCTTCTGCAAGAGGTATTTTACTTAGAGGAAATAATAGGCGTTGAAAGAGCTTTTTTGAAAAGAACCCTGAGTAACACATATTTACATCCTGAGTGAATTACAAGATCAAAACTATTTTAAACAGCACAACAAAATAAATTATTGTCTAAAAATAGAAAAAAGGTATAAATACCTAAGAACCTAAATGTGTAAGCCAAGCCATTTGAATTTAAAATTTTTTAAATTTCCAAACTTATTTATCCATTGTTGAAGATTCTATTAGCAACTCACTAAGTAAATTTTTTAAATGAGCTTTATGATTTCATTTTTTTAAATAGAAAGATTAACTTTCAAAGTACAGAATAGGTGAACACATTTTTTAGACAAGAGCTAAGAATATCTTAACTAAAGAGCTTACGGGGTATGTGTCTGATAATACTGTACTTCTCACATTTCTCCCTCTGGTAGACCAGATGATGATGTAATGAATCATAGATTCATAAACTTCATATCCCTTCTCAGCTGTTTGTAACCAAATAATTAAAAAGCTGTCATACTTGAGGTGCTTGGGTGGCTCAGTTGGTTGAAATATGACTCTTGGTTTCAGCTAAGGTTATGATCTCAGGGTCCTGAGATCGAGTCCCCAGTTGGTCAGGCTGTGTGCTCAGTGGGGAGTCCGCTTCTCCCTCTCTTCCTCTCCCTCTGCCCTTTGCCCCACTCATGCAAGCTCTCGCTCTCTCTCAAACAAATATATAAATCTTTTTTTAAAAAAAGCTGTCATAGTATCACTATGATGAAAATTAAGAATTTTCTTCTTAAGAAGAACCTTATTTCCAGAAATTGACAAATGGTACCGGAAATATTTTTCAAATAATTTTCATAGATTTCCAAAATATACCTAAAATCATTTCACCTATGTTATGTATTTTTAGAGACAATCAAACACATTTCTGTCTGCTCTGAAAGTGCTTTAACATGCAGAAGCACTGAGAAAACACGTGCTGGGTTTCCACAAAGAGCTCTCCTGACACAGGCCTGTGCAGGATGACACAGAAGAGTCTCTCTTTGTTGCGCCCTAGAAATATGCAGACAGCACAACCAGAAGTTAACAGATACAAGTTTACACCAGCATAGTTACCTGGTATTTCTGTAGCCAGAAGTACAAAAGAGATCCAGAATGGACAGAATTGCTTTTTAACACTTTTTTACATGACAAAATTATTTTCAGTAATAATAGTGAAATGAAATGATTATCCAGAAAGCACTTTCTTTTATTTAATGTTATATATAATATCATACCACTTTTAAGTAAAATAAATACGAGTAGAAAAAAGGAAAACTAATGGATTCATGTATTTGATTATATTAATGTTTTTGAAAAAAGTAAATAACATTTCCATAGATTGGTTCACTATGGAAATGAATAATACTTGTTATTTTGAACCTTAACTTCTAAAAATATCAAGAACTTTGTCAAAATTGATCTTCCTTGTATGTATATGCTTTATAAAGAATATAGCCAGATTTGTCAATCTATCCTTGCATAGTTGATAGAAGAACCCCTTTTATTAATTTTAATTTAGAAATGTTTTTTTCGGGCAGCCTGGGTGGCTCAGCAGTTTAGCACCTGCCTTCAGCCCAGGGCGTGATCCTGGAGTCCTGGGATCGAGTCCTGAGTGGGGCTCCCTGCATGGAACCTGCTTCTCCTTCTGCCTGTGTCTCTGCCTCTCTCTCTCTCTCTCTCTCTCTCTCTCATGAATAAAGAAATAAAATAAAAAAAAATTTTTTTTCAAATGAAGCCCAAACTATACAAATATTTTGGGAAAGTATTAGACATAAAGGTAGGTCTGACAGAGATTCCTAAAAACCCCACTTCTCAATGAATTCCAAAAAATGCAGTAGTATCCATGCGATTGTTTCTTTGAGATTCACTCAAAGTGTTTACAAATGCCTTTGGGGTGAAAAACTCCCACTTTTTCTAAAAGTAGCTAAAGCAGAAAAAAATGGCTAAATGATAGTGAACACAGACATTATTTGATTCATTGAGTTAGAACAAGTATCCAGTTCTTGGTGAAAATGATTAGGGTATTCAACACGGCTATTTTGATTTCTCTGGGCAATGTAAGATCAGCATCTTTTGTTGTTCCTCCTGACACTCTTCTTCAGAATTTGATTCTTTTTTTCTTTGTAAATGTTCATTTCTTAACATTTTGTTGTTGTACAGTAAATAGACTTCACCAAAATTTCTGGGCACTTATCGTCAAAGAAAAGTTTGAAAGCTTGGCATTTCACTGTACATTGTTCAAGGCAAATTCTGGCTATTTGTGAATATGTTTGTATCTGATTAACCTCAACTAAAATTCTACACCAGGAAAAAAAAGATAATTCAGAAGAGAAAAACTGCAGTAGCAGAAGACAAAATCTGAGCTGATTCTCATGCATCCAACATTCTGTTGGATCGCACAGTACTTCAAAGTGTAGATTAACCATTCAAAATTTACTGTGTCTTCGCCTCATAATGAGCATTCCATCTTGTCTAGGAAAGACTTTCTGTAGCTTTTTCCAACAATGAGGTGAGATTTAAAAGAATGAATAAAATTTTTCCAAAGTTCCAGAAAACATCACACATGAAGAAATGTTTCCAAAAAAAAAATTCCACAAGGTTCAAAGAATGACTTCCAAAGACAGAAATAAAATCTGAGATTAATCTCTTTGATTTCTATATAAACCAATGTGAATATTGGTCACATATGCAGCACTCTCCTATCCACTGACCACAAAAGAGGTTTATGAAACAACAATCCAGTTGTTTCAAGATATCCTCTGTGAGTTCAGCTGCATTATTTCCAGAAATATAAGAATGACTTCCATATATCAACTCTTACCACCTTTTATACAAACAGATCTGATTAACTTACACATTTGATCTCTATGAAGCATCTGAAGTACTATCAAAAAGATTTTGGGATTTTTAATATATGCAACTACTAAATCATACCACTAATGTCAATTCACTTTCATTCTTTCTTTAGTTTTAAAACAATTAAAAATTCCCACAACTATATGGTCAACGAAGCATAGAACAAAGCAGGAAAGAATATGCAATAGAAAAAAGACAGTCTCTTCAACAAATGGTGTTGGGAAAATTGGACAGCCACATGCAGAAGAATGAAACTGGACCACTTCCTCATATCATATACAGAAATAGACTCAAAATGGATGAAAGCCCTAAATGTGAGACAGGAATCCATCAGAATCCTAGAGGAGAACACAGGCAGCAACCTCTTTAACCTCAGCCATAGCAACTTCTTATTAGACATGTTGCCAGAGGCAAGGGAAACAAAAGCAAAAATGAACTACTGAGACTTCATCAAGATAAAAAGCTTCTTCACAATGAAGCAAACAATCAACAACACTAAAAGGCAACTGATGGAACGTATCTGATAATGGGTTTTTGTCCAAAATCTGTAAAGAACTTATCAAACTCAACAACCAAAAAACAATCCAGTTAAGAAATGGGCAAAAGGCATGAGTAGGCATTTTTCCAAAGAAGACATTCAGGTGGCTAACAAATACATAAGAAGATGCTCAACATCATTCATCATCAGGAAAATACAAATCAAAACCAGGATGAGATACCACTTCACTCTTGTCAGAATGGCTGAAATTAATAACACAGGAAACAACAGGTGTTGGTGAGGATGTGGAGAAAGAGGAACCCTCTTACACTGTTAGTGGGAATGCAAACAATACAGCCATTCTAGAAAACAGTAGAGTTTCCTCAAAAAGCTAAAAATAAAACTACTGTATAATCCAACAATTACACTACTAGGTATTTACCCAAAGGATACAAAAATACAGATTCAAAGGGGTACATGCACCCCGATGTTTATAGTGGCACGTGCTATCAACAATAGCCAAATTATGGAAAGAGCCCAAATGTCCATTGACTGATAAACAGACAAAGAAGATGTGGTGTGTATACACACACACACACACACACACACACACACACACACACAGTGGAATATAAATCAGCCATCAAAAAGAGTGAAATCTTGGGGCACCTGAGTAGCTCAGTCAGTTGAGCATCCAACTCTTAACTGCAGCTCAGGTCATGATCTCAGGGTTGTGGGTTTGAGCCCTATATCAGGCTCTGCACTCAAAGGGGAGTCTGTTTCTCTCCCTCTCCCTCTGCCCCTCCCCCTGCTTGCATGCTCTCTCTAAAATAAATAAATATTTTTTTTTTAAAAAAGAATTAAATCTTGCCATTTACAATGGTGTGGATGGAACTAGGGTGTATATGCTAAGTGAAATATGTCAGTCAGAGAAACAGAAATACCATGATTTCACTCACATGTGGAATTTAGAAAACAAAACAGATGAACATATGGGAAGGGAAAAAGAGAGAGAGAGAGGGAAGTAAACTACAAGAGACTCAATGAAAAAAAAAAGAGACTCAATGATAGGGAATAAACTGAGGGTTGATGGAGGGAGGTGGGTGGGGAAGGGCTAAATGGGTGATAGGTATTAAGGAGGGCACTTGTTATGATGAACACTGAGTGTTATACGTAAGTGATAAATCACTAAATTCTACTCCTGAAACCTATATTACATTATATGTTAACTAACTAGAATTTAAATAAAAAATTGGAAGAAAAAATTAACAAGTAAAGAATTTCAATTCTAAAGATATAAAAATTAGTAAAATATTTCACATATGAATTCAAATATGCACTTGCCAAATAAAATATTACATATTATACATCCCAGTTCACACTATCCTCTATTTAGGTTTTTTAACGACTTAATTTTTTTTAGAGTAGTTAAGATTCACAGCGAAATTGAGGGGAAGATACAGAAATTTCTCATATACCCCTTGCCCCACAGTGCATGGCCTTCCTCATTACTAGCATCCTCCACTATGGTGGTACATTGGTTACAACTGATGAACCTATACTAACACATCATTATCACCCAAAGACCACAACTTACATTATACTTCACTCATAGTGTGTTACATTCTATAGGTTTGGACAAATGTATAACATGTATCATTATGGTGTCATACAGAGTAGTTTCATTGCCCTCTAAATCCAGTATGTACCACCTATTCATCCCTCTGTACCTCCTCCCTACAGCCCCTAGCAACCACTGATCTTTTCAATGTTTCCAGTTTTATCTTTTCCAGAATGTCATATACTTGGATTCATACCATATGGAGCCCTTTCAGATTGGCTTCTTTCACTTAGTAATCATCATTTAAGCTTCCTCCAAGTCTTTTCAGAGCTTAATAGCTCATTTCTTTTCAGCACTAACTAATACTCCATTGTCTGGATCTACCAGGTTTATCATTCCACTTACAGAAGGACATTTGTTTGCTTCCAAGTGTTGGCAATTAGGAATAAAGCTGCTGTAAACAGAGATGGATTTTGTGTGGACATAAATTTTCAGTCCGTTGGATAAACAATGAGCAGATCAATTGCTGGATCATATGGTAAGAGTATGCTTAGTTTTATAAGAAACTACCAGATTATCTTCCAAAGTGACTGACTGTACCATTTTGCATTGCCATCAGCAATGAAGGAGAGCTCCTGTTGCTTCACATCCTCACCAGCATTTGGAAATGTCACTGTTCCAAGTTTTGGCCACTCTAATTTTCTTTTTTTTTTTTTTTTTTTTTGGTTTTTAAATTTTTTCATTTGAGAGAGAGAGAGCGAGCCAAGCGAGTGAGATCACTAGCAGCAGGAAGGGTCTGAGGAAGAGGGCGAAGCAGACTCCCCCTTGAACAGGGTGCCAGATTACGGCTCCATCCCAGGACCCCAGGATCATGACCTGAGCCACTCAGGTGCCCCATGTTTTGGCCATTCTAACAGATGCATAGAGCCGTCTTGTTTTAATTTGCATTTTTCCTAATGGCATATAATATGGAATATTTTTTCATATGCCTAATTGCCATCTGTATCTCTTCCAAGTTTCTATTAAGATCTTTGGCCCATTTTTTAACTGGGTTATCATCTTATTGCTGAGTTTTAAGAGTTCTTCACGTATTTTGTTCAACAAGATAGGTCTTTTGCAAACATTTTCTCCCATCTGCGACATGTTTTCTCATTCTCTTGACATTGTCTTTGACAGAGCAGAAGTTTTTAATTTTTTAAAAAGACTTATTTATTTATTTGAGAGAGAGAGAGAGCATGTGTATGAGTGGGGCGGGGGGAAGTTAGGGAGAGGGAGAGACAGAATCCCAAGCAGACTCTTGGGGAGTGTGAAGCCCAAAGTGGGGCTAATACCATAACCCTGAAATCATGACTTGAGTCAAAAATCAAGAGTTGGATGCCCAACTGAGGCACCCAGGTGCCCCTACATTGAAGTTTTTACTTGTAATGAATAATTACATGTAATGAATAATTTTACTTGTAATGAATAATAAGTTCAGCTTATTAATTATTTCTATTTAAAATTTTAAGCATAAAAATAAAAATTCCAAGAGTTCACACTGAAGTAGCTCATGCTGAGCTTCTGTTTTTTTTTTATAATCACTCTGCTGTTGTTTCCGAACTACTTTTAAATGTAAGAATACGTAATAAGATAGAGACTTTGTATATAAACCATGTACAAAACAAGTTTAAACTATTTTAAACTGTAATAAACTTACTTTCAAAATGACTATATGCAGCTGAGTCTTCTTTATCCTGGGGACAACTATATAACCAAGAGTTCTCCAAATTTACTTCTAGGTAGAATATAACCTTTATTAAAGAAATTAATAAAAATGTGCTAAATTGAAGCCTACATATGTTATTAAAACTCAGGAATAATCCCACAGATGGATAAAACTTAGACCAAGAAAAGATTTTGCAGGGAGGAGTATTTAATCACTGACATTGTATAGAATTGCCAGATATCTAATAGTAAAATACAGGCCAACCTGTAGTCTACACACATGCAACGACTTAATGCCTGTACCCAGGGCTAACTGCTCCCATGACCCGGTCTGGGTAAGCCACTACCAATAACCATTTTGGAAATGTTTAATTAAAATTGGACAGGAAGAAAGACAAGAGGGAAATTTACTGAGATGAATAGCGTTCCTCAAAATTTATGTCACTCAGAAACTCAGAATGTGACCTTATTTGGAAATAGGGTCTTTACAGATATAATTAGTTATTAAAATGAGGTTATACTGGATTAGGATGGGCCCTAATCCAATGGCTGGCATCCTTATAAGAAATGCAGAGACACACATGGAGAGAAGGCCATATGATGACAGAGGCAAAGATAAGAGTAACCTACCTACAAGCCAAGAAATGCCAAGGATTACCCACAACCACCAGAAATTAGAAGAGGCAAGGAAGGATACAACATGGCAGCCCATGTTTAGAAGAAACATGGCCTGCCAACACCTTGATTTTGGACTTTGAGCCTCCAGGACTATGAGAAAGTAAATTCTTTTTGTTCTAAGCTACTCCATTTGTTATGTTAGGAAACCTAGGACACACAGAGGGAGACACACTTCACAATCTCTATAAACTCTCAGTATTGATCAGAAGTACAGAGTGGTCAGAAATACACCTTGATTATTCTGAATTCCATATTTTTTGGCTATGTACTTCTAAGGTCTTTAGAGAGCCAAGAGTAGCACTTAGAAAGAAAAAAGAAAAACATCTCACTGGTATTGTGCTCTCTTTCTGCACTATAGGTACTGCAAAGATGAAACTGGGAATTAAAAAAAAAAAAAAAAGAACAAAGCAAAATTTGGAAAAAAAAAAAAAAAGAAGTTAAGTCTCCATTATTTTTCTAATTGTGATAGCTAGGGGCAATTTTTTACCTCCTCTGACTTAGAAACTGTGCAATACAATTTCTAATTGTGGACTACATATTATTACATTGTTTCTTCTATTTCCCTACAATAATTTAATTGGAGAATACTGATGCTGGGTCAAATATAAGCAACTACCTTCTGTTGCTTTTAGCAAGATTTGCCTTACATAGGGAATACATGGGAGAGTCATATAAAGTAAGTTATGCTAAAGAGAAGTATCAACTAATTGAGTTCCTATTTTTCCAGAAAGGTAAACTATATTAGTCCTTTAAAAATATTTATTACGTCTTTAACACGTCTTAGGTAGGAATTCAGTATAATCAATTAGTAGGATAAAAATATTCAATAAACCTGGGCAGAAAATGGCAAAACAGTGATTAGGAAGATTTTTTTTTCCAATTTACCCAAAGTAGCCTCTCTCATTACACTTCTACACAAAACTTCCTTTGTTAAAAGAAAGCAGACTCTACCAGACTTACATTCTAGAGTCCCTGAAATGACTTGTTGGACAGAATTTATAATATCCCAATGCCTATCTTTTATTTCGTAATTTATTTTAAAATTTCCTATATTTTCATCATATTATTTCTCTTCATACTTACAGATGTGTCTCAGAGTTATTTCTTTCAACAATAAAAAAATTTCAATCATCAAGATTTTTTTTGTGTTCAGAAAGAAATGTAGTCAGCCTTTCCCCTCCTACTAGATCCAGTACATCTCTGCTGCATGGGCTGCATCTAAAATCTATAACTTCCCTAAGGTCTTTTGTCTGAGTCAACTGTGCTGCTGTCTTGAGACATACTCAGTAAACAAAAAATTAAAATGTGTTATGTCTAATCTCAATGGAAGAGAGTCACGAAAGAAAACTGAAGCACGATGGATTTCAATAAGATGTTTTAAAATAGGAATAGTTTTACATAAACCAATTTTATGTAATGTTACATTTTCTTTTATGTTATGTTTTAAGATCATAATAGAACCACCAGAATACAAGAGCAATAGCAGTGAGATAAGGAAGGGCCAGTGATAAGAACAAAAGTCCTGACACAATACCTAGTGCTGGGGAGCATGTGAGTATATGGAGTAAAAGTGAAATACAAGCACTTTGGAAGGCAGTTTAGCATGCTATCACAGCTGACCTACACATGCCCTATGATCCTGTGATTCCAGTCCCGGCAGAAATGCTGTTGGGAGCATACGTGCTTTGAATCAATAATGCTCATAGCAGCATTACTCAGAATAGCCAAAACTGGAAAGTACCTAAATTTTAACAGCAGAATGTATAAAACACTGAAATAGTACACAGCAATATAAATAAACTACAGCTATATCTGACAACATATCTAAATGTCACAAATACAATGTTGAGTCAAGTTAGACACAAAAGAATGCATACTATGTGGTTCCATGTCCATAAAGGTTAAAGACAGGCAAAAATAAACTACAGTGTTAGATGGCAGGATAGTGGATCTTTGAGAAGGAGGAAGGCACAGTGATTGGGGAGGGCTCACAAAGGGTAGGGGGACCTCCAGAGGGATAAGCAATGCTCTATTTCGTGATTAGGATGACGCGTTACATAAATGTGCTTTTTCTAATCATTCATTAATGCTTAATGAATGATTAGAAATCATTAGAATTCATTAATGCTTAATGATTGATTAGAAATCATTAGAAATCATTAGATTACACATATGTTCTGTGTATTTTTCTGCATGTGTGTTACAATTTACAATAAATAGAAAATAAAAAGAAATTCCAATTTAACAATATGAATGGACCTAGAAGTTATTAAGTAAAAATAAGTCAGACGGAGAAAGACAAAGACCATATGATTTCACTTACATGTGGAATCTAAAAAACAAAACAAACAAAAGCAGCAACAGACCCGTAAATACAGAGAACAAAGTGACAGGAGGGGGTATGAGGTTGGGCAAAATGGGTGAAGGAAAGTAGGAGATACCAGATTCCAGTTATAGAATGAGTAAGTCATGTAGAAAAAAGATACAGCATAGGGAATAGAGTCAATGGTATTGTAATAGCATCATATGGTGGCAGATGGTAGTTACATGTGTGAGCATAGATAGCATATAATACAGAGCTGTCCGATCGCTACATTGTACACCTGAAACTAATGTAACATCGCGTGTCAACTCTACTTCAATTAAAAAAGAAGAAAAGAAATCCCAATCTGGCGCATTCCCACCAAAGAAATAGGAGCAAGACACAGATAATGATGGCAGATAGCTGTCAAATTCCTTGCCTGCTGAAACACTGGCAAGTCTGAAACCATGAAGAAATTTAGGACTGGCAAGATACTTATTTTCCTGTAAGAACCACCCTGGAAACAAAGGTGAATTAGGTATTATCTTTCACTTACAAAACGTGAAATTAATCTATACTTTTAATCTAAATTTCAAAGGCAAACACTGATTCCTGAACCTTGCAAAGAGCTCAAATTTGTATTTCATTCTAGGCAATCACAGAATCATGGGGAGGCACAAGAGATCATCTAATACAACTTCTACCATCCCAGTCTAATAGACATAAATACTTTTCAAAGTTCCCACTGCAAATGAATGCTGAGGTGTTCCTCAGTTGCCCACTCTAGTGTGCACAACCTTGACTACCACACAGCTACTCCCATGGGTGACCTTGGTCTCACATGCTCCACTTTAAGTTCACTTCCTTCTCCACCTCTGTCCTATTACAGACGAATAAAAAATTTCAAGAATAACAAGTTAAAGAATTAGCAAACACGTCCTCAGCTCTCCAAGGTAAAATACCTTATTCCTTTATCCTCTTTTTTCTTTAATCACCTTCATGGCCATCTTCTGAGAAGAATACCAAACTGATTAAAATGTTATAGTAAGGTTTTAACAGGCTAACTAAAACAGTACCTTAAGACTCCTATATGACAGAACTACTATTCCTCTTAACATTCTAGAAATAACAAGACCATTTTAAAAAATCATATCATGGAAAGATATCTAGTTTTGGATCCAAGCCTTACCTCAAACTTCATTTCTTTTTTTAAAATTTTATTTATTTGTTCATGAGAGACACACAGAGGGAGCCAGAGACATAGGGAGAGGAAGAAGCAGGCTCCTTGATGCAGGACTCGATCCCAGGACCCCGGGATCATCACCCGAGGCAAAGGCAGACGCTCAACCACTGAGCCACCAAGGTGTCCCTCACCTCAAACTTTAAAGCGTTGCTCAAATACAAGGGATTTCATTGGCATGAGTACAAGCAGGGTAGGCAGAGGGTCCAATTTGAAACCACAGTGCACACCAAAACACCTTGTACAATACCACCAAACCACCCAAACACGTCACAATCAGAAATCAGAATTTATCCAAAGTGAAGGTATCGCAATTCTCAGATAAAGAGATTCAGAGTTTTCAGCCTCAGGTGGGCCCTCAATGCTGCCCCAGAATCCCATCATATTGCTTTAGCCTTTTCTCTAGACTAGCTTATCTCAAGGCTTCACTTTCTCAAATTTCTAACTTGCCCTCCACTCCTCTTAACAAGACATTACATCCTAGCTCCCAGGAGAGAAAAAAGTTACCTGACCAGAACTCCCTGAACTTTCTTGTTCAGGTTCACTTTTTCCTCTTTGGACTCTGCTGAAAGAAGAGGCTGCAATTCCCATAGAAAGAAACTATGCCTTAAGTGGTCCTAGAGATCTTCAAAATTACTTCCATCCTCATGCTCCATCTTCTCCTCTACATATGTTATTTTATCTTTAACCCCTATGACAACAAAACACTGAATCCATTCACTACTGTGGTGACGCCATCCTCCCTCCCCTACCTTATCAGAGATAGCCCTCTCAACCACCTCTCAGATTTTGAACTGTTTTCACTCTTGCCCTGGCTACTGACTCTTCCCATCAGGATTTTGTTGTCATTGCTCTTCATTCTCTTTAATGGTGTTCTTTCTCATGTTGCAACATTTGAAGTCACAGAACAATTGCAAAAATAGTGCAAAGAACTCTCGAATACCCTTCACCCAGAGAGAGACGCCTTTAGGTTTTGTCAGTTGTCCCAGTGACATTGTTTACAGAAAAGAAAGAAAGAAAGAAAAAGAAAGAAAGAAAGAAAGAAAGAAAGAAAGAAAGAAAGAAAGAAAGAAAGAAAGAAAGAAAGAAAGAAAAGAAAGAGAGAGAAAAGATCAAGCACTGCACCCAGCTGTGACATCTCTCTAGTCTCTTCAATGTGGATTAGTTCCTCAGTCCTTCCTTGACATTTTTTAAGATTATAGTAGATTGAAGTACATTTGAAGGTTTTAGCTCCTAAAGCTCATTTAGGTTGCCTGATGCTTCCTCTGGGTTAGATCCAGGTTATCTGCTTTGGCAGGACTATCACAAAAGTGATTCTAAATTCTTGTTGCAGCCTGTTGGGTGGACACCATGTCACTTTGTCATGTTGGTGGTGATAACCTTAATCACTTAATCAAGATAGTGTCTGCTAAGTTTCCTCACTGCATTTTTTTCTCCACTGTAATTATAAATAGTTTGCTGAGAGATGCTTTGAGGCTATGTAAATATCTCATTTTTCATGCCACTTTTACCCTCAGTTTCAGCATTTATTCATATTTCTTACCTGAATTACTTATAACCACAGTAGTTATCAAATGATTATTATTCTAGTTCCATTATTCCTTCTACATTTATTAGTTGATTATCCTCTTTAAGGAATCACTTTCCTTTCTCTCATTTACTTGTTAAATGGGTTATAATCTTTTACTACCACTCTTTTATTTTAATGCTTCAATTTTCTCAGATTTGGCACATTAAACTGGTTCCAATATCCTTCTGACTTATCCCATCATTCTTTTTTTTTTTTTTTAAGATTCTATTCATTTATTTGAGGGAGAGAGAGAGTGTGTGTGTGCATGTGAGCTGGGAGTGGGGTAAGAAAGACAATGAGAATCTTAAGCAGACTCCCCACTGAGCAGAGCCCCACACAGGGCTTGATCTCACAACCCTAAGATCATTACCTGAGCTGAAATCAAGAGTCTAATACTTAACCAACTGAGCAACCCAGGTGCCCCAACTTATCCAATCATTCTTGAGTACCTTCTTATTTTCTAGTGCAGCAAGATATTCTAAGCTCCAGCCCCAGCCTCCATCACTTCCCTGAAAAGCCCTGATCCCTTTAAGTAGACAGTATAATTTAAAAACCAAGATCTGAACACTAGTTCTGTTCATTGTTACCAGAGTGCCACTATTCTCAAGACCTCTGGGAAGGCCTGGAAAGAGCAAAGAAATGTGTGTGTGTAAATATACACACATGCATTTACATCTGTATATTTCTATTTTTATCTACATATGCTGAAAATCATGAGTTCACACTATTAGCTCCAATTCCAATCCATTCTGGTTTTCTCTTTTCTCTCCACCTTCCTCCAACCATGAAAAATCTGGATCTCAGTAGTTCAATATATTTACTTATTTGCACAGTGCTGGTATGTAGCCAGTCTTCTGACCCCAATTGGCCATCACTACCACTTGGCTCAGATGTGATTCCCACGAATCATTTCTCACAGTCGTCTATTCTCACTGTCTCTACTTCCTCACCTTCAGTCACTTCTTGACCCACTGCACTCTGACATCCATTCTGGTCTGGTCCAGCAGTCATTTCCTTATTACCAACCTAAGGGATCTTTCTCACTACTTTTCTAACTTGAGTTCCTTGCAGGATTTAACACTCTTTAAAACATTCTTGCTTCTCATACTATCTTCCTCTGGCTTCTGTGACTCCCCACTCAATTGGTTTTGCCTCTACTTCTTTGGTCATTTCTTCTTCAATCCTCTATAGGAAATTTTTTCTCCCTTCCTGCTTCATTATTATGATTCCCTGGAGTTTTGTTCTAGAGCTCCTCTCTATGCAGTTCTTGAAGTAGTTCATCGCCTCCCATGACTACAATTAACTTATTCTGTTGACTTCTATATCATCTAATCTTTAATCCAGATCTAATACCTAAGCTTCAGACCTATATAATGAAATGCCCATTGAATATTATTCCTTATTATTAGGTATCTCTTAATCACTCCATACAAAACACATCTAACATAGAAATAATTTCCACTCCATCCTGTCCCTCAAACCTGCTCTTCTGTCTGAGTAATTGAGTTCAAAGAACAGAAATGCGGCCTTTTAAGTGACCCAAACAGCAACTTAAGAACCAATGTTAACTCATTCTTCTCTCTACATATCTACATCAACAAGTCTGATGGTATTAACTCCTAAATCTCTCTCAAATCTATTTCCTCAGCAATTCTACAGACTGAGCAATCATCATCTTGTGCCTGGATCATCACCACAGTCTTCTCTTCTTCTTCTTCTTTTTTTTTTTTTAAGATTTTATTTGTTTATTAATGTGAGACACAGAGAGAAAGGCAGAGACACAGGCAGAGGGAGAAGCAGGCTCCATGCAGGGAGCCTGACTCGGGACTCCGTTCCAGGTCTCCAGGATCACGCCCTGGACTGAGGAAGTGGATGAACTCAGTGAGAATTTCAACAAAGAGATACATTAGAAGAAGAAGAAAGAAGAAAGAAGAAAGAAGAAAGAAGAAGAAAGAAGAAAGAAGAAGAAGAAGAAGGAAGAAGAAGAAGAGGGAAGAAGAAGAAGAAGAAGAAGAAGAAGAAGAAGAAGAAGAAGAAGAAGAAGAAGAAAAGAAAGAAAGAAAGAAAGAAAGAAAGAAAGAAAGAAAGAAAGAAAGAAAGAAGAAGGAAGAAGAAGAAGAAGAAAGAAGAAGAAGAAGAAAGAAAGAAAGAAAGAAAGAAAGAAAGAAAGATCAAACAAAATTGAAGAATACAATAACTGAAAATAAAAATAAACTAAAGGGAATAAACAGCAGATGAGAACATACCCGGCGCTAAACTGCTGAGCCACCCGGGCTGCCCACCACCACAGTCCTCTAGTGGCCTCCCATTCTTGTCATTCTTCCAATCTGACCTGCACAATCCTTGTAAACAAATATGATCACGCTCTTTCCTTAAAATCCTTCATAGAATTCCCACTGCCCTCAAGGCAGTCAGTCCAGTTCCTTCACATGGCTTACTAGACCCTACACAATCTTGCCCTTAGCCTACCTTTAAAACACCCCTTGTTCTACTTCAAACTCAAATGCAGCCACATTGAAATGACTTTCACTTCCAAAATCACATAATATTGCTTCAAGTTCCTGGGCCACGACATATTCTTGTCCCTCTACCTCTTTGCCACATTGTTTGGTCAAATTCTACTTGTCCCTTAGAACACAGATACCATTCTATAGGAATCTTCCCAGGATGTTCCCGCTCTGGTGCTTCTACAATACTCTATGTTTCTCTAGAGTGCTTATTACAATTGCTTGTTTAATTATTTAATTTCCAAACTAAATTTTTAGGTTTATTAAGAACTAAGAGGCAAATGGAAATAATGTCTTATTCACTGCTCTATCACCAGAGCCTAACAAAGTGGATGAAACCCAGATGTTCCCTAAGTATTTAGTGAATGAATGAGTCTCAAAAATAACAAACTCTACAGTTGCCACAAAGGGTACACTTCACAGGTACACATTAATATAAAGCATGGGAAAATACATCTTCTTTCTCTCCTGTTGCTGGCCAATTTGAAAAATGGCATCTTTAAATGTAATAAACAGTGTGTGTGGGGGGGTGGTAACTGGGTGAGAAAAAAGAAAAATAAATAAACAAATGTAATAAACAATAATGCAACCATAGTAGCCTGAATGAAAAGAATTATTTCCCACAAACAAAAAAACATAGAAGTTCTTCTTCCTTTCATGAAAATAACACACAACAATTCAACATGTGAGAGAGCAGACATCTTCCACCAAGAAGGTTAGAATAAGAATAAATGTTTTGGCCCTTTAGACAACTCTAGGACATTCTCCCTACATATGCTGTGGACACACACACACACTCACAATGTCTCAGAAAATATAGAGCATGATTAAACAAAGAAAAAATAGATAATGAGCTTCTAATTTCCATATTTAGCATGGTGTCTGGCTCCAAGAAGAGGTAACACCAAATATAAGGGTTGACACCAGAGTATAACACCAGCCAACTGCAAACACCAAAGGTTGCTGTTGGGGGAAGGAGGAGATCTATGAAAGGGATTAAGATTAGTACTATTTACAATACACTATTATAAGCTAGATCCAGGTTATTTCATCTTTACTGCCCCATTTTACATGTAAGGAAATGAAACTTGAAGGATTAAATAAGTAGCCTATAGCTAATAAATTCCAAAGTGCTATTCTTTCTAATCCTTAGTGCTGTATCTCAAACCAGGCAGGATTTAGTCATTTCTTTAGACTAAAGATATAGTTTCCTTTCAATATCCTCTAGCTAAGATTACCACAAGGTTTATTCACAGATTTAGAGACAAAAATAGATGGTTATACTTTCAGGAGGAAACATTTTTATTGTATTTTTTTTAATAATAGTCCCTGACAGATGGAGGAGGGGGCAGAGATTTTTCTAGTTACTTTGAGAGCAGTATTTTGGAGTACAGGGACTACTTTTCCCCATTGTCCTCTCTAGATCACTCCAGTTTTGATCTTGACTCAATTTTAGAATTTTTAAAGTGACATGAAAAGGCAGCTTTATGTATAATGACCTACATAAGGTATTTTAATTCTAAAAGCAGAACTCAAGTACACTGTTTGGAAAAGGGATCCTGAGTCTCACCTATCATTTACCTTTCAGAATCAAAGAGGTTTGAAGATACAAAGCACACTGAGAGAAGGAGAACCGATGAAACTACATGCTGCATGTCAGAACCTTAGTCCTCTTCTGCCACTAGATTCCCTGAATGGTAACAACCAGTCTTATATTCTCCAGGCAGGAAAGTGGAGAACGTCCTCACTGGCAAAGCTAAACACACACACACACACACACACACACACACACACACACGATCTATAGCTACTGATATGTGGGCATCACCACATGATAAAGCTGGGTTTCCATTTGAATAACAAATATTGAAGCTCTTATAGGACTTCTTATCTGTATTTTTGTGAGTTAATCTTCAGAATGGACACCAAGGATCACCAGGCACTCAAGGAAGATCTCTAGTGGGAATAACAAGAGACCAAAAGACAGAATAAAAAGATGAGATGGAATACAGAGGGGAAAATCTAAAAATATTGCTCAGTCTAGGAGGGCCAATATCTGATTAACAGTTGTATCAAAAAATTAAAACAAAGATGAATAAAAACTATAAAAGATATAAGAAAATTTCCAGATTGAGTTTCTAAATTGGAAGAGCCCATAAGGATAACTAGCACAAGAACAAGTACAACAAAAATCCACTCATTTTCAAATGTTTAAATTTAGATTATTAGAGATAAATAAATCCTAAAAGCTTCCAGAAGCCAACATAGTCCTATACAAGAAAACGAAAATTAGAATGTAATTATATTTCAAAACAAAAATACTGAAAGCTAATGAAACAATGTCTTCAAGATTCTGAAGGAAAATTATTTCCAACCTAGACTCCCATACACAGCCAAACTATCAAGTGACTGTGAGGATAGACTTTATGTATTTGCATGTTTCCAAGTTCTCAAAAATGTTATCTCCTACACACCTGTTCTCAGGAATCTATTGGAAAAAGTGTATCAGCAAAAGTGGAAAGTCAGCAAAAGTGGAAAGTCAAATTTAAAAAAAGATAAACAATAAGTCCAAAGAAACAGGGTTCCATGTTTAATCCAGAAGAAAAGATGAAGGGAATACCTAGAATTCCTAGAAGACAAATGAAGAAAATTCCAAGAATAATAAAAGGAAGTTCCAAGACAACAGTTAAGTAGAAGATCTAGAGAGTAACCAAGTTAAGATCAGGGAGATGCTCTTCTTTGGTTACTCTAGAAATGGCTCTAGAAGACAGAGTTTTGAGAGATAACAAAAATTAAAAGAATAATAATAGTAATAAACAATGGATAGAGCATCTAGGAGTGTGACTATATTTAAGGATATTTCAAGTATGTAAGAGAGTTTGTACCTGATTTAGAGGAATATAAAAGAAAAATAAAGCAACTGGTAACATGAGACAATTATTAACTCTGAGGAAAACAGAAAGTTGCAAAAGAAAGAAAATATGATTTTAATATACCATGTGCTTCAGCTTTGAATAGTGTATTTGTAATATAATAATGTAAACACTGAATACTAAAGTAACAAAAATGGCCATTGGATGACATGGGGTGGGCAGAGGGAGGCAAAATGTGTACACTGGGGGCCAAGCAGGGGGGGTCATGAGAGAGAATCATGTGAAAGAATTATGTCTTCATCCCCTAGGTTTGAAGTCAGTAGATATTACATCAAACTGAAAAATTAGAAAACACCAGTAGAAGCATGTTATTTGGGAAAATGAAAATAAACAGGAGAAATAAGCAAAAGTTAAAAATGATTGATTCCGAGGAATAGAAAATAGGAATAAGAAGGGATGGGCAAGGTACCCTGTTACCTTCTGATAATATCTGAGCTTTAAAATTATACATATGTATTACTTTGATACAATGTACAATTTACAAACACAGGAGAATATTTATAAATAAAATAACATGTAAAGTCTGATCCATTTATAAATATAGATACACAGAGAAGCTTTGGAATGCATGTAACTGTCACTAATGGCTCTCTGAGTGAGTGAGATCACAGGAGCTCTTCTGGTTTCTTTTTTTACAAAGATCTGTATGGCTGTTCTAACAAGAAACATACTTTTTTCCTCACAAAATATTTTAAAGCATTTGCTTACCTTAGTTGATTTTTCAATACTTAAGCCTCTAACCAGTTTAAAAAGAATTGTCATGTTGTATCCAGTCTGGTGTCCATGTCCACGAGGCCACCAAGTTTCTACAGTAACATTCTTTCAAGAAACAATGTAAGTAATTGTAAGTAATCTGTGGCAAATTTTCATCAAAATAATATAGTGATTACGAGTATTATATCAATGTTTCATAGAGTCAAACACAGAAATTCTAGGTTCTATATTATGCCAAATTATACCATTCCATAGATAATATTTAAAAATCAACATGCTAGGTGTTTAGCATGGATTAATACACCAAAAGGAAAAGAAAAGAATAGAATAACATAGGTTTTCAGAGAAACAATTATTTCCAACACTGAAGCTTACATTTACTCTGTATTATTAACACTAAGAATTGGACTTTGAGGTTGACTCTTCTTTCAAGCCCAGAACTAGAAATTGTTTGGAGTTCTCACTTTATCTGAATAGTCACTGAATGTTGCTTTACTTCATCCTGTTCAGTTCACAACAATCAATCAGAGGAATAAAAAAAGGAAAGGGAAAAGGGAAAATCCAGCTCACTTCAACCCATGACAGATCATGAGTTTAGATTTAGAATTCTGCAAGTAAAATAAGCACCAATATTTAAAATAATTAATACGTACCAAAAGTAATCACTGTATTTAAATTTAATGCTTAAAATGTATTTTGGATTTAGGATACTGCAAACAGTACAGAAAAATTAAGATACAAAACAGCTGACTTCTTGAGATAAAAGTATGCCAAATCACATATTCTCCATTTTCTTAATCTTAAAATTTGGGAATATCATTCCTTAGTTCATAACACACAAAATATATGAGAGGTTAAAAGTGAAGGAGAAAATAGAAAGGTATATTTTTATTTCATACTCAGTCCCCTCTTTCTAGCCATTTCTTTTGAATAGTACTGCTTTTCGTCTGGTGATTCTGAGGAAGTGCCATTATTCACCTTATTAATTTTCACAAATAGCTCAACAATCCTTTCCCCAGGTTGAAGTTCAATGCTGTATGTCTGCTGTGTTTGCAGTTTAGGTATGGATACGATCACTTGACCAGAAATTGGCTTTGGGCTGACAACATCAAAAGAAGACTCTATTTCAAGACTCCACACCTGGGTATGGTTATCTAAGGCATAGAGAAAAAAAAAGAAACATATATACACACACATACATATATATGTATATATACACACACATATATATATGAAATATGCCCCGCATTATTGCTACACTTCTTAGGATTCATTGAAGAAAAGACTAAAAAGCAGCTTCTAAACTAATAAGCACTCCACAGATGCAGTCATGACAAAAAGTCCAGTGGAAATTCTCATTTAATCTTGGGAGCTTGATCATTCATTTTGTTTTTTTGTGTTTTATTACATCATTCATTTTGAAGAAGAATAACCAAAAGTATGTGTCTTATATACTTCTACTCTAAAAATGTGACAATCATTAAGTCATAAAAACTTTATAAATAGGACATGAGTAGAATGTCACAAATGAAAATATAATAGATTTTCTAAGATTGATACATGCTTATTCCTTTTCATAAGACAAAGTAAAAATACAGAGTTTTTATTTTATTTTTTTATTTTAAAGGTTTTATTTATTTATTCATGAGAGACACGGAGAGAGAGGCAGAGACATAGGCAGAGGTAGAAGCAGGCTTCACGCAGGGAGCCTGATGTGGGACTCGATCCCAGGACCCTGGGATCATGTCCTGAGCCAAAGGCAGATGCTCAACCGCTGAGCCGCTCAGACATCCCCAAATTCAGTTTTAAAGCCATATAATAAGGTATAAACTTAGATGTAGTAGAATTAGGTATGAATAAAACAAATATATAGTTGACCCTTGAACAACATTGGTTTGAACTGCACGGGTCCACTTATATGAGGATTTTTTTTAAGATTTTTTTTTTAAAGATTTTATTTATTTATTCATGAGAGACACAGGGAAAGACAGAGACATAGGCAGAGGGAGAAGCAGGCTCTCGGCAGGCAACCCAATATTCAACCACTGAGCCACCCAGGTGCCCCAAGATTTTATTTATTTATTCATGAGAGACACAGAGAGAGGCAGTGACATAGGCAGAAAGAAGAGAAGCAGGCTCCATGCAGGGAACCCAATGCAAAACTCGATCTCAGGACCCCAGGATCATGGCAGACGTTCAACCACTGAACTAACCAGGTGCCCCATGAGGACTTTTTTTCAAAAAACATATTGGAAAATTTTTTTGAAGATTTGTGACAATTTGAAAAAACTCACAGTTGAACTACATAGCTTAGAAATACGGAAAAAAAAAGTTAGGTATTATTTTAAGAGTACAGTATATAATGCATATACAAAATATCTGTTAATCACCTCTATCTGTTATTTGTAAGGCTTCTGGTCAACAGCAGGCTAGGAGTAGTAAAGTTTTGGGAGAGTCAATGGGGTACCTGGCTGGCTCAGTCAGTAGAGCTCACAATTCTTGATCTTAGAGTTGTGAGTTCACGCTCCACATTGGGTGTAGAGATAACTTAAAAAAAAAAAAAGTTATATGTGAATTTTCAACTGCACAGGGATTAGCACCCCTAATCCCCAGGTTGTTCAACAGTCAACTGTTATTTTAAATGTAGATTATTTAACCAAGAAATATTTAGTGAGAACATTCTATGTGCTACCTACTTTGCTAAGTGATAGCAATTACATGGTGATCAGGATAAACATGGTCCCTAACCTCATTAGTTAAGAATCTAATGGAATATAGACAAATATAAAAGTGAGAAAATACCAGGGTGGGAGAAATATAAGGTTGTCTGAGAAAATATACACAGGAAGGAAGGTCACTTCACTTACATAGGGTGAGGGAAGGCCTTTATGAAAAACCAGTATCTAGTTGGGCCCAGGAGGATGCTTTAGCTAAATTCAGAGGCAGATGAGAAGTATTCTAGGCACAATGAAAAGAAAGGGTGAAGAGCCATGACTGAGGAGAACAATGCCATTAACAAAAACTTGAGGGCAGCCTGGGTGGTTCAGTGGTTGAGCGTCTGCCTTTGGCTGAGGTCGTGATCCCCAGGTCCTGAGATTGAGTCCTGCATCGGGCTTCCAGCATGGAGCCTGCTTCTCCCTCTGCCTGTGTCTCTGCCTCTCTCTCTCTCTCTCTCTCTCTCTCTCTCTCTCTGTCTCTCATGAATAAATAAATAAAATCTTTAAAAAAAAATTGAACAATAATGAAACTGGTCAGAGAGGGAGATCCGTGTTACCGAGGAAGTAAGCAGGGTTCAGCTCATGTGAGGAGTCTGGCAACTCTATCCTAGACCAATGAGGAGCCGCTAGAGATTTTTCACCAAAAAGGATAACACAATCAGATCTGTATTTTTAAAAAAAATTACAAAGGGCCCATCACAATGATACAGCAGGATAAAAACAAAAGAAGCAGAGACATGAAATTTCTGTCTGTGCAAAAGGGATAGAAGGTGCCACTTGGAAAATCTTGCAACAGAGAGGAAGAAAAGAAAAAGGGAGTCAAGCTGAAGAGGAAGGTCACAGGGAGAAAAGAAAGATGAGACAGCTGCCAAGGAATAACACTTTGGGAGTGGAGTTTGTGAATGGGGTAGAATGTTTCAAGGGAGTTCTGAAGTAGCGTTTTACATTATATGCAATATAACCCCTTCCTCCATCATCCATTAAACTTATATTGTTTAATGTCTCCAGAATTGAATCTGTGTTTGGTTTTGGTTGTAAAGTAAGACATGTCAAAGCAGGCTTTGGGCAAGAGTAGAGTGGAAAAACAGATCCACATTTTTTAGGCTTCACGGGAGAAACCAGGGAGGAAGTATCCAAAAAGGCTGGGTAGGCAAGATGTCAGAACCACCAACAAGAGTTCTCATTCCTTACAGCCACAGAAAGGAGAACGGTTGACTGGTGCAGATGCACTTAGCTTTGTATGATCTATGGCAAGAAACTAAGGAATTTCATGCTTAGAGGCTTCTATTTTTCTCTGTGAAGAAGGGACAGAAGGAGGTTATCAGCTGGGAAATATCTTAGAGACCCTTCTCCTACAAATAAGGAGGGGACTAAAAAACATGGCTCTGCTGCAAATGAAGGAAAAGTGTATATACTGATCAGTGAGCAAAGATTTTATAATTGTCACTCCTCACAAATGTAGGACCACATCTGCATCTCACATCAATCAAAAGTACAGGGACACCTGGGTGGCTCAGCGGTTGAGCATCTGCCTTTGGCTCAGGATGTGATCCCAGGTCCAGGACCAAGTCCCTCATCTGGCTCCCTGTGAGGAGCCTGCTTCTCCCTCTGCTTATGTCTCTGCCTCTCTGTGTGTGTCTCTCATGAATAAATAAATAAAATCTTTAAAAAAAATCAAATGCATACATAGATTGGTTGTACATGGAAGTTAAAACTAATCCTAGACTTAAGAACTGTTTTTATTTATAAAATGATCCATTCTCTCTTTTTAAGGTCTTACTTATTTAGGAGCACCTGTGTGGCTCAGTCAGTTAAGAGGCTGCCTGCAGCTCAGGTCATGATCTCCAGTTCTGGGACTGAGCCTGGCATCTGGCTCCCTGCTCAGTGGGGAGTCTGCTTCTCCCTCTGCTGCTACCCCCACTTGTGCTCTCTCACCTGTACTCTCTCTCTGAGAGAGAGAGAGAGAGAGCACACAAGCAGGGTGCAGGGAGGGGAAGAGAGAGAAGCAGACTCTTCACTGAGCAGGTAACCAGACATGGGGCTCTATCTCAGGACCCTGGGATCGTGACCTGAGCTGAAGGCAGATGGCTTAACCAACTGAGCCACCCAGGTGCCCCTTAGATGATCCATTTTTTAGGAACACTAGTCAATGAACCCTGAATTAATCTGTTCTGATCCAGCCAATTCTGGAGTTTACCCACACATAGAGTCCAGTTTTCCTAAGATATAGTAACATATATCAAGACAACCACACTTGATTGTTAAAAATACTTTTCTCCTATCAAGTATATAGTAAGTCTCTCAAGTTTCCTTTTACAGCATTTTTATTGTTTTTAAACAGAAACACACACTACAATCTGATCCAAAGGTATTTATTTTCTAAAATATCCCTAAAAACACACACTACAATCTGATCCAAAGGTATTTATTTTCTAAAATATCCCTAAATCTTTGATAGCTACGTGACCTTTAGCTCCCTATCACAGTCCCTTTGCTTCCCTTACTATCTCTTATTTCAAGAAATAATAATAGGGGCAGCCCTGGTGGCCCAGCAGTTTAGCGCTGCCTTCAGCCCAGGGCCTGATCCTGGGGACCCGGAATCGAGTCCCACATCAGGCTCCCTGCATGGAGCCTGCTTCTCCCTTTGCCTGTGTCTCTGCCTCTCTCTCTCTCTCTCTCTCTCTCTCTCTCTGTGTGTGTGTGTCTGTCATGAATAAATAAATAAAATCTC
This sequence comes from Canis lupus baileyi, assembly GCF_048164855.1. Taxonomy (NCBI): domain Eukaryota; kingdom Metazoa; phylum Chordata; class Mammalia; order Carnivora; family Canidae; genus Canis; species Canis lupus. Next base: position 24,213,825 of record NC_132870.1, read on the forward strand.
AAAAAAAAAAAAAAGAAATAATAATAGATAACACCAAGAACTTCCTGTGAGCTGGGCACTGTTTTATGCTCTCAACATTCATTAACTTATTCAAGAATCACAACATTTAAAAAATAATAATAATAAATAAATAAATAAAAAATAAGAATCACAACATTTCTATAAGGTAAATTCTATTATTATCACCATTGTATAGATGAGAAAACTGAAGCACAGAGGAGGTAGGTAACTTACCCAAGGTCACACTGTTAGTAAGTTGCAGAGCTTGGACAAGAACCAAGACAGTCTGAAACTAGAGACTAAATCCTTAACTTCTAAATTACACCAATTGTATCCAAATAATTTCTGCCAAAACCATGTCTTATTGGTGCTCAGAATCTTTACATTAGGGAGAGGGTTTAATTACATAGGGGAGCATTTGTTTTAATGATAACAAGTGAAGATAGACATCAAATATATCTTTTGGCTGAGTCTTTAATCACAGCAGCACAGATTCATAAAACTTTTGAACTGTATGTTGACAGATTGCCTAGTCTACTTTCTGGTAAGTGTTTAATTCCCTCTAGACCATAGGCTGACAAACAATTGGTCTTTGGGCCAAATCTGACCTACCTCCTGTTTTTATTAAAAAAAACTTTATTGGAACACAGTTGCTATGGACTGAATTGTGTGTCCCCACCCTCACTCTAAAATTCATATGTGGAAGCCCAAACTCCCCAGTATGACTGTGGTAAGGTCATTAGGAAGTATTTAAGTTAAATGAGGTCATAAAGGTGAGACCTTAATCTGATAGGTCTGGGTCTTCTAAAAGGAAGAAATCTACCTCTTTCTTTCCTTCCCTTCCTTCATCTTTCTCTCTCTTTCTTTCTTTCTGTCTGCCTGTCTGGCTGTTTTTCTTTCTTCCTCCCCATCACCCTAATCATGTGAGGACACAGCAAGAAAGGTAGCTGTCTGCAAGCCAGAAAGAGAGCCCTCTCTACAAACCCATCAGCCAGTACCTTGATCTGAGCCTTCCCAGCTCCCAGACCATAAGAAATCAATGTCTGTTGTTGAAGTCACCCAGAATATGGTATTTTGTTATGGCAGGCCAAGCAGGCTACAGCAACCATGCTCACTTGTGTACAATGTTGTCTTTGGTTGCCTTTGCACTACAATGGCTGAGTCGAACAGTTGCAACAAAGGTGATACAGCCCAAAAGCCTAAAATGTTCACTATCTGACTCTTTACAGAAAAAGTTTACTGCTCTCTATTCTAAAATATTTCCCTCAAAAGGCTATTCTAATCTCTCTAGTATCTGTCATGAAAAGAACCTCTGCTTCACAAAATAGCCTTCCCTTTTTGCTAGCCTTGACTAATGCCTATTGTAAAGTCATTTCCTCACATTGATTTGAAATCCCCTTTTCTTTAATTTTCACCTAGAGATTTTAGTTCTGCTCTCGAGGTACCTCCTACCAACTAATAACCACCAAGTTCAAGCTAACCCCTTGGATGTTTCCTATCACCTCTCTTCAGTGAAAAATCAGCTGCTTGTAAGAGCCTCTGGCAGGAAGACAAATAATGCAGTTCTCAAAGGTTACTGGCAGTTTCTAACATTTCTGACAGGGAAAATTCTAAAGAAATCAGCAGTCCTCTGAGGCTCACCCAGTTAACTTCCTTTTGTGCTACTAACTGAAAAAACTAAGACTGCAGAATTCAAACACTCAGTATGAACACATGCAAGTCTATCACATCATCAGTAGAGACACTATGCCAACATATTTGTCCCTCTCCTCTTCTTCCAAATGGAATACAACCCTTTGTTTCAGAAGCCATGGAGAATTTAAGCAATTTAGTTTCCTAAAGCACATGTAGAGTCTTAAATCATCAATAATCTTCCTGGTATTACCTGGTAATACTTTTTGCTTGTTACTTTTTAAACATATAATCCTATTTTTTTATTAAGGAGAGCTCCCTCTTATAAATTAAGATCCATATAGGGGCACCTGGGTGGCTCAGCGTTGAGCTTCTGCCTTTGGCTCAGGGTATGTTCCCAGGGTTCCAGTATTGGGTCCTAAATTGGGCTCCCCACAGGGAGCCTGTTTCTTCCTCTGCCTATGTCTTTGCCTCTTTCTCTGTGTCTCTCATGAATAAATAAAATCTTAAAACAACAACCAAAAAAAAAAAAAAAACCAACAACAACAACAAAAAAACATTTCTAGAATACAGCTTCCTGTCATACCTCTCCTAGGATTGATAAATTAGCTTTTCCTAAGGAATACCCATCACTCCTACAGCAAATAGCCAAAGCAATCTCAAGAAAGAACAAAGCTGGAAGTATCACGATTCCAGATTTCAAGATATACTACAAAACAATATGACACTGGCACAAAAATACACACATAGATCAATGGAACAGAATCAGGACTCCAGAAATAAATCCATGATTATAGGTCAATTGATTTATGACAAAGGAGGCAAGAATATGCAATGGGAAAAGACAGTCTTGTCAATAAATGGTGCCAGGAAAATTGGACAGTTACATGCAAAAGAATGAAACTGGACCACTTTCTTACACTATACTCAAAAATTAACTCAAAAAGGACTAAAGACCTAAATGTGAGACATGAAACTATAAAATTCCTAGAAGAAAACATAGAGAGTAATGTCTCCAACATCATGCCAAGCAACATTTTTCTAGATATGTCTCCTAACGTAAGGGAAACAAAAGCAAAAATAAACAAGCAGGACTATAGCAAACTAAAAAGCTTCTGCACAGCAAAGAAAACCATCAACAAAATAAAAAGGTAACCTACTGAATGCAGAAAGATATTCATAAATGATATACCCTATAAGGTGTTAATATCCAAAATATAAAGAACATATACAACTCAACACCAAAAAAACAAATAATCCAATTTAAAAAATGGGCAGAGGATCTAAACAAACATTTTTCCAAAAAAGGCATACAGCTGGTCAAAAGACACATGAAAAGATGCTCAATATCACTAATTATCAGGGAAATCCAACCAAAACCACAATGAGATATCACCTCACATCAGTAAGAATAGCTAGAATCAGAAAGACAAGAAATAACAAGTGTTGGTGAGGATGTAGAAAAAAAGGAACCCTCATGCACTGTTGATGGGAATGTAAATTGGTGAAGCCACTGTGGAAAACTTATGGAAATCCCTCAGACAGTTGAAATTAGAAATACCATATGATCCAGTAATTCCACTACTGGTGTTTACCCAAAGAAAACAAAAACACTAATTTGAAAAAGATATATGCATCCTTATGGTTACTGCAGCATTATTTACAACAGCCAAGATATAAAAGCAACCTAAGTAAGAGTGTCCACTGATGGATGAATGTATAAAGAGGCTACAATGTGTATGCGTGTATAATGGAATACTACTCAGTCACAAAAAAGAACGGACCTAGAGGTTTGGTTTTTGTTTTTTAAGATTTATTATTTTTTTAGAGAGAGAAAAGGAGTGCACAGCTGGGGAAGGGGTAGAGAGAAAGGGGAAGTAGATTCCCTGCTGAGCAGGGAGCCCCATGTTTCAGGGTTCAGGCCCAAGATCATGACCCAACCTAAAATCGGGAATTGGACACCTAACCAACTGAGCCACCCAGGCGCCCCTGAATCTAGAAGTTTTTATGCTAAATGAAGTAAGTCAGAGAAAACAAATACCGTGACTTCATTTACATGTGCAATCTAAAAAACAAAACAAAGAAAAGATAAAAATAGATATATACATATGGAAAACAAAGATGGTTGCCAAAGGGGCAGAGGTTTGGGAGGGGGATAGGCAAAATGGATAAAGGAGAGTGGGAGATACAGGCTTCCTATTATAAAATGAGTAAGTCACAGAAGAAAAGGCACAACATAGAAAACACAGTCAATGGTACGATAATAGAGTGATATGGTGCCCGATGGTAGCTTTACTTGTGGTGAGGACAGCATAACATAGAGATTTGTTTAATCTCCTGAAACTAATGTAACATTATGTGTCAACTACACTCCAATAAAAAAATAAAATAAAAAATAAAACAAATAAAAATAAATAAAACATGGAGATTAAAAAAATAACTAATACCTATTACTCCCAGCACTCCTGCAGTAGAATGCAAGTAATTCCAAAAATGGACAAAGTACTGGGGATGGAGGTAGCTAAGAAGAAAAACTATTATATGACTCAAAATCCCCTCCCAGATATCCTTCCCAATTAAACCAAATTTTACATCCTTTCCTTACTCTAATCAACACTGGGCCCAAACAATACAGGAATTCTATCAAAACAGGGTAGACAGGCAAGGCTGACCTGCTCTCTCTACAACTTGAGCCCTTCCCTGGCCCAGAGATTCAGGGATGCCCTACCTGACGTCCTGCTCCCTGCAGAAGAGACCATGGTCTCTAGTTTATATGGAACCTCAATCCAGCAGGCAACCCATGGGATAGCAGAGAATGTGGCTCTGGCCACTGACTAATTTTCAGATTTTTCGAAAACTGATTTAGTGAGGTCCCTTTATTTATTTATTTATTTTTAGATTTTATTCGTTCATGAGAGAGAGACAGAAAGAGAGAGAGAGAGAGAGAGAGAGAGGCAGAGACGCAAGCAGAGGGAGACGCAGGCTCCATGCAAGGAGCCCGATGTGGGACTCGATTCCAGGACTCCAGGATCACACACTGGGCCGAAGGCAGGCGTTAAACCACTGATCCCTCAGTGAGGTCCTTTTAAAAACCAACCAACCGACCAACCACCATGAATCTGACTTAGATGGAAATTTGTATAAAAAGTAGGTAGCTATTCAACCATAATCATGTGTGCTGCTTCTTCATGCAAACAATCAAGACAGTTCCAATTTGTATAGCTGTGGCCAATACATTAACCTTTAAAATCCTCTAAAGTATGCCAGCTTGCTCCGTTTATATTCACTTCTTTGTCGGGATGTGGTCAGAAAAAAAAAAAAGAAAGAAAAGAAAACAGCTTGGGGTGCCTGGTTGCCTCAGTTGGTAGTACGTGTGACTCCTGACCTTGGAGTTATGAGTTCAAGCCCCATGTTGTGTGTAGACATTACTTAAAAATAAAATTTTTTTAAAATTTTTTTAAAATTTATTTATGATAGTCACAGAGAGAGAAAGGGAGAGAGGCAGAGACATAGGCAGAGGGAGAGGCAGGCTCCATGCACCGGGAGCCCGATGTGGGATTCGATCCCGGGTCTCCAGGATCGCGCCCTGGACCAAAGGCAGGCGCCAAACCGCTGCGCCACCCAGGGATCCCAAAAATAAAATCTTAAAAAAATAAAAGTACTTATTCAGTTGTTTAAGAGAAAAGAAAATTGTAATAAGACATAGAAGCAGAAAAATAAGAGATGGCTGAGTTACTTTAATTCAAATGTGGCCATAACTACCAGAAAAACTCTCAAAGTATATCCAAACCCTTGTTTTAACTGATGATAATTAAGCCGCAATTATCAAGTCTTTAGTCTTGTGTCTAGCTTCAAGAAAAACTGAATTCTTCTATACTTGTACCCTCACTAGGTTGTAATGACTGTCGTAAATTAAGAACACAGGAAAAGAAACATGGAATGTTAAAAGCACAAGAAACTTAGCAATCTCCTCATCACTTTGTAGATGAGGTTCCCAAGGCCCCAACTGCAGAACCTAGCTCAGAAGCTCCTGAGCGGGAATCCCTGGGTGGCTCAGCGGTTTGGCGCCTGCCTTCGGCCCAGGGCGCAATCCTGGAGTCCCAGGATCGAGTCCCACGTCGGGCTCCCTGCATGGAGCCTGCTTCTCCCTCTGCCTGTGTCTCTGCCTCTCTCTCTCTCTCCCTCTCTGTGCCTCTCATGAATTAAAAAAAAAAAAAAAAAAAAAAGAAGCTCCTGAGCATAAAGACAAGTCAAGCGCCCAGTTTTCCTGAGTCTGGTGTTCTCCACCTTGCATTTATCTCTCACTTCCCAAAGAGAAATACACTAGCAGGCACACATCAAAATTTGTGTATAAACACTGAAGAAAGCAAAAAACAAAGATACTTTTATGAACCAGGAAACACACCACTGGGTTTTTACCTCAAAAATATAAAAACATGAATTCAAAGGGATACATGCATCCCTTTGATGGTTATAGCAACATAACTGATAATAGCCAAACTATGAAAGCAGCCCAAGTGTCCATGAATAGCTGAATGGATAAAGAAGAGGTGATATATATACACACAATGCAATATCACTCAGCCATAAAAAGAATGAAATCTTGCCATTTGCAACAACGTGGATGAAGCTAAAGCATATTATGCTAAGTGGAAAAGGTCAGTCAGGGAAAGACAAATACCATATAATTTCACTCATATGTGGAATTTAAGAAACAAATGAGCTCGGACGCCTGGGTGGCTCAGCGGTTGAGCGCCTGCTTTTGGCCCAGGGCATGATCCCAGAGACCTGGGATCCAGTCCCACATCCGGCTCCCTGCACGGAGCCTGCTTCTCCCTTTGCCTGTGTCTCTGCTTCTCTCTCTGTGTGTCTCTCATGAATAAATAAATAAAATCTTAAAAAAAAAAAATGAGCAAAGGAAAAAAGAAAGAGAGAGAGACAAACCAAGAAACAGACTCTTGACTATAGAGAACAAACTGCTGGCTACCAGAGGGGAGGTGGGTGGGGGATGGGTGAAATAGGTGACGGGGATTAAAGAGTACACTTACCATAATGGAAAAAAAATAAAATAAAATGATAAAAGCAATTGCCTTTCAGAATCCTATGTCCAAATATCAAATACATTCAATGTGAAACAAAGTATTTGGAAGGACAGAATGTAACAAAATATTAGCCTCTTAATAAAAGGGTCTGTGAGGGCAGCCCGGTGGCTCAGCGCCTTCAGCCCCGGGTATGATCCTGGAGACCCGGGATCGAGTCCCACGTCGGGTTCCCTGCATGGAGCCTGCTTCTCCCTCTGCCTGTGTCTCTGCCTCTCTGTCTACCTGCGTCTTTCATGAATAAAATAAATAAAATCTTTTAAAAAATAAATAAATAAAAGGGTCTGTGAAAAAGATCGTTGAAATCTACATAGAGAATGCGCCTGACCCTCTACTAAATGCATAATTATATGTTGCCACAGTTCCTCCATTTCCCAAAATACCATCTCTGTAACCTCAACTATCTCACAAGCACATGCCAACAGTCATGGGAGCATCAAAGAATGCAAATATATTTCTTGAAATTACTGTCTGTAAACCTTGACAGGCACTCAAATTACATCCCAATCCAAAAAATCAAGATGTTGAATCTATGGAGAGAAACAAAATATACCCAAGGGTCACAGTTAAGAATACAGGATGGCATCTGGGTGGTTAAGAACTAGCATGGAAATGGAAGAACATTCAGGTCAGCAGGGGAAGATCTGCAAAGGATGGTAGGTTGCTTATGTAAGATGAAAACGATGCTTCATCTCTTTGGGGGAAAAAAGCTATTCAAAGATAGCTGCCGTGATTAGCTTCGCCCTGCTGAGCATCTAACAGTATCTCCTTTGCCTGCTCGCTTCTTGCATCTTTAATAGGTGATGAAAAGCTGCAGTAAAAAAGTAGTCCTGTGCATGTGAAGAAACCGTAATGACGACAGGCTGAAATGACCAAGCCTCAGAATGTTTCAATTCAAATAGAGGATATTTTCCTGTGCTCCTGCTAGAATTATAGGACAGCCTTCAGCAGCTGCTTTTCAAAGAGCGAACAGCTTGCATTAGCCAGAAAGGCAGGTTTACAGTTAGTTACAACAGCTGTTTTCCCCTTCTTTACCAAACAGCAGGATCTCCTTGCTTGCTCAGCCGGACAAAATCCTCAAAGATGAAACAGACACAAAGCAAAATCTCCCCCAAACAAAGATAAATTGGTAAATTCCAGAGAAAAAATTCTACTCAGGTAACAAGGCAGCTAATTACGGGAGAGATTAGTCAAGCAACCTACCTACCCATAAAGATATTTTTAAGGATGAATACTGTTATTCTATGCGTAAAGTAATTCAAAGATCAATGAAAACATAATTCAAAATGAATACATTAAAAAATGCATCAATGGAGCACCTGGGTGGCTCAGTGGCTGAGCCTCTGCATTCAGCTCAGGTTGGGGTCCTGGGATCCTGGGATCGAGTCCTGCAGGCACTCGTCCCACAGGGAGCCTGCTTCTCACTCTGCCTCTTTCTCTGTGTCTCTCATGAATAAATAAATTAAATCTTTAAAAAAAAATGCATTAAGCAAGGTATTAAGCAAGATTGACAAATCTCTGCTATACTGTAATATTATGTTCCCTATAAGCAAAGGGCAGCAATGACCCTCAATATAGGCTTCTGTGGGGCAGGCCAGGGCCTAGCTGAGAACTAAACCGACTCCTCCAACTCAAAAGAAAAGGAGAAACTTGCTGGGTTTCCTACACACAGTATAAAACATCTGAGTTTCCCTTTTCAGTACCAGGTCAATCTTACACTGTTCAAAATACTGAAAATGTGGATGCTCTAGACCAGATACTGCTATTTAAAACCTGATTAGAAAAAAATTAAAAATTAAATAAATAAATAGATAGATAGATAGATAGATAAATAAATAAATACCTCATTAGAATATTTCAGGGCTAAGAGAGGAATTATTCAAATAAAGATTTTCTAATAAAGTTTTAAAGAAAGTCACATCAATGAATTGGTATCTCTTAATACTTAGATAAAGGAGATAATGGGAGTGGGATGCCTGGGTGGCTCAGTGGTTGAGTGTCTGCCTTTGGCTCAGGATGTGATCTCGGGGTTTGGTTCCTGGATTGAGTCCCACATCAGGCTCCCCACAGGAAGCATGCTTCTCCCTCTGCCCGTGTCTCTGCCTCTCTCTTTGTGGGTCTCTCATGAATAAATAAAATCTTTAAAAAGAGAGAGATAACAGGAGTAATTCTTGTTTTCCTTTGACCTCAGTATTTTTTTCAGATATGAATTTGTTTTTATTATCTTAAACATTAAGAATATGTGAAAATCATTGAGGAAACTGAGTTTAGGGCAAAATGAAACAAATGACCATAAGATACTAAAAAATGCAAAAGTTTGGAAACCACCATTATAAGGACTCCCCATTACAAAATATATTACAGTCACAAAATATAAAAAACTCAGTTGATATAGGGAATTGATTATACTGAATCTAAATTAAATTTTAAACATCATTTAAATTGATTTAATTCAAATAAAATTCACACAGTCACTAGTGACTAATAAACTGAACTTTAATGACTCATATTCAGGAAGAAATGTTTAGTTTCATATTGAAAATTTTAAATTAAATAGAGCAGTGTTACTGAAATATTTTCAGGTATCAGGGTCTCTAGAACTCATAGCGCTTTTTGCAAACCACCTAAAACACTGATTAAACTTCACAATGATTAAATAACTCTTTGCAAAATCAGACCCCTCTTTACACTAGATTTTATTATACCTGAGGAAAAAATATCGATGGGAATGTGGAAGAATAAACCATTCTTTGAATTTAGTAGCAAAACTCAGTTCAAGTTACCTGGCTAAATAGTTCAGAAGCCCTAGAGAGTTAAGAACAGCCACATTTACACATGCAATTTAAATTGCATCTTTTTATGCCCTTTTAATATTTAAAAGTGTAGCAGCACCTAATAACCTCAATTACCAACAGTTTCTGATTTGTTTTGGTCTTCTGCCTTTATTTTGGTTTTCTTTTTTTTTAACTGAAATTCAATTAATTAACATACAACGTATCACTAGTTTCAGAGGTAGAGTTTAGTGATTCCTCAGTCTTCTATAAGACTGTCTTCTGCTTTTAGAAAACAGAAGCCAAACAGCTTTTGGCTCAATGGAATAGCAATCTCAAGTCACCAGGGCCTTAAAGATAACAGAACTCCTATATGGACATACCATGCTCTTGCTTGCTGATTTCATCCATAACTGGACTGAGCATTCAAGATCCTCCTTCATCAGTTTCCCTGACTTTGTGGGGTTCCCATCCCACAAGCCTATTACACAGTCTTGTTTAGTGTGGTAAATTGTTCCTATCTCCCATCCCCCCCCCACCCCAACCAATGTGCAGGCAAGAGTACATGTACTCCAGGTCCTTTCCACGCCAAATAAACAAAGTGCCAGGCAAACAACAAATATCTAACCAGCTTTTCACTGATTTGTTGACATCAATGAGACGTCTGAGGTTTTATTCAATGTTCCTTTCTTGTGAATAGTTCCTTCCGCTGAAAAAGCATTTTTCTTTACCTTATAAAACTTTATGCTTCGTTTGCATTCCAGTTTATTTTCAACTTTTATCAAGGTATGTCATGGTATGTCATGGCTTTCAATGAGAAAATGTGCAGTGATAGACAGTCCAGTGATATGAGAGCACCCAAGACCTGACCTCAGCACAGCTGGAGTTCTGAGAGTGAGCATACAGGCCATAAGAGGAATACAAAGCAGCAGGCCCAATTCTTTTAGAAGGAACACTCAGCTCAAGGAAACTTAGAGCTTGCTCTGGCTTTCTTTCTTTTTCTTTCCAAAATATGTTTTAAAGTATCTATCTACCTCCTTCCTGCTACATATTATAAATTTTCACCACAAATCAGTTTGTATATATTATTCATGCTTAAAATTTTAATGTGCCATAAAAATTTTTTAAATGAGTCTCTGAAAAGTATATCTTTTTATTCAAATTATAAACCCAACTTTTATCACAAAGAGGCGGCTCAAAAATGAAAACCAAGAATCACATCTCTTAACTTACCATATATTGGGGAAAACGTGAAGTAGTTCAGGTGACAAATGTTATAGGCTTCAATTCTGACATCTTTCCAGATGCCCTGGGTAGGAAAGGATGGCCCCCAGTCCCAACTAAAGGAACTCTGCTCCTATAATTTCAAAGGGAAAAAAGAAGATAGATCCTGATTACCACGAAATTTAAACACTATGAAAGATCTGTTCTTTAAAAATATTATATACATATATATCAGTTTGCTAGGGCTGTCATAACAAAATACTACAGACTGGATGGCTTAAACAACAGAAATTTATTGTATTACAGTTCTAGAGGCTGGCAAGTCCAAGATCAAGGTGTTGGCAGATTTGGTTTCCCCTGAAGCCTCTCTCCTGGGCTTCCAGATAGCCACCTGCTCCCTGTGCCTTCAAATAGTCTTTTTCTGTGCACACACACATATACATTTCCTCTTCTTATAAGGACATCATTCATACTTGACTATGTCCCACCCTAAAGGTCCCATTTTAATCTAATCACATCTTTAAAGACCTTATCTCCAAACCAGGTTATATTTTTAGCTACTGAGGATCAGGACTTCAACATAAAAATTCAGGGGGTGACACACAATTCAGTCCATAATAGTGTTTGTGTTCTATGCATGTTTCCCATATAGAGAATCTAAAATGGCCTACAACCATCCCCTCCTGGAATTTATGCCCTGGGTAATCCCTCTCCTCCAATATGGATTAAACCTAGTGAATCATTTCTAACCAAGAGAATACAGGAGAGGTGATATCATTTCCAAAATTAAGTTATAAAAAACAGCACCTTCTGTTCTGGGTGCTCTCTCACGCGCTCTCCTGGCCATGAGGGAAGCCAGCTGCTATGCTGTGAGGCAGCTCTGTGGAGAGGCCCACAAGAGTAAGCAGGCTTAGAAGCCAATCTGAGGCTTATCAGCCAATCGTGATAACCACACGAGTGAGCTTAGGCACAGATGCTTCAGGCTTAGTAGAGCCATAAGATTACCACAACCCTGGTCCATACTTGACTGTAACCTCATGACTGGCCTTGAGTCATGGCTATACCACACTCAGATTCCTGACAGAGAAAAACTAGGATAATGAATGTTACTTTAAACTGATAAGTTCTGGCATAACTTGTTATACAGCAAATAGATAACTAATACAATAACTACGAACCTATGCAACATAGTTACATTTGGCAGAAATGTTTTCAGAACATAAAAATCTGATTATGTACATTTATTCTTCAAAAGCATCTGACAGGACAGCCCGAGTGGCTCAGCGGTTTAGTGCCGCCTTCAGCCCAGGGCCTGGTCCTGGAGACTCAGGATCAGTCCCACGTCAGGCTCCCTGCATGGAGCCTGCTTCTCCCTCTGCCTGTGTCTCTGCCTCTCTCTCTCTCTCTCTCACTCTCTCCCCATGTCCCTCATGAATAAACAAAATCTTAAAAAAAAAAAAGCATCTGACATTGACGTAATACAATAGTTACTCTTTAAACTTCTCCAAAATATCTCTGAATTTACCACTGTATTTAAGTGTAATAACTATAAAGAATATTCTATTTAAGTGTAATAACCATAAAGAATGAGAAAACATTTAAAAATAAAGATAATTAACATTCTGAGGCTATGAGCTCAGCTTTTAAAAAGGAATAAGCACCACAGGGAGTACTAAGACCTTTCTGAATGGAGCATTTGTAGAATAGAGCCCGAGGAATCACCCAAATCATTCTCATTTAAGTATTATTTCCTAAGATCTGTATTTACCTGAGATAAAGATAAATTAGTTTCCATTACAGAGAAAAGCAAAGAATTAAAATCACTTCACACCATTCACATTTGTCTAAATTCACCACTTCAGTATCAGATTCTCATGTTTGGAATGAAAACCATCTTGGGGCTATTTATTGAGGAGTTTGTAAATTTAGGTATATAATTCCTTTATTAAGACAGAGATAAGGAGGAGGGTGAAAATATCCAACATCTCATAAAGCAGACTATTTTCCCCATCAAAGCCTACAAATCACTCTTATTCATACAACTTCTCCAAATGAAAGTTTTGACTTATTAAAAAAAAGATTTGTGAAGTGCTCTTTATATTTCAGGCTGGGAGTACATCAACCTACAAAACAGACAATCCTGTTTATAGTGCTCACAGTATGGCAAGAAATTCAGGTATTGAATAAATAATCACAAATGCAAAAGACACCGACAGGGAACAATACAATGGGGGAGAGGAGAAAAAGGTGTCAAGACAGGTATCCCTGAATAATAGTGACTTTTATAAGGAGATCTAAAGGATGAGTACGACTTATCCAGTGTGTTTAAAGGATAAGGAAGTAAAAGCATCCCTTTCAGAAGGAACAGCACATGCAAAGGCCTTGAGGTATAAGAGTATGACACAGTCCAGGAGATGAAGAGGGAGCAATGGGAAGAAATAGGGAGACGACCAGAGAAGTGGGCATGAGCCCAACCGAACCCAGACCTTTAGCCTAAAGGCAATGAGAGACTTTTGAAGAGCTTTTTTTTTTTAAATTTTTTTTTAGGATGTATCACTTTTTTAAAAAAATAAATTTTATTTATTTATTCATGAGAGACACACACACACAGAGAAAGGCAGAGACACAGGCAGAAGGAGAAGCAGGCTCCATGCAGGAAGCCCGACGTGGGACTCGATCCCAGGTCTCCAGGATCATGCCCTGGGCTGAAGGTGGCGCTAAACCGCTGAGCCACTGGGGCTGCCCTTTGAGGAGCTTTAAGAAGGAGAGTGCTCTAACAATTTTTGTCTGAAAACATCACTCTGGCTGATCTATGGAAAATTTATTGGAGGAAGGCAAACAAGGTTGTAGGATCCTAGTTAGATGGCCAAGGTAATGTTTCATGCAAGAAATGATGATGGATTAAACTCAAGCATGGTAGCAGGCATAGAGCATGGGAAGATCACAGAACTATTAAAGAGGTAATGTCCACATGCTCAAAATGCTTTGTAATGCGTTGGAGGGAAAAGAGAGAGGAAGTTATCAAAAATAGCTCTTTCTCTACCTCTCTCTCTCTCTCTCTCTCTGTGTGTGTGTGTGTGTGTGTCTCATGAATAAATAAATAAAATCTTAAAAAAAATAGCTCTTTGGTTTCTGGCTTGAGCAACTATTCTGGATGGCACTCCATTCAATGATACAGGGAACCCTGGGAGAAGGGTTTAAATCCAACTATAGTTTTGGACATCCTGAGCTGTAAGTCCCTGTGAATCATGAATCAGGCAAGTGAAGATGCCGAGTAGGCAATCCAGTATAAGGTCTGGAATTGAAGAGAAGTCCGGACTGAAAATACAGTATTAGAAGTCATTAGAAATTTGGTTATTGAAGAAGTGAAGCTAAATGAGATAGCCTAGAGAGGGTATACAATGAGAGGAAAGTGTCTAGAACAGAGAGGAGGGTGAATAATACAACTTCTAAAAGGGGTAGGTTGATCTGGATAAAGAAACTTAGAAGGAATGTCCAGAGATATCAGTGGAAAACAAGGGGGATGGCGGAGAACATTGTTAAGAGGGTAGCAGAAGTGATGTGTCCTACCATCCAGACTGGACAGAAAAGAGACAAGAGGGGACTTACATTGACATCTCTACTCCACTAAATTCATATAATCAGTTATACACTTAGACATCCGTAACTACAGAAATAAGTCCCCAAAATAAATAATAACAATACCCTACATTTTGAATAGCTAGCTATATAGTACTTTATCATATGCAAAGTGCATTTACATTATTATTTCACTGTATGCTCCTATCAACACAGTCAAAAAGAGAAAGGATTAGCTCCATATGTAAATGATGGACTTGCCTAAGATCATTCTGGTCACAAAGCCAGAATTCAGATCTAAGATGCCTGACTTGCTCTCCAATTTAGGTCTCTTTCCATTGGACCATTTTGGTCTAGCCAGAAACATCAAGATACAATTCATTGCTCTGGCAAGTTTGCCCCAGGGTTAGCGTTCCACACATCCTGAGAACAGAACATTTGGGTCTGATTCTTGGTTTCAGATAGAACTCTGTTCCATTTAAATAACCTGAAAGTGTGTGGGTTTTTTTTAAAGATTTTTTATTTATTCATTAGAGAGAGAGAGAAAGAGAGAGTGCAAGCAGTCAGGAGGATCAGAGGGAGAGGGAGTTGGGATCATGACCCAAGCCAAATGCAGGCACTTAACTGACCCACCCAGGTGCCCCAAAAGCATTTTTTAAATGCCACAAGCTGAACGAGGGATAGAGGATTGTTACACATGAATATATGCATAACATTATATATTTTTACTGATGACCTAAAAAGGCAACATTAGGACTTAGGAAGTCTTCATTTTGTTTTTTTTGTTTGTGTTTGTTTTTTAAATTAATTTATTTATTTATGATAGTCACACAGAGAGAGAGAGAGAGGCAGAGACACAGGCAGAGGGAGAAGCAGGCTCCATGCACCGGGAGCCCGACGTGGGATTTGATCCCGGGTCTCCAGGATTGTGCCCTGGGCCAAAGGCAGGCGCTAAACCGCTGCGCCACCCAGGGATCCCAAAGTCTTCATTTTGATCGAAGATTAAAGATAGAAGAGGAGAGAGAAAACGTGCAAACTCTAATATTCAAACCACTGTGCCATTTGAAGCCCAAGGCCAAAAACAAAAGATGAATTTTAAACAGAAGAATAAGTACACAGTATTTCACAGAATACCTGAATGATCAGTTACAGACTGTTCCTTTATAGTACTATGAACAAATGGTTATATTGAGACTCTGACACAAATTTAGTTAGGCTGACTAAAACAAGAGGGGGTATAATTTTGACCTTACTACTTCTATTACGTAAACATAATTTAATGATAAATCCATCCAGCCTGAAGAGAGCCACTTAACTTAAATAATCAGCATTTATCAACTGAGGCTTTAGCTAACAAGTACTGGAAAAATATTCTAAGTATCTTCTTTTTTTTTTTTTTTTAAGTTTTTATTTATTATGAGAGACAGAGAGAGAGAGAGAGGCAGAGGGAGAAGCAGGCTCCACGCAGGGAGCCCGATGTGGGACTCAATCCCAGGACTCCAGGATCATGTCCGGGCCGAAGGCAGGTGCTAAACCGCTGAGCCACCCAGGGATCCCCTCTAAGTATCTTCATAATGAAACCAATGATTACATTTGTTGTTACAACTAAGTGCCAATTTCTAAAAAAATTTAAAATAGAATTACCATATACTCCAGTATCCCACTTCTTGGTATATATGCAAAATAATTGAAGGCAGGATCTCAAAGAGATATTGGTACATCCATACATAGCAACATTATTCACAACAGCCAAAAGGTGGAAGCAACCCAAATAAATGTCCATTGACAGACAAATGAATAAACAAAATGTGGCATGCACAAACAATGGAATATTATTCAGACTTAAAAAGGAAGGAAATTCAGACACATGCTATGCAATATGAAGAACATTATGCTAAGTAAAATAAGCCAGGCACAACAAGACAAATATGCATGATTCCGCTTATCTGAGGTATCTAGAGTAGTCAAACTCATAGAAACAGAAATAGCAGTGGTTTCCAGGGGCTGGGAGGAGGGGAAAATAGAGAGTTGTTTTTTTAATGGGTATGGAGTTTCAGTTTTACAACATGAAAAGTTCTTGAGATTGGTTTCACAACAACATGAATATACTTAATACTAGTAAACCACACTCTTAAAGATGATTAAGATGGCAAAATTATGTGCTATCGTATTTTAACACAATTAAAATTTTTTTTTTAAGATTTATTTGTTTGTTTATGAGAGAGAGAAAGAAAGAGAGAGAGAGAGAGAGAGAGGCAGAGACACAGGAGGAGGGAGAAGCAGGCTCTACAACGGGAGCCTGATGCGGCACTCAATCTCGGGACTCCAGGATCATGCCCTCGGCCGAAGGCAGGCGCTAAACCGCTGAGCCACCCAGGGATCCCTAAAAAATTTTTAAATAAAAATAAAATTAAAAAATTAATGCCGCACAGAATACTAATCCAACCACATACTGGAATAAACTCAAGTCATTTAGATTCAGATGAAACTTAAAAATAATCATCGGGCAGCTCCGGTGACTCAGTGGTTTAGCGCTGCCTTCAGCCCAGGGCCTGATCCTGGAGACCTGGGATCGAGTCCCTCATCGGGCTCCCTGCATGGAGCCTGCTTCTCCCTCTGCCTCTCTCTCTCTCTCTCTCTCTGTGTCTCTCATGAATTAATAAATAAAATCTTTAAAAAAAAAAGAAAAGAAAAATAATCATTTTATGGATTTTTTATTCATTTTTGTTAGATTTTATGTGAGCCTAGCAATAAAATATAAGAGCACATCAGCAAATATATTAATATTTGCAGAAGGCTTCCTATTAATGAGAATCGCTAATAAATATAAACTGTACAGCCTGGTGAAAAGTTTGATAAACCTAAATGTTAAAAAAATAATTTATAGGGGTGCCTGGGTGGCTTAGTCAGCTAAGCATCTGACTTTGGCTCAGGTTACAATCTCAGGGTCCTGGGATGGAGCCCCCACCTTGAGTTCCTCACTCAGTGGGGTGTCAGCTTGTCCCTCTGCCCTTCCCCCAGCTCCTCCTCTCTTTTTCTCTCTCTGAAAAAAATTAATAAACTCTTAAAAAATAATTTGTAAGATTACATTATCAGTCACCTATTTTTCTTCTTTTTCTGTTGTTACTTAAGTTCTGAAGTATGTTTCAGGAAGGAAATCAAGGGAGACAAAGATTCTCCACAAAAATTCATATAATCTTCTGGTTCTGATTTCAAGTTTTCCATCCCATAAAGCAGTCAGGAAGAGACACCCAACTTCTGAAATAAGATTGGTGCTGTCAAACAAGCATTTCACATGCCAGCACATCCCATTATCAAGGCTAATGCCCCCTCCATTTGCAACACCATTACCTTTCGAATAAAGTTGACATGACACTGGCCCTTCTGTACAAGCGGAGGGCAGTCTGGAGGCACGGAGTAGCTAGTGTGAGCTTTGCTCTGCTGGGCCGCATACAACACTGGTGACTGGAAACGCAGCTCAAGGGAGTTCACATTGCTAACCACACTGGTAATATCAAAACTCTGCATTAAAGGAAAGAACAGATATAGCAATAGACTCATGTGCAAAATTTTAGATACAGACATATAAAAATGTATGAGAGATGCATAATATAATTGAAATCTTTAGGGTTAGGCTTTTTGTAGAAGAAAGCACTTCACTGAAATAGTATAACTTAGGAGTACCTGGGTGACTCAGTTAGTTAAGTGCCTGCCTTTGGTTCAGGTCATGATTTTACACTGAGCTCCCCACTCAGCGGGAAGCTTGCTTCTCCCTCTCCCTCCGCCTGCTGCTCCCCCTGCTTGTTCTGTCTCTCAAATAAATAAATAAAATCTTAAAAAAAAAAAAAAAAAGTATAACTTAGTTGCCTGCATAAAGTTACAGCTGAGCACATTCTCCTCCCCAAAAGTAGATTTCTAGGTTTCTCCTTCTATTTGTATGAACAGATGATGGTCCTAGGCCAAGAGAGCAAGAAGAAAGTATCTTTAGCCCTGGAATGTCTGCTCTGGCTATTTACATTTGGTCTTGAAGTTGCCAAGGAGTTTCCTAGGGGCTTTGTGACAACCTGACTCTCTGGTATGAACAGCATGTAATTCTAAGTCATAAGTTATTTTGGTTTCAAAAGTATATTCTTGAATGAAGATCAGGATATGACATCTTAATGGTATTACTCCAGAAAGGAGGGAACATTTTCTCTTTTAATAATTTGTCAATTGGCATTTTACATGAAACTGAATCACCAAATGAGAGAGAGGGGAACAGCATTTACTGAACACTTATCATGTGCCAAGAACTGTGTCAAATATTTTATATAATTAGCTTATTAAATCCTCCCAACTCCATAGGGTCTGTGGTGTTTTCATCATTCTACAATGAGGCAACTGAGAATGAAAGTAACTTACCCAGTGCTTCAAAGAGCTTGTAGCTGCCTGCATGGGCAATTATGCAATTACCTTTCTCTACTCACAACAATTAACACACAAACACATATAAGTAGGTTTTAATCTGATGTCATTGTATACTTACATATCTTTTGAACATGTTATCTGTTTTCCCAATAGGAACATTATTTAGCAGGACTTTTGCAACTGTATCAACGCCCTCAAAAATCAAATTCACTTTTTGCCAATTGCTTAAAAAAAGAAAAGATTTTTAAAACAAGATGTATAAAACTTTAGCTTAAAAAAAAAACTTTAGCTTAGATAAATCTTCATTAGTTAAAAACTAAAGGAATAAATATTTCACAGAAAATACACATTCTTAAAAAAAAGAAAATACACATTCTTAAAAAGCAGTTTCCGATGAAATTTTCAAAAGCATTGGTTTAATACATTTTATTTAAATTCATTTAATTAACATATAGTGTATTATTAGTTTCAGAAGTAGAATTTAGTGATTCATCAGTTGCATATAACACCCAGCGCTCATTAATTACATCACATGCCCTCCTTAATGCCCATCACCCAGTTACCCCATCCCCCTACCCCCCACCCCTCCAGCAACCCTCACTTTGTTTCCTATAGTTAAGAATCTCTTACAGTTTGTCTCTCTTCTGATTTCATCTTATTTTCTTCCCTCCCTTTACCTATGATCCTATTTTGTTTCTTAAATTCCACATATGAGTGAAATTATATGGTAATTGTCTTTCTCTAATTGATTTATTTCGCTTAGCATAATACCCTTGTTATATTGCCTGATCTAATCTTAATAATAATATAAATAATATCTTTCTTAATAATATTTCAATTGCCAAGGAGAGATAGATGGGGGGGATGGGATATTTGGGTGATAGGCATTAAGGAGGGCATGTGATGTGATGAGCACTGGGTATTACACACAACTGATGAATTATTGAAAACTATATCAGAAACTAATGAAGTACTATATGTTGACAAATTTAATTTAAACTAAAAAAGGAATAATATTTCAATTGCCATAAAATCATAAGCACAACTTATAATTTTGAAACATACTGACCTTCTAGGACTTTACAAAGTTCTTATGATAATTAAGTTAAATAGTAGACCTAAAATATTTTCACAAAATATTATATTTACTGACACTATCTAAAAGAACACATTAGCCAACCAACAAGTATTCATGAGTGAATATTACGTGCCCAGCACTCTGCTAAGCCCTACTGGGAACTAAAACACTCTTTGAATTTAAGTAATCTGCAGTCCAGTTGCCATTCAAGCCTAAAACACAGGAAATGAAAAAAAAAAAAACCCTCTCAATCTCTTCTACTTTATAATATTAATATAGTCTTGTTGGACAGTCTACCGGTGCTATCTAGAGTTATGTTACAAGGGAAGACTTCAAGAAAGCAACAAGAATTTAAGGACAAATATAATAAATAAAATGTGGTATATCCATGCAATAAAACATTACTTAGCAATAAAAAGAAATGAAGTGGTGAATGTGACAGCATGGATGAACTTTGAAAACATTATATGCTAAGTGAAAGAAGCCAGTCACAAAGGACCACAGATTGTATGATTCCATTTAAGTGAGATTCCCAGAAGAGATAAATCCATAAAAAAATGAATCAGTGGTTGCCTAGTGCTGGGATAGAGATGAGGGGATGGGGATGTTGAGAACAGCTAATGGGTATGGCTTTCTCTCTGAAGTGAGGTTAGCGATGGTGGCACAACTCTTTGAATATACTAAAAACTACTGAATTGTATACTTGAAAAGAGTGAATTGTACAGTGTGTGAATTAGGTCTCAATAAAGTTTTTTTTTTTTAATGAGTAGAAATGTCTAAGTAGAAGGTAGACCCCCAAAGAAAAGAAAATTCAAAATAAGGAAGTGCTAACAGCATTAGTACATTAAGATAATAGGCTAGATTCAGGTGCAGAGGCTGCACTAGGGAGCTACAGGGAGGAATCTGGTCAAGTCAGCAGGGTAGGAGGGGCTGCAGGAAGTGGCACAGGAATAGGCAAGATTAAGCAGTATTTTCAGACAATCAGAGAGGATTAAACTGGTTTTGTCAATTAAAATGAAGACACTGTCAGGGCGCTTGTGTGGCTCAGCTGGTTAAGCATCCAGCTCTTAATTTCGGCTCAAGTCGTGATCTCAGGGTTATAAGATTAAGGTACCCCCTACCCCGAATCTAGCAAGTCAGCCTCAGACTCCCACTGGACAGGGGATTGACATTTTCTCCCTCACCCTCTGCCTCTCCCCCTGCCCCCCACTCATACTCACTCTCTCTCTCTCTGTCTCTCCCTCTCTCTCTTCCTCTCCCTAAAATACATAAATAATTTTTTTAAAAAAGGAAAACACTGTCATTCTTTTTTTTTAAGATTTTATTTATTTGTTTATTTGAGAGAGAGAAGGAGAATATCAAGCAGACTCCCCCACTGAGTGCAGAGCATGAAGCAATATGGGGCTTGATCTCAAGACCCAAAGATCATGACTTGAGCTGAAACCAAGAGCTGGATGCCTAAACTACAGAGCCACCCAGGTGGCTCTGAGCAAGAACGTCATGGTAAAACCAATATTTTGGAAAGATGAATCTAATGTTTGGGGAAGATGAGTCTAATGTTTCTATATACCAAGACCAGAGAATAAAAAGACAAAGCAAGAAATTTAGTTACACAGCTTTGGCCCAATTGCAGGCACTCACTACCAAAGGCCTAGGCAAATGTGGAAACTGAGAAATGAGGAGGAAGGGGCTGAATCAAGAAAAACGATAGGCAGAAATTAACAGACTGCATACAGAGATGAAGAAGACAGTATAAACCAAAAACACCTTAGGCATAGAAGGTCAGCAAAATGGTGTTACATTAGGAGAAACAATAAGGCTGTCAGAATATAAAGTAAGCTTTATGTGGGAAAGTCAATTGTTTAAATTTTGGATATGCTGAATTCAAGATGAAAAAGGACCCCTTAACAGATATCTTAAATATGATTTGGAAATAAGAGCCTGGAGCACAGCAAAGTTGTGATGTTGAGCACTAGAATCTGGTTTTATTTCTCTTTTAAGAGGCCAGTAAATAATTACCCAAAAAAAGTCAGACAAAAGGGACAGAAGATTTTTTTTATTTAGCTATAATGGTGGTAGATACAAATGGGTTACTTTCTGCTATATGGAACATTATTGAAACTGTACTATGCTTTTCCTCATGGCTTCATGACATAATTAAGGCCAATGCCATGGCCTCGATAGCTGCTTAACACCACATGGAACAAATGATATATCTCTGATCTTACTTGACAAATTATAAAAATACACACTCTATTGATTATGGGGTGGAGACCAGAGAGAAGGAAATGGAAATAAGAGAATTGAATAGGTCTGAGTGACTCCATTATAACCACTGGAAGAATAACCGAGTAAGACATAATTTCATGACTGATGATCAGTGGCACCATTCTTATATAAAATCAAAACATAAATATTCACTTTTATAGGAGAATGCTTTAGTCTGGCAACTCTCTGATATGTACTCTAAATAAACAAAAGGTTATTACAAAGAAAGAAAAAGAAGACCAATAATAATAACTAAATACATACAGATGTACATACTGATATACACACTTACGTACCTAATGTTAAAGGGAATTTTAAAGTTCTTGCTATAGGTCCAGTTATCCAAGGAGATCCATCTGTAGTTAAGATCATTAAATCTGTAGTAAGGATCCTGTTGATAAAAATTATGGTAGATGATTATGCAAAAATAATAAATTAAATAAACATGAAATAAATTATTAACAATAGCCATTTGTCACCTAAAAATTAATGAATTCTTGGCCTAGGAGTATAAGCATTTCACATGCTGGAACATCTCATCCCCAAGGCTAAAGCTCCATTCATTTAATTTCCAACAAAATTAACATAGCATTAACATAACTAAAAAATACTAAAAAATGTTTTTTTAAAAAAGTCCAACAAAATACCTCAATGAAAGAGCTTTGAGATAGAAATAACATAGTTTCATTATCAATAAGAACATGTATGGAGATGAAGATTACCTGTCCTTGCTAAAACCAAACACAGAACTTCCAAGGTATTGGCAGAAAATAAGCCAAAACTTCTGGTATGTGGCCCTCGGGGAATTTTAAGATTTTTTATTTTTATTTTTTATTTGACAGAGAGAAAGAACATGATAGAGCACAAGCAAGGGGGAGTGGCAGGGGGGAGGGAGAAGCAGACTCCCCGCTGAGCAGGGAGCCCAATGTGGGGCTCGATCCCAGGGTCCTGGCATCACAGCTTGAGCCAATGAGCAGACGCTTAGCCACCTGAGCCACCCAGGCGCCCTGACTCTCAGTCTCTTACACCCCTTTTATTCTCACCGTGCTTATTGTGCCACTATAACCAGCTGGCCTCCAGGGGGGAATGGTTCTCCTCTACTACCCAAACATCAGCAGAACTCCCACTTCTTGGATTCACTTAGCATTTCCAAAGTCATTTTTCACTAAGCTTTATTAAAGCACAAAAAAACGATCTCTACAGAGAATACACAGCCAGCACAGACAAACTTCAGGTTGCTTATATTATCTTAGACCAGGTCAGCAAACTACAATCCACAGGCCATGCAGCTCACTGCCCATTCTGTGTGGCCAGTGAGCTAAGAATGGGCATGTGTCAATAAATAAAGTTCTATTGGAGCATAAACATGCTCATTCCCTTACAACTCATAAAGGGCAGTTTTCATGCTACAATAGCAGAATTAAGTGGGTATGCCAGAAGCCATATGACCCATGATGCCTAAAATCGTGTCCAGTCCTTTACTGAAAATGGTTGCCAATCTCTACCCTGGGTGACAGGCCTGCTAGGTGTTCACAGATACTGTTCTCACTGAGTGTCCAGTCCCAGGCCCTCCCTTTCATAATACTTAGAGATCTTTCTTCTCCTACCCATTTTCCACTGTTTACCTTTCAAATGAGGATGTAGAAAAGAAAGTGGTAAGTGAAGCTTTTTGGCCCATCTTTCTGTGAACATCATCACAGCTTCAAGAGGGAAACAGTGCAGCCCTCTCCATCTGGGACAAGACCAAGGATGATTTCCTCAGGGATTGCATCTCCAGATGGAAAAGGAAAAGCCAACTTTGTCTAACATCTAACAGATGACCAAGTTAGGTTGACAATGGCCAGTTGGGCACTTGCTCAGAGTTCAAGTCAATGAGAAGCACTACAATGTGGCTGGGCATATGTCAAGATGCAAAGAATGGTATCTGTCAGCAATTGTTCCTGCCTGGAAGAAATATTTTATTTTATTTCATTTTTAAGACTTTATTTATTTTTAAGTAATCTCTGTACCCAGTGTGGGGCTCGAACTCACAACTCCAAGATCAACAGTCTCATGCTCTACCAACTGAACCAGCCAGGCACCTCCGGAAGAAATATTTTAATATACTACTAGGGAAGGGTGTAGTTGATGATGAGATTTAACAACAACCAATAATCATCAAACTGACTTTTAAGGACTGATCAACAGTGAGGTTGTATTCTGCTAAGTGGGGTGTGCCAGGCCCAGCCAACTTATTTCCTTTTCTACTCTTCCCACACACAGAGGACTCAACCCCCCCATTGAATAAGCACGGAATAAATATTTAAGGATACAGGTTTAAAGAAGTACCTAATTATTAGCCTGTTCACGTATCTTCACCCAGCCTTATTTATAACTCTACACTGTGGACTTAGTCCAGAACGGTTAAAAATATCATGAGAAGAGGGTGTGAAGGCTAACGCAGTTGCAACATGTCATCCTGCTAAGCCGTGGGGCTGGCTGATGATGTGGCTCGTGGGGAGCGAGTCCCCTTGAAGGAAGCTGCATGTTGAGTTCAAGAGGCCAAGCTTCTCAGATATATTTTTTCTAGACAAATAGAACTTAGAGATTAAAATTTTTCTTTTAGTTGAAAGAAGCAAATCTGAAAGGCTACATACCATATGATTCCAACTGCAGGACGTTCTGGAGAAGGCAAAACCAAGGCAAAGCTAAAAAGATCAGGGCTTGCCAGGGCACATGGTGGCTCAGTTGGTTGAGCATCTGACTTCTGGTTTCAGTTCAGGTCATGATCTCAGGGTTACGAGATTGAGCCCCACATTAGGCTCCACACTCAGTTGGGAGTCTGCTTGAGATTCTCTCTTTCCCAGTCCTCTGCCCCCCATACACACACACTCTCTCTCTAATAAATAAATAAATAAATAAATAAATAAATATTTTTAAAAAATCAATGGTTGCCAGAGATTAAGGGACAGAAGGGTGAATAGGCAAAGCACAGAAGATTTTGAAGTCCGTGAAACTCCTCTAAATAATACTATAATGGTGAATACATATCAGAATAAATTTGTCAAAACCCACAGAATATACAACACCAAGAGTGAACTCTAATGTAAATTATATACTTTGGGTGATAATGATGTGTCAGTGTAGGATCACTGATGATAACAAATGTACCACTCTGGTGGGCAGATGTTGGTAATGGGGGAGAGGCTGTGCATTTCTGTGTCAGGGGGTGTATATGGGAACATTTTCATTAAATTTTGTTGTGAACCTAAAATTGCTCCAAAAGATAAAGTTTACTCACAACTTTCCTCTAAGGGAAAATATCTTACCTTCCCTAAAATAAAGATTACAGAAGCTTAGACTACATTTATAATAACTATTCCAAATGCTAAGCAACCAACTTAATTTGATTCCAGACTGGTCTGACCCCCTTAGATCATATTAAAATTCTGAGTCCTATCTAAAGCTAACAGCCCAGTCTCTCTGTTCCTTGACGATAGCTATTCTTCCAGTCTTTGTGCTGAATTTGTAGTACTCAAACTCACTGTCACAGCTTCTGAAGAAGAGAAGCTTTTTGTGGGAGGGCTCAAATGTAACCCCAATAAGCAGGCTCTGGGAGACCACTTCAGCAGCTTTGGGCCCACTTCTGAGGTGGTTGTTGTCAAGGACTCATGAGACTCAGCAATCCTGGGGTTTTAATTTCTTCACCTTCACCAAACCAGACAGAGCATGTCTCAGAAGCCGTGAGAGCCATGAATGGAGAGTCTCTGGATGGTCACCGATCCACATGGATCACTCTGGTAAGTCAGCTCAGGGAACTAGAGGGGGTGCCTTTGGGGCAAGGTGGTGGGGAACAGGACTATGGGAGTGGCAGATATGACAGTCTACCTGGAGGATACAGATATGGAAGGCCAGAGTGGTTATGACCACTACTCCAGAGGAAATTACAGAGACAATTATGACAACTGAGATGAGGCATGTGTACCTAATGTAGATACACAGGAATAAAACTTCTGACCCAGGATCATTCTTCCAAATGGCTGTACTTATAAAAATTTTTAGAGCTGCAGTGAAACATCTGTTTAATGCATCAACTTCTATTTTTGAAATGGGCTCCCAAGGTAGATTGTTAAAGACATTTTAGAAAGCTCCATGTGGTTTTTAAATTTTTTCTCCCATTTAAAGACAAATTCTGGGGACACCTGGGTGGCTCAGTGGTTGAGCATCTGCCTTCAGCTCAGGGTGTGATCTGGTGTCCTCCCCTGCAGGGAGCCTGCTTCTCCCTCTGCCTATCTCTCTGCCTTTCTCTGTGTGCTACTCATGAATAAATTAATAAAATTAAAAAGAAATAAAGACAAATTTTGGGACATCTGTAGAATCTGGTATTTTTCCTTTTATCACTTTTTTAGTTTGGGCTCTAAGGATTACTTGTGCTGGCAAAAAAAAAAAAAAATGTTTGGCCAGAGTGCTTTACAAAAAAAAAAAAAAAGAGATAATAATGTGCATTTAGGGACATTTTAGAAGCCTGTACACAATGTTTATCATGAGTGGAAAGCAATTTTCAAATGCAACTATAAGGAATCAAGAACATGATTAGAGGTGTTTTTTAATTCAAGGTCACCATGTGTATTACATAAAAGTATCTTTAAAATATTTGTGAATGTCACTTTTTTAATACCAGGAAAAATATTCCGTTGTGTCTCATTTAGCAGTTAGGGCATTCTTCATAGCACTGATTAAAAAGTTGAAAACTGGGCAGCCCAGGTGGCTCAGCAGTTTAGCGCTGCCTTTGGCCCAGGTGTGATCCTTGAAACCTGGGATTGAGTCCCACGTTGGGCTCTCTGCTTGGAGCCTGCTTCTCCCTCTGCCTATGTCTGTGCCTCTCTGTGTCTCTCATGAATAAATAAATAAAATCTTAAAAAAAAAAAGTTGAAAACTGAAAACAAACAAGAAATAAGTAAAATAAAGCTAACAGCAGTTCAGTGTTACACCTGATGACTAAGAAACCATGTAAGTACCTGAGTTGTTAAGCAAACCCATGAACCCTAAAAAACAATAGAAGTACCATTTGTTGTCCAAGGTAAGTACTCACATACTCTTGTCTTCATAACAAACATATGCAGTAAATTCACAGAGGAAGAAACTAAAGTTCCAAAAGATTCCACTCTTGAGGTTCCACAACTAATCTAGAAACTAAATCAACTCAATCTAACACCAAGGTCTGCATTCTTTCAACTATACTACAGTGCCTCATGCCACATACACTTACACTTCTATACCAGATGATCACCCAACCACTGGGACAGGTATTATCATCATTCTCATTTAGTAACAAAGAGTCCAAGGCTCAAAGTCAAATAAAGTGGTGGAGTACGACCCGGGACGTCTGGCTCCAGAGTCTATATGCTCAATCATTACCTAACACTGCCATTAATGTCACAAATGCCACCAACAGTTACAATGTCAGTGCTATCTACCAAGCAGGAACCAAGAGATAAACATGCTATATAAAGCCTGTGCTAGTAATTTATAATTGGCATTTACCATGCTTGCTGTATATCAACCATGTGGCATCACACCATACAAAGGACATTATCAGTCACATTTTCTCTGTAAACTTCTGAATTTCATCTATTATAACTGCTTATAAATACATAAATTCCTAACCAGGTGTACCTTTTCCACTCCCCAATTCCGCTTCAATCCAATGCCTGATTCTATCCCAGGTATAATGACTTCAAATGGAGTTACAAAGAAAAATAAGTCTTTGCAACTGTTTCATACACTGATATTTTCTTGTACACTTTGGCAAAAAAAGTTTAAGAAAACATTTATTCAAAAACAATACATTAAGATACACAGATATTTAGCAAAATCATAATTTGTAGAAAGGTAATCAAGAAAACGTTAATTCAGGATAGTGGTTACCTTAGTGGGAGGCAGGTGATGGGAATGGGAGAGCCAAGGTAATTCCAATAGTGTTGGCAATGTGCAGGCTCATAAACTGGATGGTTAAGGGCATGGGTATTCATTTAATTATTAGACTTTAAAAGTCATAAACACACATGTGCATATAACTTTCCATGTATCGAATACTATATAATAAAAAGAAAAAGAAGAAAAAAATGCTCATAGGAAGCTAAGCTACTCTAACCTACATAGGGTATTTATGTGTTGCATTCCGAAGAAGCTGTATTCTCCAAACCTCAGTTTATCCATCTCCAAAATGAATTTCAGCTATGATTCTTACTTCAGAAGGTGCATAGGTATAAGAGATCCCAAGTTCATGAGTCAAGACATTTTGGTTGGCCTTCACATCGTTTTTTTTTTTTTTTTTTTTTTTTTAAGATTTTATTTATTTATTCATGACAGAGAGAGAGAGAGGCAGAGACACAGGCAGAGGGAGAAGCAGGCTCCATGTAGGGATCCTGACATGGGACTCGATGCCAGGTCTCCAGGATCATGCCCTACGCCAAAGGCGGTGCTAAACCACTGAGCCACAGGGCTGCCCCTTAACATCGTTTTTGCCTAAAATCCTTAAACTAGTAAATACTGCTTCATGTGTACCACAGCTTTAGGCAAAAAGAGATTGCAAGTTAAGGAAACTCCTTGTTTTCTAACCAAAGAGAATTTAAAGGGTAATTTAAAAGGAGAAACAAGATGCTTTTCTTAGCCCACTCCACAGTGCCAGGCTAAAACTCATGAAAGATTAGCATAAATGCCCAGAGAGAGATTCTTGACTGACATGAAGGGTGAAAGGAGCCAGAGATCACACTTGCTCAGGGATCGAGGTTGGGCCAATTGAACAGATCAACAGCCATAGTTCCTGCCTCTGAGATGAAGCTGGGAGTTGGGGGGTGGGGTGGAGCTGACAGGTAAGAACAGCAGTGGGGAGCAACCTTGTTTGCATGAATTCAAATCCTAGCTTGGCCCAAATACCTGTGGGATCTTGTGAAACTCATATAACACCTCTATATTTCTGTTTTCTCAGTTCTAGAACAGGGTAATACTAATACCTCCTAGAATCAGTAGGAGAATTGCAAGAGGTAAAATGTGGCAAGTGCTTAGAACCATTCATTGCATATAGCAAGCATTCAACAAATGATAGCTATTGTTACTGTTATAGGCACTGAGCTGAAATAACTTCTAGGATATATGTCAAATTAAAGAAAAAAGTCAGTACCAAACAATATACATAGAATGCAATCATTTGTGGAGAGAAATATAGAAAAATCCATATGTATATAGACATATATCACAAGATACATGAATATACACAAGAATCTGCTTAACAGTGGTTGTTTCTGTGGAAGGGAACTAGAAAACTAGGAGAGAAGGATGGAAGGATACTTACTTTCATTATGTATCCCATCTTTAAATATTTGTATCGTTACAGTTAACCCTCAGTAGTACAGTTAACAATATGGTGCTCCTAAACCTCATACAGTTAAAAATCTGCTTATTAACCTTTGACTCCTTAAAATTATTATTTTAAGGCTATTATTAGCCTATTATTGACCAGAAACCTTACCAATAACATAAACAGTCAACACATTTTGTATGTTATATGTATTATATACTGTATTATATACTGTATTCTAGCTTACAATAAAGTAAGCTAGAAAAAAAATGTTAAGAAAATCTTAAGGAGGGACACCTGGGTGGCTCGGTGGTTGGGCTCCTGCCTTTGGCCCAGGGCGTGATCCTGGAGTCCCGGGATTGAGTCCCACATCAGGCTCCCTGCATGGGCCCAGCTTCTCCCTCTGACTGTGTCTCTGCCTCTGTGTGTGTGTGTGTCTCTCATGAATAAATTAATAAAATCCTAAAAAAAAAAAAAGAAAATCATAAGGAAGAGTAAACACATTTACAGTATTTTGCCATGTTTACTGAAAAAAAAATCCGTGTGTAAGTAGACCTGCACAGTTCAAACCCATGTTCAAGGAAAAGTTCAAACCCATGTTCAAGGATCAATTATATATCCCTTATCGTTTTGTAAAAGTCATTAAAATTAGTTGACCTCTTTTTAAAAAAGAAAACAATAAGCTAGGTTGATAGCAGTATAAATGACAGGGCAGAAATGGTTATAAGATGTCATAGGATGGACCTACAAGATCCAAGAAGTAGCAATATATGTGAGAAGAAACAAAAATGGCATCAAAATTCCAGCCCTATTCTCTGAGAAAATGTTGGTGCTTTTATTAGAAGTAGGTAAAAGAAGAGAAACTAAGGATTGGGAGAACTGAGAGAGGAAGCATTTGGATATACTGACTTTCAATACTCCATGAAGACATTCAGGTAGAAGAGTGGAGCAAAATTTCCAACCACAAATCAGGAGAGGACAGAATCGGAGATTAAGGCACCAGAGCAGTCTGGCACAGAATGATGACCGAAACTCAGAGACTTCCAAAAGACAGAACAGAGAAGGGACATGTGGGTTGACCCTCAGCAATTGCTAGCTAGCATTTATCAAGAACTTTTAGCAATGGGATACTTTTGGTGGCATTTTTTTAATAATTTTTTTAAAGATTTTATTTATTCATTCATGACAGAGACAGAGACAGAGACAGAGAGAGAGAGAGAGAGAGAGAGAGAGGCAGAGACACAGGCAGAGGGAAAAGCAGGCTCCATGCAGGGAGCCCGATGTGGGACTCGATCCCAGGTCTCCAGGATCACACCCCAGGCCAAAGGCGGCACTAAACCGCTGAGCCACTCAGGCTGCCCTGGTGGTATATTTTGAACAGTATATTGTGCTTGTCACTGTTTTCATTCGATATCTTCAAGTTAAAACAGTAATTGTTCTCTTTGCTTACTATTTATTCTTGCCAACAGGCAGTATGGGATGTCAAAAGAAGATGTGGCTTGAATCCCTGCCCCACCATTTAACAGATGCATGATCTTTTAGTCCATAACTTCTCTGAGCCTCAGTCAATGTAACTAATGATACCTTCTCCACAGGATTGTGGTGGGAATTATATGAACAGGTACACCTAAAAGGGTCAAGGAGAGTGCACATGGAAGACATTAAATAATCATTATAGGAAGATGAATTTCATAGTGTAGATTGACTATACACACTTAATATGTGATAAAGACCAGCCAGCCCTTACCTAAAGATCCAACTCTCAGATGTTCCTTTCATTCCCAGCGTTGGGCCATGAAAAGCAAATCCTCCTATGTCCTAAACACACCCCACAAGGCATCAAACAAAGAAGCCTATGTGAGGTTTAAGAATCAGGATTTTCTAAAGCTATCTTAAAAAAGAAGAAGCCTTAAAAATTTTGTAGTTCTCTCTTCCCCAAAACTGAATGACTATTTCTGCTCAAATTTAAACTTCAAATAGAGTCCTTTACTCCTTAATGTCACAGATCACTTAAGCAAACTTTTAGAAAACATACAGATCTTTAAATGACTCCTTTTCTAAAAGCTTTCGAGATCATATCACATCATAAAATGATTGAATAAAATCAAATATTCCATTTTTAAGTCTTTTGTAGAAGGTGAGTACAGAATCCAGAAAAAGTACCTTCTATTTAAGAATAAGTTTATACTTGGTCATCATGAGACTTCCTCCTCTGAAATAGAACAAAAATATTCAAATGTATAATAATGGTATTATATTTAGAATCCATAGTGAAATGTTTGAGGATGAAATGATGTCTAGGATTGCTTCAAAATAAGGCATGGCATAGTGAATGGAGGACTAAACAAAATGAACTGTGTTGAAGCCAGGATGATGGGTAAATAGAAGTTCATTTTGCTACTCATTTTTGTATTTGTTTGAAATCCACATAACAAAAACTTTTAAAAGTATATTTACATGACAATTGCCTCCTGGCTACTTCAAGAGTACAAACATACATTTATCCACACTGATGCACGTATTTTTTTTTTAAGATTTTATTTATTTATTCATGAGAGACACACAGAGAGAGGCAGAGACACAGGCAGAGGGAGAAGCAGGCTCCATGCAAGGAGCCCGACATGGGACTCGATCCCGAGTCTCCAGGATCACGACCTGGGCGGAAAGTGGCACTAAACTGCTAAGCCACCCGGGCTGCCCCTCCCACCATATATTTTAAATGAAGTACTTACAAAACCATTTCAGGAATTGACTTCATTTTTATACTGCTGTGTTTGTATATACTTAGAAAAATCTGGAAAGATACACATAAATTTTACAGTGGTAACTTCTGCTTTGTAGTATGCTTTTTATTGTTTTTTTTTCCCTTGTTCTTTATATTTTATATTTTTGTGCATCAATTCTTTTGTTCAATCAGCATTAAACATTTATAATTCTTAAAAAATAATTTTAAGAGAGGGAGTAATAAAACTATCAGTATGTGAGAATTTCATACGTGAAAAAGCAATGTTTTATATCAGTTGACAAAAGAAAAATTGTGAAATGGGGTATAAAAAACTAACCATTTGAAAAACTCAAATGGATCAATATTTTAAATATATAAAGGATTTATAATGAACTAAAAAAAGGAAATACATATAAATATTTATTTAATTGGGAGAGAGGGAATTATTTTCAAAGTATAATATCAAAGACAGAAGAAATCATAAAACGAAAAAAACTTACAAGATCTCAATAATAGAACTTTAAGACATCTACATGAAAAAACATATCGTTAACATATGAGACATTTAAAAATATATATAACAAGTAAAGAGGTCTAACAAATCTGTATTATAAAAGATGAATAGCCAATGGAAAAATAAAGAAGATGAGTAAGCAACCCCAACTCATCAATAAACATGAAAAAGGTATTCAACTTCACTATAAATTATTTATGGTTTTGCTTTTTAAAATAATGTCCTAGGGGATCCCTGGGTGGCGCAGTGGTTTGGCGCCTGCCTTTGGCCCAGGGCGCGATCCTGGAGACCCGGGATCGAATCCCACATCAGGCTCCCAGTGCATGGAGCCTGCTTCTCTCTGCCTATGTCTCTGTCTCTCTCTCTCTCTCTCTCTGTGACTCTCATAAATAAAAAAATAAAATAAAATAAAAAAAGGGAAACCAAGTTGGATTCCTAAAAAAAATAAAATAAATAAAATAAAATAAATAAAATAAAATAAAATAAAAGTCCTAATAGGGTGCCTGGGTGACTCAGTCAGTTGAGTGTCCCACTCTTGATTCTGGCTCAGAACATGATCTCAGGGTCAAGGGACTGAGACATGGCCCACACTCCCTCTAAGCTCTCTGCTTAGAGGGGAGTCTGCTTGAGATTCTCTCTCTCTCTCCCACTGCCCTTTGCCCCTGCTCACATGTGCCTGCATGCTTTCTAAAATAAATAAATAAATCTTTTTAAAAATAAATCAATTAAATAATGTCCAAGTCTAGCACCTAAAATGAACACTCTGATAAAATGATAATGGGAATCTAAAACTGTTTCAATTTTTATTGAGAAAAGCTTAGAAGTACATATTAAAAGACTAAAAAAGTGTATACCCTTTGAATCAGCAATTGCTTTTCTAAGAATTGTCTAAGAAAATAAGGATATACACTAAAATTTAGTTAAAAGGATCATCAAAGAATAGAAAACAATGGAGTCAGATAACTATCCCATAGTATGTCGTTGATCATAAATGATAACAAATATATACAATGAAATAAAAAAGAACCATTAAACATGGTTATATATGTATATATATGTATATATTATACATGTGTAAAACTATCAAAAAGAGCCTACGTAAAAAATTGTTACACTTATATATTTAAATAATTATCAGAAATGTGTATAGACAGAAAAGTTCTAAATGGATCTAGCACATTTTTAAATTTTAGTGGTAGTTACCTCTGAAAGCCAGATTTCCAAGTGTTCTTCTTACCTATATTTTCTAATTTGGGCACACTGAGAATATCTTTTATTAAAAAAAAAAAAAAAAAAAAGCTTTTCAAACTTGCACCACTGAGGAATTGCACAGGAAAGCTGAGAACATTCCTAACAAGAGTCCCCTTATCTAAGCACTTAGTATATCATATGGTGACTAGTTAGGTTTTCTGCCTCACAAGAATGTGACCTCCCACAAAACAAGAGCTGAGTCTTACTCATTTCCTTTTTACTATAATGCATACTTAAGTGTGTGTATAATAGTAGGCTGAATGAATGATAACCTTTTTTAAAAAAATTTATTTATTCATGAGAGACATAGAGAGAGAGGCAGAGACACAGGCAGAGGGAGAAGCAGGCTCTTTGCAGGAACCCAATATGGGACTCGATCCCAGAACCCGGGATCACGACCCGAGCCGAAGGCAGCCGCCCAACCACTGAGCAACCCAGGCGTCCCTGAATGATAACCTTTAGCAGGCAGCCCAAAAGACTCTCCAAGACACCTAAGATTTAGATTCTGTATAGGAAACACAGCCTCAGGGACCCCTGGGTGCCTCAGCGGTTTGGCGCCTGCCTTTGGCCAGGGGTGTGATCCTGGAGACCCGGGATCGAGTCCTGCGTCCAGCTCCCAGTGTGGAGCCTGCTTCTCCTTCTGCCTGTGTCTCTGCCTCTCTCTCTCTCTCTCTCTCTCTCTCTCCCTCTGCATCTCTCATGAATAAATAAATAAAATCTTTTTAAAAATAAAAATAAAATAAAATAAAATGTGTTCTCATAAGATTTCTCACCATTTCACCACTACCACCTTGGTCCAAGCAGGAAGTCATCTCTTGCTCATTTAAGGGCAATAGTCCTCTACCTAGTGTCCATGATCCTATTCTGTTGCATTGTAGTCTTCACACAGCCAAATGACCTCCCAACAGGCAGATCCATTCATACAACTCTATGCTCAAAACTCCCAATAGCTTCCCCATTACATGTAGAGAATAAAATCCAAGGTGTTTCCCTTGGCTTACAAACCCTGCATGATCTGCCCTAGATGCTTTCTATGAACATATTCCCTTCCCTGCTGGCTCACAGGTCTCCAGCCACACCGGCCAACTTACATTCCTAGAACTTGTCAAGCATGTTCCCACCTCAAGGACTCTCCCTTCTCCACTCTTGGTTTTTGTTGTTGTTGTTGTTTTGCTTTTTGCCCTCTTTGCTGGAAATCCACTTCTTCTTAATTAACCTTATCAAAAAGATCTCTGCTTAAAACTCACTTTATCAAAATGGCTATCTTTAGCCACTTTCTTCTAATAGCAATCCTTCCCAACCAGCCCTTCTACTCTCCCTTCCTTTAATTGGCTTTATTTCTTTTCAGCACACCACTTGCCAGTATTATTATCTATTAATTTGTTGATTGTCTATCTCCTCCACCAGAACGTCTATTGGGACAAAGAGTCCGTTTTGTTCACTACTCAATTTCAAGCACTTTGAATAGGGTCTGCTATTTATTCAGAAGTACCAAATAAATACTTAGAATTAGGTGAATAAATAAGTAAATAACTTTGGCAAGATATGTTTCAAGTTCTCATACACAGTACTGGGGCCAGTGTCTGCTCTAAACTGTAGAATATTTCCTGAGGGAGGCCAACACCAAAAAGGGATGTTGTAATAAAGGAGGTGGAATAACGGTAGCATATCACTCAATAATAATTCTGATGTCGCTGATGATTAGGCTTGAGTTCCCCAATCCCCAAAAGCCTGTCTGACCCCTCACCCACTACCATTTAAAACCCACTTCCACCTTACTGAACTTTACGTTTTTCCGAGAATTTCTGAACATATTTAACAAAACATTGTAAATTATTTCCATGAGGAAAAGTCAGCTATTTCATACTCTGAGCAACCTCCTTTTCATAAGCTAATAATAAAACACTGTTGCTTTTTTTTTTAAAGGTTTTATTTATTTATTTGTTTGACCCAGAGAGAGAGAGAGAGCACAAGCAGGGAGAGTGGCAGGCAGAGGGGGAGGAGCAGGGAGCCCGACAGGGAGCTCTATCTCAGGACCCCAGGACCATGACCTGAGCAGAAGGCAGATGCTTAACTAACTGAGCCACCCAGGTGCCCTCCAAACACTGTTTCTTAATATGTAGCCTTGTAACATGGAATAACCATTTGGTTTGCTAAAGTCACTGATTATCTCACAGCCCTTAATTTTTCACTAAAATGAGGCAAGGAGAGACTCTGCAAAATAAACACAGGCATTCTCAAAGCTATGTGAGGGAAGCCTCAAGGTACCCAGGTCAGCTGTGGCCTATGTCACAAGTAGTTTGTTAAGTAAAAGTAGGCAAAATACTTAAATTGGGGAATTAGTTATTTTTAAAACTGAACTAGACAATGTTCAGTGTCATTTACAGCATTCACTTCCTTTCTGATACGTACTTCTCGAAAAAAGCTAATGTGAAACAATCAAAAGTTTTGCCAAACCCTAGTTGATGATCCCGTCATTTAAGTAAACTGTGAAAGAAACTCCTCATAGTCAATCACAGGAATATCATAATCTTTCAAAACACCAGTAAGGGCAGAACAGATGAAAACCCAGACTATGGAATGGAGTCAGGCCAGCTTGGGCTAGAATTCCACCTCTGCCACTGAGCGGTTGGGTGATCTTGGGTAAATTCTCTAACTACTCTGGGCTCCATAACCCCATGTCATCCATAAAATGCAGATAAGATCTACTCTTGAAGGGTTGTTATGGGGGCTGGGACAATGTATCAAGGATATCCTGTCCCAGGCAAGAACGATTAAAAAATGGGAACGCCACATGCAGCTGATGTAACCACAGAAACAGTGGAAGGTGGAAAAGTCTATTTGCAAACCTGCGCACACAGGCAGTCAAATCGGCAACAGTCCTCCACAAGGAGTCTATAAATTGGAGCACCTGTTAAGACAGGCATGCACGCGCGCACACACACACACACACACACACACACGGATCACGTGCCCCGAGAGGAACCGTCATCTTTCTTCACATCCCAATCAGCCTTAAAAATTACTTGGCCTTTACACTAGCACTCCTCCTCCTAACCGCACACCTGCACGGCTCCCTCTCCTCACCGCCCGTGCTGCATCAACCCCAAGGAGAACAGCAGACCTTCCGGACTACAGCCAACACTCAGCAAAGCCTCAGGCTCCGTCAGTAACAAGTCCTTGCTAGACACTCCTCGGTGGAGAACTACCGCAATAGGAAAACCGCAAGGAGCAGCACTGTGCGCCGCTCTGAAGTTCCGCTTTCCAGAACTGCTCAAGTCCCAGCCTGCGTCGGCCGCCCCCGCCCCCCCCCCCCCAAGGCGCGGACCCCGGGGTGCTCTCCGCCCACTGCAGCTGCGCTGCCTCGGCACGGCCCCGGGCCAGACCGCAGGACGCCAGGGCAGGGACCGGGCCAAAGCCAGGAGCCCGGCCTCCGGCTGCAGCGCGGCCAGGGCCCGCGGGGCGCTGTCACCGCCAGGGGCGCGCAGGGGCGAGTCGGGGCGGGGCGGCCGCACACAGTACCTGGATGAAGCCCCGCCGGCGCAGGGCGCTGTGCACGCACCCGGGGACCTCCCCCGGCAGCTCCAGCGAGCCGTTCCCGCTGCGGATCCTCCAGCCTCCCCGCAAGCTGAGGCTGCGCGACAAGGCGGGGGAGCCCGCGCCGCACAGCGGGAGCAGGAGCAGGAGCAGGAGCAGCGGCCCGAAGCGCATCGCGACAGCGGCCGCGGCGGCCCGCGCGCGGGGAAGGGGCGGTGGCTCCGGGGCTCCCCGCGCGGGCCCCGCCCCCAGGTCAGCTGAGCGGCGGGGCCCGGCCCCGGCCCGGCCCCCGGCGGGGAGCGCGGAGCTGCAGGGGGTGGGCCCAGCGTGGTCCTGCCCTGCCCGGGTCCTGCCCGGGCGTCTGCAGTCCCCGCGCTTCTCCGCGCGTCTTCCTGCTTCCCTGGTGCCTGAACCGGGCGGGGGCGGGGGCCGAGGACTGTGCGCGGTAGTTGGGACGCAGAGCCCTGGGCACAAAGTGGCGCTCAAAGCCTGGGGAAGCTCAAGGACAGACAGGATGATGGGACGCAGCAAGAGACAGGCTCCTCACTGCTTGGAGGAACCGAAGCACCAAGCCGCTCGCCATCTCCCTTCCCCCGGGTGCCCGCAGACCCTCATCCGCCCTGCGGGGGCTGCAGACGCGCCCGGCGGCGCTAACGCTCACCTCCCGAGCTCCACAGGTGGGTCTCCGAGAGGACCCCCTAGGTTGCACGCCTAGGGCCTGGCCCAGAGAAAAACAGCACGTTAGTTAATGTTAGTGGACTCCGTTTAACACTGTTTTAAAAAGCCTTACGGAAGAGGCTTCTCGAGGTTCCAGAACGTTGCACTAAATGCGCAGGAGAATTTAAAATCCTCTGTTGGTCGCTGACTGTGAGACTCGAACTGGAAAGTTTCCTGAACTCGAAAATGTAGACGGTGCGCTTTTCTCACGTTGTTGTAAGCCTAAATGAGGGACCGTGTAAGGCTAACCACGCAGGGTTACCCAAGGAATAGCGCAGGCTTTCATCATCACGTGGTCTACTTAAGACCATTTTGCAATAGGATGTAACAGTGATCTTAGGAAGTTGACATGGAATTTCACATAGCATAAAATAGATTTATTCCCGTGCTGATGTTATCTCCCTTATTTCCATATTTAGGAGGAAGTCTTTGAAGAGTTCTCCCCGTATCAAATCTGAACTTTGTTTTGGCTATTTATAGTGACCCTGGAATTGCTTAAATCTGTAGACAAAGGATGGTATTTTACTTTTTCAGAGTCTTTATTTTTCACAAGCCTAGCATCTCGGCTTTAGGGGCATTATGGATTATCCTGTTCAAGCCTCTGGCTTTACAGCTGGGGGAACAGAGTCCAAAGGGTCAGGTGACTTGCCTATCAATACGCTGGCAGACAGGACCAAAATTCTCCATTCTGGCTTAGTCTTCTTGTAGTAGAGCCTATTGATACCCAAGTGAAAAGGCTCCGGCTGGCTCAAAGCCTTCCTCACTTCAGCAGCATTCTTACTTTTGATAGGAGCAAAGCTCTCAATTCAAATAATATGCCATAATTCAGTACATTATATAGTCAGCCCTGGTCTGTTCAAAACTAATGACAAGACATGATGGCAAGACATGGCAAAGCAATTTTTTCC
The DNA here is from genome assembly GCF_048164855.1 of Canis lupus baileyi. Lineage (NCBI taxonomy): Eukaryota > Metazoa > Chordata > Mammalia > Carnivora > Canidae > Canis > Canis lupus. The sequence goes on from NC_132870.1 coordinate 24,252,874, forward strand.
ATAAATCTCAGAGATTCCATTAAGCCAACTCAAAGGAAAATTGATCCCAGCAAATGTATTTGGATATGTTCTGTTGTTCTATTAAGAAATAGTTTTAAAAATATATTTTAAGAAAAAAATAAGAATACACACTTATCATTTCTCCTTCCATTCCAGACAGCAAACATGGCGTGACTTGGATTGCTTCACCTTGAGATAGAACTGCTTTGAGAAAACCAAACCCCTAATAACTATTCTGCCTAAAGTTTGGACTGGCACAGGTAACATGATGCATTTTCATTTTGTTATAGGATAATTTTTTGTCCATTCTCCAGGAAGAATAAATCTTATTTTTAGCCAAAAAATTCTCAACTTAAGTAATTTAAAGTCACAACATGAAACACAATTTTAAAAGTAGTCACAAGTCCTTACACTGTATAAATGGATTCTATTTTGATCACTCATTTGATTCTTTCCAGAATTCAAATTGTTTAGATCAAATGATGGTTTCCTGGTTTAAAAATAAAAATAAGTCTTCTAGAAGTTAAATGATGTGCAGGGTCAGCATCCTGCTACAGAAGACCAATGAGGGCTTTTTGGCCCATGTGACAATGCTTCCATCAGCTCTAAATATATGAAGTTGGTAAAATCATTAGAACACCAAGGTATAAGAAGGCCAAGGATGTTCTAATCCCATGAGATAATAACATAAATTATAATGAGGGAAAGAAAAATGACTTAGAGTGTCTGCTTAATTCCCAAAGCTAGAGACAATAGGCCAGAAGTATCTCCCTAGACAGTTAAACTCTCCTCCTCTACCTCTAAAATAAATAAATAGAATCTTTAGAAAAAGAAAAAGAAAGCTTCTCCTCTCCTCACATCCTCCCATCATATTACTAAAGTCTTATTTACCACAGTTCCTTTCACCCAGCACACCATGTATGGCTTTCAACAAAAAATTACAGTGCGAAAAACACAATTTAAATAGGAAGAGAAAGTACTAGGACCAGACTCAGATATGGCAGGAATGTAGGATTATCTAAGTATGATTAATATGCTAAGGGTTTTAATGGGATAAATAGCATGATAGACCAAATGGAGAATGTAAGCACAGAGAGAGTCTAAGAAAGAAATTCTAAGGAAGATTCAGAAATACTAGAAATCAAAAACATGGAGAAAAATGAATAATGTGTTTAATAGGATCATTAATTAACTGGACATAGAAGTAGAGAAAAATCTCTGAACTTGAGGATATGTCAACAGAAACTTCCCAAATCAAAAAGTGAAGAAAACAGACTGGAGGAAAATGGAATAGAATAGTAAAGGACCGTGGGAAAACTTAAAAAGGTGGAACAAACAATATGAATATCAGAAGGAGAAGAAAAAGAGAAAGGAACAGAAGCAATATTTGAAACAATAATAACTGAGAATCTCCCCCAAATTAATATCAGAGGACAAATTACAGATTGAGGAAACTCAGAGAACTCCAATCAGAATAAATAACGAAACAACAACCACAAAAACCCCCCAAAATGCAACTAGGCATATCACTTTCAAACTTTAGAAAACCAAAGATAAAGAAAAAATCTTGAAAGAAGCAAGAGGAAAAAAACCCACCCTACCTATATAGGAATAAAAATAAACTTACATCCAATTTCTCTTCAAACACCATGCAAGCAAGAAGATGGTAGAGTGAAATGTATAGTGTTGAAGGAAAGAAAAAAAAAACTCACCAAACTAGAATTCTGTACCCTGCTAAATTATCCTTCAGAAGTGAAGAAAAAATATTTTCTTAGACAAACAGAAAATGAGGGACTATATTGTCAAATATACGCCTTACAAGAGATATAAAAAGCTCATCAGAGAGAAAGCAAATGATATAGGTGCCAAAACTTAGATCTACATAAAGAAAAAGAAGAGCATTAGAGAAGAAATAAGTGAAGACAAAATCACAACTTTTATTTTTCTTATTCTTAATTGATCTAACAAATAATAATTTGGTCAAAATAATAACAGTGACAATGTATTTGGTGATTTTAGCTTATATATAAGTAAAATGATTGACGGTAATGACACAAGGTACTAGGAGGGAGGAACTAGGAATATTTTATTATAAAGCACTTGAAGCAGTATAATGTTTTGAATGTGGACTTTGACAGTGGAGTTGTAAAAGGTATATTGCAAACTCTTGGTTAACCACTAAAAAAAAGTTAAAAAATAATAATTCATATGCTAGAAAGAAAATGGAATCATATAAAATGCTCGTTAAAACCACAAAAGTCAGGGAAAGAATGGAAGACAAATACAGAACCAAAGAACAAGAACAACAAATAAAAAACAGTAACAAACATGGTAGTTATTAATCCCATTATATCAATAATCACTTTAAATGCCAGTAGTTTAAATATACTAATTAAAAGACGAGATTATGAGAGTTTAGCAATAAACTCAAGCATATGCAGCCTACAGTCACCTATATTAAATATAAAGACAGATATACATTAAAGGAATGGAGAAACACATGCTATGCTAATACTAATCAGAAGAATGCTGGACTAGCTATATTAATTTCATAGTGAGCGGACTTCAGAGCAGAGAAAATAATCAGGATAAAGAAGGGAAGTAAATAACGTCAAAGGAATTGATTCTTCAAGAAAACATAACAATCCTTAATGTGTATGTGCTTAACAACAGAGCAACAGAGGACCAAATATGTGAGTCACAAACTAGTAGAACTGGAGGAGAAAAAAATGTATCCACAAATGTAGTTGGAGATTTCAACACCCATCTATCAGTATCAGCAGAAAATCAGTAAGAGCATACTTGAACTCAACAACACTATCATTCAACTGGGTATAATTGACATGTTTAGACCACTTTTTTTTTTAAACAACAGATTCACATTCTACTCAAGTTCACATGGAACATTCCAGGACAAACCACATTCTGAATCATATAACACACTTTAACAAATTTAAAATAATAGACATCATACAATGTATACTCTCAGACCAATTGAATTAATGTAGAAATCAATAACAGAGATAACTGGAAAAATCTCAAAATACTGGGAGTTTAAACAAAATACTTCTTTTTTTAATTTTTTTTTAAATTTTTATTTATTTATGATAGTCACACAGAGAGAGAGAGAGAGAGAGAGAGGCAGAGACACAGGCAGAGGGAGAAGCAGGCTCCATGCACTGGGAGCCCGACGTGGGATTCGATCCCGGGTCTCCAGGATTGCGCCCCGGGCCAAAGGCAGGTGCTAAACCGCTGCGCCACCCAGGGTTCCCTAAACAAAATACTTCTTAAAACACATAGATCAGAGATGAATACTCAAGACAAATTTTTTCTTAAGATTTTATTTATTTATTCATGAAAGACACACACACACACACACACACAGAGAAAGAGAGGCAGGGAAAGAGATGCCCGATGTGGGACTCGATCCCAGGACTCCAGGATCACACCCTAGGCTGAAGGCAGGCGCTAAACCGCTGAGCCACCCGGGGATTCCCGAATACTCAAGAGAAATTTAAAAATATTTTGAGCTAAATTAAAATGAAAATACAACTCAAAGTTTGTGAGATGCAGTGAAAAAAAGTGTGTACATTCCTGTATTCCAGAGGAAAGATCTAAAATCAATGATGTAAACCTCCACAATAGAAAGCTAGAAAAAGTGCAAATTAAATCCAAAGTAAGCAGAAGTAAAGAAATAATAAAAATTAGAGGAGAGATCAATGAGATTGAAAATAGCAAATCAATAAAGGAAATCAACAAAACCAAAGTCTGTTTCTTTTAAAAGATCCATAAAATCAATAAGCCCTGGGTGTGGTTCAGTCAGTTGAAAATTACTCTTCGTTTAGGCTCAGGTCATGATCTCAAGGTCATAGGATTGAGCCCTGTGTCAGGCTCCATGCTTAGCATGGAGTCTGCTTGGCACTTTCTCTCCCTCTCCATTTGCATCTCTCTCTCTCTCTCTCTCTCTCTCTCTAAAATAATTAAATCTTCAGGGAATCCCTGGGTGGCTCAGTGGCTTAGCGCCTCCCTTAGGCCCAGGATGTGATCCTGGAGCCCCAGGATCGAGTCCCACATCAGGCTCCTTGCATGGAGCCTGCTTCTCCCTCTGCTTGTGTCTCTGCCTCTCTCTCGCATGCTCTCTCTCTCTGTGTGTCTTTCATGAATAAATAAATAAAATCTTTAAAAAAAAAAATAATAATAATAATAATTAAATCTTCAAAAAAAATCAATAAGACCCTTGCCAGGCTAAGAAAAAAATAAGACAGAAGACAGAAATTACTAATATCAGAAATGAAGAAATGATATGATATCACTATAGATCCCACGAACATTAAAAGGATAATAAAGGATTAACTCCAGACCACAAATGCAATAACCTAGATGAAAGAGACAAATTCCTTGAAAGACAAAATGTGCCAAAACTCATGCAGGAGTAGGGTACAATCTGAATAAACCATTATCTATTTAAGGAATTAAATTAATACATTTCAGTAATAGAAGACATCAGGCCCAGATAGATTATCTGATGAATTCTACCAAACATTTAAGGAAGAAATTACATCAGTTCTCTATAATATTTTCCAGGAGGTAAAAACAGAGGGAATATTCCTTAACTCACCTTGTGAGTCCAGCATTGCCCTAATACCAAATCCAGACAAAGATAGTATGAGAAAAAAAAAAACCTTCATATCAGTATCTCTGATGAGCTTAAATGGAATAATCCCTAACAAAAAAAATTGCAAATTGAATCCAACAACATATAAAAAGAATTGTACACCATGCCAAGTGAGATTTATACTGGGTATGCAAGGCTGATTCAATATTCAAAAATTAATGTGATCCATCACAACAACAAACTAAAAAATAAATATTACATGATTATATAAATAAATACAGAAAAACATTTGACAAAACCCAATACCCATTCATGATAAAAAAAAAAAAAATTCCCTGCACACTAGGAAGAGAGGGGAACTTCTTCCACTTGATAAGGAACACTACAAAAAAACTACATCTAACATTATATTTTCTGATGAGAAACTAGAATCTTTTTTGCTAAGATCAAGAATAAGGCATGAATATCCCCTGTTACCACTCACTCCCTTTCAGCATCATAGTCTTAGCTAATGCAGTAAAGAAAAGGAAGTAAATAGTGTATAAATTGTGAAGGAAGATATGATTATCTATGTAGAAAATCTGAAAGAACGACTACAAAAACCTCTGGGACTAATATACAACTTATAGCAAGGTTGCAGGATACAAGATTAATATAAAAAAGCCTGTTATTTTCCTATATATCACCAATGAACAACTGGAATTTAAATAAAAAACACAACACTATATTAGCACTACAAAAATGAAACATCCAATATAAATTAGCAAAAATGTATAAGATCTATATGGAAACCTACAAAACTCTGATGAAAGCAATCAAGGAAGAATGAAATAAATGAAGAGATGCTCTACATTCACAGATAGGAAGACTCAATGTTGTCAAGAAGTCAATTCTTCCCAACATGATCTATAGATTCATTGGAATCCCAATTAAAATCCCAGCTAGTTATTTTGTGGATTTTGACAAACCGAATCTAAAGTTTATAGAAAGAGGCAAAAGGCCCAGAATAACTAAGACAGTATTGAAGAAGGCAAACAAAATTGAACATTACCCTATCAGGAACTCAGTTGAATTGGGAGAGAGAACTGAGCTGCCAGGTGTTGGAACAACCAATCAAAGCAACGAGAAGCCAAAATGAAAGTAACAATGAAGCTTTTAATCACTTACTTGTGATAGTATAAACAAAAGACTAGGGGATCCCTGGGTGGCTCAGCGGTTTGGCCCCCGCCTTTGGCCCAGGGCGCGATCCTGGAGTCCCAGGATCGAGTCCCAGGATCGAGTTCCGCGTCGGGCTTCCAGCAGGGAGCCTGCTTCTCCCTCTGCCTGTGTCTCTGCCTCTCTCTCAATCTCTCTGTCTATCATAAATAAATAAATAAATCTTTAAAAAAAAAAAAAAGACTAAAATAGAGAAGATGCCAATTCTCCCTGCATCATTTCCTCCATGAAATGGCATACCAGTTGAAGGTCAGGTGGATCAGCAGAGATACGTGGGTTATCTCACTGCTGAGGCTCTGGTTGCTTTATGGACAGGGGCAGTGGTGGGTGGAGAGAGGAAGGGCTAGGAGTAGAAAATTGCTGGGTACTGAGTCTAAGTAAGGATAAATGTGTTTAAGGTTTCTCACTTGTCCTGACCAATAAGGAGATATCAGCAGAGTCAGCTGAACAAGACCTTTGCCCAAGACCTCAGATAAAGAGACCTAGGAATGAAGTTACTGGGGCGATAGATGTAAATATGTGAAGAGCATGAACATCAGTCCTTCACTGCAATTCCCTTTAGAGATTGTAATACTTTGGCTGTATGCTAAATCTGGTATGAGGGGATGGCTTTTTCCCAGAAGGCCTGTCAGGTAAAGCCTTTGTAATTGCCTTTGGTTGGGCCTGAAAAATTATACTTACATCATGTGATCCAACAGATCTGATAGTGCTGGAGATTTCTCCATGGAGGAAAATGAGTTTGGAGCAAGCTCCAATTGAAGAGTCATGGTGTATATCCTTTTTTTTTTTTTTTCCAAATATTTTATTTATTTATTCATGAGAGACACACACACACAGAGGCAGAGACACAGGCAGAGGGAGAAGCAGGCTCCATGCAGGGAGCCTGATGTGGGACTCCATCCTGGAACTCCAGAATCACGCCCTGGGCCGAAGGCAGGCGCTCAACCACTGAGCCAGCCAGGTGTCCTTATATTCTGGAACAAAGCTGTGTACTTCACCATAAAAAACTATTCTGAAAAATAGGTCCCAGGATGCTACTGGATCTTAGCAAAGATCAAACATCTCACCATGGTACATTAGAGGACCATGCAGCCTGAACTGCGGTTTATCAAATCAACCAAATCATAAAGCTGGGTAGAGGCAGAAATGTCCCATTGTATGTAGAAAGTGATATATTCAGACTCAAGCAAAGCCCAGAGAACTCAAGTATGAATAGATGGTCTAGTCTTTCATGTCACTTATCTCTGCTGCACTGATGACCTCCTGGGGAGTTCCTTATGACCAATTGACAGAAGTCTGATTCACATGTAGGTGGTTCCAATATTGGAACTACCCATAAAAGGATAGCCGCCAACCACATTACAGCACTATTCAAGAATGGCCCTGCATGACATTGGTAAAAGGAAATCTTATTATACCGAGTTGTGAGACCTATGTTTGATTTTTCACTTTATGTGAAAGGAGAGGTAGCCTGAGCTACAGTTATATATCGAACATCTGAGCAGAGCCAAAAGTCTTATTTGGTTGGGGCCTTAAAGGGACCTTAAAAGAGGAGTGCCTGTGTGGCTCAGTTGGTTGAGTGTCTGACTCCTGATTTTAGCTCCTGTCATGATCCCTGGGTCATGATATTGAGCCCCATGTCTGGCTGTGTGCTCAGTAGTGAGTCTGCTTCTCTCCCTCTCTCTCTGCCCCTCCCCTTGCTTGTGCTCTCTCTTGTGTGCGTTCTCTCTCTCTCTCTCTCTCTCTCTCAAATAAATATATCTTTTGATCTTTTTTAAAAAGAGGGGACTTAAAAGAAATGAGAGTGGAAGATGGGTGACATGGAGGCCTGGGTAGATAATATGTGGATGGACATTGTAGGAGTGGACACAACACATGCAGTTTTGTCGTGTCTCACATTAATGCTCACAAGAGAACATGTATCACAGAGGAGGGTCTTGACAATCAAGTACACAGAAAGCCCAGTCCTATGGATTTTAACCAGCCTCTCTGTGCACCGTTCCAGTACTTGACATTGAGCACTTGAAGAAAGTGACAATAGTAGCCAAGATGAAAGCCAAGCATGGCTCCAACAACATGGGATTTCTCTCACCAAGGATGATCTTACTTGCTGCCTTTGCTGGTTGCCAAGCCAGCCAGCAGCAGAGACAGATGCTGAGTTCTAGATAATGGTACCAGCCAGCCACCTGTTGGCAGACTGATTACACTGGACCCCTTCCTCCTTGGTGGGGCCATCAAATTGATTTACTGGAATTAATACATATTCTGAAAATGCTCTGCCTTTCCTGACTGCAGTGTTTCCATTAGGACCATCCCAGAGTTATAGAATTCATTCTCTTAACATATTACTACAACATTGCCTTAGAAAACAGACCCACTCGGTGTCAAAGGAAATGTGAAGATGGGCTCATGAACTTAAGAATCACTGATTTTACCAAGTACCCTATTACCCAGGAGCAGCCATCCAAAACAAAACAAAACAAACAATGAGTGGGAAATATCAGAAAGGGAGACAGAACATAAAGACTCCTAACTCTGGGAAACGAACTAGGGGTGGTGGAAGGGGAGGTGGGCGGGGGGTGGGGGTGACTGGGTGGCGGGCACTGAGGTGGGCACTTGACGGGATGAGCACTGGGTGTTCTATATGTTGGCGAATTGAACACCAATAAAAAATAAATTTATAAAACAAAAACAGCAAAATAGAAATTTTAGCATAGGTGTCAGCTAGAGGACAGCATCTTGTGAGGTTGGGGCTATTTCCTTCAGGATGCAGTATGTATACTGATCTCTGGCCGATATATGGGATTGTGTCCCCCAGAACTAGAATACTCAGGTATAAGAACCAAGACGTAGAAGTAGCTTTTGCCTCTCCTTTCATCATTATCAGTGACTCACTAACGGAATTTGTGTTGCCTGTGTTAGGTCAGAAGTCTTGGTTCCAGGGGTGGGGCAGGTACAATGTTCCACCCAATTGGAAGTTGCGACTAATATTTTGGAGTCACTTTGTGTTCCTCATACTATTGGACAAACAGGTAAAAAAAACAGAGTTAATGTACTGGCTAGGGTAATGAATTCTGATTACCATGTGAAGCTAGAGTTGCTACAGCTTAATGAATGCCGGGATGATTATGTTTGGAACCTTGGGGAGTCAGTGGAATATCTCTTATCCATGCCCAGTGTTAACTGTCAATGGGAAATTATAGTGTCCATAACCCAATAGACTCAAAACAACCCAGCATGGCAACCCACATGGGCCTTAGCATCCCCAGGACCCAGGCCTAACCAATCAGTCCCACAGTTAGCCAGGTTCCTGTTCAATGTAACGTTCCTCACATTTATCCATGTTATTCATTTTTATCCTTGAAAGATCTTTTTCTTGTTATAATATTCTACGGTGGTAACTATTTTTCCTCAGTGCATTGAAGATAATATTCCACTATCTTCTGTTTCCAAGATTTATTGAGAAATCTTTCATTTTTGCTCAAGTCGATCTACTTATTGTTTCTTTGCAGGTAATCTAGTTTACTTGCTGAAGGAGTGGCAGTTCTATGTGGACCCCTGGACTACAGGTGGGAAGCGCATATGCTGTACAGAGGCTTGTAGAAGTAAGTTCTGGTGTACGATGCTCCAGGACACGAGAGGCTGTGTGTAGGCCATACAGGAACGTTGGTTTCCATATCAAGGGGATTGCAAAAAGATGATCACCTGGCCAAGGCTGCAAAGTGATATATGAAATGTGTTGTATGCATGTGGAATTTACTGAATGTCTTCAGGCCCATACCAGCCAACTACCACTTCACACCAGGAACTGCTGGAGAGCCTTTTTTTCCTGCAATATCCCTCCAATACCCTCTACTGAGAAAGTTTAATGTTATGTTCATTTTATTTGTTAATTTTTTAATTTAAATTCTTTTCGTTAATTTATAGTGTATTATTAGTTTCAGAGGTAGAGTTCAGTGATTCATCAGTCTTATATAATACTCACTTCTCATTACATCACATGCCCTCCTTTTTGTCTTTTTTTTTTTTTTTAAGATTTTATTTATTTTGATAGACAGAAAGAGGCAGAGACAGAGGCAGAGAGAGATGCAGTCTCCTTGCGGGGAGCCCGATGCAGTACTTGATCCTGGGACCGCAGGATCACACCCTGAGCCAAAGGCATGTGCTCTACCGCTAAGCCACCCAGGTGTCCCTCATGTGCCCTCCTTAATGTCCACCAACCAGTTACCCCATCCCCACGTTCCTCCAGCAACCCTCAGTTTGTTTCCTATGATTAAGAATCTATTCTGATTTGTCTTCCTCTCTGATTTCATCTTGTTTTAATTTTTATAATCTCTTGCTCTTTATATTTCAAACTTCTTTCATTTCTGGCATAATCGTTGAGAGATAAGACTCTGGAAATTGATCACCTGGACCTAAGTCCCAGCTTCTGTTACCTGAGTAACCTTGGGTAAATCATTTAACCTCTTTGTCACTTAGCTTCCTCATCTATATAAGCAGGGATAATAATATAAATATGTTAGTTTGTAAGTAAGCATGTATTTGTTGATAATGTAAATATATAAGTATGTTTGCTATGAGAAATAAGAATTAATATATATGAAGAATTCAGAATAGTTGGCATCAAAAAAGTATTACAGAAGTATTGGCTACCATTCTTTATTATATATATATATATACACACACTTGAGGTAAAATTCACATAATAGAAAATAAACCAACTCAAAATGTATAATTCAGCAGCATTTAGAACGTTTACAATGTTGTGCATCCATCACCTCTATCTAGTTCCAATTTATTTTTATCACTCAAAAGGAAGACGTCATATCCATTAAGCAGCTACTCCCCAATCTCCACCACTACACCCACATCCCTGGCCTACATCAGTCTTTTTGTCTCTATAGATTTAACTATTCTGAATTATATTATATTCATATAAATGGGATAATGCAATATGTGATTTGTTTGTTTCTTTTCCGAAATGTTTATTTAAAATTTTTTTTTAATTCCAGCATAGTTAATGTAGTATTAAATTAGTTCCGGGTGTACAATATTAGTGATCCAACAATTCTGTACTCAGTGCTCATCATGATAAGTGTATTTTTAATACCCTTCACCTATTTCACTCATTCCCCCACCCACCTACCCTCTGGTAATCATCAATTTGCTCTTCATAGTTAAGAGTCTGTTTTTTGGTTTGTCTCTTCATGGTTATTGCTTTTTGGTTTCTTAAATTCCAAATATGAGTGAAATCATATGGTATTGGTCTTTCTCTGACTGACTTATTTCACCTAGCATTATACTCTTTAGATCCAACCATGTTGTTGTAAATGGTAAGATTTCATTCTTTTTTTATTGATCAGTAACATTCTATTCAATATACACCACTTCTTTATCCATTCATCAGTTGATGGACACGTAGGCTGCTTCTGTAATTTGGCTATTGTAAATAATGTTGCAGTAAACATAAAGGTGCATATATATCTTTTCAAATTAGTGTTTTCGTATTCTTTGGGTAAATACCCAGTAATGGAATTACTGGATCAAATGGCAATTCTACTTTTAATTTTTTGTGGAACCTCTATACTGTCTTCCACAGTGGTTGTACAGTTTGCATTCCTATCAGCCATGCACAGAGTTTCATTTTTCCCACATCCTTGCCAACAATTGTTTCTTTGTTTTTGATTTTTGCCATTCTGACAGGTATGAAGTGATATCTCATTGTAGTGTTGCTTTGCACTTTCTTGATGATTAGTAATGTTAAGCATCTTTCCATATGTCTTTTGGCCATGTATATATATGTCTTCTTTGGATAAATGTCTGTCTGTATTTTCTGCTCATGTTTTAATTCAATTATTTGGGTTCTTTTGGTGTTGAGTTGTATCAGCTCTTTATATATTTTGGATACTAACCCTTTATTGGAAATGTAATTTGCAAGTATCTTCTCCCATTCAGTAAGTTGTCTTTTAGTTTTGTTGATTGTTTCCTTCACTGTGTAGAAGACTTTTGTTTTCTTTTTTGATTTATTTATTTGAGAGAGAGAGACAGAGGGAGAGGAGAGAGAATCCCAAGCAGATTCTGCTCAGTGTGGAGCCTGGTGTAGGGCTTGATCCCATGACCCATGAAATTATGGCCCAAGCCAAAAACAAGAGTTGGTTGCTTTACTGACTGAGCCACCCAGGTGCCTCAGAAGCTTTTAATTTTGATGTAGGTTCCAGTAGTCTATTTTTTTGCTTTTTTTCCCTTGCCTCAGGAGACATATCTAGAAAAATGTTGCTATAGCCGTTGTCAGAGAAATTACTAGCTGTGCTCTCTTCTAGGATTTTTATGATTTTAGGTCTCACATTTAGGTCCTTATTCCATATTGAGCTTATTTTTGTGTATGGTGTAAGAAAGGTGGTCCATTGTCATTCTTTTGCATGCAGTTGTCCAGTTTTCCCAACACCATTTATTGAAGAGATGTCCCTTTCTATTGCATATTCTTGCCCCCTTTATCAAAGATTAATTGACCATGTAATTCTGGGTTTATTTTGGAGCTTTCTGTTCTGTTCTAGTGATCTATTTGTCTGTTTTTGTGCCAGCACCATACTTGTTTTGATTACTATAGCTTTGTAATATAACTTGAAACTGAGAATTGTGATATCTCCAATTTTATTCATTTTTTTCAAGATTGTGACTATTGATGTTGACTATTTGTGGGTCCATATGAATTTTAGGATTGTTTGTTCTAGTTCTGTGAAAAATGCTGTTGGTATTTTGATAGGAATTGCGTTACATCTGGTGATTGCTTTCAATAGTATTTGTTCTTCCAATTCATGAGCAGGAATATCTTTCCATTTGTGTCGTCTTCATTTTCTTTCATCAGTGTTTTATAGTTTTTAGAGTATAGGTCTTTCACTTCCTTTGTTAAGTTTATTCCTACGTACTTTATTTTTTTTTTAATTTTCTTTATTTATTCATGAGAGACACAGAGAGAGAGGCAGAGACATAGGCAGAGGGAGAAGCAGGCTCCCTGCAGGGAGCCCGATGCAGGACTCTATCCCGGGTCTCCAGGATCACGTCCTGGGCCAAAGGTGACACTAAACTGCCGAGCCACCCAGGCTGCCCTCCTAAGTACTTTATTATTTTTGTGCAATTTTAAATGGGGTTGTTCTCGTTATGTCTCTTTCTGCTACTTCGTATCTCTTTCTGCAACAGGTTTCTGTATATTGATTTTGTATCCCATGACCTTACTGAAAGGTCATTTATCAGTTCTAGTAGTTTTTTGGTATAGTCTTTAGGATTTTCTATATATAGTATTATGTCATTTGCAAAGAGTGGAAGTTTTATTTCTTCCTTCTCAATTGGGATGACTTTATTCCTTTTCTGATTGCTGTGGCTATGACTTCCAGCACTATGTTAAATGAAAGTGGTAAAAGTGAACATCCTTGTATTGTTCATGATCTTAGTTGAAAACCTTTCAGTTTTTCATCATTGAAGATGATGTTTGCTGTGGGCCTTTGATGATGTTGCATATACGGCCTTTATTATGATGAAGTATGAATCCCTTTAAACCTTTGTTGAGTGTTTAGCATGAATGGATGTTGTACTTTGTCAAATGCTTTTTCTGCATCTATTGAAATGATCATATGATTTTTATCTTTTCTTTTGTTGATAAAATGTATCACATTGATTGATTTGCAAATATTGAACCACCCTTGCATCCCAGGAATAAATCCGACTTGATGATGGTGAATGATTTTTTTTTAATGTATTATTGGCTTTGGTTTGCTAATATCTTGATGATTTTTACACCTATGCTTATCAAAGATACTGGCCTCTGGTTCTCTTTTTGTAGTGTCTTCATCTGGTTTTGGTATCAGGGTGATGCTGACCTCATAGAATGAATCCAGCTACTTTCTTTCCTCTTTTTGGAGTAGTTTGACAAAAAATAGATCTTAACTCTTTTTAAAATGTTTGGTGGAATTCCCTTGTGAAGCCATCTGGTCCTGTACTTTCATTTGTTGGAAGTTTTTTGATTACTGATTTAATTTCATTGCTGATTATTAGTCTGTTCACATGTTCTATTTCTTCCTGCTTCAGTTTTGGTAGGTTATGTGTTTCTAGGAATTTATCCATTTCTTCTAGGTTATCCAATTTGCTGGCATATAATTTTTCATAATATTCTCTTATTATGCAAATTCTGCTGGAAAATCAGCTGATAGTCTTATAGGGTTTCCCCTGTACATAACTATTTTCTTTTCTCTTGTTGATATTTTAATTCTTTTAAAAAATAAAATTCTATCATAACATTTTGCCATTAAATTTACTATTACTGTTTTGGACCTCATTGGGTTGATTTCGTTGGGGGGCTGTCTGGATCTGGATTCCTGTTTCCTTCCCCTGACTCAGGAAGTTTTCAGCTACTATTTCTTTAAATAAATTTTCTTCCCCTTTTTCTTTCTCTTCTCCTCTGGGATCCTATAATGTGAATGTTATTAGGCTTAATGGTGTTACTAAGTTCCCTCTTTTTTTTTCTTTTTTCTCTCATGTTCAGCTTGATTGCTTTCCATTACACTTTCCTCCAGGTCACTAGTCCATTCTTCTGCCTCCTCTAGTTTAGTTATTTATATCTAGTGTCTTTAAATTTCATTTATTGAATTCTCCATCTCTGATACTCTATGTTTCCTATGTTAAGGGTGTCCCTCAGGTCCTTCACTCTTTTCTCAAGTTCAGTGAGTATCTTTATTACCATTATGTTATATTCTCCATCAGGCCTATTACTTATCTCCATTTAGGTTTTTGCTGTGATTTTGTTCTGTTCTTTCATTTGGGACATATTCCTTTGTCTCCTCATTTTGTCTGTCTGTGTCTGCTTCTACGTATTAGGAAAGTCAGCTATGTCTCCTGCTCTTGAAAGTCGTGGCGTTATGAAGAACAGGTTCTATAGTGCTCTGCAGTGCAATATCCCCTGTTTTTCAGAACCTGGTGTTTCAGGGGTGTCTCCTATGTAAGTTGCATGCACCCTGTTATTGTGGCTGAGCTGCTTTTGCCTTCAGTCCAATTATCTGTAATGGCTCTCTTTGTCTGTTTGGGTCAGGGTTTGGTCTTTTTGTTGTTAGTGAGCCCGTCTGGGGCTGCCTTGGGCTTGAGTCACACCAGGCGTTTGCCAGAGTTGCAGTATACTGATATGGGAAGAGATTTGGAGTGGACAAAAGGTAGATAGTAGAGTGTTGGCAACATGTTGGTTCCTGCAGGTGGCCTATGTGTTTATGGTGGGGAGGAAAGGATGAGTGGAGGGAAATGATGCCCTCCAGCTCCTTTGTTCCTGGAGAAATCTCTCAAAGATCCCTGCCCCTCCAGCACATGCTATGAGATTAGTAAACAAATCTCCCTCCTGTATACTTTTTCAGACTGCTTCCATGATATATCTCTGCGAGATGGTTTGTTGTGCCAACTCTTGAAGGGTTGAGCCTCAGTTTCCTCCTGCCCTCTCAGCTTTCCCACTGGCCTGCTAATTTTTTAAGTTCCAAGCTTTAGGTCTAGCTGATTTTAAGAACTTGTGAAATTCAGCCCTTTGGAGTTTTAAGGCCAAATGTTATGGGGATTCGTCTCCCCAGTGTGGGTCCTCCATGCCTGGGGTGCCTGGTGTGGGTCTGCTCTTCTCTTCTTTCTGTGCCCATGGCATCCCTCCCTCCTGTAGGTCCATTTAGCTCCCAATTGTGTCTCTGTCCTTCCTACCCTCTTTGATTCTGCCAGTCTTCGGGTCATTTTGTGGGTTACTTACACTGATGTGGCTGTTACCTAGCTTTATCCATTGTACATGAGGTACCTTAGGTCCTCCTACTCTGCCATCTTCCTTGGAAGTCAAAATTTGATCTTTCCTGTCTGGCACCTTTCACTTAGTATGTTTTCAAGGTTCATCCACATTGTAGTATGCATCAGTACTACATTCCTTTTTATAGCAAAATAATATGCCATCATACGAATATACCACAATGTTTTCATTCATCCATTGTTTCCACCTTTGGCTATTGTGAATAATGCTATGAACATTCATGTACAAACATTTGTTTGAATTTCTGTTTTCAATTATTTGGAGTATGTATCTAGGAATGGAATTGCTGGGTCATGTAGTAATTCTGTGTTTAACTTTTTAAGGAAATGCCAACCTGCTTTCCATAAAGTCTGCATCATCTTACATTCCCACCAGCAATGTAAAATGGTTCTAATTTCTCCGAGTCCTCACAAACATTTATTTTCCATTAAAAAAAATTATAGCCATCCTATTGGATACAAAGTGGTATCTTATTGTGGTTTGATTTGCATTTCTCTAATAAACAATGGTGTTGAGCATCTTTTTCAAATGCCAGCTGGCCATTTGTAGATCTTTTTTAGAGAGGTATTTTAATCCTTTGCCCATTTTTAAATTGGGTTACTTGTCTTTTTATTGAGTTTTAAAGATTGATATATTCTGCAAACTAGATGCTTATTGGATATATGATTTGCAAATATTTTCTTCCATTCTATAGGTTCTTTTCACTTTCATAGTGTTTTTGGACATACAGAAGTTTATAATTTTGACACATCCAACTTACCTATTTTTCTTTTCATTGCTTTTGCTTTTGGTATCATTTCTATGAATTTATTGCCAAATCCAGACTCATGAAAATTCACTCCTTCTAAGAGTTTTATGGTTGAAGATCTTACATTTAGGACTTTGATCCATTTTCAGTTAATTTTTGCATATAAGGATCCAGATTCATTCTTTTGCATGTGAATATCCAGTTGTCTTAAAACTAATTGCTGAAGAGACTATTCTTTCCCTATTGAAGGGTCTTAGCACCCTTGTTGAAAATAAATTGACTGCAGATGTGTATGGGTTTATTTTTGTATTCTCAGTTCTATTTCCTTGGTCTATATGTTTATCTGTGTGCTATTACCATATTCTTAATTACTGTAGTTTTGCAGTAAATTTTGAAACAGGAAGTATGAGTTCTCAAACTGTTCTTTTTCAAGATTGTTTGGTTCTTTGTGTTCTTTTGCAATTCCCTATGAATTTTAAAATATTTCATTTCTGAAAAAACAGTTATCAGGATTTTGATAGGGATTGCACTGAATATGCTGAGGACCATTGTCATCTTCACAATAATAATTCTTCTAATCCATTAACACAAGATGTCTTTGATGTCTTTCCATTTATTTAGGACTTCTTTAATTTCTTCCAGAAATGTTTTGTAACTTTTAGTGTTAAAGTTTTACACTTCCTTCGTTAAATTTATTCCTATTTTTTGATGTTATTGTAAATGGAATTGTTTTTTTAAATAAAATTTCCGATGTTCATTGCTAGTTATAGAACTGATTCTTGCGATTTTTGTACCCTGCAATTATGCTGAATTCCATTTTTAGCTCTAATAATTTTTAAGTGATTCTTTAGGATTTTCTGTATCATGTCATCTGTGAATATATAGTTTTACTTCTTTCCAATTTTTGATGACCTGATATATTTGAAATTTTTGCAAGTCACACAGCTCCCATTCATGGTGCCATGTTCCTTTGTATACTTTTTTTCTATGTAACTGTGAGCTATTACTGAGTTCCTGCAGAGTATTTGTTTGCTTCTGCCAATACTTGGCTGCTCTGATTTGGAACTATTTTAAAAATTAAATCTTCTAAAAAAATTAAATCTTTCACTTGAGTTTTCTGGGACCACTTATGTAGTAAGATTTAGGGTTGCAAATCTTCACAAAGGCCAAACTATTACTACAGATTCTGAGCGAATATTCTCCTGCCACAGAGCACCAAGTTTCAGGATATGCAGATTCCATTGTATTAGGGAGGGGCTTCTCTTACTTGCCACCACTCTTTGGATGCATTCTGGGCTTCACAAAAATTATAGTTCACTTGGTTTCTCAAGTGTTTCTGAAGTGGAAGTTGGTTTCTGGTTATATTTTCTTTTTGGGCTTCTGGCTTCAATTTGTTTTTGGCTTGTGAGTACTCCTTTCTTGATTACGGACACATTTTTTTAAAAAAATTGTTTTCCCCAGGGTTTTTAGTTGCTTTTGTACAGGAGTTTATCCGGATAAGCATCCATGCTAAGAGAAGCTAAACTGTCCATTTACTGTGATGCTACTTTATGTATGCTTATATTGTTATACTTTTATTAGTAGTCAGAGAATAAAGAAAGTTCCATGCATTACATCAGTCCCCCTTATCTGTGGAGGATACATTCCAAGACCTCCAGTGGATGCCTCAAACTGCTAAAGTACTGAACCCTTTATGTATTTTCCTATACATACATGCCTATGATAGTTTAATTTATAAATTAGGTACAGTAAAATTAACAAAAATAAGCTATCACAATTGTAACAACATACTGTTGTAACAACATAATAAAAGTTATGTGAATGTGGGCTTTCTCTCAAAATCTTATTGCACTGTGCTCACCCTTCTTGTAATAGGAGAGGATGAAATGTCTGTGATGGGAGAAGTGAGGTAAATGTGACATACTTATGCTACCACTGACCTCTTGACAATATAACAGGATGATTTGCTTCTGACCCACAGTTGACCATGGGTAACTTTAGACTGTGGTCAAGGGAGTACTACTGTATAGTTTGTTTTTTGTACTTTTGGAGTTAAACATACAGCAAGGAATATTTTTGGTAAAGTCTGCCATTTAGCTCATGATCAAATATCAAATTCAAGGTGGATAATACTGAATATGCCATGGCACTCCATAATGGCAGGGTTGTTGGTATTTTATGCAGAGTTGAGAAAAACCACTTTAATAGGTTTGACATTTGAATACTTAGAGAGAAAAGGGAGCTATATGGCTTCTGAGATAATTCTAGGTCAAAGGGAACCAAGGGCAGATATCTTAAGGTGAGAGAAAAGTCTGCATGTTCAAATCTCACCAGAGGCCTTGTGTGGCTGAGCTGAGGGACCTGGGGAGCAGTGGAAGTGTACTAGAGAAGTAGAGGTGGTGGGAAAAGTCATTAAAACCTGTAAATCGGGCAGCCCTGGTGGCTCAGCAGTTTAGCGCTGCCTTCGGCCCAGGGCGCGATCCTGGAGACCGGGGATCGAGTCCCACGTCAGGCTCCCGGTGCATGGAGCCTGCTTCTCCCTCTGCCTGTGTCTCTGCTTCTCTCTCTCTGTGTGATTATCATAAATAAAAAAAAAAAATTAAAAAAAATTTTTAAAAAATTAAAAAATAAATAAAAATAAAACCTGCAAATCACTTTAGTATTTCAGCTTTTACTCTGAATGAGATCGGAAACATTCAGGTTTGCATTGATGACATATCTGATGTGGCTTAAAAGGATTATCCTGAGTGGTGTGTGTGGGAGACTGCTGCAAAGTTAAAAGCAAGGAGGACCAGAGGAAGCTGTAGCAGTAATCCGAGAGGGTGATGGAGCTTTATACCATGGTGGCAGCAGTAAAAACAGCGAATAAAGATTAAAGATTCTGAGTAAAAACTAAAAGCAGATCTTAAAGGATTGCTGTTCAATCTGAAAGTGCAAGTGTGAGTAGTCAAGGTTGATGCCTAGCTTTGGGCCAGTCCAACTCAATGGATGTTAGAGGAGGTCAGGGTGTGTGTATCTGTGTGCAGAAACCCAGTAGGTTTTAGACATTTTGAAGGTAGCTTTAGGTAGCAGGTGAATAAAGAATAAGCTACACAGTTTAGGCAAGATAGCTGGGACGCCAGAGGACAATGGTTAACCATATTCTTAAGCAATTAGGGCATGAAACTCCATTGTTTGGTCTTACTTGACATTATTCAATTTTGATATACCAACAAGGAAGGTATAGAGGTTAAGAGGCTCAGACAATAGTATGTAAAATGAACATGAGTTATTCAAAAAACCATTTTCAGTACAGGGAAACGTGAGTTTCATCCAGAAATAGTGTACAATTTGGGATGATTTAACGGACAATGGAACCTTAACTAAAATTCCACGTTAAAAGAGCAATTACTAGAAATAGCAAGCCAGAGTTAAGAATCATTTAAAAAAAAAAAATTCTTCAAAATGAGGCAAGAAAGGACCAAATAGTTCTAGAGTGCAGGAAAGAATGCAAAATTGTGTTAATTACTGGGGACCTAAAGAAAACAAGATTATCCTAGGCTTTCCGATCTTTTACAAAGTTCCTCCATAAATTTTTGGGGGGTTGGGCGTGTAGAGGTGGTCATTCTTAAATCCTGTTTCCAAATCACAATTTTTGTATTACTTTGGGAGTGTTGAAAACTTTAATAGCTACTTTCAGATGTTTATTATATGCTAAATCCAGTGAACACTGCAAACACCCTCATTATGAAAACTTACCTTTTCACTATAAAAACAAACAAAAAAACACAAAAAACCCACCTAAACAATTTTCTAAGGCCAAAGAATGAGACCAGTGTTCAAATCCTTGCTTAGCTATCTAACCAACACTTTAGCAGACTTTTGTACCTGGTAACCCTTTAAATACTACTTGGCCATTGGTTGAATTATACATACACAGTTAAGTCCTTGTTATAAATTTGAAGGTCCTCGCTAGACAATCAAATTAGTTAAGTAAATGTGTAAAACAACTTATTTGTAATTCAAAGTGCTATAAATTTTATTTGGGCATCCAACGGAGGTTCCCTTATTCCTATGAAACAGCAAGAGGTGTCAAATAGCTTTTGGGCCCAAGAACTGCTGCTGTGGGCTATTAGATCTAGGAGCAGACTTCAGAATCATTTAGATGGCTTTTAAAAGGAGACTGCTGGGTTTCTCAAGTTTATCAGTAGACCTGGAGTGTGGTTTGGTATTTTCCATGTTAAAGAACTTCCCAAATGATAAGGATTATTAACTAGTCTTGGAACCACACTTTGAGAACCAGTCTTCTTTATAGACCACTGTTTTATAACTACTATTTTAAGAAGTTCAAAATAGAACTCACACACAGTATTAAGTGTGGATTTCATGTTAGCTGGAATTACTGAGACCAAAGTGTCTTTAAACACAGACTTTAATGGTAACAATTCCTTTAAGCTCAATTAACCTTAGCTATTACAAGTGTTATGCAGATGTCACTATTAAGACAATATTTAGTGACTTGTACTGGTTTCCTCATAAAAGACAAATTCACTTAAAAGTGTAATCAACAATCATTTTAACAGTTTTGTTATGCCAACACAAAACACGGCTAATTTGAGTCACCTCCAAAATCACTAACACAGCATGATCAGTAACTGAAGCATATCTTAACTAAGCCATTAAAAAATAAAAGTGAGTGTTTCACTACCCCTGAGACCACTAGTTAGCTGTGGTTCATACTTTAAAAAATTGTGAGTACACCCACACAAGAAAGCAAACTAACAAGCTTTTAAAAAAAATCTAGTATCACATTGCAAACTTGCCCAGGAAAAATTAGTTAAAATATAATGTACTATTAACAGGTCAGCTGGACTATAATTCTTAGATCGAAACTCAGTATTAAAAATGACTTTATGCATTAAAAGATATATTTAAGAACCAAAATCAATTTTTAATCTTTTAATATGCATCCAGCCCTACACATGGCACTAGTAATGTATATATGGGGGGAAAGGGCAAATTCTTGGATTCTTTTGAAGGTTTCATTGGAGATGATCTCAAGTCCAGTGTCCATACATTCAAAAATGTTGGTTTTCCAGGTACTTTACTGTTCTCTTAAACCTGGAGAAGCCTTTATGGCTTATTCCCTTAAGTGACATAAGAAATGTAGAAAGCATCAAATCAAAGATACAGAGACTGGACACATCTAGTAATTATTATGACAATCAATGGTTTAAGTATTCATAGAGATGACTTAAAAGTTGTCTATGGCTAAAAAAAAAAAAATCAACTTGAAAGTCAATTAGGAATTCAGAAGCTGACAAACTGTTTATTCACGGCTGGCTTTCAAAGATAGGCCTACTAAAGCTATTATTTTGAGTATAGAATCAGAAGTAATTATTTTGAAAATAAAGCAAAAGAACAGTATTTCTTACCTTAAGATTACTAATTTCTCATTTGTAATTTGAATCCAAAATAGCTTTAACAGTATGATGTCTACCTTTAAAGAGTAGTTTTTTAAGTAAAAGAGGAAATGAAAAAAATTCACTCATTGGAAAATTGTATAGCTGGGTTGATATTTCTCAATGAAATGCTTAAATTACAGAATTAACAAAGTCAGAACATCTTCGGAAGGCATGCATTTCACTTGCAGTTTAGAGAAAAACCTTAAGTCAATAAACCATGTCCGAACTACGTATTAAAATGTTTATAAAAAAAAAAAATCAAGCTTTAACATTTATTTTATATCTAGCTTTCCACATCTGTGTGCAGACAAGGAGTAAGATTGCACGTTAAGTGTAATAAGCAGTGCAAAATGTGTAAGTGGAGAAAAGTCACAGATGTGCTAGAAATCAAATACAAGATTTTAAGAAAGCAATGGACAAATCAAAAGAACTAGAAAAAAAAGAAGTAAAACTAACAGGATCAGGAAGGGTGAAGAATGATAATGCCCTTGTTACTACAGAAGTTAAATTAGTGGCACAGATAGCACTTATCAAACAAAAAATAATCCAATAGCATTAACTTTTATTCATTCATGTTAAGTAACCTGAAATGATATCTGTTGCATTTAAATGCTCATTAATGTAAATGGCTGAACAAATCCATTTCAATGGATATTCAATATCCCACATAGGTAAGTCACTTCAACACAGCCTCATGACAACTCCCACACCAAAACAGTACTTTATTTTTTGAATTTTGACTCATTATTACTCCCATGTTATGGTTTTCTCAGCTGTCAAGTGTACAAGGTGAAGAAAGAATTTAATAAGATGGGGGGTTGCACCTGGTAAATAAATTTCTTAAACTCCATATACATGTTTCAAAGCTGCTGGGTCCCAAGTCCATCTATGAACTCCAGGGCTGCAGTATCATGTGCAGCATACTAAAAGCTACACTATCCGAATAGCTTATTAATTCTGCATAAATCAGGTCAATCAATGTGTCAACCTGTAACAGACTGTGCACTTTTAACTGAACATGGCAAAATATTCACTCTTTTGAACTTTACATCATCATTTGATGTCAAACAATGAAGCAAATCCCAACAGTATATACAAAAACAGCTTTGCATTTACAAAAGATTGTTTCCCATACTGATTAATTCAGGCAGCTAACTCATTGGTTTATGCAACTTTATTGAAGAAAAATAAATCAATTACTAGCAGAGCTATTAGTTGATCACTCATCCATTGACAACTTTGCATCATTTATTCAGTGCTATATTAAACAGTGTATTGGAAGATAGATTAACTAATAGCTCCAAGCCTCCTAACAATTTAAATGAGAATTACAAAATGTTTGAGACCCTATTTTGGAATACAAAGGGTGTTTGACTTCCAATTTCCATTCTCTGTAGAACAAGAACAGGTCATTCCTTTATTGACATGCATAAAATACATCACATTTTCTGTTCTGCTGATGCTATAAATTCAATACCAATTCTCCAGCCACATCAGTTATGAGCATAAAGTATATCATGTAACCTCAAATCTCTAACAGTGGAAGGCTTAAAAAAAAAAAAATCTGGATGCTAGAATAATGCTGCTTCCTTTGATGTGACAACTGAGCATCCATCTCCCTCCCCCTCAGATGATTTCTTCAGCATGTTAGAGCAGTGAGGAATGGTTTTAGTCTCATAACCAAGTTAGAGTGAAGACATTGGCCACATAATACACATGCTCCATTTTTAAAAAAATTCTGAATCTTGGGCAACTGTTCTCTTGTAACTACTTTACAGTTTCTAAAAGCAGTTATTGTCCAAAGCTGGAAGAACTTAAGTCTTCTCAGATGAGCATGTGAATGAATGGAGGGAGGTAAACAAAAAATAAAATTAAAAAAGATGAGGTCTGATAGGGGAGCAGCCGGATAAGAAAATCAAAAAAGGAACAGTAATTTAAAGTTTATTCCAGCTATAATGCAGGTTATTCTGACTTTAAGGTAGCATCACATGGCATACTTCTGAGTCCATTCCCGAGATATTCTGTTGTACCTGTAAATAAAGAAGATGTTATTTAAAAAGTCAAAGAATTCTTAATACTTAAAAATATTTCAATTTTACCTCCAGACTCATCATGGAGTCATCTCTCATGGTTATGATTAGAATTAAGCCAACAGGGAGAAAAAGCATTGGTATTCAAAGCAATGTGGGAAATGGAAATCTTAATGCTTCCAATGCAATGTTCTAATACACTGAAAGTTTAAGTATTAATAAACACAATCAAGTGGCACTGAGATTGGGGAGACTAACAAAAATTAGATCCTTTCTCTCCCCTACCACTGAGTTAAATGTTCTATTAGAGATTCTCTAATTAGTATCATTCTAACAAATTTTAACATTAAAAAAATTATTTTACAGTTCATCATGGATTTATGTCAGAATAGCACACACATTCTGTAACCTATAGAAATTTCCACCAAAGCTGGAACTAAACAATTTAATCTGAATCCTAGACCTTGAGAAATTACTAGCCTTGCGTAATACCAGGAAATACCTCTGAGATTTAAGCACAGGTAGAAGATTAGACACTGGGGAGGATGAAAAAAAGGAAATTTCAAGAGGGATGTGGGTGTGACTGGTATGTATGTGTTAATTATAACACTTATGTGTTACTTTTAGAAAGGGTGGTTACTGGAACAAGCCTCACTTGAGACCTGATGAACGGGAATCTCTACTAGGAGTATAACATGGGGGCATCTGTTTAGAAAGATCAACAGATAATTCACACATAAGCAAGGTTATTTATTACTGAGGAACATCACTAATATTGAGAAAGACTATCATTTTCTTCCTGTATTATATCCATGACATAGGCTACTTACCAAACAAAAAATATAGTGATAACTTTAAGAAATGAATATACATCAAAGGGCAGCGGAAGAGAACTTTTAGATTTGTATTTCCAGTTTAAACTTTCTAAAACATTAACTAGCTTCATTTCAAACCAAGAACCAACCATGGTTCGACCACATTTCTAAACTTTGGCATACAGTTCTCTCTACCATTCATGGTTACCTCATTTAAGGACACCCTCTCAAAAAGCCAGCACTTTAAAACAAAGGTTTCATTTAGCATACAGAGAGCCACAAAATATAGCTGGTATTAATGCATGCTTGTCAGTAATCAACATTTAGTTTAGATGCTGAGAGGCTTTATTAAATGTGTTTTTCCCTTACATTATTATTTCTTGGCCAAATCTGAACTAAATCACATTCCATATAGTACTGGTATAAAGGTTAAAACATAACAAATTTAAAATGTAATACCATTGTAATTTGAGAAAGATACTACTTATTAAACTTTAATTTCTTACTAGTGCTATATTTAACTGTTTTGCCATGCAAAAATACTCAAGAGCAATAATGACTACTTGGTATACTTTCACGCTAAACAGAGATCAAGCAGTTAAATGTACAGTTTTCAAAAAACTGTCCCATGTTACCTTTTTGTTAGTTAATACAGTGCCTTAAAGCATGCAGCACTCAAGTGCTGGCAGTACCATGAATAAGCGCACCATAGAGTGCAGATCCTCTTACCCTACAACATAGCGTATTTCTCTGTCCACTCTCTTGCTAACCTATTGTACCTAATTGAACAAGTACACTTAGCATTAATTATAACATACAACAAAGTTATAATGGTTGAAGTCGTACATAAAGATAATTCAAATATTTGAGAAATTTAGACCAAATTTTTATAGCAGTACCAGTATTTATTTCACAAACATAACTGGAGTAAAGAAAACTTTGCTTTCTTCCCAAAAACTTGTAAGTGACAAAGCCCTGAACATGTTAGAAAAATAAAATTTTAGAGGGGCTATTCACTGTCACATAAACGAAAACTTATTTTTTTAAAAATCCCATTTCAAAAAGTATCTTTCTGTACATCTTAACTATTATCTTACCAGAAATAAATCCTCAAATCTTCTTGGCATTGCCACAACTTACAACAGAGTGTAAGCCTAGCTCATTAAGAAAAACCACACTCTTTATGTTCCTTAAACTACTACATACTTACTTATCTCTGTCTGTTTTATAGATCCGTGCAATCTCTGGCACTAGGGGGTCATCTGGGTTTGGATCACATAGCAGTGAACAAATGGATAAAAGAACTGCAAAATAAAAAATATAAATAAATAAATAAAATAAAAGCCTGTTACCCAGCCAGCATTGGGCATTTAGATAAATAAAAATGTATCTAAAAACATCTATTAAAAGCCTCAACCCTCAAAAGATTTTTTATTAGTTTATAACTTAATGTCAATGGGACAAAGCTCTGTAGAGATTTGCTCACAGAAGACAAACTCCTGATAAGTAAGGAATGCTAGAAATAGAGCTTTGTTGGATCTAGTACTGACCACCTATAAAAAACAAACTCAGGAGTTCTGACATTTTCAAATGATGCTCTATTAGTTTATCCTTTTTAAAAAGTGGTATTAGAATTTAAGTAACTGGAGTTTCTTGGTACTTTGAGAGGAGGAAAAATCTAGCAAAGAATATGCAGGCAACATTAATGCAATATTATTTTCAGATGTTAGGCCTGATGAAAAATCCACTCTCAGGGAGCTTGGCTATGACTACTGATCTTGGGAGTTGTGTGTGCAAATCCCATGTTGGGAGTAGCAATTACTTAAATAAAGATGTATTTAAAAATTCATTCTCTGCCCTGCTCTCCAGAGTTACACAAAAATTCCAACTGCTCCACTGTTTTGTCTCCTTGAATTTATAAAATAACAGTATTAGTTAAATGAATGCTGAGATCCATCTCTATTACTAATTGAGCCTTCTCAACTCTAGTTCTTAGTCTGACCTGTTTAATATATAAACTTGGAAGATACCAAGCATTCCAGAGCATGTATCTAATTCATTTTGTATGCCTGTTATGTGCCACACACTGCAAAAGTGTTAACAAAGACTGGTCATGAAAATCTTCAAAGATAACAGTACCATATAAAATAGTAGTAACATAATATATTACAGCAAATATAATTTTAAACCCAAAGGCAGGAGGGCACACATATAAAATGCAACCCATATTTAACAGAAACCTAGTGCTGAGCTGTATTCCCAACAATCATAAACTTGGAATCTAGTATTAAGATATTCTTGATCCTGTATTTGTAGAGTATCTGTAATGTATCTGGTGTTAAGAGAGCTTGAGTTGCAAGGGAAATAGAATGTATCCCAAGAAGGTGAAAAATATCTAAAATTATGTCACGCTTGAAATTACAGCACCATACACCAAAACGGATTTTTCTTCTCCAGAAGACTTCAGATTCGTTTTACAAATACGTGAAACACTAGTCTGTTTTTTTTTGTTGTTGTTTTTTTAGCAACATTAAAAAAAACTCATTTTTTTGTTTGAATGCTAAGTCAACAACAAAAATCAAAATTTACGGGAAGGCAGACTTCCTTCAACTATGCAGTTTTGTGGTAGGGGATTATTTTTGGGGGGTGGGGTGGGGAAAAAGTAACACCACCATAGTCCTTCAAACCGGAGAAAGAACTCTATCTGGGATATTCTATCTGGGATATTCATGTGGAGACTGGACAACCTATTAGAGTGGTCACATAACAGGCCCTTATTAAAAAATACTGTAATAAACACACAAGAAAGCAAAATCAGAATATTCCTAGAATGGAAACCAAGATTTAAAAGCTCTATTAACTTTGCATATACCATTTTATAAAACGCAGCCAGTGAGATGTGAGTGGCCTAGGATTGGAAACTACTACTGAAATCTATTCAAGAAACTTTATTATTTGCAAATAATGCCTATATCCCATTTTGAATTTTAATGTTTCCCCCATCTTTAATCAATATGGCTGAAAGAGCAAAAATAATTTTTTTCTTCTCTACCTCTTACCAAAATGTTGGTATATGGAGGTTAAGTAGGCCCCAAAATAAAACTCCATTAAAAAATGAGAGCAGCTCAAGACTTTCTCTAAAAGTATTTTACCTTTAGAAATAGTTAAAGCAGGAGACCACTGTGATCTTAGAATATCGAGACAAATGCTGCCATTACTGTTAATATTTGGATGATAAATTCTTGTTGTAAATGCAACCTAAAATAAATTAAAAAAAAAAAAAAAAAAAAAAAAGCTTTTAGGTATTTTTCCAAAGTAAAAATAAAAGCATCCTAATCTGAAATAGAAGACTTTTAAAGCAAGGCTTAAAATACTGTCACACAAACACAAAATCAAAAGGCTGAAACCTATTTGTACACAAAAAGACTAAAAATTACAGAAAGTGGTTTGTATATTCTGATCAAGATATTTCAGGGGCTCCCTTTAATTAAAATAGAAAATATAACTTTGAAGCAAAAATTTTATTATCATGATATGGTGGGATATTCTGAAGGTTAACTTTGGCTTTACCATGTAATAATGTCAAAAAGAACACCATGAAAGGTAGTCAACATTAAAAAATAAAGGAACTTCAGAATGTAAACCAAACTTACAGATCAACGTATTTAGGGTATCAAGTTACAAAGTTATGTGTGTTAGTCTGCATTTCCACTGTACATAAAATACAAATGTGAATGATCACCAAAAGTGTTTCACTTAAAGTAGCCGTTATACTGCACCTATAACAGGACTGCAAAAATGGCTGAAGTGCCAATGTTTTTTTTTTAAAAAAGATTGATTGATTGATTGATTCATTCATTCATTCATTCATGACAGACACAGAAAGAATGAGAAGCAGAGACACAGGCAGAGGGAGAAGCAGGCTCCATGCAGGGAGCCCAACACGTGGGAATGGGTCTCCAGGATCATGCCCTGGGCCGAAGGCAGCGCTAAATCCCTGGGCCACTGGAGCTGCCCCAATGTTGTTTTTCTGTTGTTATTCATATAGGTTGGATTTGTTAATTGCTCTGGACAGTCAAGGACCATATGCTTTTAATAACTGTAAACCAGTCCCCTCCATGCATTAAACTCTAAGTTTTGTTACATTTATTGTTATATATGCAAACATAAACCCCTGAAAAATAACCCATCTAAACCCCAACAAACAGCATAGACTGCAGCAATATTGGCAAATACACACGTAACTAAATACCTGAAGCCTACTATTGCAAAGGTTAAGAAAAATCTATATGAGCATAACAGGAAAAACATTTTTTTTTCCCCACATAATGTATCACAACCTTGCATCAATGAGGGATAAGTCTGTTCTTATCTGGATTTACAAAGTTCAAATCCAGGTCTAACTGCTCTCTTAACTAGAGGTTAAAAGTCAGCATTCTGTATTGGTGACTCAATACACATATTTTTAACTTAATTATTCTTATTCACTACAGATACCCCAATTTAGCATTAATTATGTAGAACCTTGATTTCTAACTATACTCCTTTGAAATAAAGCACACATCTATACTAATGGATTTTGGTGAATACTTGCCTTAGGTGGTTTGAAGGGGTAGTCTGTAGGAAAATGAATTGTCAAAAAGAATACACCGCCTTGATATGGGCTGTCATTCTGTGAAAAGAAAAATTTGCTTAACTCTGATTTAAAATATCACTGCGAAATAACCCATGTAACATTTCTATTTCCTAAGCATTTCTCGAACATGAACCAAAATTACCTGTTTATACTGCAATAAAGAGTATAAATTATTCCACAGTTCAGTTCGTATTACTAAACTACACAATCAAAATTTACTATAGAACAATGAACCCTTACTTTTACTTAGATCCAATTTTATGTAAGTCATCAAAGAATTGAAAAATTAACCAGAAACTCAAGTGTTCTAGATCTTGATTTTCACAGAGGAAAGTATACTTTGTAATAACGTCTATATATGGCATATCAAACTTGAATTTTAAAATAAGGTCTTATATTTATTTCTTCTGATGATAACCACATACACATATATGGGCTTTGTACTTAAAACACACCCACTCTGATGATCACTTTGGCAAACCAAAATGTTAGCTATTGCAGGTTAACCTTTAACTATCTTCACAGGAGAAGCAAAACAGAAACAAAACAGGTTTTTAACAAAAGTTTAATTCCCAAATAGCTCATCAAAAATTCTCAGTTTTTGAAAGTTTATTTTTTAAATATTGTCTACACACAACATGGGGCTCAAATTCCTGATTCTAAAATTGAGTCACAAGCTTTTCCAACCCAATCAGCCAGGAACTTCTCAAAATTCTCATTTAAAACCATGATTTTGGGATCCCTGGGTGGCGCAGCGGTTTGACGCCTGCCTTTGGCCCGGGGCGCGATCCTGGAGACCCGGGATCGAGTCCCACGTCTGGCTCCCGGTGCATGGAGCCTGCTTCTCCCTCTGCCTGTGTCTCTGCCTCTCTCTCTGTGACTATCATTAATTAAAAAAAAAAAAAAAAAAATTAAAAAAAAAAAAGATTAAAACCATGATTTTTTTTTTTTTTTTTAAAGATCTGAGAGAGAGAGAACAGGAGGGAAGGACAGAGGGAGAGTCTTAAACAGACTCTGCTGAACACGGAACCTGACTTCGGGTTCAATTCCAGGTCCCTGAGGTCACAACCTGAACTGAAACCAAGATTTGGATGCTTAACTGTGTCCCCCAAGGGACCCCCGAAACCATGGAATATTTTTCTTCAAAAGCATACTGAATTTTCCACAACAAATCAATACACAGGATTACTAGATCTGGAAAACAACATATAACATTTTCTCTTCCACTTCAACAGAAAAATAGAAATTTTCAGGCTATAGCACCACTCTTCCTCCTTTGTTGATTATAATTGGAGTATGAAGAACTCTCTTAAATATCACACAAAGTTAGTATGAAGTAGCATTTGGAAAACACTACTTGCTAGAATCTTACATTTTACCAGGAAAAAGACAGAATTGTGTTCCCATTTTACGGATAAATAAAAATGGGACTTGAAGGAAAAACTTAGGTGGTAGAAGACAGAACCAAGATTGAAACCAGGGCTTTTAAAAACATTTTTTTAAAAAAGAGTTTGAGAGAAAGAGACAGCACACAGAGGAGGAAGGGGCAGAAGGAGAGGGAGA
Source organism: Canis lupus baileyi (assembly GCF_048164855.1). NCBI lineage: Eukaryota > Metazoa > Chordata > Mammalia > Carnivora > Canidae > Canis > Canis lupus. The sequence goes on from NC_132870.1 coordinate 24,283,757, forward strand.
GGGAGAGGGAGAAGCAGACTCCCTGCCAAGCAGGGAGCCCGTTGCAGGGCTCAGTCACAGAACCCTGGGATCATGAACTGAGTCCAAGGCAGATGCTTAACCAACTAAGCCACCCAAGTGCCCCCAAATCCAGGTCTTATAAAGATCACTGGTCAACATGGATTAGAGAGTGATGACAAAGGACAGTGACCTTGTCAAAAACTTTCACCTTAAAGTTGAAGAAAATATGAAAACTGCCTATGGATATGCAAAGAAGCCACCTGACAAGGTCTTTGAAAATGTATAGTAACTGAGTTATTACCAACATCCATTTCTCTACATTCAAGAGAGTATGTGTGTAGTGCTAACATGAGCCTTTGACAATGCCCATTCTGGTATCAGCCAAGTAAAAATGTTTTCAGATCTGAAACTTTAAAATATAGCTCATTTAATTCCCAGCCCTTTGTAAAATAGTTTAATAACAGTTGAATTAATCTAACTTCATTCTATAGACCAGGCACATATAAAGGATATAGAGAACAATTTATCTTGATGGGATAATTAACATTCTGGTAAAGAGACATGAAATAAAATGTTGCAAGTAAGAAAAATGAACAGGAGATACCTGCAACTTGAAGGAAAAATGTCAATTTACTGATAAAGTTCAAAGAAACATTCAACTAGTATAATCTGAGTCCTTTTTACTCCAAAGCTCTTTCTTTTCCTATTGTCTAAAAACTTTAATTCAAAAAACAACACTGAAAAGTAGGATATTAAAAGTACAGAAAAAAACAAAGCACAGAATATGATCTAAATTTATTAGATTAGCATTATCTTTGTTAACAGCTACATTGACTAGCAATAGATGCTTCAAATGGCATATGCTTTTACAAAATAAACTAATATGGAAAATGTACAATGTACAATAAACAAGTTTAGGGTAATTTTAAAGTGAAAGTTTTTATAAAACCAAATCATGAAGTTCTAAGTTTACATTCCAAGTTTCATATAATCGCAAGTGCTGTATTGGACGGCTTCTGAATAAAGGCAATCTAATGGTAAGATTTAGTTTTTATTTTTTTTTAAAGATTTATTCATTTGACAGAGCAAGAGAGCACAGGCAGGAAGAGAAGCAGAATTCTCACTGAACATGGAGCCCAACGTGGGGTTCGATCCCAGGATTCTGGGATCATGACTTGAGCTGAAGGCATGTGCATAGGACTAAGCCACCCAAGCACCAGGCCCCTAATGCTAAGATTTAGGGAAAGTCAAATTTCCTTTTTTTTTTTTTTTAAAGATTTTATTTATTTATTCATTCATGAGAGAGAGAGAGAGAGAGAGGGAGAAAGCAGGCTCCACTCCATGCAGGGGGCCTAATGTGGGACTCAATCCCAGGACTCCAGGATCACGCCCTGGACCGAAGGCAAGTGGTCAACCGCTGAGCCACCCAGTTGTCTTGCCAAATTTCATTTGTTCAAAAAAAGAACATACAGAAGGAACAATTCAACCCTACATTCTTTCAACTCAGAGGAAAAGCTGGTAAAAATCACAAAATCCTGAGGTAACCGAACTATTATATCTAAAAATTGAGGCTCTGTATCAAATTTACTATAAATTGAAAGCAGAACTCTGGTGGCTCAGTGATTTAGCACTGCCTTCGGCCCAGGGCATGATCCTGCAGACCCAGGATCAAGTTCCACGTCGGGCTCCCTACGTGGAGCTTGCTTCTCCATCTGTGTCTCTCTGCCTCTCCTGAATAAATAAAAAATCTTAAAAAAAAAAAAAAAATTGAAAGCAAACAAAATAAAGCAAAAAGGAATACTTTGATCAGTCAGTTGACCCAAATCTTAGAAATCCAGAATTTTATTAGATCTCTTCTTTAGAAACCTTCTACACCCTGGTTTTAACTCCCATCAATCCAAAGTCACTCCTTCTCAGTGTCTGTACTCCTCCCCCAGGGCAACCATTAAGTTGCCCAGATCCATCTTCTGCTTTTATCTCCTGACCCATACTTATTTTGGCAACTCTTTAATTTTTCTTTAGTATAGTTATTAGTTCCAAGACATATATATTCAAATGCCTATAAATATTTATTTCTGGATGTTTCCTGTGTCCAAAACACAAACCACAAACTCTTCATTAATCAAAGTAGTTATTAATCTTAAAGACCCTTAAAGTTTCTTGAACTAGCTAGCTTCCTTCCTCTCCTTTATGCCCACTGCCACTACTCTGCGTTCAAGATCTTACCAGTTTTTGTTTATAATTACGGCAATGTCTTACTTCTGGTATTCCTTCCTTCACTCTTTCTCTTCTCATTTATCCCCTGCCCCAATGCTGAAATTATCGTAAAATACAAGTTACACCCCTGCTTGAAATCTAGTACAGCTTTCAAGATAAACTGCAAACTCCTAAGGACACAAGGTGCTTTATGATCTCTTTCCCACTAAATACAGTTGGTCTCATCTTCCACCTCGTCTCCTGTATATGTTCTCTTTACTGCACTTAAAATATTTCACACCTCTTTTTTCTATTATTTCTTTCTTCTAACTTGAAATATTCTTATCTGCATCCTTATCTTCTTCATCTCTAGGACCCTACCTATACTGTAGGATCCATCTCAAGCTTACATGTCCTTAAAAAAGATAATACTGCCTTTCCTTTAGTTCAAAATCCTGTTGTCCTTCTTTTATACCTTTCCGTGCACAGTTATACTATTCAACATGCTTGTAACTTATTTACTTTTATTTCCCTCTTCCTCTAGACTACAAAGTTCCTTAAAAAGGGAAGAGTTTGGGATCCCTGGGTGGCGCAGCAGTTTACCGCCTGCCTTTGGCCCAGGGTGCGATCCTGGAGACCCGGGATCGGATCCCACGTCAGGCTCCCAGTGCACGGAGCCTGCTTCTCTCTCTGCCTGTATCTCTGCCTCTCTCTGTCTCTCTCTCTCTCTCTGTGTGACTATCATAAATAAATAAAAATTAAAAAAAAAAAATAAGGGAAGAGTTTTCACGGATCATTAGCCTTTATAGGAACTGACAATACATTTAAAATTAGTTGAAAAAATAACCCTTATGGACCAATAAGACAATACCTATGAACCAGTTAGTTGACTTCAGATGGTTTTTGCAGCTGATTCTGCTCAGACCAAGGCCTAAGGTTACATTGTATTACCCTCAAAATGGTACTTTCTACTATGGCTGTATCATAGTATCAGTGTGGTTCTCCTAATAATTTCAAAATATTTTCCTGCTAGCTCCATCTCCAACTGAAGAAAAATCAAGTGTATAAATATCAGGTAAGGAGTTAATTTCTAATTGCATCGTTAATGGGAACTGCCCTTAATACAAAAAAACAAAATCATAAAAACCAAAGCTTAAAAACCATATAACCAGCAATGCTATCAATTCCTTCAAAGGTTTAGTTTAGTATTTGTGCTTCCAAAGTATCCTACCTTCAGAAAGAATAAGTCAGTTCAAATAGTTATTAGAAAGAAGCATTTCTGCCTCATAAACTTAATGATTAAGAATATTTCCAGACTACAGTACACTAAATTCAATAGTTAACTCTGTATTAAAACAAATTAGATGCTCCATTTCTTAGTCAGGAACCTTTACTTATGTGGCACTACCAATCACTTTTACTGACCTAGAAGAAGTACTCCAAAGCAAAAGTACGTTTGTAACCATTTATTCTTTCAGCAAATGTGCAAATATATGTGTTGTTATACCACCAATGGCCCTATGTTTTAGCTCATTTATCTGCATGTCACTTACTAACAAAATAAAGCAATTATTTATCTAATTGAACTGTGATATTTTATCATAAAAATGCGATCAAAAGCCAAAATAAGAATATGAGGTATTTCATTGATGACTCTATAAGTAAGGGTAATTGTTAACTACTTGCAAGTTCACATCTAAACAGGTGCTTACTTAAATACAGTTTTTGCTTTTGTTAATCAGAATATTTAAGTAGTTCTGATAATCAAGTATTTGTTTTTAAAAGCAGAAAACGGTCATTCACAGTTGCTAAAAAAATTTACAAGGAATAGCTATAATCTGAAATAGGTATAAAACAAGTGAAAAATGTTTTCTGAAAATAAAAGCAAACTAAGTAAACAGTTACAAAAAGGTCAGGATAAGCAATCTCCTTTTTATTCTCAGGAAAATTGCTAGCATAAACTACTTACTTATACTTCACTTTCATTTACTGTAAGTATATTCCTTACCTTTTGAAAAGACAGTTCAAAAAAACCGTGAAGTCTCAAAGTCCAGCAGGAAAACATCACACTGGTTTCAAAGAGTTGGTTTATTATGCCCAATTAGAAATCTTGATTACCAACTCTTTAGTGCTTAACACCGACAACTAATTTTTTATAAATAAGGCCATCTTGAAAGCACCCTCTGGATCGAAGATGAGCTTTTACTTGGTAGAAATACTAAGGTATTTTACTGAGTACTCTGCTTTGAAAATTGGTAATCTATGAGAAAATTCTAAAAACTATAAATCTAAGTGCCTACAGAAACTAGGTAGGCAAAATTAAGTTGATAGGAATACTATGAGACACAGACTCCATATAAAAAAGGGAGGTAGTTGCTACTCCACCCCAAGCCATTATTGCAGTGCAATGAAGGCCTGGTAGAGGTTTTTATGTGAAGACTGCCAACTTTTAGAATGTTCTGGGGACCAAACTGGGTAAAAGCCACACTAACTATGTGCATTTAAAAGAAGTAACAATTTTGCTACCCAATAATAAAAGGAAGCATTTTTAAAGCAAAATAAAATTTACCACAGCTAAATATCACCCCACTCTACCACCATCACCAAGTTTAACTTAACTGGATTCACAATCTCCTTACCTTTAGGTCCTAACATTTCATAATTACTCTAACTCATCCCTGCTATGATTTCCCATAAAATTTCTCCTACTAAGTGCTTCATTCATGTATCACTTACTTCCCACTTTATCACTGTTTTAATTGCCTGTATTTCCCAGTAGATTTTTAAGTTCCCTAAAGAATGAGAGGGATCATATCTATCCTTAATGGCTGACAACACAGTGGGGTAATCACACTAAGATAGAAAAAAAGATTAGTTATCAAAATCTGAACTACGAAATAAATACTTATTGATCCAACTCATTAACTGGCTAACTTTTCCAAGATCATTTCTCCATTTAGAATGATAGACATCCATTATTGACCATTATCTCACCAAGTACATTATTGACACATGTTGAGATTAAACCACCAAAAGGGAAGGGGGCAGATTAAGACATACATATAATTTAGAATAGAAATCCTCAAGTGCCTTCCAAATCAAAAAACATTAAGTATTGTGCAAGATACAGTCTTACCCCAGGTTGTTTTACTGCGTTCTAATTCTGTGAAATTCTTAGATGGTATCCATAATTCTGAATATTCAATTATCCAGCATATACAGTTTCTTATCTACCCAGGATAGAAAGGAATTTTGCTGTATTCAAAATATCACTTTCTACCTAAAAATATTCAAGTTTTGCAAAAAACTAAAGTTCTATAGAGAATCAAGTATCAAAGTAATACAACAAAAACTTAGATTTTCGGCATCAACAAGAATAAGATCTTTGAGTAACACCATGGAAGAGTTAGTAAGTTAATTGGCTCTATAAAAGAAGCTCTGTGACAATGTTTTACAACATTACTATAAAAGAAAACTAGTATAAAGTGAAAAAAACATTTTGATAGGTCAGAAATGTTATATTCTAGAACCTGAAATCAGGGACACACAGCAAATGTTAACAAATGACTAATTCATTAAGTTATTGTGCCTTTCAAAAGCAGTACAACCATGGCAATTCCAAAATGGTACTACAATGTAATAAATGTAAGACACAAGTGAAATACAACTAGGTCAATACTGAATTTTTAATTAAAAGCAAAAAATTTTGATTCTTAATACTTACAGGTCCCATAATTGTGGCTTGCCAATGAAACACTAGGAAACAAACAAAACAACTGTTATCTAAAAATGGACAAGATTGTTTGAAATTAGCTGTTAAAATCAACTTGAGAGTTACTTACTATCATCCCCAACTGGACCTGCAGAACATTGTGCTGGAGGGTCACGGGCCAAATCACTAAGTTCCTAGATCAAAACAGAAAATCATGGGTTATGTAACCATAATAAAAAAAACACAAGCAAGCAGAGGGTCAACTGTTTATTTTCACTCCATCCTTTAAGGAACATACAGAGTTCACATCAATACATTCTAATAAAAGAGAGAAAACCTAAGTAACTATGGTCCAGATCCTGGGACATTAGTAGGCATAGATATAAAAATTTGTTATACCAATAAAAGCTGTCCAAAACAAAAAAACTCTTATCAGATACTTTCATGGCCTAAGAACTTAGACAAGGCAATTTTCAACATTCATGTTGTTTGCTGAACTTTCTGGACATCTCAGAGGCCCTTGTTTTTACTATCTTAAATCCTGTTATTTCTGAACCACACTATGCACAGACCTCACTTTCCACTTGAAAAATCTCTCATGGGGTGAGGTAAGTATCCTTTTTGGTTTGATCTTATTCCTGCAACACAACCATGTCTTTTATACAATGCTCAGTAAAATTACAACTCTGAAAGTGCCTGATGTTTGCTCTTAGTAAAACAGGCAGTTTCCAAAATTACATATTACCTTTTATTTACAAATATATTCTTAGCTCTTCCATGACCTGTACATAATATGGATAATGTAATAAGAACTGTTTCCTTACGTTTTTAAAGATGATGTAACTGCATCTATATATATGCCTATATATAAATCTCTATAGGGATTTACAGAACCATGAGGTAATAGTGGGTTTCTAAGAAAAAGGTGGAAATACAAGATACTGCAGGAAGACAACCAGAGCAAAAACTTGCCTCTACCATATGATTGAAATGCACTTCAGGAAATAGCTAATGTTTTAGGAATGCTCAATCTAGATTCATCCCATTAAGAAACAAACAATGCAGAAGAACTGTCCTGTGGTAATCATTTCACAAAATACATATATCAAAATATTATGTGGTGTATCTAAGCCAAAAAATGTTACAGGTCAATTTTATTTCAATAAAACTGGGGTGTGGAGGGGGGATTGTTCTGATAAACCCTATTAACTTGCATCTGAAACTCATACCATATCTGCTTTTAAGATTATCAAAGCATCCAGAGATACAGGATTCACAACCTTAGGATAATGGAATATCAGATCATTTATGCTGGTCTTTGTAAATATATACCTTCAGATGTTCAACATATTTAAAAAATGGGAGAAAATTTATTCCAATTCACCGTTGATCCTCACCAGTAGGAATTACAGAAACTCTTGACTGAAAGTTAAAAACAACTGCTTAAAAGAAACTATGTATGGTTTTAGCTTAAAAATAAAAGCAGAAATGAACACCTGTGTATCAAATAATTTTGAACCAGTAATTTTTTGGAAACTATACTTCTTTGAAAATAGAAATGTAAAAAAAAAAAAAAAAAGAAAAAAGAAAAAAGAAAAAAGAAATGTACTTGCAACTTGAATTAATCAACTAGCCATTATCAAGCAAATTACTTTGTCATAGATAGACCAGATGAGTTTTCGTATGATATTTATTTACATCTCATAATCAGCCACTTTTGTTATGATGGAAATCTACTTTGAAACCATCTCAAGGTATAAAAATTTTACTGAAGGTAAGAATCAGGTAATCTAAAAGAATTGTAACTAAAATGAACAGAGAATCTCCCATGTCCCAAAGCTTATACAACAAAATTTTTTTTTTTTTTTTTTTTTTACAAATTCTTTTGTTTAACTGGCCAACCAAGAAACGATACCAAAAGCTAACTTATTCAGTCTAATTCCCTCTTTCCTTCAGGAACATAGGGTTCAAAAAAAGGCCTATTTTAAGGTTAAAAACTTACCTGTTTCAAACTATCCCCTCCCTCTTTTTCCAGATATTTACCTCTTAGTTTCTTACAGTGATCTACCCCAAATTATGTTACTTGTTTGAAATGCCCGAGGGGAAAAAAAAAAAAAATCTAGCCGTTATTTTTAAATAAAAACCAATCCAATGATGGTTGATCTAACAAAATAGCCAAGTGACCTTGAAACAACTTCATTATAAATACAACTGCAGGCATCTCTAAAGTTGATCTAGAATACATAATATCCTGTTTGAAAATCACACGTTTTAATTATGAAGAATCTAAGAAATGATTTCTTATAGAAGAAAAGTTTTCAGGCACAGTATTTATAAATCATTAAAACCTTTATGTGCTGGCATTATTACTCCAGAGTGAAGGTCTAATTTCAGCTCTTCCCCCCAATAATTTTAGGATCTTGGTCTCAAATAATTTATAAATGTCTTATTTTCCAAGTTCTCCATGAACAAGACACCTCTGAAGTAATAATCAAAGATCTAAAATTAGGCCAATTACCTTATGTACTAAAATCTACTTTAAATGCAACGTTGAAAAAAAATGACAAGTTATTTTAAGGATCAAAAATAGGTCTTGGGATGTCTGGGTGGTTCAGCGGTTGAGCATCTGCCTTTGGCTCAGGGCGTGATCCTGGAGTTCAAGGATTAAGTCCCACATCCAGCTCCCCAAAGGAAGCCTGCTTCTCCCTCTGCCTCTCTTTCTCATGAATAAGTAAAATCTTTAAAAAACAAAAAACACGTCTTCTGAATCATGTACCAGCATTCACCTTTAACATAACAAGTAATTCTCATGACATTATTATGCTCGTAGCATAAGCAAATGAGATTATAGAGTGACTTAGCGAGGAAAAATATGAGAGAGCATAGTCACAAGTCATCCTAGACACTTCTATATAGGACATTTTGTCTACTCAATAAACCATCTTACTCTTTCATGAAAATGCTTTCCCTTACTCCAAACATGTGATTGTAGTGTTTAGTTAATGGTGGCTGCTAATCACCCATTACTCAGACAGAGGACTAATCGCAGAATTTTGTTCCTTCAGCCTGTAATTAGCTCAAAGGGTTGGAAAGTAACCCTAAACCAGGACCTGACCTAATCAAGTCCACCCATCTCTGCCTGGTTTTTCAAATTGAAGCTGGAACACTTCTTTCTCTAAATCAGAAGCTGTAAAGATGTGACCAAGAGCTGTTGGCAGGCATGTGCCTTGAAATTACATGGTGAATCCAAAGAAAAAGAGACCACATTGGGCAGCAGAGATAATAAGGGCTGACTTGGCATATACACATGCAATTTTAGTCCCTGAGGTTGTAGCTTGCTCTGGGGTTCCTAAAGCTATTTCCTTTGATCGTTAACCACTCCAGTTTCCTTCTAATAAATCCAAAGGGGGGAAAAAAACGGAAGAGTGAAGAGACCCATTCTAAGTAGAGCTACTACTGGCACCCATATAGACTTTATCCCACCTAAAGCACAATGTAATGCTCAAGTCATGTATTTTAAGAAAGAAATCTAAATGAAGCAGTCTTAAAATTAAGCTAGAAGGCGCAGTCATGTGTCTTGTCTAACAACTTTTAATCTAATCAGAAACTAGACGTTAATTTAAATCCATTTCTAAAATGAAAAGTGTAATATCTGCTATTCAAGTTTCACCATCAAAACATTCATTCACAAGACTGCATTTCTGGCATCAAGCATGTTAGGTTTGAATATACCAAGATAAAACATGAATGCATTCCCCAAAAGACTCAATATAAAATAAAGTAGGCACAATGCAAAAACAACAAAAAAAACCAAACCACACTTTAGCAGCTTAACATGCTTAAAATAAAAGCATTCACATGCTTTGTGAATCCTAAAAAGGTACCCACTAACCTTGCCTGTGTTTAAAAACAGTGACAACTGAGCTAGGTCTTGATGGAGGGCTAAGCATTCCAAACAGAAACTCATTCAAAAAGTGTAAAATACAGGCTATAAACATTTGCTTATAGTCTGGCATACCAGAAACACAACAGGGTATACAAGTAAGGAAGTAGCACATGTGGCCAGAAATCGTTAACCACGACTGGATCTTTCATGAGCTTTGAGTATGTCCAAGAGTATCCCAAAGGCAATGTCAACCACCGATAGTGGTTTTTTTTTTTTTTTAATTTTTTTTTTTAATTTATTTATGATAGTCACAGAGAGAGAGAGAGAGGCAGAGACACAGGCAGAGGGAGAAGCAGGCTCCATGCACCGGGAGCCCGACGTGGGATTCGATCCCGGGTCTCCAGGATCGTGCCCTGGGCCAAAGGCAGGCGCCAAACCGCTGCGCCACCCAGGGATCCCTTTTTTTTTTTTTTTAATTGAAGATCTACCCACTCGTTTGGGAGAGTACGTGTGCAGGGGGGGGTGGGGAATTCAAGCAGACTCCACACTTATCAGGTAGTCCCTATTTGGGGCTCAGTCTAAGGACCCATGAGATAAAGACCTAAGCTGAAACCAAGAGAAGATGCTCAACCAACTGAGCTACCCAGGCACCCTGAACCATGGATAGTTTTTAAGCAGGAATAAGACATCATATTTGGTTTTTATTATTTTTTAAGATGTATTGGCAATAGTACACTAGAAGAGATTCTTTTAATTTTTTAAATTATTAGGTGATATCGTAGAAGTACCCATGAGTCTATGTACCCAGCCTGTCAGTTAAGTAAAGGTTAGTTAGCATTTTTACACTTTCTTCATATTAAACAACAAAACAAAACTTGTGGATATAATTGAAGATAGCTCACATACTCCCCAAATTCCATTCCCTTTCCCCCACAGGAGCTAACAGATTAGCCCAAATTTGGCTTCCACTATTTCTCCATATTTTTATGTGCAACTAGATCTGTACCTTTTCACATATAGCATTGTTTTGTAGGGCCTCAAATTTTAAGCGATGTAAAAACGATCTATATATATAAACCTAGGTCTGTATCTCTGTTATGTATCATTCAGAGCATTGGCTCTTAATGCTATTTGTGACTAGGACTTCTAAGACTCTAAGTGCTTTCTATCTCCTAAAATACACATTATGCTACCCAAAATTTTAATTTGTGGGGCTATCACTCACTCAACCCCATATTGTAGAAATTCCTAATACAAACAACAGAGAAGTAGATAACATTAGGAACTACAGCAGTAGTTCAGGTAAGAGAAGAACATGAGAACTAAGTCACGGAGAATGAAAAAAGGATCTTAAATACCAAGCATTTTACCCTTTCAACAATCTTAGGGAAACAGGCCTTATTTCTATTTATGTCAGAGCCCCCTACTAGAGGAAAGATTGCATTCAAGTGTAGGACATACTAAGCTTTAAGGATGGGTCAGAAAACAAAGTAGTTTATCTACCAGATGCTTGAAAATTAGAGGTCTAGGAATAGATTTCAAAATGGCTGCTTTTTCAAAAGGGTGATCTTGATACAGTATTTGGCAAACTGAAGAAAAAAATTTCAACTGTACCAACCCAACTCTCCATTATACTCAAGGAATAAATGCCCCAGAATGAATGATATGGAATACAGGTTTCCTAAGGATCAGTTCCTCTACAATCAGTGTGAACCTAGCATTACCTAGCCTTTAAATTAAAGCCACTGAGAAAATAATTATCTGTTCCATTCCAGGAGGAAACTGTATTTACTGGACTGAAGATCAATTTTCAATGAAGCCCCTACTCAAAAATTTTTCAAAATTGTCTTTGGTTTTAACCTTATGCTTTAGATCCTAAAAGTTTCACATGCTTTAGGGACAAAAACAATTTGCAAAATTATACAAAGAACTGAAAAAGTTAGCTCTTTGCTTCATAGTAGAGAGGACCACAGCCAAGGACCAAAGAGAACAGCTCACATACAGCACCTGTAACGTCTTCATACTGTTAACCACTCCTTTCCCCAAGAAGAGGATTACTAAGGTGGGCTCTCAGCCAACTATTAAGACCACTAAAATAGCATAGAGGTTGGCAGGGAGGCTGTCACACACTAGGAGTTGCTAATGTCTCCACTCATGTTGACACTTTAAAACGGACCAAGGGCATACAAGGACATAAAAAAACAAACACCAAAAACCTCACCGAAGTTAGACATTTCTTTGCCATAGTGTGTTCTTTGAAGAAAATTTTCTTTTTGGATCACCATCCTCTGAACTTCTCCTGAAAACTTCCTGAACACCTGGTAAGTGTGAGAATCCAGGCCTTTTCTCACTTAGAAATATGCTTCTTTCCACTTAAAAGCTTAAGCAGACTCAAAGGATAAGAGAGTCAAGAAATCTAAAAGGCAACCAAAAGGTATAGCTTATGCCACTGAGTGTTCTGGTCTGGAGGTATATGACTAAACGTTAAGGAGTTTGACCATTCCTTTTGTGGGACCCAGCCTCCAGGTCATCTTGAGAAAGATCTTTGCTTTGATCATTACAGCACACAGGCTCTTTTTGACAGTTGACTGTTAGAAGTAAATCATGAGGGACGCCTGGGTGGCTCAGTGGTTGAGTGTCTGCCTGTGGCTCAGGGCGTGATCCCAGTCCAGGGATCTAGTCCCGCATCGGGCTCCCTAAGAGGAGTCTGCTTCTTCCTCTGCCTATGCCTCTCTCTCATGAATAAATAAAATCTTAAAAAAAAAAAAAAAAAAAAAAAAGTAAATTATGAAAAGGCCGAGGGCAGCCCAGGTGGCGCAGCGGTTTAGCGCCGCCTGCAGCCCAGGGTGTGATCCTGGAGACCTGGGATCGAGTCCCACATCGGGCTCCTTGCATGGAGCCTGCTTCTCCCTCTGCCTGTGTCTCTTCCTCTCTCTCTAGGTCTCTCGTGAATAAATAAATAAAATCTTAAAAAAAAAAAAGGAAAGAAAAGGCTGAGACACTGGCCTAGAAGTCTAAACAGACTGCTAAATATTTGCTTCTTGCTTCCCTTGCTACATCTTACTCATTTCAAAGTGAAATGACTAATCATAGGCTGTGAAGAACAGGAAACCAAGGTATCAAACACAAAAGCATACAGAAATGATAGGGAAGTATAAAAAAATAGTCTCTACCTTTTATTTTATTTTTAAAATATTTTATTTACTTATCCATGAGAAACAGAGAGAGAGGCAGAAACACAGGCAGAGGGAGAAGCAGGCTCCCTGTAAGGAGCCAGACGTGGGACTCGATCCCGATCCCGGGTCTCCAGGATCACGCCCTGGGCTGAAGGCAGGTGCCAAACCGCTGAGCCACCCAGGCTGCCCAGTCTCTACCTTTTAAAGAACTTATAAAATTGGAAATACAAGAACTATTTACAAACAATGAAGCTACACAACAGCCATGTTAGATCAGTGTTCAGGAAGATTTAATGCTTCTAAGTAATAACCATTTAAGCAATCTGCTTAACATTCTTCCAATGATAGCCACTACTTACATATTAAAGAACCAAAGTCAGTATTTATGAAAACAAAGATGATTACTGTGGTAACGCCAAGTTCATGGGTTCCACCCTTGGGTATAATAATCACCATGTTCACAATAATTTGTTATCCCATACTCCACCATTCATCTTGCACATTATCACACAAAGGTTCCAATGATAGCAGTAGCATAGACAAAATTCCTATCATCACTTTTGGGAAAACTTAGAAGTTCAGGCCATTACTGAAAAGTAATTTCTTGTATTTTTATTAAAGAGTCAACTTCTTTAAAAATTTTTTGACTTAAAGACAAAATATGCATAAATAACTACTATGGGGAAAAGCACTATAAGGACAGCCCTTGACTTGCCTCTAAGACCTATACTGAGCACAAGAAAATACTACGTTGGGGGCTGGATGAGATGAGGCCATGAGGTGGGAGGCAAGAAGAGTGCCTTTACAAGAAAATTTGAGGTAAGAATCACCCTCAAGGAGCCTTTACAACCTAGCAAAATATAAAGGTACATATTCAGATCAATGATAGGACAAAATGCAGCACAATTGCCTAATTAGGCAGATAAAAACTATTTTAATTGTTCTTATAAAGATCAGGTTTACTATAAAGTAAAAAACTTCAGGCAGCCCGGGTGGCTCAGCAGTTTAGCGCCGCCTTCAGCCCACGACCCTGGAGACCCGGGCTCCAGTCCCACATCACATCGGGCTCCCTGAGAGGAGCCTGCTTCTCCCTCTGCCTATGTCTCTGCCTCTCTTTCTCTCCCTGTGTCTCTCATGAATTTATAAAATCTTTACAATAAAGTAAAAAAATTTCACTAAATTTAATGTTGTGAAATTTCTATATACCATGTGTAAACACAAATGGTAAAGGAGAAAACAGCAAACATTTCAGAGATGTATGCTCCCCTAAGTTATTTCAGAAGGAAGCGTGGCGAAAATACTTGGGGATCTGAACAATTTCATAAAACTGTAGACATGAATTAGAAGGAATAGTCACTTTAAAATCATTTTAGTTTGGAATTTGTAATTTCTGAGAAATCCTGGAAGTTTCTTTTACCTTAAGGATTAACAGGTAGGTAGGTGCTACAAACCATGTCTCACTGTATCACTGACAATATATTAATTTCCTATTTAGTTCTAATTACAGGTGAGACAGTGTGCTTGCTCATTAGACAAGATATAAAAAATGGGTCGAACGAATAATACAATTTTTTCTTTAGATCACCACTTAAGTCACTTAGAATTATTCAAGCTATCCTTCCATAGGCAAAAACAGCCAAATTCAGGTTCTCAGCTTTGATATGTAAAAGGATACAAGGTATTTCATAAATGGAAAAAATAGGGACGCCTGGGTGGCTCAGCAGTTGAGCGTCTGTCTGCCTGCCTTTGGCCCAGGGCATGATCCTGGAGTCCCAGGATCGAGTCCTGAATCAGGCTTCCTGGATGAAGTCTGCCTGTCTCTCACGAATAAGTAAATAAAATCTTAAAATAAATAAAACAAAATTAACAGAGTCCAGTGGTTGAAAACATCTAATTATACATTAGCTTTGAAATGATAACAAGACTAGGATGAATGTGAACCAGTACTCCATCCTAAAAATGAACAAGTAACCAAGTAGTGATTCATAACTGAAACCGACAAGGCCAAATATGACAAATCCAGCTGTGCAAAGTTCAAAGTCTGAATGATACAAGATTATGTTGGAAGTATTGTTGGAGATAAAAATCAGATGTTTAAGGGAAAGTATAAAATACTTCATCAATTTTTCCCTTCCCCAAATAACAAGGCAGAGGGTAGTTTTGAAAATCTTATCTACCAAGATTAACTTGGCTAATAAAATATTCACTAAATTCATCTGTTCTTAATTACACTGTTCAATTTTTAAATAAGATCATTGCTATTGGTAGCAAAATCAAATCATGAACACAAAATTTTCCAAGCAGAGGTTGAAAATCATTTTGTTAATTTCAAAATACTTTGTTTTGACAATGAGAATTAAGTTAGAAAAACTACCCTAAGATGATAAAATACAGGTAAAATATTTAAACTGTCTTTAATAATAATGGGTAAACCTAATACGTGAAAAAAGATTCCCCTTAATTCTTTTTTATTTTTTTTTTAAGATTTTATTTATTCATTCATGAGAGAGAGAGAGAGAGACAAAGACACAGGCAGAGGGAGAGGGAGAAGCAGGTTCCACGCAGGGCGCTTGATGTGGGACTTGATCCCGGGTCTCCAGGATTAGGCCCTGGGCCAAAGGCAGGCACTAAACCACTGAGCCACCCAGGGATTCCCCCCCCCCCCTTAATTCTTTTAAATGGGTGTTTCTGACAAACACCTAGTCCTGTATTTATACACTTGTTTCTTCCACTCAAAGCAGAGATTCTCGTGGGTAATAAGGCTTCCTCATTTTTTATCTCCTGGGACTAGACTACTGTGCCAAACAGAGTAAAACCTCCATGTAAGTATTGATTAAAAGATTATCCCTAGGTCTGTGGATCTTAACCAGAGGGAGGCCTCAGAATCACCTAGGGGACACTTCAAAATTACGCCTATTCCCAGAGAAAATGATTCCATAAATCTGGCTAAGATCCCACATACAATAGTCTTTAAGAAAGTGCTTAATAGGGGATCCCTGGGTGGCTCAGCGGTTTGGCGCCTGCCTCTGGCCCAGGGCGCGATCCTGGAGTCCCGGGATCGAGTCCCGCGTCGGGCTCCCGGCATGGAGCCTGCTTCTCCCTCCTCCTGTGTCTCTGCCTCTCTCTTTCTCTCTGTGTCTATCATAAATAAAAATAAATAAATCTTTAAAGAAACTGCTTAATATTCTGATATATAAATGCAGCTCTTGTCAAAATTCACAAACCATAACATATACTACAGAAAGCAAAAGCCAAAGGCTTCAGATTTTTTTTTTAATTTTTATTTATTTATTTATGATAGTCACAGAGAGAGAGAGAGAGAGAGAGAGAGGCAGAGACACAGGCAGAGGGAGAAGCAGGCTCCATGCACCGGGAGCCCGATGTGGGATTCGATCCCGGGTCTCCAGGATCGCGCCCTGGGCCAAAGGCAGGTGCTAAACTGCTGCGCCACCCAGGGATCCCAGGTTTCAGATTTTAATCTGAAAACTTTTATGTCAGTAGTAGGAACCTAATCAAGTGTCTTCCTTACAGGAAAGGGATCATTAGGGCAGCCCCAGTGGCTCAGCGGTTTAGCACCTGCCTCTGGTTCAGGGCGTGATCATGGAGACCCAGGATCACGTCCCACGTCGGGCGCCCTGCGTGGAGCCTGCTTCTCCCTCTGCCTGTGTCTCTGCCCCTCTGTCTCTCTCATGAATGAATGAATAAATAAATAAATAAATAAACCCATAAAAAAAGGGGGGGGGGGTGGATCATTATAGTCAAAAGGATTTGAAAAATCTGTAAGAATCAAACTGTATTTTGGACTAACAGGAAGCACTGAATCCATGAATTAAACAACCTACAACCTAGAGACAGAAGTAGTTGTTTTCTCCCCTAGCGCTAATAAGCGTATTCAACTTTATATTTGCAGGAATAATGAAAACTAGACTACTACAGATGAGAAGGAGGATGAAAGCAACGTCCAAGTTAGTCACTCTTAATAAAACTAAACTCCAAGGTCACCATCATCAGCATCCGTGAGTCACACAACAATCCCACAAAATTAGCTGGCTACCGAAGCACCTTAAGGATCTTAAAGAAACACCTGCAAAACCATGTTATCCAGCCTATAGGCTCTTTGGGGAAAAAGTGTATTTTAAGATACATCTAGCAATTAGTCGGCACATGGTGGTTCCCACAGTCCTTGAAGAGACCAATCAAAAAGAAACTCACTCTTGTTTTCGAAACTTAGGTTAGTGGACCACTTAGTTCACATTTAGCCATAACCTGAGAATAAGATTGAAGTTGAATCCCAGTTATTTAAATGTGAAATGGGAGAGGAGAGTAACAGGTAGCAAGACCAAACTGACATTCATTCATTCATTCATCTGATAAAAAGAGAAACTCAAATGGTCTGAAATAGCAGTATAGCATAGAGTTTAAAAGCTTAAATTTTTGAGGTAGACTATCTGATATGCATCTCAGTCACTCACTGGCTGTGTGACTACACAAGGAACTTAACCTCTCTTTGCCTGTTTCCTCATGCATAAAATGGAATGGTAAAGAGCATCTATCGCAGAGAACTGTTGTGAGGATTAGAGAAGTGGATTCTTACAAAGGGCTTAGGAATAGTGCTTGGTACATAGTAAATGCTAAGTCTTCACTATTATCAGCAGCACAATAATGCTAAAGAAAACTCTTTTAAATACCAAAAACCTAAAGTTTGATATAACAGTTAAGACACAATGTAGAGCCAGACTATCCAGGTTCTAATCCCAATTCTCCCATGGTATGACCCTGGGCGGTTTTTGTTTGACCTTTCTGTGCCTCAGGTTTCTAATCTTGAAATGAGGATAATAATTTAATTGTACCCACTTCCTTGAGTTGTTGTAATATTTAAGGAGTTAATTCAGATGTTTCAAATAGTTCTGACGCACTGCAAACAAAACATTGCTCATCTAGGCTCAGCTCACTTATTTTATGTAAAGTTCTGAAAATTTCCCCAAAATACAAGCACTCTATGTTATTTTGTTTAATGGAAGTAGTAAAATTGTGGTCCTCAAACACCACTAATCAACTTGGGAGTTCCCTTTTTTTGATTCTAGTTGTTTAATTAAATAGTCCTGTAAAACCAAACTACAGCTTATGAAATAAATAATACAGCAAAAAACCCAAGTAAGATTATTTGATAGGGCTGCTTGGTCTAAGAAATACTCAAAATATCGTAACGTAAGCATTAGGAAAAAAAAAAAATCCAAAGGCTTGATCTAAGGAACTACTACTAATGGCTAAAAATTTCCCATTGATAAGCATTTCAAGAAAGTATCAACAAGGAATACAGATCTCTTAATAGTTTGAATTTAGGGGCTGTAGACAGTAAATTCAAAACAAACAGATACATGACAGAAGAAATACCATACTAACATCAATGCCTACTTGACCTCATTTCTAGAACAGAGGTTCCCCCCAAAAGAGCGATCTTCTTTATCCACTCACTAAAATTGTTTGGATCTTGCATTTTTTGTTTTTTGACGTTTCATCATGTGATTCTGACATTAACAGCTAAATACCAAGCCACATGCCTTTCAAAAACCTTCTATAGGCTGAATCAACAGTCCCACATAACACAGTTTCTTCCAATTTGGAAAGTATTACGTCCAGTTTCTGTATTACGCATACCTTCAAAATATTTACAGCGAAAGACAGACCGGTATTAATGAAAAGTACTAAACTAAGAAAGTTCTTTAGCAAGTTTTTGAAGATTAAAAATAGTAGTATTAATAATCTGAATTGCCTTGTGCCAGGGGCCTGTTCAAAGCCACACATTGACCTCTTTAATCCTAGAATTAAAAAGAAATAAAATCTAGGTACCTAAATTTGTTTAGCTCGCTGTTGCATCCCTACTGTCTAGAACATACTAGGCACTCAACTATTGTTCGTAGATAACAAGTATCCGCTTTATAGAGGCATACAAATAACTTGCCCATTCCCAGAACTCTAACTGGATAATTTCTGCTCCAAAGTTCACATTCTTAACTATTATATTGCCTCTCTAAAGCTTTTAAATCATTAAGTAGTGTCACAGCAGCTGGGTATCACCTGTAAAAGAAAAAAAATCAATGAGACCTTCCTTTAAAGTGTTGTTCCACATGCATAAAAAGCTATGGATTTGGAATTACTCCACATCTCAGTAACCTGAACTAATTCGCATAGATAAAAGGTTTTGATCTGTACTGAATATTCTATTCTTTGTATTAACTATGCTGTAAAATACGACCATGCTTCTCCAATGTGTTGCTGGCCTTAGAATGGGTCAAGAAATGCTTAATCCTTTTTACTTTAAATCTTAACTCCTAAAAGTTTTTTCCTCTCCAAAACAAACATTTAAGTGTATATTTTACATAAACGCACAATGACAATGCAATGATGGACTAAATCAAAATTCAAGATTTCAGTCTCTTTCATTACATGAAAATCTGAACCATCATCTTTCAGAATACCAGTTTGCTCAAATAAACTCAAAGTCACACATAATTAAAATTAGGCAGCATCAGGTCTACTTAGTACAAGCCAAGTCCCTGCCATGCCTTCCATATAGAACTCCTTTAAAAAAAGTAACCCATGAAAACCGAAGTTTCTAACCCACAGCCCCCTCGGTCTCCCTAGTTTTTTAGTAAGGCTGAATTTATTCCATGACATTTTTTTCAAGTTAGCTGTAAATACTCCACCCTCCTCGATTGTGCAAGAACCAAATACACCACACATACACAAGTTACAAAAAAGGGAAATGCAGTTTGAGAGTTTGAACATCGAGTCTTCAGCAGGACGTCTTAAGAGCTGTGTACAATCTGATGTAAAAGTTAACATTTAACAAAGAATATTATTTCATATAATGACGAAAGGAGATGCCGGAAAAAGCCTGAACCAGTTAAAGCAGCCGCCATCTTAAAATGCGGGATAGAAGTTAGAGCAAGAAAATGAGACTAAACCACCGGAGGTGAAGGTTCCGCTCACCCGGCGCCCCCCCCAGGCTCGAAAAAACGTATTTCTTTCAACTTCTATCTATCAATAGTTTCTATCAAACCACGTTTCAAGTAGCCAATCATCTCCGAAAGTGTTATAAAATCAGCCGAGACAAAGATAGGTACACCAAACCTTCCCTTACTGCCATCACACCCGTACCGCCCACCCCCCCACCCCCCAGTCAAAAGAAGGGAGCTTCCAGAAGCCTTTTACACCAGTTCGCAGCGTCCCTCTTATAAATTCGAGTGAGAAGTCTCAACTACAAAACATAGGAAGTGGTAACATCGTGTCAGCCCATCTCTTCCCAGCCCCACTTATTCTTGTGTAACCTGCTCAGAGTCGATGAAGTTTAACTAGGTTCAGTCACTACTCTTCAGCCGCCAAGAGACTTCTACACCGACCCCCAATTAGGTTCAGGACCCGCCAGATTTCTATCACCTCCCCTAGGAGTTTCCTACGACTCTTCCCCCTAGAAAACCCGAAAACCTTGATCTTACAGCCAAAGTTCTCAAGCACCGAGACTAGGGAGCGCCATGACATCTGCGGGAGCGTCTCTGGGCAATTCTGACCCTCAAACAAGACTAAAAAACTCTTCTTTTAGCAGCAAAACCCAAGCGCCTAAAATCACTCTCCCCCACCCCTAATTTGGGCCGACTCCAACTGAAACATACTCAAGATAAACAGCTCATTCGCCACAAGTGTTCTGTTCTCTAGCTTTAAGACTCCTTTCTTTCCCATCCCCCCCCCCACAGAAGTGACCCAAGGAAAGACGTTTTCCTAATTATACTTCCTCCCCACCCCCACGCTTTCCTCCGAGACCGAGCCTTCCTTTCCTCCCACGACCCCCTTCCCTTCAGCCCCGTGGGTTACCTTATTAATCCGTTTCAGCGCCATAGTCTGTGCTTTTCGTCTGGCTCCTCACTCTCTCGGTGTGTGCTCAAAGGTCCGGCCAAAACTCTTGATTACCCGGGCGGCAGGGAAGGATTGTCTCTCTTCGTCTCACACCGGCTCTGCCAGACACAGGCGCCTTTTGCAAAAACGGAGCAGATCAGCACTCGCACAGGCCCCGGAGAGACCCTGATGAATCCAGGTCCCTTAAAACGGTCGCGATCCGGGGTGGGTGGGGTGGCGTGGCAAAGCCACCAACAGCCTCTATGCCGTGCTTCGGCCCGGAGAGGCGGCGAGGGTGACGGGAAGAGCGGAGGGGGCGGCTACAAGTTTGACTTCCCGGCCTCTCGAAAGAGACCCGGGTGGGAGAGGAAGAGGCGTAGGAGAAAGGGGTGGGTGCGGGGCAGGGTCCGGAGCCCAGCAGAGGAGGAGCCGGGGCCTAGTCGGCGCTGCGCCGGCGTCACTAGGGCGAAGAAAGGCTAGGGGGGAGGGGGAAGACTGGAGGCTCCGGACTGACGCCGGGGTTCTTTCGGTTTCTGCTCAAAGGTGCGGCCCGGAAGGAGAAGGAAATAATAAAGAGACTTGCTGTAGGTTGCCGTCCCCGCAGCCAGAGCTATTCTGTCGGCCCTGACGCCACCGTACACTCCGCCTTCCAGCGCGCTCCCGCACGCGCCCGCCCCGCCACCGCCACCACGCGCCCGAGCTGCCCCTGAGGCTCCGGCTCGGGCGCGAGGACGCGCCCATTCCCCCACCCCCTTGGGCAGGCGAGGCCCCGGCTTCCCCAGCCTTCCCACCCTACCCCACCCAACAGGCTGGTCACTCCAGCCACCCGAGGCCCGGATCTCCCCTCTTACCCGGCCGGCCAGGGGGCCGGCCTCCCTTCCCTTCCCCTAGCCGTCCACACCCACGCGTACAGAGGGGCCGGGGCCTCCCTCAAGCTGCGGCCTCGGCCTCCTCCCCGCGCGGCAGCTGGTGCCTCCCCGGCCCTACGGGGCTCACGCGCACGACACAGCCACAAGATGTCCGCTCTGACGGAACTACTGCCAGCTGCCACGCTCCGCCCCTCCCCCCTCCTCCTGCCTCTTCACCGCCGCGTATCAGTCCGCCAACGCCGCCGTCGCGAGCACAGGACGAAGCGAAGGGGGACGGGGGGACGGTTTACTTCCTACGTCCGGGACCGAGTTGATCTGTGCTACCCCCTCTTCCTTCTTTTCGGAACAGCACCTTCTTACTAAACAGATCGGAGGTTGGACTGGGAGGGCGGGGGCCGGAGGCGGGTCATGGGCTGGGGGGGGGGGGAGGGTGGACGAGCGGCGGAAACCCTCAGACTCAGAGAAGCATCGAGAACCGGAAGGAGACCATGGGAGGAAGGTAATGGAAGCGGCAGCTGCGCGGTCGAGACCCACGCCCCTCCCAGCAGCGTCCCCCAGTTTCCTCACTTGGTATTGAGGCGGCGGATCTCGCGAGAACCTCGTGGCTGGCTAGCCGGAGCGATAGCCCTGCAATGACTTAAGGGCAGTTGCGTGAGCTCTTCCTGTTGGGGGCCCGCCCCCCGAATCTACAAGTTCTCGCGAGATGCAATAGGCACCGGCTGGAGTAGGGGCGGGCCGTCGTCGGGAAGCACCGCCCCTGGATGCTTCTGCTGGTGGGAGGGAGGGGAACTGGAATTCCCCGGACGGGTTGGAGCGCGCGCCGGCGCGTCCGTCCCTCGCGCGCCCAATCAGGAATGTGCGGCGGGAGGTGCCACGGGCTAATCACCGGGTACCTTTAGTCCAGGTTGATCCGGGCCTTCCGAGATTTCGGTGGAGCAGGTGAGCAATATATACGCACTCGCCTGCCCGTGCGGGCTCGTTAACCAGTGGGAGGAGGCACCCCTCAAAGTGCAACACTCGTTGTAAATAGAACCGAGCGGACCGCTGATGAGCGCTCTCACGTGCCGAGGCACAGCGCGTTTCTGACCTAGAGGGTCCGTACTGAGGAAAGGGGGCCTCCTAGAGCCCCTCCCAGTCGCAATCGTCTAGGCATCAGATTCAACTATGGATTAACGTGGAGGGTAGGGAAATAGGGGCAGGCTATTTGCCTGTCACCATCCGCCAGGATTGAGGTACGGGAAGAGACTTAACACCTCCTTCTTCCTCTTGCCGTGTTTCAACTTCTAGGTCCACAGAGTTGCAAAACTCAAAAGATCAGAGTTTTGGGTCAGAAAAACGTATTACTTAACTGAAACATCCGGGGGCGGGCAGAAAGGGAAGAGCAGAATTGGCCTGTTTAATCTGCCGGGTGTAAAATAATGGAGAAGGTGGTTTGGCTCTCTAGGGTATCCTTCAGGCAAAGGGGTGGTGCGACAGTAATTTTTAAAAGGATTAAAGGTAAGCGCTGACCTGCTTAAAGTTTTCGAACATTTCCTGACTTAACGAAGTGGATATTTTAAAGAATCAAAGAGGAAAATTAACTTGTTTTTAAAATATAGTTTAAAAAAAAAGAAAAGCAGCAATTTCTGGTTACAATAAAGTATTACCTAATAAAAACTAAAGTAGGTCTGTGATGAATGGGCTAATGTATACCGCTTACGTGGTCAGGAGGAGTGTCACTCGAGCAATTGGTGAAACCCTGCTCAAGCTAGTATCTCTGTGAATCAGCTAAGGATTTTGTTCAGAATGTAGATTTTGATGTAGTAGGCCTTGGTGGAGCATGAGATTTCACAGTTTTAACAAACTCCCAGGTGGTACAGATGATTCTGGTCAGAGTACAGCCCCGTGAATAGCAGAGTACTAAAGTGCTCATCACATAGCCTGTTTCCCTTCTCCTAGAATAATCTTTGTTCTCTGATTTAACCGGTCTACTTGAGTAGAAACACAGAATTAGGCAGTTGGGGTGGAAGGTGAAATCCAGGTTTGAGTTCTTGCTCTATTCTGGTTGGTGTGATACTGTGTGGCTGCTTACCATCTTAGTTTCTTCCTACACTGAACTATACATAATAATAGCAGCCTTTTTTTTTTTACAGGTTTGTGGTATAGTTCAGGTGTCATAATGTATGTGAAAGGGCACTGTAGACTATAATACTGGTAAACATAAGTTCTTAATCTAACCAGTCAGACATTAACTGGCCAGAATGTGAAACAAACATGTAAGAGTAATCATAAATATAGGTAATGTTTATGCAACACTTGTCATGTGTCAGGTACTGTGCTTATTAACCTTTTACAAATAAAGAACTTGATGCTTCGGGAGATGAAGTTACTGTCCCAGGATTACACAGTTAATAAATGGCAGAAGTAGAGTTTGAACCCAGGCAGTTAACTTCAGGGTATTTAATGAGTGGAATTTAATACTGCCTTTTAATTTAGAAAGTAGAGGGACACCTAGGTGGCTCAGCAGTTGAGCACCTGTCTTCTGCCCTGGGCGTGATCCTGGAGTCCCAGGATTGAGTCCCGTATCGGACTCCCTGCATGGAGCCTGCTTTTCTTGCCTCTCTCTCTCTGTGTGTCTCACGAATAAAAAAAAAAAAAAAAGGGATTTTTTAATCTTAAAAAAAAAGTTTGTTTAAAAAAATAATTTAGAAAGTAGGGGAGTAAGATGCTTTATATTTCTACTTTCAGTGTCCTCTGAATCTAATTTTGACTTATTTCTCCCTCTGTTTTGTTCTTTCAGAAGCCAAGGTTACAAGAGATAGGAAACATCCCCCAAAGGGAACTCACAATATTCAGGAGGTCCATAAAGAAAAGTCTCAGATAAGCCAATTTGTATTCCCCTAATCTAAACAAACTTCAGTATGAAAGTGTAATGGAACATGTTAATGCTCTTAATTAACAAAGCATAACAGACTGGCACAAATTTGAGGTCAGAGTTCTTCACTTTTTTGTGCCACAGACCACGTTGGCAGTCTGGTAAAGCCATGGACTCTTCTAAGAGTAATGTTTTTAAATGTATAAAGTAAAATTCATAGCAACAACTATGTTGTGATGTAAAGTATCTTACTTCTCTTGGTGATACAGATGTAGGTATTGTTGCTTACTTTTAAAATTGAAGGAAATAGTAAATTTCGGTTAGAGATTAGTAAAAATAAAGATGTATTTTTTCCCCATCCAAATTCACATACTCCCTAGTTCTGTCCATGAACTTTATGATAAAAAATTTTCGGTAAGGTCTTAGTGGACTTATTCCTGTTGGTAAACCTTGAAGGGATTGTGAAATTTTAACATATGGTTATAATTTATATTCATAACAGTAGTGATTCATTAAAAAAGGTTTAATTACTACCAGTATACTTATTAAGAATACATGAAAGTACATAATAGGTCTAGGAAATAGTTTATCCCATCCGTTGATTTTTTTTTTTTTTTTAAACTGTACCTATAAACATACCCTATAGAAAACTTCCCTATCCAGATGATTCATTCCCCAAGCATTCTGGTAACTTAGTTTTTACTATATCATTCTTATTTATTACACACCTTTACAAATAAGATGTGGTGGAAGGGGGTGCCTGGGTGGCTCAGTCAGTTAACAGTCTGCCTTCAGTGAGCCCTGCATTAAGCCTTGAGCCTCTCATCAGGCTGCCTGCTGTTCCTCCTGCTTGTTGTCTCTCTCTGTCAAATAAATAAAATCTTAAAAAAAAAAAAAAAAAAAACTGTGGTGGGGATGCCTGGGTGGTTCAGCGGTTGAGCATCTGCCTTTGGCCCAGGGTGTGATCCTAGAGTCCCGGGATCGAGTCCCATATCGGGCTCCCTCCATGGAGCCTGCTTCTCTCTCTGCCCCTCTCTCTCTCTCTCTCTCTCTCTCTCATGAATAAATAAAATCTTTTAAAAAAAGAATTCCTTAAAAAAAAAATGTGGAAGAGCTCCAAAATGAAATAGCCAAAGGTGAAATTAAATACTGTGTAAATTACTTAATAAGTGTTAACAATTATTATTTGAAGTACTGTGTGTGGGGTCTTTTAATTCATTGTCTTATCAAATCCCTGTTATATAGATGAAACACTCAAGGTCACCAAATTATTAAATAGTAGAGTCAGGATTTAAAACCTAGGCAGAAAAAAATAAAATAAAATAAAATAAATAAAACCTAGGCAGTTTGGCCTCAAAGCTCACACTCAACCAGTAAATTGTTGAATTATTTTTTAGTACTTAGACTATTGAGCGATATTAGTTTACCTAATAGTGAAACAAGTACGTATTTGCTGCCTCAATTATTTATGCATTTCTTAATATTCCAAGTAAAATTCCATCCAGCGACTGAAAGGAATTTTTTTAAATTTTTCTTTGCAGCAATATTGTTTATAGTATCCAGTGCCACCTTTAGCTAAGTGAGCAACCATTTCGGGCAGGAAAATTGTTTTGCAGTGATTTTTATTGCAATAGAGTTTTGCTTAGAAGATCAAGAAATCCACTTAGCCTTTCCCTGCCTTACAAACATGCTTTCTCATCTGGTATTAAACCTTTATTTTATAATGGTGCCACTATATTTTTACGTTGGCCACTGTCAAGATTGTATAGAAGAAATGATGACATACAAATAAATCCTGATATATGAAAGTCTAGATTATATATGCTGAGAAACAAATGATTGTGTAATCTCAAATTTTTATTTCGCACCAAAGTGAATTTATTGATTAGACTTTGCTTTTTATAATTATACCAGCAAACTTAACAATTTTACCCAATTTTGTTAGAGTTGAACTTAAATGAACATGGCCTAGAAACATTTTGATGCTTTAGGGCAGCCTAGTTCACATATCTAGTGTTAGCACTCACCTTACAGTTGCAAATAAGGTTAAAACCGACATTCTTTTGACTATTTGAATTACAGTGGTTGAAACATCTATATCTGATAAAAGACATGTTTTTATATTGGGTCTACAAAGACCTAAAAAAGTTTTTATTTTTTTATTTTTTTATTTTTTTAAAGATTTATTTATTTTATCATGAGAGAGAGAGAGGCAGAGACACAGGCAGAGGGAGAAGCAGGCTCCATGCAAAGAGCCCGACGCGGGACTCTACCCCTGGTCTCCAGGATCAGGCCCTGGGCTGAAGGCGGCGCTTAAACCGCTGGGCCACCCGGGCCGCCCAAAAGTTTTTATATATGAAAGAAACACATTCAAAAATTAATACAGGCACAAAAATTTTGAAAAGAGCTTTAAAAACTTCCTAGTGAATATTACACTGAAGTCTCAAAAACTTTCTAATCATAGTAGATCTTGCGTGAATTGATGTAAAACAAAAAAAAAATATATAAAGGATCAAGAAAATCAGTATAAAGGGGCAATAGATAATAATTAAGGAGGGATGCCTGGATGGCTCAGTGGTTGACCATCTGCTTTTGGCTCAGGGCATGATCCCTGAGTCCCGGAATCCAGTCCCGCATCAGGCTCCCCAGGGAGCCGGCTTCTCCCTCTGCCTAGGTCTTTGCTTCTGCCTCTGTGTGTCTTTCATGAATAAATAAAATCTTAAAAATTAAAAAAAAAAAACTAATGAAAATGTATAAAAGTCCTATTATGTGAATGTATCAGCAAAGCCACATTATTGTAAAAACTTGAGTCCTGATTAATTAAAATGTACTTGTGAATTAATATTAACATAGATTGATGCATATACTTATGTAATTTTGTCATGGGGTTTTATAACTTGCTAAGGATACTGGCTCTAACACAGTGTATGCCATTTTATTATTTTATAAATTGTAAATGCTGTGGTCTAGACTTTATGTTCAGAATGTATGATTATATATGCTGCTTGGAATACGTAATTTGAAGCCCAAGTCAACCAAATGTTTATTTCATATTGTTTGCATAAGAATCAAATTATCCCTTCTCTCTACCTTACCAGTTCAGAATCTCCTTTTATGATCAGGACAAGTTAATGTGGTTTAGGGAACTATACTTTATTTTATGCTAATAACATCATTTTGACCTTAAATTTAAGATGGTTTTTGGTACATAATGAGCCATGCACCAGTGTTTTAGCTAAAAACAAATTTGAGCATTTCCACATAAAAATTTATATATGTGAATATTATTTATAATAGCTAAAAAGGTGGAAGAACTAAATGTCCATCAGCTGATAAATGGATAAATAAAATGTGGCATATCCATATGATGGAATAG
Organism: Canis lupus baileyi; assembly: GCF_048164855.1. Taxonomy (NCBI): domain Eukaryota; kingdom Metazoa; phylum Chordata; class Mammalia; order Carnivora; family Canidae; genus Canis; species Canis lupus. The sequence goes on from NC_132870.1 coordinate 24,311,719, forward strand.
TTAATAAGAAAGGACAAAATACTGATACATTTCTTGAAGCTTGAGAATATTCTGCTAAGTGAAAAAATAAAGATACAAAGGCCACATGCTTTATTCCATTAATAGGAAATGGCTAGAATAGGCAAATCCATAGTAACAGAAAGGAGATTACCGGCTGCCAGGGACTAGGGGGCAGGGGGAATGGGAAGTGATTGCTAAATGAGTATGGGGTCTTCTGGGGGGAGATGATGAAATGTGCTAAAATTAGATAACAGTGATGGTTGCACAGCTCTACAGATAAACTAAAATCCTCTGAATTATACACTTTGAAAGAATTTTATGTTATGTGAATTATCTGAGTTAAAAAAGTTAAATAGAACCAAATGTGAAATCAACCTGGAAGCTTATTTACTAAATATTTTCAATATCTCAACATTCTCAGATTACTGATGATAAATAAGCTATAGCATCCTTCTAAATGTGAAAAATTTACAGCTGGCAAGAGGTTTTTCCTTCAATACAAACAATATAATTCAGGTTAGATTTTAATATAATAAGGCTTTGCTGTTAATTAGTGTTTAATTTGGGAGTATTTTCACCAATTTTATTTAATAAAAGATAGTGATTAAAAATTAATTTTAAGGAGCTTATAATTATGGCCAGAAATAGATACATCCAATTACAAAAAGTCTAAATAGATAAAAACTTTTCTTTAAAATTAAAAATGAAATTAAATTAGGTTGAAAATCATGGATAAGGGCAGCCCGGGTGGCTCAGTGGTTTGGCACCACCTTTACCCCAGGGCGTGGTCCTGGGGACCCGGGATTGAGTCCCACGTTGGGCTCCCTGCATGGAGCCTGCTTCTCCCTCTGCCTGTGTCTGCCTCTCTCTCTCTCTCTCTCTTTCTCTCTCATGAATAAATAAATGAAATCTTTAAAAATAATAATAACAAAAAGAAAATCATGGATAAATCACCTAGGTAAGGATTTTGAAGATTGGTATCAAATGAGAAAACTGAAACAATGTAGTAACAAATTTGATGTTCTAAAAGAAATAATCCATGGATTGGGGGAGTATACTTCCTAACAAGTGGTAGAGCACTCTTGTCAGGGGATTTGGGGCAGGGGCCAGTTTTACAGAGCATTAGAAGCAGTAAGATGGTAGCAGCATGGTTGGCTAGGAGGTTGGGGATTTCCTTACAAGGTTAATACGTCCTGTTTTTTAGGGTAAGGTAAGCTAGCTAAAGCTGAGTTGAGGAATTCTGATTGGTGTATGCTGGGTTTTCTGGACAGGTGTTTTCCATAAGCTCTGGCTGATTTATGTTTAGATTTGTGACATGGGCCAGGCCCCTAAGGTGGCCTCCATTTTGTGGATCCCAATATGCAAATCAACAACATCAGGACTTAATTGAAAAATAAGTATTTAGAATTAATATTACTTACCAACAAAAATATAATCTATGTTGCTTCAGTAAAATATAAAAAAAAAAAACAAAAGAAACATACTGTTATTTAGACCAGAAATGGATCCTTGTTTTGCCAATACTGGATTTATTTAAATATATCTATGCAAGAATCCTTTAGTAAGTTAATAAATTGTTAAAGAATTGTAAGAAGTGGGGCACCTGGGTGGCTCCGCAGTTGAGTGTTTGCCTTTGGCTCCGGGCGTGATCCTGGAGTTCCGGGATCAAGTCCCACATCAGGCTTCCTGCATAGAGACTGCTTCTCCCTCTGCCTATGTCTCTCTGCCTCTCTCTCTTTCTCTGTCTCTCATGAATAAATAAATAAAATCTTTAAAAAAAAAAAAAGGGAATTGTAAGGTGTGATGGGAATGATTGTAATGGGTTCTGAAGGATCTGATCTATTTAGTATGTAAGTGACTTCATGGAGCCACTATGACACTTTACAGTTTTGTTTTGTTTTGTTTTAAGATTTATTAGAGTGTGGGCATTAGCATGTGGGGGAAGAGGGAGAGGGTGTTTTTTGTTTTTTTTTTAAGATTTTATTTTTTCATGAGAGACACAGGCAGAGGGAGCCCAGTGTGGGATTCAAACCCAGGACGCTGGGATCATTACCCACGCCAAAGGCAGACACTCAACCACTGAGCCACCTAGGTGCCTGGGAGAGAGAGTCTTAAGCAGACTCCATGCTGAATGCAAAGCCCCACGTGCAGGGCTCAATCTCAGGACCCTGAGATCATGACATGAGTAGAAGTCAAGAGTTGGTTGCCTAAATGACGTATCAGATAAAGGGCTAGTTTCCAAGATCTAAAGAACTTATTAAACTCAACAGCAAAGAAACAAACAATCCAATCATGAAATGGGCAAAAGACATGAACAGAAATCTCACAGAGGAAGACATAGACATGGTCAACAAGCACATGAGAATATGCTCTGCATCACTTGCCATCAGGGAAATACAAATCAAAACCACAATGAGATACCACCTCACACCAGTGAGAAAGGGGAAAATTAACAAGGCAGGAAACCACAAATGTTGGAGAGGATGCTGAGAAAAGGGAACCCTCTTGCACTGTTGGTGGGAATGTGAACTGGTGCAGCCACTCTGGAAAATTGTGTGGAGGTTCCTCAAAGAGTTAAAAATAGATCTGCCCTACGACCCAGCAATTGCACTGCTGTGGATTTACCCCAAAGATACAGATGCAATGAAATGCCGGGACCCCTGCACCCCGATGTTTCTAGCAGCAATGTCCACAATAGCCAAACTGTGGAAGGAGCCTCGGTGTCCATCGAAAGATGAGTGGATAAAGAAGATGTGGTTTATGTATACAATGGAATATTCCTCAGCCATCAGAAATGACAAATACCCACCATTTGTTTCAACGTGGATGGAACTGGAGGGTATTATGCTGAGTGAAGTAAGTCAATCGGAGAAGGACAAACATTATATGGTCTCATTCATTTGGGGAATATAAGTAATAGTGAAAGGGAATAAAGGGGAAAGGAGAAAAAAATAAGTGGGAAATATCAGAAAGGGAGACAGAACATGGAAGACTCCTAACTCTGGGAAACGAACTAGGTGGTGGAAGGGGAGGAGGGCGGGGGGTGTGGGTGACTGGGTGGCGGGCACTGAGGGGGGGCTCTTGACGGGATGAGCACTGGGTGTTATTCTGTATGTTGGCAAACTGAACACCAATAAAAAATAAGTTTATTATTAAAAAAAAAGAGTTGGTTGCCTAATACTGCCAGTTTTTTTTTTTTTTTTTTCTGCCAGTTTTTAATACACGCTATTTGGTACCTGTTGATTTTTTCATTGCACCAAAGCAGTAGTTTTAACACAGGCACTAAAAGAATGAAATTTACTAAGAAACAATTCACTATATCTAAAAAAGTTTTAAAGAATTTGGCTTATTTAGTGTTATAGAAGTGTGACAGTTTCAGAGATATCCCATCATCAAAGCATATTAAAATCTCAAAAGTAATAATGAGATTAGGCTTTACAGTATATATATATATACTTGGTAAGAGAACAGTATGATACAGCTTCTCTGTCTTATAAAAAGACCCATACAAAAACGGAGAATCTTGGGTGCTACAATCTTGAAATTCAACTGTCCAAGAGTACTTTCAACAAAAACCACTGAGATTTAAGATAGAATTAGATGTTCACAGATTTTTGTGAATTTAGCTTTTCCTTGTTTTCCTTTTTATTCTGCAGTAATGAAAAGACAGATTACCCTGGAGCATTTTAGAGATAAGACTAAATGCCTACTGGCTTGGATTGGGCTATAATTAGGGAAAAAAGGTAAAGGACATTGAAGAGGTGTGCAGAAGTGGGAAGAAAAATGTCAAAGGCAAAACTATTCTTAAGGAAACAAGGAAAAAGGATATATATTTTTCCTTCCTCCTCTTTGCTCAAGCACTGTAAGAATTACCCTCAGGCATAGAATTTAGGCTACCATTATTATGGTGGTTCAGTTTTACACAACTTGATTGCCTTTTCTGTACTTGCTAACTTGAAATGTAGTCAATCTAACATTGTTCACATATGATAGTGCATTCTTCCATCCCAAAAGCCTCCTTATTTGTGGCTTTTAAAAACATCCATTTAGGGGCAGCCCAAGTGGCTCAGCAGTTTAGCCGCACCCCCCCTCCCCATGTCTCTCATGAATAAATAAATAAATGAAATAAAAATAACATCCGTTTATAGTATAGGGCTGTTTTTTTTTTGTTGTTGTTGTTTTTTTTAAGATTTTACTTATTTATTCATGAGAGAGGCAGAGACACAGGCAGAAGCAGGCTCCTGCATGCAGGGGGCCCAACGTGGGACTGGATCCCCGGTCTCCAGGATCAGGCCCTGGGCTGAAGGCAGCACTAAACCGCTGAGCCACGCAGGCTGCCCAGTATAGGACTGTTTTTCATGCCACTTGAGGCAAAACCAAGAGACTCACAGTTTGTCAGTCAGCAATATTTGGGTCTAACTAGGCCAAGTGGAAGTTTCTCCTTAAGTGAAGGTTTAGGCTGAAGAATGTTAATGTAATAGAGACCTGTTGATATTACTCCCATCTTCCCTGTTGATTTGAAAAGAAAAATACGGGATCCCTGGGTGGCTCAGCAGTTTAGCGCCTGCCATTGGCTCAGGGCGTGATCCTAGAGTCCCAGGATCAAGTCCTGCATCAGGCTCCCTGCCTGGAGCCTGCTTCTCCCTCTGTGTCTCTGCCTCTCTCTCTGTGTGACTCTCATGAATAAATAAATAAAATATTAAAAAAATACATACCAGGGGATCCCTGGGTGGCTCAGCGGTTTAGCGCCTGCCTTTGGCCCAGGGCGCGCGATCCTGAGTCCCGAGATCGAGTCCCACATCGGGCTCCCTGAATGGGGCCTGCTTCTCCTTCTGCCTGTGTCTCTGCCTCTCTCTCTGTGTATCTGTCATGAATAAAAAGTAAAACCTTTAAAAAAATACATATCAAATGCGTATTATATGCAAGGCATTGAGCTAGATGTTGAATATGCACAGGTGAAAGATCCAGCTGCCACCTTTCAGAAAGTCTTTTAATTGGGGGATACTTTTAGGATCTGTCACCATAATGTGATGACATAAATGCATGCATAGAGTAATATTAATGTACTTAATTTAGCTGGGGGTGCTCAGGATAAGTTTCTATGTGGAAGAGAGTTGTCTTTAAAGAAATGAAAAAAGGCATAACTGGGGGGTAAAAAAGGAGAAAACCTAGGCAGAGGGAACAATGTAAGGTCTCAGCAAACTTGACCTGGTAAGTTTTGGAAACTACAAGTTTGGCAAGTACTTTGGCTGCAATCGGGGTAGGGGAGGGCAAAGGAGGAAATGAATGAGAAAAGACAAAGCAGTTGAAGACCAGGCTGGATATATTTAGGGCCTAACATGACAGGGTACTAAGTTCAGATACTATTCTGAAGGGTATGGGGTGGGAAAATTAAATTTTAACATTAAGTATTGATCAGATTTTAATCACAAAAAGATAAATATGAAAGCAATGTGGAAGATGTAACTGAAATGTGTGTTGGGGTGGAAACTAGAGGCAGAGACCACTTGGGATGCTATTGAAATAATCTAGATGAAATGTGATCGTGAGAAAAACCTAAAATAGTTGCAGTACTTGCACTAAAGACCCATAGTACATTTAGTGTATTTACTAGGTAGAGTTTATATTTAAAACATTTTTGAGACTCTTCCAGTTATTTTTATTGGAATGTTATAATAAAATCATATATAAAAATCATAATAATCTATACCATTGTAATAAAAATAGGTTAAGACATAATACTTGGTATGAACTCTTTATGTTCTTAACTCTTAAAGAATCTTGTAAATAAAGTTTATAAAATGTAGAAAAGTATAAACTAATAAAAATATGTGCCACTTTTTTTAATGTTTTGCATATTGCCTCCTGAAACATAAATAAATAAATACAGAACTAATTGCCACTATTTACGTTCTCTAAATTTGGCATGTCTGTACTAACTGTTCTGTTCCATATATGCTAACCAGTTTTCTCTACTAGATCTTTAAGAGACCTCTGTTCATTCTTTTACTGATGTCATTTGGCTTTCCCATGGCCAGAAGTGTTTATTACCTATTCCTGTTCTCATTTGCCTAAGACAGAGTACTGCTACACAATACTAACAATACAGGCTCTGGTATCACATGGTAGTATTTAGTTATAAATGGCAATTGCAGTGATTTGAACTATGACTATATTATTATTATTATTATAGATTAATTAAATAAATCACAATATGGGGGAAAATCTGGGAAAGAATTCATGGATTCTAGTTTGAGAAATGCTGATGTAGAGATATTAAAAAATCCTTTTGTCACATACCTAAAGTCAAATTTGTTGAGTCTGACTTTGTGACTCTGAGTCAAGAAGTGCTAGGCAGGTAGGACAGATAAATAAGTTGATTCTAAAGTGAAAGTTAAGTTGGGTGGGGGGGAGGGCTTAGGTGCACTTTAAGGTTCATTCCTGTTCAGGAACCAAGAATATAACATCTCATAGGAAAGTAATTCTGTCTCCAGATCAATCCACAAAGGGCTATTCTCTAAATCCAACCTCTCTCTGTTTCATGTTCCTGTGAGAAAATACCCCTTAAGAGTTTCCAGTCGAGGGATCCCTGGGTGGCGCAGCGGTTTGGCGCCTGCCTTTGACCCAGGATCGAATCCCACATCGGGCTCCCGGTGCATGGAGCCTGCTTCTCCCTCTGCCTGTGTCTCTGCCTCTCTCTCTCTCTGATGACTATCATAAAATAAATAAAATTAAAAAAAAAAATTTCCAGTCGATATAGCAGGAATGATCTCTGCCCATCAGAATGAGGCATCCTACCTTTCTGTTTTGTTAGTGAGAAATTCTCCTACCTTCAAATAACAAGAATTCATTACTTCCTGTAACTTAGGGCAAGAACTCAAGCAGAGCAGGTATAATTGGACAGAGGGTAAAATCATATTTAATGGTGAGATGAAAGCTTTAGAAAGTTGGAAATTGGTGGCCAATCTGTATATTTAACTTTAAGTGTCACTGTATGGTTTAGATTGGCTCTGGGACCCACCCCCATCTTTTCTTTTTTAGTGCCAGATTAGTTCACCCACATTCCTCTCCTGTACCATTAACAGTTGCTCCCTAACAGAAACCAATAAGCTTTCTTTTCTATCCCACTAATTAGAGAAGCATACAATCTCACAGAATTAAAAAAAATAATAAAGTAGAATTATTTATTTCCTTATACTTTTGTTCCTAAAGCACATATGTATCCTGTTAAGTTTTCATAAAGGTTTTATTTCTGGTAATAGGATGTTAGTATTTAGATAATATTATAAGCAAGAGAGTAGTTGTAGTGATATAAAGAATGCTTCATTTGATCCTGGTTTCCTTCCTATTATCACTTCCAAGCTCCACTCAACAGATCAGACTCAATAGAAAAAGTCACAAGATTCAAGTGTACTTTATTTTTTTAAAGATTTTATTTATTTATTCATGAGAGACATGGAGAGAGAGGCAGAGACATAGGCCGAGAGAGGGAGAAGCACATTCCCTGCGGGGAGCCCCATGTGCAACTCCATCCTGGAACTCCGGGATCATGCCCTGAGCTGAAGGCAGATGCTCAACCACTGAGCCACCCAGGCATCTCAGTTCAACTGTACTGTAAAGGAAAATTAGAAATGGTTATTGTAATACTCTTGATATAACAAATTACTACAAATTCAGTGGCTTAAAACAACAGTTATCTTAGATATTTGGAGGTCAGAAGTCTGAATGGGTCCTACTGGTCTAAAATCAAGGTATAAGCAAGATTGATTCTTTTCTAGAGGTTCTGGGGCACAAAGTATTTGTCTTAAAACTAATTGTTGAAGAGACTATCTATTCTTTCCCTATTGAAAAGTCTTAGCACCCTTGTTGAAAATAAATTGACTGCAGATGTGTATGGGTTAATTTTTGTATTCTCAGTTCTATTTCCTTGGTCTATATGTTTATCTGTGTGCTATTACCATATTCTTAATTACTGTAGCTTTGCAGTAAATTTTGAAACAGGAAGTATGAGTTCTGTCTCGTGATCCCCTTCCATCTTCTTTTTTTTCCCCCTTCCATCTTCTTTTTTTTCCCCCTTCCATCTTCAAAGCCAGAAATGGCCCGTTGAGTCTTTGTCACATCGCATCACTCAGATACACTTGCCTGCCTCCTTTCATTTATAAGAATATTTGTGATTATATTGGGCCTACATGGATAATCCAGGAAAATCTACCCATGTGAAGTCCAGGTGGTTAGCTACCTTAATTCCACCCACAGCCTTAATTCCCCCTTGCTTATAAACATAACATATTCACAGATCCCAGGGAGTGGGATTGTAGACATCTTCAGTGGGATGGAAGATCAGAGGAGAGACATTGTTCTGGCTACTACAGCTATTTATAATTCCTTGGGTATTCTTGAGTTTAAGAGCAACTTTTTTGCTTCCTTTCATAGGTTCTCATTTTATTCATTCAAAATATATTTGACTACTAAAATATCAAGTGTGAAACGGTATAGAAAGTTATGCTAAGGATTAGAAACTTGTCAACTGGATCCCTGGGTGGCTCAGCGGTTTAGCGCCCGCCTTCGGTCTACAGTGTGATCCTGGAGTCCCGGGATCAAGTCCCATGTCAGGCTCCCTGCATGGAGCCTGCTTCTCCCTCTGACTGTGTCTCTGCCTCTTTCTCTCTATCTCTCATGAATAAATAAATAAAATTAAAAAAAATTTGTCAACTAACTTTGTCACTGGTGGCTCAATTTTGTTGAGGTACTGTTGACAAATTTAAGCATGTTGGGGAGTGAATGGAAAAATGCAGAGCTTGGTCGTGGTAGGAAGTTAGAAGATAGGAAATTACTTAGAGTAACTCAGGGTCAAAGGAGGGTGCTTTTTTAGAAAGAGAAATTTGAGTATATTTATATTCCAGAGGAAATCAGGAAAGATGAGATACAGAACAGAAAGATTCATATGGAGTCATTTTCTTCACAAGATGTGACAGTAGGTAAAAAATTGAGTATTTGACTTTGAACAATGGGGAAACATCAGACACTAGAGGAAATAAGATTAGAATGGGTAAAAATGAAAATAATTTTAAGTGGGAAGAGGCAGGAAGGGGTTGACCATTAATACTCCATTTTTTTCAACTTAAATCAATTGGAAGGAGTGCTTTATCCATTCTTCGGTTGATGAATACTCAGGTTGCTTCCATATCTTTGCTATTGTAAATAATGCTGCTATAAACATAGGGTTACATAATCTTTTCAAATTAGTGTTTTCATTTTCTCGGGGAAATACCCAGAAGTGGAATTACTGGATCATACGGTATTTCTATTTTTAATTTTTGGAGAAAATTTCCATAGTTGATACACTAGTTTACATTCCCATCAAGAAAGCATAGGAGTTACCTTTTTTCTACATCTTTGTCAACACTTACTATTTCTTGTCTTTTGATACTAGCCATTCAGACTGCTATGAAGTGGTAGTTCGGTGTGGTTTTGATTTGCATTTCCCTGATTATTGATGCTGAGCACCTTTTCATGAGTCTCAGCCATCTGAATGTCTTCTTTGGAAAAATGTCTGTTCAGGTCCTCTATTTTTTAATTGTAGTGTTGTTGTTATTGTTATTATTCTGATAATGTATGACTTTTTAATATATTTTGGATATTAGCCCCTTAGCAGATATGTCATTTTTAAATATATATGTCTCCTCTCATTCTATAGGTTGCCTTTTTGTTGTGTTGGTTTCTTTTGCTGTACAAAAGCCTTTTAGTTTAATGTAGTGCAAATTGTTTATTTTTGCTTTTGTTTTCCTTGCCTGAGGAGACATATCCAGAAAAATATTAAGTCCAAGAGTTTACTGCCTATGGTCTCTTTTTTGGAGTTTTATTATTTCAGATCTTATATTAAGTCTTTAATCCACTTTGCACTTAATTTGTATAGTGTAAGAAAGTGGTCCAATTGCATTCTTTTGCATTTAGCTGTCCAATTTTCCCAACACTTTATTTTTTTAAAAGATTTTATTTATTTATCCATGAAAGACACACAGAGAGAGAAAGGCAGAGATGTAAGCAGAGGGAGAAGCAGGCTCCAGGCAGGGAGCCTGATGTGGGACTGGATCCTGAGACCGTGGATCACGCCCTTAGCCAGGGGCAGGTGCTCAACTGCTGAGCCACCCAGGTGTCCCTGGCTTGCAAACTTTCTGCTGACAATTAGGTGATAGCCTTTTGGGGTTCCCCTTATATGTAACTGTTTGCTTTTCTCTTGCTGCTTCTAAGATTCTTTATATTTATTTAATTTCGGACATTTTAATTATTATATGTCTTGATGTGGACTTCCTTGGGCTCACCTATTTGGGCCTCTCTGTGTGGCCTAGACTGAGATGACTGTTTTCATCCTCTTAAACATAGGGAGGTTTTCAGCAATTTTCTCAAATAAGTTTTCTGCCCTTTTCTTTTCTCTTTCTGGGACCCCTGAATTATGAATGTTTGTTTGATGTTGTCCCAGAAGCCCCTTAACCTATCTTTTTTTTTTCTTTTGTTTTTACTGTTTGGCGTGGGTTCTCTCCATTACTCAGTCTTCCAGATCACTGTTCCATTCTTCTGTTGATTCTCTCTAGTTTTTTTTTTCTTTCATTTCTATTATTCTTCAACTCTGATTCTTTTTTGTTTTTCTTTTTGTTGAAGTTCTCATTGAGTTCATATGCTTCTCTCAAACTGGTTAATAACATCTTTGTGACCGTTACCTTGAATTCTTTATTAGATAGATTCCTTATCTCTTTCATTTAGTTTTCTTTCTGAGGTTTTGTCTTGTTCTTTTGTTTAGGACATAATCTTCTGTCTCTTGATTTTGTCTGTGTTGTTTCTGTATATTAGATAGGTCAGCTATGTTTCCTGATGTTGAAAGTAATGGCCTTATGTAGGTATCCCATGGGGCCCAGTAGCACAATCCTCTATGGTTACCAGAACCAGGCACTCCCAACGATGTCCCCTGGGCTGCATGCACCCTCCTGTTGTGACTGGGCATGACTGCTGCAGGCACACTGGTGGGCAGGTCTGGCCTCCAACCTAGCTGGCTGTAATGATTCGCTTTGACTACTGTGGGCAAGGCTGGACCCTGGTGCGGCTAGTTGAGAAATCTGGCTATAGTGGGTCTGCTGGTGGATGGAGTTAGCTCCCAGTGCAGCTAAGAGTCTTAGCCACAATTGCTATGAGCATGCTGTTGGGTGGGGCCGGAACCCTTCCCTCTCTGGGGCAGGAGTTGCTCTGGAGGTGCACTGGCCTGCCCTGGGGCTGCCCGCCACATGTGGCGGGGTGGAAGTTGCTTTGAGGAAACATTGGTCAAAATTGAAGCAGCCAAGGCACCTGGCTGGCTCAGTCAGTGGAGCATGCAACTTGATCTTGGGGTTGTGAGTTCCAGTCCCATATTGGGTGTAGAGATTACCCCAATAAAATCTTTAAAAAAAAAACCAGGTGTTTGCCAGGTGTGGTGTCGATTGGGCTGGACAGGTCTGCAGGGGAATGCTGGGGTGGGGCAAGTGGTGTTATCAGGACAGATGGAGAGTGTGTCAGAACTGGCTCCCACAAGCATCTGGCCAACTAAGCTGAAAGAAGGCAAGAAAAATGGTGCCCACCAACACTTCCTAGCCCCTTCAGCACACACCCTAAAATTAGTAAATTTCCTTCATGTATAACCCAAGTACTTTTCAAACTGCTGCTTCTATGTTGGATCTCAGATCAAATGATAAAGTGCTCTGACCCTTTGAGTGGAATCTTGGTTTCTCACAGCCTTCTGACTCTCTTGGAGTTAAGGTAAGTCCTGCTGATTTTCGGAGGTAGGTTTTATGGGCGTTTCTCTGTGCAGGTCCCCAGAGCCAGAGATGCCTGGTATGGGACTTGATTCGTCTCACTCCTTAGAGAGGACCTCAGCTCCTGTGTTATCCCTCCTGCTTGTGGGTTGCTGTGCCAAGGGTTTGGTCCCTGACTCTCTGCCCCTCCTATCCTTCTGAATGTGGCTTTTTCTTTATATCCCTAGCTGTGGAAAAGCTGTTCTGCTAGTCTTCAGGTTGTTTTCAAAGTGAGTTGCATTAAATGTAGTTGTAACCTTGGTGTGTCCCTTGGGGGAGGTGAGCTCAGGATCCTTCTACTCTTCCATCTTCCTTGCAATTGGTACTGTTCTTTTAGTGTAAAATCAACAACTCTTCTCAAAAACTAATACTCCTATCTCAAGAAACTCAAAAGGCAGAATAAAAGTTTATATGCCACATGAGAGAGAAGAATACAGAAAGAAGTGAGAGTGGCATTTTCTATTTTAATCAAGATTCATTCAGCAGGTATTCATTGAGCAACTACTATGCATTAGCCTCTGAATGTGGCTTATGGAAAGCATAGATGATTTTTCATGCTTCCCCCTCCACCAAGAGTCCTTAAGTCTACAAAACAAAGAAGCTGCCTGAGTTGGAGGCTAAGGACTTGCCCACTCAGAATCTTTATCACTTTCCCTCTATCTCTGATCCCATACCCACTCAGGATACCTCATATGGTTCTGTATCCCTAGTGTTCACTAAACAGAGTGAAAAACCAATGATCTAATGAATATTAATACCAAAGCCTCATTACAATAGTCATGTGAGAAACAAATAGTATGAAATATATTAAAGTATAAAGATAGGCACTCAGATGAAGAGAATCTGGCCTAACAGCAGACATGTGATAAAGACATGAGAATTTCAGTTGTTTGACTTCTCAGTATAAGCTGGCAATATGCTTAGGGCTACCCAAAGAACCTACACAGTTTTACCCTAAAAGGTATGTGGTCTAGAACAAAACAGTTGCTTTTTCCTCATTTCCATTGGTCAGATCAGTTGTTTTTTTTTGTTGTTGTTGTTTTGTTTTTTAAGATTTTACTTATTTATTAGAGACACACAGAGAGAGAGAGAGGCAGAGAAACAGGCAGAAGGAGAAGCAGGCTCCATGCAGGGAGCCTGACATGGGACTCGATCCCGGGACTCCAAGATCATGCCCTGGGCTGAAGGTGACGCTAAACCGCTAAGCCACTGGGGCTGCTCGGTCAGATCAGTTTTAAAAATTTTTTATAGCTTTACTGAAGTACAATTGATGTACAATACATTGCATATACTTAAAGTGTACAGTTTGGTAATTTGACATAATGTATATACCCATGAAACAATCACTAAAATCAAGATAATAAACATAGCATCACTACAAGTATCCGTGTACTCCTTTGTAAACCCTGTTGTTCCCCCAACCCTTTCTCCCCTGTATCCACAGGAAGCCACTGATCCATTTTCTGTCTTTTAGGATAGTTTGCATTTTGTACAATTTTAAATAGAATCAAACAATATGCCCTCTGTGACTTTTTTCATTCAGCGCATAATTATTTGGGAATTTACCTGTTGTGTCACTCAATAGTTTATTAATTTTATTGTTGAGTAGTATTCTATGTATGGGTATGCCACAATTCCCATATCCATTCACCCATCAGTGGACATTCTGGTTGCTTCCAGTTTTTGCCTGTAACAGATATTCTTGTATAAATGTTTGTATGAGCACGGGTTTTCACTTTTTTTAGGTAAATAGCTAGGAGTGGAATAGCTGAATCGTTTGATAGGTACATATTTAACCTTTTAAAAAACTGCCAAGCTGTTTTCCAAGTGCTTATACTGTTTTACATTCTTCCCAGCTGTGTATGAGAATTCCAGTTCCTCCTGACTTGTTATGACCAGTCTTTTCAATCAGCCATTCTAATAGGTATGTAGTGGTATATCTCATTGTCATTTTAATTTGCTTTTACCTAGTGACTAAAGATGTTCCGCATGTTTTCATGTGCTGCTTTGCCATCTGTATTTCTTCTTGAAGAAAAGTCTCTATATTTTTCCCATTGTTTTATTGAGTTCCTTTTGTTTGTATTTATTTACAGGTAACACAAATTAAACATTTATAGCAGCAGCCTTAGAATTTTCAGAAAGTAATAAAGTCATAACAAGGTAACATATACATGGAAGAATATGAAAAAGGCATGAAGAACTCAACTCATATTGGCTAGTGCCTAAGTCACTTCTAAAACTGTGTAGGCACTACTATCCTAGAGTTGGCTTATGCTGCCTTATGAGTGTGAATTTTAAAATTTTTAGAAAATTTACAGGCTGTTAAACACAGCCATTATTAAAAATTAATTATATAAGCTGACAATTATGTTAAAATCCAATATATAAAACTCAGTAATACTAAAAATTCACTTGATCATTTTACTATTATCCATGTTTTTGTGGTTATGTCTATCATATCCATATTGTAGACATACTATATTATAGTTTGATAATTATACATCTCCTTCCAATTCTGTGTTCTGTGATGTCCTGTGGTAGCTTGAAATGAGCCACAGTGGAGTATTTACCCCTCAAAATTTGTAAACACCACAATCAAAGCTTTTTTTCCCCCCTGGTGAGCTAGTTGTTAAATATTTACCAGCTCACCAGTAATGACAAGGACCTTCAAACTGCACTGACTTACTGTCCATGATGAATAATCGAAAAATAATTTAATCACGCAGAGACCTCACCTTTGGGAAACACTTAATTCCTCAAGAACAGATCAGTATTTTTGCTGCAGAATAAACCTTACATATTTTCCTTATTGCTCAGTTTTTTTTTTTCTCACTTTCAAGTACCCTGGGGTCGAGAATGCCAAAGTCTACTGGATAAGGGAGGATACCAATACATTATTTCTGTGGTCCCACGTAAAAAATAAAAAAAAGTATTTTATTTGGAGTAGAACGAAAAGGTCTGTGAAATATAGAAAATAGTATTGGGCAAACAAAACAAAACAAAACCTCCAAAAAACACAAACAACTCTGGACAACCAAATTTCTATTCATGTAAGAGTAGGGGAAACTAAACTAAAATGAGAGGGAGCAAATGATGATACAAGAGGAATGTTTGGTCTAAACCCCCAATCAGCTTTCTAAAGGAGAACAAAGCATTTTTTGAAGTCTAAACTTACTAAAGATGCTGGATGTTATTAGAAATGTAAAGTTACAGATTCAGTAACATACTAAGCAGTCCAGAGATAAACAAACTATGGGGGACAAATTCTTAGTGCAAAAGCTAGAGCTATTGCTATGGTTGAGTGTCCATTACAATTTAATTTTAAACACAACTAGGAGAAACCAAGCATTTCAAAAGGAAAAGAAACCATCTTAAAGTTCACGGTCTGAATTAAAGACATATACATTTAAAATATAAAAGAAACAAACCATGCATATGACTTTTTTTTCCCCAAGATTTCTACATTTATTTTAGAGAGCACATGTGTGTGTGAGTAGGGGGTTGGGGGTAATGGGAAAGAGAGAATCCCAAGCAGATTCCCCATCAAGCACAGAGACTTACTTGGGGCTTGATCTCACAGCATTGAGATCATGACCTGAGCTGAAACTAAGAGCTGAATGCTTAACTCACTGAGCCACCCAGATACCCTGATCAATAAGACTTTCAATAAGACACTTGTTATGTCTCACATGAAATTCAAATAGAAATTAAAGAAAATGTTTGCCTGATTTTTAGTAAGGTACTAGTACCCTAAAGTACTAGTAGTGATAACTGTTTAGAGTGATGCATGCTGAAGAATAGCAGTTTGGTATTTTTTTTTTAAGATTTTACTTTTTATTAGAGAGTGCACACAAGCAGGGGGGAGCTGCAGCCAGAGAGAAAAGCAGGCTGCCCACAGAGCAGGGAACCCAATATGGAGCTTGATCCTATGACCCCAGGATCATGGCCCGAGCCAAAGGCAAACACCTAACTGACTGAGCTACCCAGGCACCCCAGCAGTTTGGTATTAAATTGGAGGGAATAAATAATCCTTAAACCAGTCAATGCCCTGTGTAATCACACTAATAAACTGGACAAAATAGATGGAACTTTTATCAAATCAGCACGTACAGGCTTTATTTTTTTTAATTAAAAATGAGGAAGAAATACATATTCCCAAGGAGATAACTTCTTTCTCTCAACTTAAAATTTATTTATAAAGGAGATTGAATCATCTCAAATGAAAATATATAAGAATATATGAAACTAACAGATGTAATAGAGAACTGCCCTGTTGAACATTTCCACAATTAAAATGAAGTAAATCACGGTATTCTCCTTAACCCTTGTCCTGATCTCCCAAATCAGTTCCTCTTCTGACTGATTTAAGTGACTATTTTTATGTCACCAGGATTCACCATATTTGAATCATCTTTTCTTTCACCATTCTCCTTCCCTACCTGTCTCCATTTTTAATTATTTGGATCTTCAAATGCACATTATACCTTAAGTTTATGATATACATTTTAAAAGATTTTTGTCATCATTTATTTGTATAGCCACTCTGTGAGTTAAGCAAAAGTTATTAGTATTTCATCATTCTATTAAAGGCCTCCAAGGTGATAGGCATGTAAATAAGCAGAATCAGACAGGTTAAATAACTGGCCCGAGCTGACAGGACCAGTAATTACAAGTCCTGTGATTCTAATGTCAACATTCTTTTCATTACACTATGATGCCTGTCATCAACAACTCATATTTGATCCATTACTATAAATTCCCAGCAGATTTCTCTACCTCTATCCCTACTTCTTCAGTCTATCATGCATATCACTATCAGATTAACACAGCTTTTATTAAAAAAATACCAGAATGAAGAAATTTCCAATGGTTTCCTATTGTATAGAGAATACAAACCAGAACTTTACCTTTGCTTTTATACGTGAAATCTCAGCAAACTGGGCTCCTCATGTTCCTTCAAATATACTTGTGAGGCACCTGGCTCAGTTGGTTAAGCATCTGCCTTCGGCTCAGATATGATCTCTAGGTCCTGGGACTGAGCCCCATGATGGGTTCCCCACTCAGCAGAGAGTCTGCTTCTACTTCTCTCTCTCCTCTGCCCCTTCCCCTAGCTTGTGTGTTCTCTCCCTTAAAAAAAAAAAAAAAAAATCTTTCAAATATACTTGTAACTTTCCTGAGACTATGTCTTTGCTTCTAGCAGTGTTTTCCTTCCTTGAGTTACAAATCCCAGAGTAACAGAATATCACAGGGGACCTGGGCCTAATCATGCATGTATGTGTGTGTAATATATATATATATACATATATATGCACACATATATATTATGTTTATTAGGTATTTACTTATTTAGTTTATATGTTAAACGTGTACTATTATGACCTTGTGTGTTTTGGTAAGAGAGAGGTCAGAGGCATCTAGTATAATTTTTGACATTAAAAATAAGTCCTGGGGATCCCACATTTCTAGTTGTTCTCATCAAAACTCACCTACTTCTTCATTACCAGAAGTGGAACTGCAAAGGACTCATTTTTATTTATTTATTTATTTTTAAGTAATCTCTATACCCAACATGGGCCTTGAACTCAACTCTGAGATCAAGAGTTGTATGCTCCACCATCTGAGCCAGCCAGGTGCCTCAAGGACTTATTTTTTTTTTTTAATTTTATTTATTTATGATAGTCACACACAGAGAGAGAGAGAGGCAGAGACACAGGCAGAGGGAGAAGCAGGCTCCATGCACCGGGAGCCCGACGTTGGATTCGATCCCGGGTCTCCAGGATCGCGCCCTGGGCCAAAGGCAGGCGCCAAACCACTGCGCCACCCAGGGATCCCTGATCACTTGTTTTAAAAAGGGGAGAATATAGATTTGTTTTTATATAAGAAAGCTCTGGGAATTACATTAAACCTATTAGAATGGCTGTTACCAAAAACTCAAGAAATAATAAATGCTGGTGTGGATATGGAGAAAAGGTAATTCTTGTGCATTGTTGGTGGGAATAGAACTTGGTACAGCCACTTTGGCAAACAGTAGGGAGGTTCCTAAAAAACTTAAAAGACCTTGGGTGGCTCAGTGGTTGAGCGTCTGCCTTTGGCTCAGGGTGTGATCCTGGTCCCAGGATCGAGTCCCTCATCAAGCTCCTCTCAGGGAGCCTGCTTCTCCCTCTGCCTATGTCTCTGCTTTTCTCTGTCTCTCATGAATAAATAAAATCTTTTAAAAAAAAAACCTGAAAAGATAGAACCATGTGACCTAGAAAGTATACTTCTGGGTATTTATTCAAAGAAAATGAAAGTGCTCCAAAAAATATATACACCCCATATTCACTGCATTATTTACATTATTTACAGTAGCCAAGATATGGAAACAACCGAAGTGCATGTGGAAAGGTAAATGGGTGGTAAAGAAAATGTAGTATATATGGACGAATAAGTCATGGAAATAAAAGCCACAGCATAAGGAATATAATGATACTGTAATTGCATTGTATGGTAACAGATGGTAGCTACACTTGTGGTTAATATAGCATAATGTGCAAACTTGTTGAATTATTGTGTTGTACACCTGAAATTAACACTGTCAGCTATACTCAAAAATAGTAAAAAGAAAGATAAATGATCAAAGTTTAGAGGGAAAAAAAGAAAATATATAAATATGTATACACACACACTCTAGAATATGGGTCAGCCATAAAAAAAAGTATGAAATCTTGCCATCTGCAACAATATGAATGGACCTCAAGGGTATTATGTTACATAAAAGAAGATTGATAAAGACAAATACCACATGACCTCACTTATATGTGGAATGTAAAAACAACCAACCAACCAACCCGCCAAGATACAGAAAACAGACTGGTGATTTTAAGAGGTAGGGTGGGCAAAATGGGTGAAGGGGGTCAAAAGGCACAAACTTTCAGTATAAAACAAGTCATGAGAATGGGATGTACAACATGGTAGCTAGAATTAATATTGTATTGCATATCTGAAAGTTACCAAGGAGGTAAATCTTAAAAAACTTAAAAATTCTCATCACAAGAAAAAATATTCTGTAACTATGTATGGTAACTAGATTTACTGTGATCATTTTGCAATATATACAAATATCAAATCATCATGCTTTACACCTGAAACTAATAAGGTTTTGTGAATTATAACTCAAAAAAAAAAAGAAAGAAAGAAAAAGAAAGAACACCATAACAAGTTCAGAGAGACTGCAGAAGGGGGAAAAAAGAAAAAAAGCTCTAGGAAGATACACAAGAAAATTGTAACAGTAGTTGTGAGATAGATGGCATTGGCATGGGAAATAGTGGATGGAGTATACATGTGGGAAACTCCAACTCAAAACATAAATCTATATCTATCTAGACACACACACACACACACACACACATCATTGGAATGAATTCCCTACTCAGAAAGAAAAGTATTTCCCATAGAGTGAATTCCCATGTTTCCTTTATGTCATTTTTGCCATGTCAATTTACCTGTCTGATCCTTTCTTCAACTGTAAAACCAGGGATTTGATACACTTTATAGTACTTTGTAAGCACGTATATTAGATGTATGTGTTGTTCAGTGCTGTCCACATAATCATAATTTAATAAATGTTAGCTGAATTAAGAAAATGGTTTTGCCATTCTCTTAGGCCAAATCTGGCATCTAATATCTTAATTTTCATGTCCTTGGTTTTTCCTGATTCTGAGCTTCTTTTCACATTTGGGTTTACACTTTGCTGAGTTCATATTCTTTGCCCATTTTTCTGTTGAATTGCAAGTTCCCTTAATATGAATTTCTATGAGGACTTTGTATAGTATAGGTGTTAAACTTCCTTATGAATATTTCTTCTAAATTTACTGCATATCTATTAACCTTAATTATAACTTTTGTATGCAGGCTATTTTTTTTATATTGACAAATGTCTTTTTTGAGAAGAATGTATATTCTTCGTTTTGGCGTGAAGTATTCTATAAATGTCAGTTAGATCCAGTTGACTGATGGTAATACAAAGTTCAACTGTATCCTGATTTTCTCTGCCTGCTAGGTCTATCAGTTACTGAAAGAGGGTTGTTGAATTCTCCAACCATAATAGTGGAGTTGTGTATTTCTCTGTAGTTCTATCCATTTTTACCCTAGCTATTTTAATGCTCTGTTGTTAGATGTACACATTAAAGGTTGTATCTTTTTGGAGAACTGACACCTTTATTGTTTTTTTTTTTTTTAATTTTTTTTTTCAATTTTCATTTATTTATGATAGAGAGAGAGAGAGAGAGAGAGAGAGAGGCAGAGACATAGGCAGAGGGATAAGCAGGCTCCATGCACCGGGATGCCCGATGTGGGATTCGATCCCGGGTCTCCAGGATCGCGCCCTGGGCCAAAGGCAGGCGCCAAACCGCTGCGCCACCCAGGGATCCCCACCTTTATTGTTATGTAATGTTCCTCTCTATCCCTGGTAATTTTCCTTGTTCTGAAGTCTGTTTTCCCTGAATATAGCAACTATACTTTCTTTTGATTAGTATTAGCTAGGTGGATCTTTCTCCATTCCTTTACTGTTAACCAGTGTCCTTATATTTAAAGCAGGTTTCTTATATATGATTTCTGAGAAAATGGAGTACTAGTAAGGGTTGTGGGCTTTCTCACTCCAAATCAGCCCTGTGTCAACTACAGAAATAGGGAAGCAAGGGGTTGAGGAATAAGATAAAAAACTGAGAAAACCCTAGTAAGGGTTAGGAGTAAGTTTTTACGTTTTGTTCCCTGGCACTTCCCTCCACTGCCTTGGTACAGTCAGTGCCAGACAACTGATTGCTACAGATATCATTAGCAACAGCTTCCCAGTATAGAATAAAACAAAGGGTCTGTGGGAGTTGCTGATGAAATAAAGTGTGACCAGATACCCTATAGAGAATTGAAACATTCACTCCCCTACTCCTTCCCCAAACTTCTAGGGTTTTGGTGGATTACAACAGCTAGATTATGAGTTTTGAAGTAAATCCTCACCCAGAGGAGCTGTCAACATAGCAACAGAGATAGAGCACTATAGCTCATCTGTGGTACCTGGAGCTCTCTGGTCTCTAATCCCTAAACTTGTGAGAAGGGATAAAAAACTAGAGTCTGCCCTTTTTCTCTTCCTCCATATCCATCATCAGAAAGGGTCATAGAGGGGTAACCTGGGTGGCTCAGTCAGTTACATCTGTCTTCCGCTCAGGTCATGA
Source organism: Canis lupus baileyi (assembly GCF_048164855.1). NCBI lineage: Eukaryota > Metazoa > Chordata > Mammalia > Carnivora > Canidae > Canis > Canis lupus. Next base: position 24,332,744 of record NC_132870.1, read on the forward strand.
TCTCAGGGTCCTGGAAGGGAGCGTCACATCAGGCTTCCTGCTTCTCCCTCTGCCCTTCCTCCCACCCTTACCTCTGCTCTTGCTCTCCCATGAGCTGTCTCCCTCTCAAATAAATTAAAAAAAAATATTTTTTAGAAAGGGCAGTAGAGAATAAGCTTGTGAACCAATTATCTAGACACCTGAGGAGCATGATCACTATGTAACATAACCAATTACTTAACATATACCAACTGAAGCCGAATTATAGGAATATAGATATTTAATTCTCCCTCTGCCTGTGTCTCTGCCTCTCTCTCTCTCTGTGACTATTATGAATAAAAATTAAAAAAAAATTTAAAAAAAAATTTTTTTAAGAATTTAAAAATGATTCAATTAATCATTCAACAAAATTTTACTGAACACCGACTAGTGTCAGGCACTGATGATTCATAAGTGAACAAGATAGACAAAAATTTGTATTGTGTATTTTGTGCATGGGGAACATAGACAAAAACATCAAACAACTCATTATTTAAGGAATAAGACATTTTAGAAGGTAATATTTGCTATAAAAATGAAGTAGGATAAAGCTGTTTGGGATAGCTGTAAAGGGTCACAATTTTATTTTATTTTTTATTTTTAAAAATATTTTATTTATTTATTCATGAGAGACAGAGAGGCAGAGACACAGGCAGAGGGAGAAGCAGGCTCCATGCAGGGAGCCTGACGTGGGAATTGATCCTGGGTCACCAGGATCAGGCCCTCGCTGAAGGCGGCGCTAAACTGCTGAGCCACCTGGGCTGTCCAAGGTTCATAATTTTAAAATGAAACCAAGCCTAAAATAGGAACCAAGAGGATGCTGACTGGGAGGTTAGTAATATATAAAGAAGGGACAAGAAATCACTAAAAAGCCATGTTGAGAATATTAGGTATGGAATATGAGTTTAAAGAACATCATAGATAAAATAAAATTTAAAATAAGAACATCATAGATGGATAAATAGGGTTGATCAGATTTTATGATGCTTTTGAGGTGCAGAATTTTAGTATTTTTATGTAGTTAAGATCTTTAGATTTTTCCCCTTGCAGTTTCTAGTGCTTTCATTTTTGAAAAACATGACATTTAAAATATCTTAAGTTATAAACTAATATTTGTACATGGCAAGAAATTCAAACAAAATACAAGGAAAGTAGAAAGTAAAGGCTTCATCACCTCTCCCCCATCATCCTGTCCGTAGAGGTAGTTATTTTTCTAAGTATCCTTCCAGAAATTTTCTATGTATAATCAAATATGCATATATACATGGTTTAACAAATTTATAAATAGGATACATGTTTCTTGCAGCCTGCTTTTTCTTTTCCCAGATTTGGATCTACTCCAGATATTGAGGTTTGAAATGATAGTGAGAATTTTTGGGCAAAAAAGGTGGCTTTCAAAAAATAAAAAGAAACTTTAAAGGTCTATGGAATCAAGCTTTTTATTATGTATGTATGCCTATATCTGTGTATTTACTTTATTAATTTTATTTGAGAGAGTGCGTGTGCACACAGGGGTGGGGGAGAGGGAGAAGCAGGCAGTGAGAATTTCTTTTAGGAAGCAGGCTCCCCACTAAGCAGGGAGCCTGATGTGGGGCTTGGTCCCAAGACCCTGACATCATGACCTGAGCTGAAGGTAGATGCTTAACTTACTGAGCCACCCAGGCACCCCTGTATTTACTTAACTGTAATCTTTTTCTAGTTAATGACTGCAAATGTGGCATCTCAATACAGACCAGACAGTCCTTTACAATGGTTTGACTCACAATTTTTCAACTTTATGATGATGAAAAACCAGTGTGCATTCAGCAGAAACTGTACTTCAAATTTTGAATTAGGATTTTCTTCTGGGCTAATGATATGTGATATGATACTCTCTAGTGATGCTGGGCAGTGGCAGCAGCCACAGCTCCCAGCTAGCCACAAAATCACTAGCATAAACAATACATGAACAACACTCTGCACCAATACAACTCTTGTTTTTCACCTTCAATACAGTATTCAATAAATTACATGAGATATTATCAACTATGCTTTGTGTTAGATGATCTTGCCCAGATATAGGCTAATGTAAGTGTTTTAAGCACATTTAAGGTAGGCTAAACTAAGCTATGACGTTCATTAGGTTAGGTGTATTAAATGCATTTGCGACTTAAAATAATTTCAACTTATGATGGGTTTGTTGGGGCATAATCCCATCATAAATCGAGGAAAAACTGTATATACTCATTGAATAGGTAGAAAGACTTTTTCAAAGCTCACTCTATTCTACTACATACCTCTAGGAATTTCCTATTCAGCAATTCTATAAATTTGTTTTTAGTACCAGGAAGTATTATGGAAGATGATTTTAAAAGTTTTACCGTATGATATTAATTTACCAATAACAGTTTTGTTTATCTAATTTTGTTTTCACTTCCAGTTTGCTGTATTTCCTCTTAGAACTGTGGGTATGGTGAGGGAGTTAAAATAGAGTTCCTCAAGAGGAAACAGGAAGTATATGAGAACACTAAAATCAAAACAGTCTTTTTAACAGGTTTTGTTTATCCCTTTAAAAATGTTTGAATAAATAAATTGTAAGTTTAATAAAAATTCTTTTTAAAAATTTAGTTTCTGGGCAGCCCCTGTGGCTCAGTGGTTTAGCGCCGCCTTCAGCCCAGGGCATGATCCTGGAGACCCAGGATCTAGTCTAGTCTCATGTCGAGCTCCCTGCATGGAGCCTGCTTCTCCCTCTGCCTGTGTCTCTGCCCCTCTCTCTCTCTCTGTCTCTCATGAATAAATAAATAAATCTTAAAAAAAAATTAGTTTCTGATGTAATAATCATTCATTTAACCCCAAACTACAGCCCAGGAGAGTAAGCCTGCAAGTAATTTGTTCAGACAACAGGCATATCTAAGACATATTGTGAGTTCAGGTCCAAACCATCGTAATAAAGCAAGTATCTCAATAAAGCGAGTCAAATAAATTTTTAGTTTCCCAGTGCATATAAAAATTATGTTTACACTATACTGTAGTCTACTAAATGTACAATAGCATTACGTCTAAAATAACAATGTACAAACCTTAATTAAAAATCCTTTATTACGAAAAATGCTAACTCATCTGAGCTTTCAGTAAGTCATAATCATGGATCACAGATGAATGAAGTTTGATTTGTGAGAATTACCAAAATGTGACACAGAGACACAAAGTGAGCAAATGCTGTTGGAAATTTGTGCCAATACACCTGCTCAATGCAGGACTGCCATAAACCTTCAGTTTGGGGAAAAAAACTACAAAACATTATCTGTGAAGCACAATAAAGGACAATAAAACAAGCTATGCTTGTGTTAGGTGTTCCATTAATTTCATCTTAGTGTTCCAATCCATCAATCTGCAATTCCTTTACTCCTCTCTTATTTGGGGTTTCGTATTTCCTTAACTACATGCCCTACTTTTCTTGACTTAAACCTCATTTAGCTTGAGAAAGGCTGTATGGAATATGTATTTTCTGAGACCTTTTAGGTTTGAAAATAACTTTATTCTGGCCTCGTAACTGATTAATAGGTCAGCTTATAAAGAATTCTAAATTAGAATTAATTTTCCCTCAGAATTTTGAACACTGCTCTATTATCCTTTTGTTTCCAGAGTTGCTACTGGGAAGTCCAACACATTTACCTTTGTGCACATTAAATGAAGCCTGTTTTTTTCTCTCTATAAACTTGTACAATCTTCTCTACCTGCTATCTTTGTAGAGTGGAATAAAGGAAGAAGGGAGATACACAGAAGTAGTCCAGAAATCTTCATGGGGTCCCTTTAAGCATTTTTTATTTATAGCAATCTTAATAAGATCCCCAAGAGCTACATGTGATTAGCACTGACACACCACACTAACACACTGACCATGCAGCCCTACGGCAACCACTGTAAAAAACAAAGTGCAGCTATAATAATAAAAGATGTGCTAATAGTTACATAAAAAAATAATTATGACAACAATAGAAGATAAATGACAACAACATAAGATAACACAGCTGTGCATGTATATGCACCATGTGGGTTTAGTTGCTTTGTGTATATTAATCACTGAATTAGTATATACATACCACCTTAACGGGTAGGTATTATCTAGATTTTATAGGTTACATTATTTTGGCAGACCCAGAATTGTAGTCTAAAGAGTCTAGCTCCATAGTCTAGTCTATGTCTTAACTGTTATGTTATACCTTCTAGTAGTAGGTGGTAGTAGTTTTTTGTTGTTATACTGCTTTTAAATATCTTTTCTTGACAAAATAAAAAGTTGGCAAACCTATGCTGATTTTCTCAATTTAAAAAAACTATTGGTGAAATCTAAAAGCCACTAGATCACTAGCTTGTGGGGTCAAGAGACAGCAAGAAAAATGAAAATTTAAGAAGATAACTGATGAAGCAAGGTCTTGGATGACGAGCTTCAGAACACAGAGTGCAGAAGACTTGGAGGGGAGGGCAGGGCAGATGCTAATTATAGGAGGAATTACAGCCACATTTAGAGATGCTGGTGAGGAGAACTTATCTCTTAACTAAAATTCAGGGTCCCTGAAGCTCAAAATAAGCCTAGTAGTAACAATCAGAATGCTTAATAAATAAGTAATGTAAAATAGTGACAATTTGGAGGAATGGAAAAAATAAATAAATCCAGGAATGGCCAGACTAGAAAAACAGAGATGGTTTCAACACTAAATATCTTGATAAAGTCAAAGAATAAGTTTAGTAGGAATAAGGGAGTAGAAGATAAACAGATAAACAAGGTTGTAGTCACAAGGTAGTATTTCTAAATTTAAGATCTCAAGATGACGATACTGTTGATAATAACCATTCATTACACACACGAAAACAATTATATCTAGTCATAACAACCATTAATACCAGCATATTACAGAGGAGAAACTGAGGCTCTAACAAACTCTTTTCAATAGTTCTTAACAAGATAATTCTAAAATTCATATAGAGTTACCTATAACTGGCATTCCCAAGATAATTTTGAATATGTGCATATTAACTTGTTAATATCCTCCTGGGTATTAACACTACTATAATGCTGTAGCAATTATGATAGTGTCACAGATGTCATACAGATTGACCAATGGAAAAGAAAAACTACCCACTGATGTGTGGAAACCTGATTTGATATCAGTGACATAAAACAAAAGTTAAACTATTCAATAAATGCTTTTAGAACAATTAATTATACATACATAAATAATATAAATTTAGATCTCTATCTCTTGCACAAAAGTAGGTTGATTAAAAACATAAATATGAAGAATAAAAGTTTTAAACTTTTAATAAAATGATAGTTAAAAATGTTATTTGGGGTAGGAAAGGATTTCTTAAACAAGATCTCCAGGGTACAAAATATAATGGAAAAGATAAATCTGATTCCATTAAGACTAAATTTCAGTGTAAGAAAAGATACCATAAACAAAGGTCAAAGAAAAGTCTTAGACTGGAAGAAGACAGGCAACCAATATAGCCAATAAGGTGTTATTTTCCAGAAAACATAAATCAATGAGAAGGGTGAATGAAGCATTAGCAAAATGGGCACAGATGCAGAGATGTCCGGAAGGCATTTGGGATTTGCTGTACAAGAGAAGTCTGGGCTGGAAATAGAGATCTGGGCTACATCAATTTATTGATCACATCTGAATTTATGGGATTAGATAAGTTTATAGAAGGAAATTTGTAAAGAAATTAGAGAGTTGGGGGCCATCTGGGTGGCCCAGTGGGTTAAGAGACCTGCCTTTGGCTCAGGTCATGACCTCAGGGTCCTGGGATGGAGCCCCCCATATTAGGCTCCTTGCTCCACCAAGAGCCTGCCTCTCCCTCTCCCCTCTGCCTGCCGCTCCTCCTATGTGTGTTCTCTGATACATACATACATACATACATACATACATAAAGTAATTAGAGACATGGACCTAGGTAGGACACAAAGGAGGCAGAGGATTTACTGATTCTCTTTCAAATTCTTAACACTAACTCCTTTAACTTTATTCACATATTATTTTGTCTGGCCTTTTCTGACCATAAAGGACATTTATGTCTTTTAAAGACTGCATCTAGGGCAGCCCAGGTGGCTCAGCAGTTTAGCGCCGCCTTCAGCCCAGGGTCCCACATCCGGCTCCCTGCATGGAGCCTGCTTCTCCCTCTGCCAGTGTCTCTGCCTCTCTTTCTCTGTGTCACTCATGAATAAATAAAATCTTAAAAAAAAAAAAAAAGATGGCATCTAAATATAAGAAATAAACACTAATAAAACCAGATGTTGTCGGACACAATGTCAGAAAATGGTTAGATAAGCCTGTCACTACTGTGTAGGATATTATGTTCAGCCCCTCTATTTCACGTACTGCCAAGAATGTGGGAATGTGGGAATGAAATGCATATTAAAAAATATGACTGAAATAAGATTTAAATTTTAAAGTAAAAGGAATCTAAAAATATATTCCCTATAACATAGTAAGAATTTTATTGGTGGGGTTATGAACTATCTCCTTGTATACATTTATGTAGTTCATGCAATGCATCTTCTCTGAATTTTAAGATGAGAGGAAGAAAGGAAAAGAAAGATCTGTAGATCACAGACTTCCACTCACTACATTTCTTCTACTTGGAAAGAGCAAACCTGCTATGCACATAAACTGCTCAGGGAAGATAGTCACAAAAGAACTGCATACTGTGGGACGCCTAGGTAGCTCAGCGGTTGAGTGTCTGCCTTTGGTCCAGGGCGTGATCCTGCGGTCTTGGGATGGAGTACCGCATCGGGCTTCCTGCAGGGAGCCTGCTTCTCCCTCTGCCGATGTCTCTGTCTCTTTCGCTGTGTCTTTCATGGATAAATAAATAAAATCTTAAAAAAAAAAAAAAAAGAACTGTGTACTGTATGTAAGTCCTTTTATATGAGTTCAAGAACATGCAAAGCAAGACACAATAGTAGTGGTAGTGGTGGTGGTGGTAGGGGTACATGGTTGGAAGGAGCACAAAGCTCTCTTGAGTGTTGGATAGATTCTGAATACACTGATCTGTGGTCACATCAAATTGTACCTTTGGCACCTGAACATTTTACTATACTGAATATCTTAACTGAAGTATTTACTTTTTAATTCCTTTAAAGAAAAACATTTTACTATACTGAATATCTTAACTGAAGTATTTACTTTTAATTCCTTTAAAGAAAAACCTTCGAAGTCTAAAGAATCTCACTCAACACACTTTGTTTTGCCCTTGTCAAGAAAACGCGGCCTGTAATTAAGAAACAAATATTTAAGGGCTGTAATTTGCCTCTCAAGGCACCTCTATTTCTTTCTTTTTTTTTTTTTTTTGTATATTTTTTATTGGAGTTTGATTTGCCAACATATAGTATAACACCCAGTGCTCATCCTGTCAAGTGCCCTCTTCAGTGCCTGTCACCCAGTCACCCCAACCCCCTGCCCACATCCCCTTCCACCACTCCTTGTTGTTCATTTCCCAGAGTTAGGAGTCTCTCATGTTCTGTCACCCTCTCTGATTTTTCCCACTCATTTTCTCTCCTTTCCCTTATGATCCCTTTCACTATTTCCTATATTCCTTGTATGAGTGAAACCATACAATCTTTGTCCTCCTCCGATTGACTTACTTCACTCAGCATAATACCCTACAGTTCTATCCACGTTGAAGCAAATGGTGGCTATTTGTCATTTCTGATGGCTGAGTAATATTCCATTGTATACATAGACCACATCTTCTTTATCCATTCATCTTTCAATGGACACTGAGGCTCCTTCCACAGATTGGTTATTGTGGACATTGGTGCTATAAACATTGGGGTGCAGGTGTCCTGCTGTTTCACCACATCTGTATCTTTGGGGTAAATCCCCAGCAGTGCAATTGCTGAGTCGTAGGGCAGTTCTGTTTTTAACTCTTTGAGGAACCTCCACAGTTTTCCAGAGTGGCTGCACCAGTTCACATTCCCACCAACAGTGTAGGAGGGTTCCCCTTTCTCCACATCCCCTCCAATATTTGTTTCCTGTCTTGTTAATTTTCCCCATTCTCACTGGTGTGAGATGGTATCTCATTGAGGTTTTGATGTGTATTTCCCTGATGGCAAGTGATGCAGAGCATTTTCTCATGTGCTTGTTGGCCATGTGTATGTCTTCTTTGTCACCCCTATTTCAATTATTCCCCAAGGGTACTTCTACATCTTGATCAAAAGAGATTAAAGATAACCCCTAAAAAGAACAATCTGGAGGACAAATATGTCTGAGAATATAAATATTCATAATAAACAAGCTTCAAGGTCCTTCTTTCACCAAACCAAAAGTAAGCTCCCAAAAGGAAACTGAAAGGAAATCCTAAGGTAAACCTTTTGATCATCACTTTGTATATACCCTTCTATGTTGTTCTAGTTCATGAGCCTGTATCTAAACATCCTCACTGAATTTCCATTGTAACTGTTTTTTGAACAGGGTAAAGTGATTGAAAATTAGTATATCTAGATTTCAGCTAACTCTCATACTGATGGTTATCTTTTTTAAGTGAAAAGCCATCACATACTCAAGAGTCCAGAGAACAAGTTTTGAAAAATGTCTTCCTTTTCTCACTTTAAAATGAAAAAATACCAAGGGAAAGTTAAAGAAGAAAACGTACTTAGTACAATCGTCTGTTCTACTAAGTCACACAAAATGAAATCCTGCACCAGGAGCAAGCAGTTCGTTGGAATTACAGGTTATTGGTCAGGTGGAGCTCAGAACCGTAAGGAGGCACCGAACGAAGTTAGCAAACCACACACACAACATGCAGTCAGCAAATGCATTACTTCGGATATTTCACTTTAGTAAAAATAGGAAAGTCACGTCAAGAAAGACGCTGCAAGGAAGTGAAGCTGTCTCCTTTTTTCAATTTTTAAAAAAGATCTTTATAAACATAATTAAATGTAATGATCTTCACGGATACTTGAGCTTGTAGCAGAAATCCTGCAACATAAAAGTCACCTGAAGCTTTTATATTGTTTTACCACCTTCCTAGTTTTAGTTAACCGAAAAAAGAAGAAAGATCTGCAGAAGGAACTAAAAGTATCTGAAGAAGGAAGGACTATCACGGGTCACATCTAAGAGGCAAAAACAAACAAAACCCTCAGGGTTGTAGAAAACTGCCGAGCGGCCAGCTTTAAGCAGTTCGTCGCTTAGGTATTTTTTCTTTTTTTTAAAAAAAAAACCTGGCCTGTGGGGGTGAGGGGACGGAGACAGGCACCGCGGGGAAGAAGGGGAGGGTGCTCTCAGAAGTGTGCCATCCTGGGGCCAAGGCACCCAAGCCGGTTCCGGGAAGAAGGGGCCGAGACCAGACGAGGCCCAAGGGAAAAGCGACTCCAGGAGAAACTCACTTTTGAAAGGCACTTTCCGGTTACAAAGCACTGTCACATGCTTTATCTCATCGGACACAGTATCCTTTCTGCCGGCCTCCGGGGTCTACAGCTGTAAAAGGCCCAACGTGCAAGCAGAACCCCTTCCACATCCACAGTCCACGGAGGGCCTCGCTCCTCAGCCCTGCCCGTCGCGCCGCGCCTCGCGGCCGCGCGCTCCCCCTCGGCGGCGGCGGCGGCGGCGACGGCGCACGCACGTCACTCGCCCGCCGCCAATCGGCGCCCAGCAGGTCAACCACTCCTCCGGGGGCCCCCGGCACCGCCCCCTCCTGCCCGCCGCGGGACCCAGGCCGCGGCGCCCGCCCGCCCGCCCCCGCTTCCCGTCTGGGCGCAGGCGCGGGAGGAGCTGAGGCGCGAGGCGGGAGGGGAGTGGACGCTGCTGGCAAGGATGGTGCTGGAGAGCGTGGCCCGCATCGTGAAGGTGCAGCTCCCGGCGTATCTAAAGCGGCTCCCTGTGCCCGAGAGCATTACCGGGTTCGCCCGGCTCACAGGTAACCCCCGCCTCCAGCGAGTCCCCATCCTTGCAAGTTTCCCCAGGTGGGAGCCGGGGGTGGTCTTCACATCCCCCGGGCCGAGGGGCGGGGCGGGGCTGGGCGAGCGGCGCGTTACCCCGTGACCCCGCGCGCGGAGGGCGGGGGCGCGCGCAGGCGCAGATGCAGGCGCAGGCGCAGGCGCCGCGGGGCGCGCGGGAGTCCACCTCAGGTCCTCGCGTTAGCGGCTCTTCCGTGTCTTTCCGTGACGGAGGACGGGGTGCGGGCCGCGACTTCTCATCACACTGGCTCGCCGCAGTGTGCTTGTTTATGTTAGAGTAGGATAAGTCATCGGTATCGGAGGGCTGTGAATCAGACGTCCCGAGCTCTCGGCGGGGTTTGACCCATCGCGTGTGAGTGTGTGTGTGTGTGTGTGTGTGTGGGAGAGAAACGCAGACACACGCCGTAGTGAGCTGTCTTGGCAGTCTTGTTCGGTGACCACATCGGAGAGTGACCTCCGTTCCCGTAGGGAAGACTTGCGCTGCCCCGGAGGCATTTGAGGTCAACTCCCTGACTGTGGGCCTAGCGGTGGTTAAGGTAACTTGAGGAAACAGAGAGCGTTCGGGGGCTAGCTAGGACGATTTAATGAACATATGTGACATTCTGTATTTAACAGCCCTCCTTTACAAAAACAAAAAACAAAACACACACACACACAAAACAAAACAAAAAAACCCACAAAGAACCCACAACTCAGGATTTCATATCTAAAGGACGAAAATTTTCTTTTCGTTAAATGTGGTCAACACTTGGAAGATGATGTTGGGTTTTGAGTGTTATAGTGTGAGTGGGATATTTGTTTTGTTTTGTTTTGTTTTGTTTTGAGTGGGGTATTTGTAAACCAGATTGAGACTGATTAGGATGGCGAGGGGGGGGGACCATATCGATTCGGCAAACTTTGAACTCCTCTGTCCTGAATGTCAGGGAATGAAGTATGAATTTAAGATAATTTTGAGATAAATAGGGTTGCTTAGCCTGGAGCAGTGTGGAGTTCTATGGTAGCTGACACAAAACACAGCTTTTGGAAGGCTTACTGGTGGAAGAAGAAGAAATTTTATTTTCTGTAGACCAAAAGACAGAACTAGGACCAAATTAGTGAAGATTATTTAGAGATGGATTTCAGCTCCAACACACACCTCCATTCTGTTTGGTGGTTTTGCTTTTTTAAGAGTATATATATTTTAGAGGCAGAGTCAGGTAGTAGATTTCAATGAGATGAACTAGATGACATTCCAAATCTAGAGATTCTTTGAATTATGGCTTGGTAGGAAGCATGTCATTGAATAGAAAGCATGGTAACTGAATAATTGGCATTAAAAGAAACATGTAAACAGAAGCAGCATAAAAGTAACATAAAATGAAAAATGTTTCAAGTTAAGTATTTATAAACATCAAAATCCTCTTTTGATCCTATTATTCTAATAGATATTCTGCAGTTAAATAAAAATGTGATGCTTTTTTCCTCTTTATCATTGCTTTTGCTTTAGTGCTTTACATATTTTAATGTGTTCCTCATCTTTTTTCTAACAACTGTATAATCCTATTTTAGATTAACATCATTGTAGGCCTAACCATTCCCCTGCAGTTGGAAATTTGCAATGTTTGCGTATATATGTATTTTATTCACACTGTTCAGTGGTAAGTAGCCTTGAACCAATTGTTAGGAGATTTTTTCCTCCTTTGAATTACGCACTTGAATGTATTCACCAAAACGATACCACCTGGCAATAGGAGCTCGAAAGAATGTGATCATTTTGTGACATTTGTTCCCATTTGCCAACTTATATTAATACTTTGCCCAAATTAACTGACAAGTTTTTAAAGTCAAGAAAGAAGGAAGTCCTCTTAACTCCCACCCCAGCCCAGTGAAACCTGAATTATGCATTGATTCTAATGGTGGCTGGTTTTATGTTAATTTCAGTTTTCTGTAAATAAGAGTGTAGTTGGAACAGATAGAAGGTATGTCTATGATTTCGTGACTAGATTTTTAGAAGCTTTTTTTCTTGATTTCTACTGTCAACAAATATTTAATTCCCATCAAAGACATTAAGGAAACTCAATCTAAACCTTTTCTCCCTTAAATCAATAATAAATAGTAACTTCCTCTTCAAAGCTGTTAAATATTTAAACTGAGGACTGATTCTCAGAACTAGTGACAACTCTGATAAATGTCTTAAAAACATATATTTAAGTTCCGTTAGGTGTGTCTACACTCTATTTCTCATTGTATTGTTTATTTGCTAGGAAGTATTAGCATGTTTGTAATAACTGCTGTATGAAAAATGGACAATGACAATATAACAGTTGAAGAATCTGTTTTGGAGCACTGTGGAAGAAAATTTCTACCAACCAATTTCCACTCTGAGTCTTCCCTTCAGAGTAGATTGTAATAGATAATTACATTTACTTCTAGAATCCATACTTAGACACTTGTTGAAACAAAAACCTGGAAGATAACTTTTCAGCAATTGTTTAAAATGTCTAGGACACCAAAAGTGTTTTCATTTTTTATTTGTGAAAATTAGAACAGTTATAGCTTACATTATTATTGCCTGTTTTTTTTCTTCCCTATTTAGATCTAGCGGTTTTTTGTAAAGTAATTGGCCCTCTCATGATGACTCTGCATTCTTAGTAAACACTTGGAGATCCTTAATCACTTTACAGTATTTACAGACAGTCCTTATCTATTAGAAACAACTTATCTATTTTTGTTTAGGTCACATGTTTAACAGTGAGTCTTTTAAGATAAATTTGTGTGATTCCACACTTTTGAAGTATAGTCTATTCCAATAATTTGATCTTTAACAAAGCTTTCCCTGTTGTGTAAACTTTTAAAATAGAACAACAAAATCTTCCTATTCAAAAGTCAGAAACAGTTTACTTGTAGTTTTAAAAGCTTGCTATGGAACTTTAAATATAATAGCTCTTCCTCCTTGACCCTGGTTGCTTCTTTGAAACATAAGGGTTTTGCTCCTAAAGATAAAGCAGTGAATCCGAAGGTGATCAGTATTTTTTCCAGAGTAACACAGACGCATCAGAGCTGACAGGATTAAAGGCATTAGCTCTGTTTATCCAGAAAGGGCCAATTCTGAATGAAGAATTTAGAAGTGGAACAGGGTTGAAAACCTATATCCATAAGAAAACTTCTGCAAGCATGTTCATACCTGCTTTATTTATAATAGCCCCAAAGTGGAAGCAACCAAAATATCTACCAACAGGAGAGTGGATATTCATTGTGAAATATGGGTTGGCAATAAAAAGAGATAAATTACTGATCCACAGATGAATCTCCAAAACTTTATGTTGAGTGAAAAAGCTTTGGTTATAAATATCAGTGGTGGGAGAATAGACTAGAAAGGGACAGGAGAATACTTTCTTGGGTGATGGGAGTATTTTGCATGTTTTTACATTTTCACTTGAGGCTACTGGCATATATTTAATTGTCACAACTCAGAGCTAAACACTTAAGTTCTGTTTATTTTATTGTATGTAAAATGTACCAGAATTTTTTTTTTAAAGAAATGGAACAAAAGGTGAGTTTTCTTAGTAGGGATGTATAAGAAATTAAGTTCAAACCCAGAAAGTTGCATTTATTAATATGTAAATAATAGAGACTATTTCTTTTTTTTTTAAAGAGACTATTTCTAAAAGATCAAAGAATTTTATTTTAAACTGTTTTTGTGAATTTGATGAAATAATTACATAGTTCCTATAAGTTATAAAAGTTTTTTCCCTCTTCCTAGTTAAACCAACCATATATAAAAGTCAGTGTAATTAAAGAATTAAAGATTATACTAGCCTTTGTGGAGAACAGTTTAAGTGGTAATAGCAAAACCATCCATTGGAAATATTTTACTTTCTCTTTTTACAATTCAGAAATAGAAATCATTTCTGTATCTTACCTGGAAATGATACACAAGAAAATATGTTATTACCAGGAACCAAGTTCCCAATATTATTTTTATGGTATCATTATATGCCATCTTTTGAGAAGGCAAAAAAGACTACCCTAGTTTCTTAGGATAGAACTCCTCTTTGAGATCCATGTGTGTCTATATGTACTTTTTACAAATGTCTTTATCATAAGTCTTTGTTTATATATCTTGGTCAGGAGTAAGTAAGGCAAAAGAGACTACCCTAGTTTCTTTTTTAAAATTTTTATTTATTTATTTAAATTTATTTATGATAGTTACACACACAGAGAGAGAGAGGCAGAGACATAGGCAGAGGGAGAAGCAGGCTCCATGCACCGGGAGCCCGACGTGGGATTCGATCCCGGGTCTCCAGGATCGCGCCCTGGGCCAAAGGCAGGCACCAAACCGCTGCGCCACCCAGGGATCCCGACTACCCTAGTTTCTTAGGATAGAACTCCTCTTTGAGATCCATGTGTGTCTATATGTACTTTTTACAAATGTCTTTATCATAGTCTTTGTTTATATATCTTGTTCAGGAGTAAGTGTGATAGGTAGCTATTTGAATCTGCCCTGTCTTAAGCTGAATTCTGTTTCTCTGAGGAGATACTTTTAATAATGTCTGAACTTTGGAAAAATTTATGTTAAAATTGCTTGCTACTCAGGTTGTTTTGAAATGTTCTTTCTATGTAGATTTTGTTTCTCTGGTGGTACTGGTTCTTTCACTCTAACTTCTTAGTCTGTTTATCTTAACAGTGGGAAGTAGAATATTACAAAACACATTTAGAACCCTGCATGGTATTTTAGTATAAATGTGGTCTGATTTTTTATTTTAACGTAGAAAACTTAGGTGTTTTTAAAAAAAATGGAAGTAGGAACACTTCACTGATGGAGGAAGAAGGTCTTTCTGAAGTGAAAAATTTGAAATAAAGGAAAAATTTAAGGAAATTCAAGCCTTTTACATTCAAATGAATAAGCAAAATGCTGCCTAACTAACTGGGTGCCTTTTTATTGAGGTCAGCCAGTTCCCTGTACTTGACTTAATTACAGCCCAAAATACCTACATCTGCCCCCCCCCCCCCCAAACCTTGATCTCTCACACTGTTATCTTCTACTCCTGGCTTGTCTACTTCATAATTTTTCATAGATGCATCTTCCTGCCCTAAATGAAACAAAGCTGTCCCTGAGGAAGGCACTTCCCCTGCCGGTAGCTCTCTCAGTGATCTCTTTTCTCTTTTTCCTTGTCTTTCTGGGATGAGGGAGCAGGGGGAGTTGGCATCTTTTAGGATCTGCAGAGCAGCCTCTACACTGGTCTATTTCACTCTGTCTTAAAGAAAGCTGTGACTTGTGAAATCCAGCAGTATCTCTAATTTTTTTGCTGGTAAATGTTGGCCTTTAGTTTCTCCCTTACACTCTTTAAGGATGTCAACGCCTCATATTTTTCCTTTCTTCTACAACACAACACTGGTCTTTTCCTGCTTAAAACTGCTCTTCTTACGTTCTGTTTTGGTTTGTTTTTAGATCACAGACCAGTATCTCCATCCATCCAGATAATAAAACCAGAAATCTGGGAATCATGAAGGAGCCTCACTTCCACCATTTACCTGATACTCCATACTTGATCACTCACCCAATCCTGTTGATCTTACTACCTAAGTTAGTGGTTCTTAAGTTTTAAAGCAATGAAGATTTATCACTTTGTTCCCAGTGAAAGCATCAGACTATCTCCTCTAGGGATGCCTGGGTGGCTCAGCAGTTGAGCATCTGCCTTTGGCTCAGGGCATGATCCTGGAGTCCCGGGATCAAGTCCCACATCAGGCTCCCCACATGGAGCCTGCTTCTCCCTCTGCCTGTGTCTCTACCTCTCTCTCTTTAGACTATCTTCTCTTCAGGCAGTTTTAGGGGATACATTTGTCCTCTTTAATGGCCGCTGCCTTAGTTTAAGTTTCCATTATTTTGTGGGGGTGGAGGGGGGATTATTTCAGTGGATTTCTAACCGATTGTCTTGCATCTTGTCCTCCAACTAGTGGCCCTCTCTGCTCTTCCCTCTGTCTCTCTACCAGTCCATCTTCCATCTGATACTGTAATTCCATCTGATTTCATAAATGAAGTTTTCCATTTATATTAGTATTCAGATATATCAATAGTTCCCTTTTATGTACCAAATAGATTTTACTTACTTGTTAATTTTTATCATCTGGGACCTGACCACCTCTACAATTCCTCTCCTATTTCATCATTCCAACAGTATTGTGGTGCTTACTTCCTTAAACTTTTCATGCACCTCATATCTCTGTGCTTTTGCCTATCCTGTTTCTTCTGTGTGAAATGTAGTCCCTCCTCCCATAAGCCTGTGGACTCCTATACTCTTACTCATCTTTCAGAAACCTGGTTAGGTGCCAGATTCTCTAGTCTGCTCATCCCTGCGGAGTTAATCATGTCTTTTTCTGTATTGCTTATTTATAATTACACATATTATACAGTACTGTAATCCTTTTTTATAGAACTGTATTCCATACTAGATGAAAAGCTTCTTTGGAGTGGGACTGTGTCTTGTAATTTTTGTATCTTCACCTGTCATATCACCTAATCTGTCTGTGGGGTTTTATATTTCCTGAGGGTGCTTAAAGTTTTTTTCTTAGTTTAAACAGAATTCTTTTTTTTTTAATTTATTTTTTATTGGTGTTCAATTTACCAACATACAGAATAACACACAGTGATCATCCCGTCAAGTACCCCCCTCAGTGCCCATCACCCATTCACCCCCACCCCCCGCCCTCCTCCCCTTCCACCCCCGCCCTCCTCCCCTTCCACTCCTCCCAGAGTTAGGAGTCTTTATGTTCTGTCTCTCTTTCTGATATTTCCCACACATTTCTTCTCCCTTCCCTTATATTCCCTTTCACTATTATTTATATTCCCCAAATGAATGAGAACATATAATGTTTGTCCTTCTCCGATTGACTTCACTCAGCATAATACCCTCCAGTTCCATCCACGTCGAAGCAAATGGTGGGTATTTGTCGTTTCTAATGGCTGAGTAATATTCCATTGTATACATAAACCACATCTTCTTTATCCATTCATCTTTCGATGGACACCGAGGCTCCTTCCACAGTTTGGCTATTGTGGACATTGCTGCTATAAACATCGGAGTGCAGGTGTCCCAGCGTTTCATTGCATCTGAATCTTTGGGGTAAATCCCCAACAGTGCAATTGCTGGGTCATAGGGCAGGTCTATTTTTAACTCTTTGAGGAACCTCCACACAGTTTTCCAGAGTGGCTGCACCAGTTCACATTCCCACCAACAGTGTAAGAGGGTTCCCTTTTCTCCGCATCCTCTCCAACATTTGTGGTTTCCTGCCTTGTTAATTCTCCCCATTCTCACTGGTGTGAGGTGGTATCTCATTGTGGTTTTGATTGTATTTCCCTGATGGCAAGTGATGCAGAGCATTTTCTCCTGTGCGTGTTGGCCATGTCTATGTCTTCCTCTGTGATATTTCTCTTCATGTCTTTTGCCCATTTCATGATTGGATTGTTTGTTTCTTTGGTGTTGAGTTTAATAAGTTCTTTATAGATCTTGGAAATTAGCTGTAGGTTGTCTTTTAGTTTTGTTGACTGTATCCTTTGCTGTGCAATAGCTTCTTATCTTGATGAAGTCCCAATAGTTCATTTTTGCTTTTGTTTCTTTTGCCTTCATGGATGTATCTTGCAAGAAGTTACTGTGGGCAAGTTCAAAAAGGGTGTTGCCTGTGTTCTCCTCTAGGATTTTGATGGACTCTTGTCTCACATTTAGATCTTTCATCCATTTTGAGTTTATCTTTGTGTATGGTGAAAGAGAGTGGTCTAGTTTCATTCTTCTGCATGTGGATGTCCAATTTTCCCAGCACCATTTATTGAAGAGACTGTCTTTCTTCCAATGGATAGTCTTTCCTCCTTTATCGAGTATTATTTGACCATTAAGTTCAGGGTCCACTTCTGGGTTCTCTATTCTGTTCCATTGATCTATGTGTCTGTTTTTGTGTCAGTACCACACTGTCTTGATGACCACAGCGTTGTAGTACAACCTGAAATCTGGCATTGTGATGCCCCCAGATATGGTTTTCTTTTTTAAAATTCCCCTGGCTATTCGGGGTCTTTTCTGATTCCACACAAATCTTAAAATAATTTGTTCTAACTCTCTGAAGAAAGTCCATGGTATTTTGATAGGGATTGCATTAAACGTGTAAATTGCCCTGGGTAACATTGACATTTTCACAATATTAATTCTGCCAATCCATGAGCATGGAATATTTTTCCATCTCTTTGTGTCTTCCTCAATTTCTTTCAGAAGTGTTCTATAGTTTTTAGGGTATAGATCCTTTACCTCTTTGGTTAGGTTTATTCCTAGGTATCTTATGATTTTGGGTGCATTTAAACAGAATTCTTACCTGTTAACTTACACTGTTATCATTTGTAAGCCTTGAACAAAGGCAAATATATGCATATCTAACAGGAGTCACTTTAAATATCAGTTTAATGAGTACAGACTCACTTCAGTTAAAATTCATTGAAGTCTTGGTTTGTGTCAGTCTCTGTTAGAGGATAGTGGGTGAGGAGACAGATATTTACATAACTAGTTTTGGGGCAGAATGCATTAGTAGCTTCCTTTCCCAGTGCTCAATAGTTTTTACAGAGTGGTTTCCAACTTCATTCATTCATTCCTCCCAGCAGTTATATGAAGTTGGAAGTTTCTTTACATGTACTCTTCCTTGTGCTTCGAAAGTTCTTTTCTTTTCTCAAGTCTTTTGGAGCCCTTAGCTTTTCTTTCTTTTAGATCTTGGCTTAAAGATATTTTTTTCCTTCCTGTCTCCCTTTCTTAAAGTTGCAGTCAGCCTACTGCTTTGCCTCTAGGATAGTCTTTATTTTCTTATATCATCTTGTTTGTTTTCTTCATAGCTCTTATTATAGTCTAAAATATTCATGCTTATTTGTTTACTTGTTTGTGGTTATCTTCTCTAAAATATATACCCTACCTATGAGAACAGGGACCTTCCTTGTCCATCAGCCTGGATCCCCAGCACCTAGTACAATATTTAGGATGTTGTGAGTATTTATGAGTAAATGATGTTGTTCCTGTTGTACAGACCAAAGAAACCTGATTCTGAGTATATGAGAATCTGGATTTATACAACAGCTAAACTATGAATTAGTTATGTATTGAAATCCTGCTCTTGTGCCAGGCACTGTACTGAGTACTGGGTACATAGAGACAAGTAAGAAAGCTGCTACACTTGCGTTACCACATTGTCTCGACATCATGGGTTATTATATAGTAAAAAATTAAAACCAGATGGTTTAAGAATAGCAAAGAGATCAGTTTTCTTAATTCAGTAACATCTATTAAGTACTTAAATTGGTGAGAGAACTCAGAAAGGGGCTTATAAAAAGAGCAAACTTTTTAGAATGGTGGAAATACCCTGTATCTTGCTTTAGGTGGTGTTTATAAGTCTATATAGTTCAAAAACTCATCAAATTTAACACTTACCTCAAAGCTCAACAGGCTGAACTGTAATTATGACTCATTATAGAATAAAATAAATTGAACCAAGCAGTATTTGAGAATACAGTGGTGACCAAGACAAATAAGACCTTTGCTTTTATAGATCCTAGATTGTGATTGTGGGGACAAAATGGATGGATGTAGCCATTAAAATTCATGTTTCCAAATGTCCCTGATAATAAAGTGAAAGGACTGTGTATACAACATGGTCTTAGTTTTGGTATAGAGCAAAAAAAAAAAAAAAAAAAAAAAAGTAAAAAAAAGTAAAATGTTACCAACTCTTGACTGATAAGATTAAAAGTTATTTTTTTATACTTTTCTAAATTTTGTAAAAAAATTATATTTTTGATAATCCTAAGCATTAAAAAATATATACTGCACAAAACATACATTATACCTAACAATTAGGAGATAATAGTTTTCCCTTCATAGTACCTAAAGTATCTGTAATAGCTCAGCATATATCATACAGGTTCATAGGAGATAGCTGTTCTTAAAATTTTTTGTAAATTTGTTTGATTTTTCTGTATTCCATACTTGTTCATTAAAAATCAACCTTAATAAATATATTTAAAGTGATTTAATTAAGCTTCATAGGCTGTATTATTTTTTTATAAAGCTTTTCTATACTTAAATTGAAGTTTATCACTTTCAAAAAGTAAATTGCACTCAGACTGTTGTATCAATTATTACTTTGTTATAGGAGATAATAGTATTTTTTATGACCATATTACCACAGAGTAATGTTTTATCAAGGAATTATGTCAAATGAACATTTTCTGAGGTAGATTTTTTAAAGTATTAATGCCTTTTATTCCCTGAGATTTGTGGGCTCAGACAGGAAATGTTAAACCTAGGAATCATTGAACTTAGGAATCTAAGTGAAGTTTTTCAACTTTAAATTCCTATTTACTTTTTGACTTGGACTCATTTAACCTTTCATGATTTTTAAACTTTGTAATATAGAATAATACTTAAAGTTACTCTACATTTAATAAATATTTATTGAATAACTACTACAAAATATTTTACTAGGTGTTGGGGTCAATAGCAATGTCAGACATTCATTGCCTGATCTAGAAGATAAGTGTAAATCAGTAGTCATAGTACTCTGGTGATTGAGAAAGGGACTGACGTTTATGCTCGGCATTCGTTTATTTAAGTCATTCATAAAACACCTTGGAGGTATCTACTTTGCTCTAGGGAGAGTGATATGTAGCTCCTTTTCTTATAGGCTTATGAGTCAAATTTATAAGCAGATGACAGTAGAGTGATAAACGAGGAAAAAGGGCTTGGAAGTAAAAGTGATCGATTTTGCTTTGTTATATCAAGGAAGGATTTTGGAGAAAGCAATATTTGACCCTAATCTTAAAGGGTGTACACAAATTAATCCAATAGACTAGAGGTAGAAAGACAGAAGGAATACCTTTGCAAAGAACACTGGAAGGCAGCTAGTAGGTGGTAGCTTTGGGTGCCTTCAGGTACGTTAAGAGATGGGTGCTGAAGCTGTCAAAGCAGCTATGCCATACTACAGAGATGTTATTGAAATAATGGTCTGTAGCAGTGCCACCCAAAAAACATGATGGAAGTGTTCTCTGGGCTGTCAGATATGGTAGCCACTAGTCATATGTCGCTGTTGAGCTGGTGATATGTGACTAGTTTGTCTTGGAAATTCAATTTTGAATTTTATAAGTAAATAGCTGTATATGTGTATTAATCATGTTTTTTATTTTCTATATTTTATGGTGCTTTGACACTTTGGGGCCAAGAAGAATCTGCACCTTCCCAGGAGTAGCTAATTCCTAGAGATAGTAAACAACTTGCCTGTGAACTCACTTTTCATATGCAAACCAACCATCACCTTTATGTTACTCTCACATACCATGCCTGTATTCCTCCTGCCCTAATCACCGGGGTTAAGTACTAGACAACTGCAGACTATCCCTATAGCCCAGAGCCCACAGAAATTATTCCTTTGCCTTTTTGATGGAAACCACAGTAAAGATTTGTGCTGGTGCTTTCCTCTTCCCTTCCTCCTGACCAAAGCTGGTACTTCCCTCCGTGGTCCTGTGTAGCATGGTGTACCCCATCTTGGGAATTACAAACAATAAACTTTACTTTCAACTCAGTTGTCTCATCTGTCATCTTACCATACTTGTTTAAAACAAAATCCGAGGTACAAATCAAAGCAGTGTGGCTAGTGGCTCCTATATTGGACAACTGATCCATAGGCAGACCCCCTTCTCCTGGAGAAACAGTTCATTTCCAGAACTTTAGTTCATTAAAAGAATCTATATGAAGTATCTCCACTTCGATTATGAGAATAGAACAGCCAACATGACAAAGTCCTTGTCCTTACAGAGCTTCATTCTGGCAACTAACATTGTCATATTCCCAAAGATTTCAACTATATACTGTTATCAAGTTAAGTTTGCAAGGAGTTGCTACCAACCTCCCTAATCTAGTAATAAATGTTATCATTTATTATGTATCTTCTCTGTGCTAGGCACTCTTGCAGGTTCTATACATAGAGTATATAAATAGGTTGTTTCATTTAGAGCTAATAACAAACCTTTGGCTTGGTGTTGTATCAAAAATAGTTTCATTTTGGGGGATCCCTGGGTGGCTCAGAGGTTTAGTGCCTGCCTGACGCCCAGGGCGTGGTCCTGGGGTCCCAGGATCGAGTCCCGCATCGGGCTTCCTGCATTTTGGAAGAGTTTGTATTAAGCCAGTCTTTTAATACTTGCATGGTAGAACAATGATCTCTGGGAAGTAGTTTTACCAAGAAGAGAGCAGATAAAATTTTAAATACGGGGATGCCTGTGTGGTTCAGTGATTGCCTTCAGCTCGGGGCGTGATCCTGGAGACCTGGGATCAAGCCCCACATCGGGCTCCCTGCATGGAGCCTGCTTCTCCCTCTGCCTGTGTCTCTGCCTCTCTCTCTCTCTCTCTCTGTCTCTTATGAATAAATAAAATCTTTAAAAAATAAAAATAGGGCAGCCCGGGTGGCTCAGCAGTTGAGTGCCACCTTCAGCCCAGGGCGTGATCCTGGAGACCCAGGATCGAGTCCTGCATAGGGCTCCCTGCATGGAACCTGCTGCTCCCTCTGCCTGTGTCTCTACCTCTCTTTCTCTGTGTGTGTGTCTCTCATAAACAAATAAATAAAATCTTTAAAAAAAATATCATACAACAGAATATCAAAAAATGAATATTTTACCATTGATGTAGGATTCCAGATAAAACATGTCTTCAATGCTTTAATTTACATTCTTGTAAGACATAGTGATTCCGAAAGAAATGTTGTCTGAACAGACTGAAATTTTCATACACTGAAAATTCTCATTATTACATACATCTTATTCCCTAAGTGTTCATTAAATGCCTTCGGGAATACTAAATACTGCCTCAGGGGGGTTAGGGAATATAAATAAATAAATAAAATGGTCCCTATGTCTATGAAGACAAATACATAAGGAAACCAAGATAAACATTTCAGCATGCAGTCAGTAAATTCTGGCTAGTGCTGTGACTCTGTGGGGCTCTGTAGAGAATCCTTTCTGTTATCTGTTATCTGTTATCTGAATCCTTAATGTTATCATTTGACAATCTTCACTGAGTACTTAACTGATATCTTGCTAAGCACTATGTAGAAATAGCATAGTCAAGAAAAAGAAAAACTAAAGATTATGTGCCAAGGCATGCTAATGAATGTTAACAATGGACTATGCTAAGAGTACAACTGTACTTTAACTCTTTTAAGCTGTGTTATTTATTTTTTTAAAGATTTATTTATTTATTCATGAGAGACACAGACTGAGAGAGAGAGGCAGAGACATAGGCAGAGGGAGAAGCAGGCTCCTCACAGGTAGCCTGATGTGGGACTCGATACCAGATCCCAGGATCACGACCTGAGCCAAAGGCAGATGCTCCACCACGGAGCCACCCTGGCATCCCCTGTTGTATGATTTTAGACATGGCGGAAATGCTTTCTAAACCTATAAAATATGTCACACATTGAACTTTGTAATGGTGATCATTACTCTTGAAATAAGAACGAAGTTCAATATACTTAGTGTGAGGATAGTAAAATAGGATATTTGACACAGGATCTGTTTCTCAAAGTTTTGTGTTCCAGTTTTACAAGTCTTAAGTTAGCCCACAAATAAAACAAAGTGGTCTCAGATATAGGTAGCTTGATTGTGTTATTTATTCATAGTGTTATGTTATAGATAAGTTAGGTAAGAGATTAACATGAGAAGTAAAGAACAAGTGAAGGATAAACCCAAGGACGACATGTGCTGTTTGAGCTCTATTAAGAGAGTACTGTTAAATCTGTACATGTTCAGTTTCAGAATGGCTTCGGTTACTGCCTTTCCTCGGTGTACTTGCACTACTTGGCTACCTTGCAATTCGTCCATTCCTCCCGAAGAAAAAACAACAGAAGGATAGCTTGATTAATCTTAAAATACAAAAGGAAAATCCCAAAGTGGTGAATGAAATAAACATTGAAGATTTGTGTCTCACTAAAGCAGCTTACTGTAGGTGTTGGCGTTCTAAGACGGTAAGATATATGCTTGCACGTATTCTAAAATTGTGCAGTTAAAGTTGTTCTTAAGTCCCAGTTTTGAGGTTCTTTGAGATGAATGATTTTTCCGCAGTATTCAGTACTGAAAATTTATATTCCTAAGTTAAAGTTTGCATTTTATGTTGGATACTTACCTACATGAGAAAAGTTACAGCAGTGCAAGGAAAGATAGAAATCTTATGCTTCAAAGCTGATGTCCGCCACTTATAGTGTGACTTTGGTTAGGCAGGTTTCTTAATCTTTAATCTCTGATGTTCAGGGTTTTTTTTTTTTTTAATAATATGTCAATATCATACACATTTTTTAGGATGTAGTGAGATGTATGTACAGTACCTTATATACAGACGAGCTAATAAATGGCAGCTATAATTATGGGTGTTTTTTAATGTGGGAATAAGTATGGAGTGATAAGTATTATAAGTAGCTGGTGAGATTTGTTTTCTAGTACTATGATCATAGGTTATTTGAAGTTTTAATATAGTAACATCACAACTTTTTTTTGTAATAAAGTTTTGGAAATCTAAGTGTCTGATAATGGGAATGATTATGGTATAATATAAATTATGGGATGTTAGGAAGCTATTACAAATCATGTTTTTAAGACTATTTTAATGACATGAGAGCATGATGTAGTTATTAAGAAAAGCACAGTACAGTTTGATCCCAATTTTGTTTTTAAAAAAGGAATACACTTAGTAAAATGCATAGGAAAAAATATCTCAAAATCTGGATTATTGTTATCTATGAGTGAATTTCTAAATATGCATTTTAAATTTTTTCAAAAACTATACAGTATGTGTGAGTTTTATAGTAGGAAAACATGAGATAATATATTTTGGTTCTCCCAAAACTTAATTGCTTACTGTTGACTAGAAGACTTACTGATGACATGAGGTCAGTTAACAACTATTTTGTATGTTAGATGTGTTACATACATTATTCTTACAATGAAGTAAGCTACAGAAAAAATTGTTAGTAAGAAAACCATAAAGAAGAGAAAATTCATTTACAGTACTGTATTGTGTTTATTGAAAAAAATCCACAGTTAAATGGTTCCATACAGTTCAAACCTGTTGTTCAAGGTTCAACAGTACATTCTTTTCAAATTTAAATAAGTGAAGAGAGGAGTTCTAATTTGGAGCTCTACAGAGAACAAGAGCTTATTTTGATCGCCCTTTAAACCTGTTTTATTGACTCTTGGAATAATCAAAAATAATCCAAAAAATCTATATCAAATAATAAATTAACTATTTAAAATTATTAAACTTGCTGTGATATTGGAGTGTAGTTAGGTTAGATGTAGAATATACATTACTCAGGAAAGCTATCTGATCATTTTTTCTTCAAAGTTATGTACTTCCTTGTAAGAGCATTTCACAAATATTCCTACTTACTGAATCATTTTTAAAATAACACTTGTAATTCTTTTTCCTTTCTAGTTTCCTGCCTGTGATGGTTCACATAATAAACACAATGAATTGACAGGAGATAATGTGGGCCCACTAATACTGAAGAAGAAAGAAGTATAATAGTAATGAATTAGGATTGAACTAAGTTGTGTGCTGTAAAATTCTATAACAATATTTTTTCATTTTTTATGTATAGATCTTTTAAATGGTAGTCTTAATTATTGCTACTGGTTGAGTAATTATTTCTGCCAATTTATTTTCTTCTACACTACTGTTTATATTTGATACTTTGTGTATTCAAACGGTCATTTATATAGAAATTAAATTGTACAACCCTTTCATTCTTACTTCAAAGACAATGTCTTGGTTTTCATTAACTGAGAAAAATCTGTTTTTGGCAGTGGGTCCAAAGCTCTTCCTTTGAATATCAATATTTTCTATGGAATCTACACTTAAATTTTTTCTCCCTACATTAAACATATTATTTTTCAGTCTTCTGTTCTGATCATTTGAAGTGACTTTTCCTCTTTGGCCTTCCACACACTGTTCTTTTCAGATCAGTAAGAAAAATATTGCTGTCAAGAATTACTTGAGTTTTCAAAGAGATAAATGCTTTGCTTTATAAACATTATGTCTAATTAAAGTGTGAATATCCCAATTTCAGAAAAGACATGAACTGGATATAGAAAGTTCCAAAAAGGAATAGTTATTTACATTATTAAAAAAATGTGTTTACTTTACAAAGGCTTGTTTGTGTCTCTTTAGGTGTGTGTTTTGTACATGTATCATGAACTCTTTGACTCAGTGACAGGGTGGGATGGAATGGCAGGAATACTTATACTAAATTCATGAGCTGCTGCAATTTGAAGGTTAATTAGAAATAAAGTATATCTGAACTCATATTAAAATGATAAATGGAAAAAAAATTAAACAAATAAAAAAATAAAATGATAAATGGTTCAGTGATTCAAAATCGTATACATTTTTCTCTTTATAACAGTATAATCCAATAAAACATAAAATAAAGAAAGTTTGCTAAATAAACTTATTGGAGAATCTTTAAAACTTGTGTAATTTTTTAGCCGTGGTCTACTTAGTTTTATTGTATGTTACAGTTCTTATATTAATAGCTGTCCTTAAGTCTGTTTATTAAAGGTACATCCTGTCAGTTTACTGTGTCTTTTTTATATACAAAAAAAAGGTACAGGAGGCAAACATTTAATTCTCCCAATAATAATCAAAGCTAATAGTCACCACATGTACATATGGGACATTGCACTAAGTCCAGTACGTACATTTGTAATTTATTGCATATTATGTCAGTAGGTTCTATTGTGTGATCTTGACTCTCATGACTAACAGGAATTTTAAAGTTCGGGTTAGAAATATAGTTGTGGTTTTGAGAAGTTTTACAAGGTGTATATATAAAATAGTTAATCTCTCCCTGTGTGGAAAGACGTAGAAATATACCACTGCTGTCACTATGGCTCTGGGTGTTCTTTCCTAAAACCTTCTCTTTAACACTCTTAAGGGAAAAAAAAAAAAAAACACTCTTAAGGGGCTTCACTATCAGATGGAGCAATTATTTTTCCATAGTTGATCATAGGGCTTTGGGAAAAATTTTCCTTACCAAAAGTTTGAATATCCATGGTCTGCGGTCATGAAATATTTTCTTTAAAATATTTACTGCCACACAGCAACATGTGTATTCTACTGGTTCCCATACTTAGGTTTCACAGGAGAAGCTAAAATTTCCTAAAGATGTGGAGACTAAAATGAAATTATCACCTTTAAATTTTGTCAACTAAACTATATAAAGATTTGAAAACTATCTCATAAAAGGTAACTTTAATACCCCAAAAGTATAAGGACTGTACTCTCAGAATAGTTTTTGCTCCCCACATTTTCAGTTTTTGAAATATGGTAAAGAGCTGTGTCCAAATATTTTCCTACCTGTGCAGATTTTTCAGAAGCCTAGGGCTGGTAGCAAGCTGTTATTTTAATGACTCCCTTTACGTAAACATTATTAATGGCTGTCACTTCCTCTTGTAAATTCACAGAATTTATCTACTTTAAAAAATGGTTACCTAATAACTGCTTCTGAATTGTTAAAACAGAAGATAACAGCTCTTGAAATACAAGTCTTGGGTTTCTAGAACTTTTAAGAAACAACACTATTACTGTCATGGGATGGCTTTGAGGCCTGCCTCTCCTTACCCAGGGAACTGCTCTTCGCCTTAATCAGCAAATGAGCACCACCATTACATAAGTATCAGGTATTCAAAACTGTTGAGCAGGCTTGAGGTATTAATGATTCATTCATATGAGTAATTAAACAAATTGTATTATAAAAGCACATTACAATTCAGCTTTGAGTTCAATGCCTCATACAATGATTCATTAAATGGCTTTTGTATTTTGTAACCTAATTTGTTAATAAGTTTATGGGAAGCTACTTAAGCCAGTTGCTGATCATATAGTTCTGCCTTCCTAATTGTGGTTCCTATAGTTTTCCAGTAGAAACATGTTATCAGACTCTCCCTCTGCAAAGAGAGTTTTAAGACTCTACTGTTCATTAGGGTTCTTAAGTTATGGTGGATATTTTATTAACTACCCACCAGAAACATCTAAATTGAATACCACAGGTCCCCACTTTCAGTCTGCTTATTCTAATAAATTTGGTTATCTGATTTCTCTGAAAAAAATCACAGATACGGATAAGGTCTTGCTCTAGTGACAGGTAAATAATAAAATATAACAGCTGATGGCAGGGGAGAGAACCAAACAATAAATTTAATGTGAACATTAAAAGCATAGCAGCTTGAGACAATTTAACATAGGACCCTGCACATGACTGTCCCTGAGAGCATCTCTGTGATCAGACAATACAAGTGATGTTTAATGATGAATTTGAATCAAGATAGACAGTGTATGGTAGGAGACAGGATATGTTTTACATTTGGAGATAGCAGTTTCCACTTCAAATAGTTAAAAAGCTTAGCCACTTAAAGTGGTATATCCAGGGGGAAAATTTATGCAGAATATATCTTGACTCATTCTTGGATATTTGGAGGGTTATCATAGGAAGTTTTTCCATTTAATTGAATCATTTGTTAAGCTTAATGACTGTAATTCAATACATAATTTGTTAAAGTATGAGGAAAACTAAAGGAACAGTGACTTAAACCACACAAATCATATTAGATGACCTCCACCTTTGAGAGGATAAAATATGCTTGCTTGAAAACCACTCAGCGGCAGGCCTATGACTGCCTCACTGTCTTGCTGGTCATGGAGTCTCTTTGCACCAAAGGTTGGACTGCAGAGGACGCCCATCTGTTTTGTTCTGCTTTTAGCTACACTGCATCATCTGAAGTTGTGTTTTACTTTGTCACGATAGTCTTTTCCTGGAAGCTCACTTTATTTTTTCATGTTCAGATAGTGAGTGCTTTTATCTTTTGCAGAAATCCAGTTTAGTGGAGTCATGTTATAGCAAGCATTATTTTAGTATAAAAAGTAGACAGTCCATATTAATTATTAGCAATTATAGTATGCCATTTTACATTAGTCATGGTCTTGAAGGACATTGAAAATTTGTTCAGTGAGGCATACCTATGTTGTTACTCATAGATGACATCACCCTCTAATTGTCCTTTGGTTTAAATATTTGATTCTTTACTTATAAAAAGAGTATATCTGTGACTCTATTCTCTGTTGTCAAATTCAATATTTACTGTTGTCAAATTGATCAGCTGCAATGTTAAATTCCTGATCTCTGATATAAGGCTGTAATTCTCCAATAATATAGAAAAGGGGCAAAGGGTAGGAAATTGCATAATTACAGAAGTGAACCCTGTGCTAGTGAGAAAGTAAAAAATGTCAAGAAATGATTTACTAAATTTTCAAATTTACTGTACTTTCCCTTAAGTATCCATCATATATTCCTCTGCCTTAATCACAATGAAGATAGGCATCAGTAACACCCATTCAACAAATTTAAGAAACTCTAAACTTAGTGCAGTTAAGCTATTTGAGTGCTGCCAAGAAGTGAAATAAAATGAAGATAGAATGATACTCACTTTAAAATACTGCATACTAAAATAAAATAAAATACTGCATACTACTTTATAAGCAACACAGTGGAAAACCTATAGGAAATGAATAAATTCCTAGAAAAATATAAATGACCAAAAATGACCTAAGATGAAATGTAAAATGTTAGTAGATTGTCAAATGAGAACATAAAAGTGAGGGTTTTTTAAGTGAGTTTTTAAATCCATATTTATTTATTTATTTTTAAAGATTTTATTTATGTATTCATGATAGAGAGGCAGAGACACAGGCAGAAGGAGAAGCAGGCTCCATGCTGGGAGCCTGATGTAGGACTTGATCCCGGGACTCCAGGATCACATCCCGGGCCAAAGGCAGGTGCTGAACCACTGAGCCACCCAGGGATCCCCCTTAAATCCATATTTAAAAAGTACTTGGGGCACCTGGGTGGTACAGTTGGTTAAGTGTCCTACTTATGGTTTTAGTTCAGGTCCTGAGATCTAGCGCACACACACCCCCCACAGCATGGGGCTCCATGCTTAACACTGTCTACTTGTGACTCTCTCTCACTCTTCCTCTGCCTCTCCTCTCCATGTGCTTGCACTCTCTCTAAAATGAATCCTTAAAAAATCAGTGCTAAGATTGCAAGGAAAATAATTCCAATGTTAAATTACACCTCCTCTTTTTTTTTTTTTTTTTTTTTTTTTTAAGAATTTATCCATTTATTTGACAGCACAAGCCAGAGAGGGAGGAGCAGGCTCTCCCCGGAGCACAGAGCCTGATGCAGGGCTCAATCCCAGGACCCCAGGATCATAACCTGAGCCAAAGGCAGACACTCAACCCACTCAGCCACACAGGGGGTCCTACCCCCAATTTCTTAAATAGGAAAAACTTTCCAACTCATTTAATTTAGTTATATAATATTAATATGAAAAGCTGATAAACACAAAAACTGAGAGAAATCTCACACATATCAAAGAACATTCTAATAAAAAATGCAGCACAGTTAAAAAAATTAATATACTATGGCAAAGAAAACTGTACTCTAGAGTATTTTGATCAGTAAATTTATTCACACAATCACATAAACGAATTAAAGAAAACATGATCATATCAATAGATGCTGAAAGTACTATTGCTAAGATCCAATAGCCATACCTAATGAAGATTTTTTTTTTTACGATTTTCTTTATTTATTTGACAGAGCACAAGCAGAGCAAGCAGCAGGCAGAGGGAGAGGGAGAAGCAGACTCCCCGCTCAGCAGGGAGCTGGATGCGGGGCTCAATTAGAGGACCCTAGGATCATGACCTGAGCCAAAGGTAGATGCTTAACCCAACTGAGCCACCCAGGCACCCCTTAATGAAGATTCTTCAGTAAAATAGAAATTGAAGGAAACTAAACAATGAAGGTTATTTATGAAAAGCCTACAAGTATTTAAAATCAAACTCATCTAAAATCAGGAACTAGCAGAAAATGCCTACTATCATTATATATTATTAAAAAGTATCTTGGAGGAGCCAGTGAAAGTGACAAGATTAAAAAGTGAAATAATCAGTACAAATAGAGGAAAATAGAAAACTGTTGATACAATTGTATGCCTAAGAAATCAGAGATTAGGAAAAACAAAAAGATTTTGTAGGTTATTTGGAAACAATGAATCTACAAAATTTAATAGCAATAAGCATCTTGAAATGGTAATGGGAAAAATATTCCATTCACAATAGTAGAAAATAGTGGAAAAAAAAAAAGTAAAAGAAATTTACCAAGAAAGGCAAAAGGCCATGGGGGGTGGGGGTAGGGGAACTATGAACATGTTATTAAAAGCAATGGAATGACAATGACATTTCAACCCATGAAAAAAACTTGCTAGTGTAAAAATATAAATCTTATAAAATTAATATATAAGGGCACCTGGCTGGCTCAGTCAGTTAAGTGTCCAACTTTTGACCTCAGCTCAGGTCTTGATCTCAGGGTCATGATTTGAGGTTCCACAATGGGCTCCATGCTATGCGTGGAGCCTACTTAAAAAATATATAATGAAAAATAAAATTAATATACAAATTTAATAACATTCACATTAGAATCGAAGAGTATTTAAAAGATTGGATTACATTGTCTTAAGGTTTGAGGCACCTGGGTGGCTTAGTGGTTGAGTGTCTGCCTTTGGCTCATGTTGTGATCCTGCAGTCCTGGGATCGAGTTCTGCATCGGGCTCCCCACAGAGAGCCTGCTTCTCCCTCTCCCTAGGTCTCTGCCTCTCTCTCTGTGTCTCTCATGAATAAGTGAATAAAATCTTTTAAAAAATTATCTTAAGGTTTACATAGAAGAACAAAAAAAGTCTACAAAAAAAAAAAAAAAAAACTGAGAGGAACTTTATTCACCAGATATCACCATATACTAGGACACATTAGAATCAAGTCAGCTGATATAAGAAAAGCAATTGCATTAAAAAAGGATAAACAAGATTGATAGAAAAGAATTGAGGGGTTCCCTGGGTGGCTCTGCGGTTTAGCGCCTGCCTTCGGCCCAGAGCATCATCCCAGAGTTCAGGGATCGAGTCCCCCATTGAGCTCCCTGCATGGAGCCTGTTTCTCCATCTACCTGTGTCTCTGCCTCTCTCTCTCTCTCTCTCTCTGTCTCTCAAGAATAAATAAATAAAATATTTTTTTAAAAAAGAAAAGAATTGAGAGTAGATATATATGAACATTTAATATATGACAAAGGTGGTGTTTCAGTTCAAAGAAAACAAAACTGGATTCCCAATTTACATTAAAGGGCTTTGATGTGACACATAAAATGATGTCTAAAATCATTTTAAAGATAGAGAGTAGGCGTCTCGAAGAGAGGGAGAGAAAATAGACTAATGACAGGGAAAACCTATGTGGCAAAAATTAACTTTTTTGTGATAAAAATAAAGTCAAATATTAATAATATGGATATGGAGGAAATTACAGTGTGGGTTACAAAGAGTTAACATCTATACTATACTAACATGTATTTTATAATATATAATGATAATATGTATTATACAATTAGCACTTATAAGAAAATACAACACAAAAATGTGGGTAAATAATATAAAGACATGACCATAGAAAAGTAAATCCAAATGACCAAAATGTAAAATTATGCTCCAGCTCACTAGGCCTCAAGAAAATACAAATAAAGCATTTGAGGATTGTCATTTTATACCCCATTAGACCCCATTAGATGGTCATCTATCAAGAAGAACAGTACCTATTGCTGGTGAGGATTTTGGAGTAGGGGACCAAAGTACCCTTATACATTGCTGAGAAGAAATATGGATTATTATGATTTTTTGGAAGATAACTTGGTAACGGGAGAAAAAATATATGTCACAGAAATCTTATGAAAATAAAATCAGTATGTATGGAAAAATATATATGTTTTTTATTGTAACATTCATCTTAGTGGAAAATACAATTAGAACTGTATTAATTGACTCAGCATTTCTGTGTAGTGATAAAAAGCAAGATGAGGGGATCCCTGGATGGCTCAATGGTTTAGTGCCTGCCTTCGGCCCAGGCCGTGATCCTGGAGGCCCGGGATCAAGTCCCACATCCGGCTCCCTGCATGGAGCCTAGCCTGCTTCTCTCTCTGCCTCTCTCTCTCTCTGCCTCTCATGAATAAAAAAAAAAAAAAAAAAAAAAAAGCAAGATGAAGTATGGGTGTTTAATCCCCAAATCCCTTTATATGATAATACATTTCTGTGTATTTACATGTAGACTTGCAGTATATATACACTCTTAGTTTGGGTCATGTGTGTGTATATGTATGTGTGTTTGCATATGATTTTATGAGTGTGGAGAAAAATGGGATGAAATCTTCTAATGAGGATGACATTACTTGTCTGGAGAGGGTAGAGGGAGTAAAGACAGAATTTGGGAGAAAGAGGAGAAAGTAAACAAAAAAATATTAAATTCCATGTATGCTATCCCATTTTGAATTACATAAATTAAACCTCCGTAAACACTGTAAGAAAATGTAAAACATTAATTGCAGCTGATAACATAAAGGTCATTGATGACCTTACCTGGAGCAGTTTCAGTTAAGCAGGACAAAGAATGAAATAAAATTCCTATTACAGTAGTTTTGCATCTTTTTTTTTTTTTTTTTAAGATTTTATTTATTCATGAGGGACACAGAGAGAGAGAGAGAGAGAGAGAGAGGCAGAGACACAGGCAGAGGGAGAAGCAGGCTCTATGCAGGGAGCCTGACCTGGGACTTGATCCCAGATCTCCAGGATCTGGGCTGAAGGCAGCACTAAACTGCTGAGCCACTGGGGCTGCTACAGCAGTTTTGATAATAAGTGGTAAGATACCAGACTACAATGAACTGACTTTTACAAAAATAATGCCAATAAAAATAAACCCAAAAAAACGAGTAAAATATAATGAACAATAGTGAGCAAAAAAAAAAAAGCTATAAAGGGAGTCACTGTTATGTATATGAATGAAGCAAAGGAAGCCTCTGTATACTGGTGCCTGGGTTGTTGATTAGCTCAAAAGCCCACTGACACCATATCAAAATTTTATACATCCATTTGTTTTAAACATAGTTTAATTAAATTTTTAGCTATTTAGAGCTTGGCTGCTTCACATACCCTATGAAATTGTCTAAATCTGCTTGCCACAGATAAAACAAATCTTGGGCTACAAAGATCCTAACCTGCTGCTGCTCTTTAGAATTCTCTGACCTAGAGACTCCCTGACATGCAACTGAGTGGCACCATACAAAAACCACCTAAACACATAAGCCCTCTTTCTGATGCCTTTCTCCTCCAGAAGTTCCTTGGCTATCCTCCCCTTCTGGAACCATGGCCTCCTTGCCTTAAGCCTCTGGATAATCTCCCACTGTCAGGGCCTTCCCCAATATGCAAACCTTCAAAGGATCACCCAAATAAAGCTTGTGTGTGCTACTGCCACCTCCTGGCCATATTCCCCCCCTGTGATCAGCCTTGAAATGCTCAAACTCCCTCCTTTTCATCTTGTATTCCCACCATTCACGAGGAAGATATACTAATTCTAAAATTGTAGATACCTAATAATATATCCTCAAAATAAATAAGGTCAAAATTAATAGAATTATACAGAGTAATTGATACATTCACAAATACACTGAGGGATTTTAACACATTATTTTTAGAAATTGACTAAATGGACATAAACTTAGTAAGGCTATATAAGTGATATAAAACTATAATCAACAATTAAATAATCCCTATTCTTTTATTCTTTTCAAATAAACTTGAAATACTTATAAAAACTGACCAGGTATTAGACCTAAAGGTATCACATTTTAAAATTCATGTATAGATAACAAAGCACTGGTATTAGAAATCAATAACAAAAGGTTATCCAGGGGTGCCTAGGTAGCTCAGTCGGTTTAATATCTGCCTTCGGTTCAAGTCATGATCCCAGGGTCCTGGGATTGAGCCTGCATCGGGTTCCCTGCTCAGTAGGGACCCTGCTTTTCCCTCTCCCTCTGCCCCTTCCTCCCCTTTTATAAATTAAAAAAAATCAATAAAAACGTTATCCAAAAGAGATACATAAGGTTTAGAAAGTAAAAACACAATTCTAAATAATTTATGGAACTAAGAAGTAATTATACTAAAATTAGAATATATTTAAAATTGAATGAAGATGAAAAGATTATAGACCAACAGATGTGCAGTATAGCTGAAGCAGTACTGTAAGGGAAATTTAAGAAGCAACTCATATTCATGAGAAGGACAACATTTATAGTCTTTCCAAAGTGTATGTTAGCTTTTCTACCCTCTGTCATAATACAGTTCAAAGAGACCTGGACTGTCTAGATGTTCTGTAGAATATCACATTTGTTCATTACATTGATCAGTTAAAACTGACTGGGTAAATAAAAAGTAGCAAGTATATTGGACATCTGGGACACATGCATCCCTCAGAGTAAGAGAAAACCCTTCGAAGATTAAGGGACCTAGCACATTAATAGAGATTTTAAGGGCCTAGTGGTCTGCAATAGGTTTAAAATAAAGGACAAAGTATTGCATCTTGTATTCCCACCATGAAGAAAGAAGCACAATGTCTTATAGGCATCTTTGAGTTCTGGAGGTAGCATATTCCAAATTTAGGAATAATGCTCTGACACATTTGCTGAGGGACAGAGAAGGCTGCCAGCTTTGATGGGAGCTTACAGTGGGATGGGGCTTTGCAACAGGTCCAAGCCACAGTACAAGCTGCCCTATCACTTGGGCCATACAATCCAGCAGACTCTGGCATTAAAGATATATGCAGTGGGAAAGACACCATGTGGAGTGTATGGTAAAGTGCAACAGGAGGAATCACAACATAGTCCTATGGGGGTCTCTAGCAAGGCCATGCTATCTACTGATAATTATAAATCATATTGTATAAGTCATACACTTTAATGATACTGGATTCACCTGGCAATGGGTATTGAGTGACCATGTGATTGGAACTTCTCATAATGAGCTTGGTTTTGTTAAACCTATCCTGTCATGAGGACAACTTGGCCTAGTAGTAACCCGTCATAAGATGGAAGTAGCACATCAAGGATCAGGCTTAAGTACCACAGGGCACAAGTAAACAGTATGAGCAGGTGCCCCAGGTTCCCATGTCATAAAAAACTATTTCACTAGTTTCTCCCCTCAGTCTGCAACTATGGTTGTATAGGTATTCCCATATTGCTTAGGGAGGAAAAAAGTTGAACTTGGTTTATTGAGAGTTTAGCTCAAGATGTGGATACAAGCCAAAATTGTTTGACTGCCTACTTTAGCTCTGGAAAGATAGCAAAAAAATAACATCCTCCTAGTAGTCAGAACTTTGGTTTGTGTACCTTGTCATTCATTTTGCATGTATAGAGAAGTGGTCCAAAATAAGAATAATTCATATTCATGGTCAAATGGCTTGGCTGATAAGTCAGGGGTTGGAAGGAGAAAGCTTGGAAAATTGAAGACAAAGAAATCTGGTAAAGAGGCATATGGATGAAACTATGGGAATAGACCCAAGATATGAAAATCTTTGTATCACATGTTAACTCTTACAGAGGGCATCTACCTACAGCCAAGATGACAAAATGATTCAGTCAATTGATGTCCAGCCAGCTTCTTCCACTGACCACCTAAGTACTGGTGTGACTGGTGCATAAATGTAGTGGCAGGGATGGAGGCTATAAAGAAGCCCAAACAGCAGAAGTTCCTACTGATCAAGGCTGATTTATCTACTGCTGCTGAATGTCCAAACTGCCAGGAACAGAGACCAACACTGACGCCTCATTATGGCACCATCCTTCAGGGACACTGGTGGGACATGGTGGCAAGTTGAACACATTGGGAACGAGAGCAATTCATCTTGACCTTGACTGGAACTGAGACTTATTCTGAGTATGAGTTTGCTTTCCTGCTCATATGGCCTTAAACAGAACCATCATGCAAGGGTTAACAGAATGTTTGATCAACCAACATAGAATCCTGGTCATCATTGCATTGGGCCATGGAGGGCACTTTTATAGCACAGTAGTTGTAACAGTGGACACATGACAATGTGAATCAGTGATCCCATCAAAAATCATAAAATCATTACAAACAGAACCTGCTAAACTGATGGAGTGATAGAAAAAGCTTTAGAAGCCATTTGAAGCTACAGATGGGGTACCAGTATACACTCTCTATCAATGGCCATTATATGGTCCCATATATCCAGCAGACAGAGGATCAAGGGTAGAAGAAAGAATGGCACATTTCCATCATTCACAGTGAACTGCTTGGGAAATTTTAGCTTCTTGTCTCTCTCAATGTTGTTACAAAATGGAAGGAGAGAGGACTGTGGTTGGCACATTCCAAGTGATCCACTGGGGGATCTTTAGGTAATCTTTTGTTCAATTTTGATGGCACAATTTAAGTAGACAAGTGTAGTACCATGGCCGAGTGTGGCATTCTATGTTCAGAAATGATGACATGGTAAGACCCTTCAGATCTGTGTCACCCTGCCAGATAAGCGACAGAGACCAGCAGAGGTGCAAGCTGAAGTAATGAAAAATGTAGAACAGATAGTATGTGGTAGAGGAGGGAGACAATCAGTTGAAGGTGCAAGACCAGCTGCAGGGGGAAGAGGCTAGCTACATAGTCCATTCCACTAATCTTCCTTTCATAAATTCCCCAGCAAAAGAAAAGAATCCTGGAGGAGCTTTTCCTAGATGGGAATGAAATTATATGGAGCAATAGATCCAAAGATCCAAATGGTACAAGGGTGGTGATGTGTAGCCAATTATCCCTCTTTCAGGACCGAGGAACATGTTCCCCTGCTTGCTTTAAGTGTTGTCTGTTGAGGGATCACAACCAAGACCCTTCTTTTTTTTTTTTTAATGTTTTATTTATTTATTCATGAGAGACACAGAGAAAGAGAGAGAGGCAGAGACACAAGCAGGCTCCATGCCGGGAGTCCGATGTGGGACTAGATCCCAGGTCTCCAGGATCACGTCCTGGGCCAAAGGTGGCACTAAACTGCTGAGCCACCCGGGCTGCCCTACCAAGACCCTTCTTTTTTTTTTTTTTTTTAATTTATTTTTTAATGGTGTTCAATTTACTAACATACAGAATAACACCCAGTGCCCGTCACCCATTCACTCCCACCCCCCGCCCTCCTCCCCTTCTACCACCCCTAGTTCGTTTCCCAGAGTTAGCAGCCAAGACCCTTCTTAATTGCCCTCAGACAAAAGGAACTATGTAGCCCCAATTATACTACCTCCCTGGGGGCAGTACACATGCAAAGACTACTTCATTGGAATTTATATGAAATTTTAATTTTTTAAATTTTTAAAAGATTTTATTTGAGAGAGACGGAGTGAGCGAGATAGTGAGAGAGCACAAGCCAGGGGAGGGACAGAGGGAGAGGGAGGACCAGACTTCCTTCCTGGGCAGGGAGTCTGATGCAGAGCTGGATCCCAGGATCCTGGAATCATGACCTGAGCTGAAGGCAGATGCTTAACCGATTGAGCCACCCAGGTGCGTCAGAATCGATATGAATTATTGACAACAATATTTTAAGTAATATGTTGTCAGTGAAAGAAAAAAAGAAAACTTGAGATGAACTGATATAGAGTGAAACTATTGGAAGACTGTTGGTAAGAGCAGAGGAAATAATGATGATGCGGTCAATGCAGGCCACTGTTGTTCACAGGGTTAGCTGAGAGAAGTAGATTTGAGGGCCAGACTGGGACACTGGCCAAGTAATAATATATCTGGGTTTCTGTTTTCTCATGTAGGAGATGAGGCAAGTTCGATTAAATGATCACCGAGTACCATTTTGCTCTTGTATTCTGAAATTCTAAGGTCCTCTGCCCAAATACAAACAAGTAGCACTGGGGGACAATGTTTTAAACATGTAACTAGCTAACTGATAGAAGATTATTATTTAATACAATGACACAAATAATTATCCAAAAGCTAGAGATTCCTACACCATGAAGTAATTATGTGTACATTCCAATTGATAATAGCTCCTATGAACAAGGACAACAAAATTAGTTTCTATTAAAAATAATATGACATTAGGAATACTCTCACCATGGGAGTATAATGTACAGTATAAAACTAATGGCGGGCAGCCAGAGTGGCTCAGTGGTTTAGCGCCACCTTCAGCCCAAGGTGTGAATCTGGAGACCGGGATCGAGTCCCATGTCTGGCTCCCTGCATGGAGCCTGCTTCTCCCTCGGCCTGTGTCTCTGCCTCTGTGTGTGTGTGTGTGTGTGTGTGTGTGTGTGTGTGTGTGTCTCAGGAATAAGTAAAATCTTTAAAAAAATAAAAAATAAAGATAAAACTAATGTAGTAGCAAGGGTATTAAATACAACAATCATTCTTTCCCTTAAACAAAAGAAAGTCATTTAAATATAGTCTATTCAATTCTTTAATGAAAAGCACTTATGTTTTCTGATCCACACTCTCCTTCTGTGTCTCTTCTTGTGCAGTGAATGTTGGACCGGATACTTTACCACACATTGCTATGCTGTTCTCAAGATGCAGGCAGAGTAATATGCAAGAATTGTATTCTCTATTTAAACAGTTCATCTTAAAGTTCATGAGGAAAATAAATAAGCAAGGAAAGTTCTAGGGGAAAAGGAGCATTGAGGGTAGCTAGCTCTACCGGATATTAAAACATAATATCTTTATTAGCATAAAATATTGGGGCACCTGGGTGGCTCAGTCAGTTAGGCATCCTACTCTTGATTTTGGCTCAGGTCATGATCCCCGTGTTGTAAGATTAAGCCCCACATCCTACTCCACACTCAGTAGGGAGTCTGCTTGAGATTCTCTCCCTTTCCTTCTGCTCCTCCTCCTCTCTCTCTCTCTCTCTCTCTCTCTCAAATAAATAAATATTTAATAAAAATACTCTGGTATTAGTAGGTGAATAGATAAATCAGTGGAATAAAATAAGACTCTAGAAATAGACTCAAATATATATGGAAATTTAATATACATTAAATTCTTAAAATTAATATTTAAGAAGACATCTTAAATCACAAAGGGAGAAGGATAGTTATTTTAATAAATGGTACTTATAACAGGTTGAATTGTGTTCCCCCCAAAGATATGTGAAGTCCTAATCCTCAG
Source organism: Canis lupus baileyi (assembly GCF_048164855.1). Taxonomy (NCBI): domain Eukaryota; kingdom Metazoa; phylum Chordata; class Mammalia; order Carnivora; family Canidae; genus Canis; species Canis lupus. Next base: position 24,372,817 of record NC_132870.1, read on the forward strand.
AATGTCAGAATTATTTGAAAATAGCATCGTTACAAATGTAATTATTTAAGTTAGGGTGAGGCCATAGTAGAGTGGGTTGAGCCCCTAATCCAGTATGATTTACATCCTAAAAAGGGTAAATTTGGACACAGAAACAGACATGCACAAAGGGAAAATGATGCAGAGATGCACAGAAGAAAACCACGTAAAGACAGAGGCAGAGACTGGAGTGACACATTTACAAGCCAAAGAATGCCTGGGACTACCACCAGCTGGAAAAGGCAAGGAAATACCCTCCCATGGAGGCTTTGGAGGGGACATGGCTCTGCTGACACCTTGATTTTGGACTTCTTAATCTCCAGAACTATGAAAAAGTAAATTTCTCATAGTTTTAAACCACCCGACCTGTGGTACTCTGTTTTAAACCACCCGACTTGTGGTACCTTGTTTTGGCAGCTCTACCAAATTGACCCAGAATCAGATAACTGGATAACCATTTGGCAAAAGATAACACTGAATCCATACCTCACATCATATAACAGAATAAATCCTAAATGCATCAGAGAAGTCACAGTGAGAAATGAAACTACACAGGTGCTAAGGGGAAAATGAGTGAATTCCTTTCTAACTTCGAATCAATATCTGTAGCATAAAAGGAAAAGATTAATATATTTAACTATATGAATAGAAAACTCTTTTGCTTAACAAAATCAAAAGATAAGAAAAATTGAAGAAAAACATTTGTAATTTATATCGCAGACAACTGACTATTCTCTTTTATGTAAAGAGCTTTTTATTTATTTTAATTTTTATTTTTTTGTAAAGAGCTTTTTAAAAGAGAAAAGAGAAATACCAAAAATCTGGTTAACAGAGGACATGAACAGAGAGTTAACAGGAAAAGAAAGGCAAATGACCTTTAAATCAATGAAAAAGATGCCCACTCACTAATGATTAAAAAAAAATTTAAATTACTGTAAGGCTATCTCTTTTATCAGATTGGAAAAATCCCAAAGTTTGAAAATATATGCTCTTGGTGTGACCCAAAAAAGACTGCCCAAGCACACACATGTGCACATGAAATATAAACACGTGTTCAATCATTGTGGGATTATTTATAACATCCAAAGACTGGAAAGAACTTTGCTCAGCAAAGGACTGCTCAAACTGCTGGGACGTGGCCACAATGTAGTACTATTCAGTGGGAAACAGAAACAAGGACAATTTCTATGTACAGACCTGGAACAGAAAAGTGTACATAAAATGCTCCAATTGTATAATTAAAGAGGGATAATTTTCAACAATAAATATTTATTTGCTTATGTTTACTAAAATATAAAAAAGAGATGGAGAAAACAGAATTGAAATAAAAGAAAAAGAAAGTGGGCTAGAATTGTTAGAGGACAGGAAAAGAAGCAAGAGTTTCCAAAAGTACCTTTTCATGTAGTTTTGACTTTTAAACTATAAATGTTTTATGTAACCAAAATTATACATAAATCTTATTTAAAAGCAAATCTTAGAACTGAAAGCAAATAGAAACAAATATAACTGTATATCAAAGTATATATATCATAATTACATATATAATCATATATATAATTTCAAGAGACTTTAGAATTTAGTACTTTTGGTGGACATCTTTGGTGGGATATAGTCTAAAGACAAAAAGAACTGTAAAATATCTTAAACTTAATTCAGTAATTGTAAGTAATAATTATTGGTATTGCTATTTTGGAATTTTTAAATATTATAAAATAAAGCTAATATTATGTTAATGATATTTGGAACCAAGATATTCAGCATAAGAGAAAAAAGATAAAGGTAAAAGCCCTATAATGTTACATTTGAATTAGAGTAACAATTCAATCTTATGTTTTTAATAGTTTTTTTATTTTAATTTTTTAAAAGATTTCATTTATTTATTTGAGAGATAGCAAATGAGAGCACACGGGTTGGTGGGGGAGAGGGAATAGTAGAAGCAGGCTCCCTGCTAAGCAAAGAGTCTAACATCGGTTTTGATCATAGGATGCTGGGATCATCACCTGAGCCCAAGGCAGACTGAGCCACCTAGGTACCCCTCATAGTTTTATTTGTTTAAATGATTCAAAAACTATGATACCTTAGGACATTTTAAAATATTTAATTATCCTATAGAATTTACGTCCTACAATTGCATTATTTTATATAACATTTACTTTTTCTCCTCATTAATCCACACTGAAGGGATTTTGACTAAGTATAATCTGAGCTATGAATTATATCCTAAAATCACCAATGATAGTAATAGCAAAAAAAAATACCAGTTTTATTTTAAAACATGTATTTCGTAATTTCTGAAACATGTATTTTTTGACAATGTTTACTGAAAAGGTCTAGATGCAATGATCTTCCGGTCATAGCATTCCTAACCTTCAGATTTTGGTTTTAACATACCAATGTTCATGGAAAGATACCAGTCTTTTGGAGACTACCTGATTCCAGGTCAGGAGAAGGGAAAATGTGTGTGAATCTGGGGCAGCTTGTTATGCCGGAAAGGAAGAAAGCATTGAAACACTATGGTATCATGTCCAAAGTACAGAATCAATTATGAAGTCTACAAAGGGCCATATTTAGGACAATGTGAGAATCAAAAAGTAAATAGTGCTGGGCTGAAACACACTGCATTAGATTACGTCCTGATTTAAACACACATGCACGCACACTAGCAATATAAAAACTAATGTTTTATGGGTGCCGGGAAAAACTGTTTTCAGCAAATCACAAAAATTTAAAGCATTCTTTTAATTTTATAATTCTTTACTGTGGAAGAGCTCAGAATGTCACTTCTGTTTGAAATAACAGAATTGGCAACTGACCAAGAAAACGTAATCTGGATTATAAAATTCTTGCTTTAATAAAAATTTCTTAAATAGTGAAAAAATATTAAGTAAACCAAGACATACTCCAAAAATTTATAAGGAACAATATACTTGTAATTACTTGTTTAAATACTATGAACACTTGAATACTGTACACAAGGTTAGCTGGTTGTAATTTTAAAATTACATTAAGGGAGTTAATTTTTATAAAAAGTTTTCATAAATAGAAAATCTTAAATTAATATTATTTGGATGCTTGCAAAACTACTTTAAAAAGTAGAGTGTTTCAGTCTAATGGACATATATTAAATTTACTTAAAAGGGATGCCTGGGTGGCTCAGAGGTTGACTGTCTGCCTTTGGCTCAGGGCATGATCCCGAAGTCCCGGGGTCGAGTCCCACTTCAGGCTTCCTTCATGCAGCCTGCTTCTCCTTCTGCCTATGTCTCTGTCTCTGTCTCTCTGTGTCTCTCATGAATAAATAAATAAATCTTTAAAAAAATTTACTTAAGAAAAAAATCTATAAATCACAAAAAAATGACAAATTTCCCTACTTAAAAAAACATAGTTCCTAATTCTCAAAGTGATTTATTGTACCTTTTTCTTTTATTAAGATCAACATTCTATTTTAAAGTCTCTTATAAATGTAAAGTACTATCTTGTGAATGTAAATATATTTTCATTTATTTATTATTAGTAGTAAAAATGATATGCCCTGATGATTTAAATAATAGTTAAAACATTGGGGCAGTTAGAATTTTAAATTTTTAGACTTTTAAATTTTTAGACTTTTAGTACTAGAATTAAAATAGTTGAAAATGAGGCATAGGATCCATGCTGAGTTGTAAAAATATTGAAGAAAATGCTGCTAAAACAGTAGCTATTTTAGCTCCTCCCAGAGTTATCTAGGTGTGTGTAAACTTTTGACAGTTTTAGTGTTATATTTTGTGAAAGGTCCCAGTCCTAATAGGAATATATATAGTTTTGGTTGCCTTACATCATAGTTGCTTCACTTTGCAAAGAATATGTGTAAATTTCACATTCTGTGCTATTTTACTATCTTATATAGAAGAGGGAAGAGAGAAACTATGTAATGTTTAGTTCCTGCGTTTGGCTTTTGCCAAAGAAGTCTGAATGATTTCTAAGAAGCCATCCACTAAGGCTATTTGAGAAGCTTTTACATGACCCTTCCAACTTTAAAATGAAGAATCCTGACATAAACTGAAGCTGCATTTTGCTTGGGATGGGTTCTTCATAAGCAAAGCAGATTTCATCAGTTAGAATTGAAAGATGATTCTGTATTACCATGGAAAAGAAAAATCTCACATGGACAAGTCTACTTATCTTTCATTTCTGCAGGCTAATTATTACTTTATTTTATACTCATTGAAAAAATCAGGGCTTATTTCTATTTGTGATTTAATTTTATATCTATGAATAAATACTACAATGTTTCATTTACAAACTATTAAACTTGTCATTTTAAGGGTACTGCAGAAGTAATGTAAGTCTAATTTTGGTTCTTTTACTCAACATATCATTTATTCAGATAGTCACTAAAAACAGAATTTGATATCCATTTTTTTGACTCACTCAAAGGTGGTGGATTTATTTCTGGCATTTTTTTTTCTTTTTCTGGTGATCTATTTAACTGAATTACTAAACTGATGGTGAGTTCTGCTCCTGTCTGGAGTCTTAGGCTATCTTAACGTTCTGTCATTGGGTTCATTCAACTTTTTATTATACCGAGTTTGTAATATGACAGCAGATTCAGCCTGATGGATTACTCTAGACTTCCCTGGAGTACTGGCAGATTTGCTTTGTTCTTAAAATACATATATACTAAAAGGGCATTCTATTTTCATTGTTCTTATTAAATTAACCTTGGAATAAAAAATCAGAGGAAAGCTCTATAATGAAATCACATATTTATTAAATCCTTGGTTCTATGTACAATCTCCACATATTTGTATGTTTTAATTTTCCTCTTGTAAGGTAATTTATTAAATGACACAGGCAGGTGATGGCAAATAAACTTTTTAATGAAGTTCTACTTTTGTCAATTCCACATTGATTTTGCTTGGATCATGGCGTGTAAGTATTTTGGGCCCCAGTATGCCAATAATTAGAGCTCCATTTGGAGCTGTGATCAAGATGGCTAAAAATGCTATTGTCATCACATCCTTCGAATATGATTCCAAGTGGGGTGCGCTGATTCTTGCTGTTTCTAGAGCCAGAGGACCTAATACAGCCTGCATTTAGGGGGTAAAAAGATGAGGCATAAAGAAAAATGTTAAATAGTTAATACATAATAAAAGTTAATGGCCCTGTTAAAACAAACACAACCTAGTAGTAGGCTATTAGAAAAGAGACAAGCCTTAAAGTGCTGAGGAATTTCACAAATTACTCATCAATTCTATGTTCTCCCTAGCAAATATGTCTGGATGAAAAGTGAAACAGTGACAAATTAGTGTGCATGCATTTTGGGGCTGATCTTGTATTTTTATCATCTCGGCTTTCCCGTTTAAATATATATATATATTTAGTGCTCACATTACTCTCAGAACCTCAGGAGTTCTAAACAAAGCAGGGTTTTGCTTATTTGTCTTTACCATAGATTATCAGGTTCTTGGCTGTAATAAGACAGCAAACACAAAATACTAAGGTTTCTTATGGTTCTCCAGGATTTTGTTGCTTTTCTTTTCTTTGTTCTTCCTACTTGGGAGGCAGTGTATGGTAAAACTGATAAAGAGATTTGGAATCTACAAAGTGGACACTGAGAGATTATTAAGTAACTTGTCTAATATTATAGGTAAGTAACATGGTATTGAAAACACCCAGGTTGGTCCCATGGACCTGCTTTTCTAACCATGACACACAGAGAATTTTGTTGCATGAGAACTCACAAACTTCTATTTTGGAATAACAATAGAAAAAATCTCTGGAAATGAAGACTTTATGTTGCCAGGTTAAAAAGTCTAACAATAAGTAGCAATACCTTTTAGTAGGAGCAGAATACCATTGAATCAGAGGGTAAAACTATAAGGTCTCCCTATTCATTCATTCATTCATCATTCATTCTGTAAGTATGCAGTGCTAACTTATTGTGTACCTCCTGTGTGCCAGGCGCTGTGTTAAGTATGAGGTGAGGAATAATGAAAGAAAGCAGACACTGTTCCTATCTTTCCCATATAGCCTGGTGGGGAGATTTGGTCATTAATTAAAATAATATAATTTAAATGCATAATTAAAAATAATATATATGCATTCATGTATGGGGGAGTGGGTGCAGATGTAGGAAAGATATATTTTTAAAATAATTAATGTGTCTCTGCTTTAAAAGCATTACATTTAGTCCTACAATATTCAGCAAAATGTAAACATTCCAGTATTCAGATATATTCTTATATTTTGGGAAAATAGAGAAAAATGTTGCATAAGTATAGGAAGCATTTGTCATTAAAAGTACACTTTTTTAACCTCAGAAGAATTGCTTTTAAAACTGAGATTTTGGGACACCTGGGTGGCTCAGCGGTTGAGTGTCTGCCTTTGGCTCAGGGCGTAATCTTGGGGTCCTGGGATCGAGTCCCACGTCGAGCTTCCTGCATGAAGCCTGCTTCTCCCTCTGCCTGTCTCTGCCTCTCTCTGTGTGTCTTTCATGAATAAATAAGTAAAACTAAAAAAATAAATAAAACTGAGATTTTAAAAGATTACATTATTTTCAATGAGTAGTTACAATCAATCAAACATTTTAAAAGTAAGGTTAATAGCCCACATTTTGTGATTAAAGTAACATTCATGGGACGCCTGGGTGGCTCAGTGGTTAAGTGTCTGCCTTCTGGCCCAGGGTGTGATTCTGGAGTCCCAGGATCGAGTCTCACATCAGGCTCCCTGCATGGAGTCTGCTTCTCCCTCTGCCTGTGTCTCTACCTCTCTCTCTCTCTGTCTCTCTCATAATAAATAAATAAAATCTTAAAAAAATAAAGTAGCATTCATTTGGAATTTTAAAAACTCATCAATATTAAAAATTATTAAAATGACTTAAAATATTCTTACCTGGACTGTAGCTTTAGGCATCCATGATAATGCAATAAATATTTTCTCCTTGAAACTAAAGCCAGCAAAACACATCAATACAAATGTAAAAGAAATTCGAATCAATAATGCCAAACTCATGGTAGCAACACAAATGCCTACAACAGATAAAAATAAACATAAACAAAATATTTGGGAAGAGGTGGTTCTTTATGCCTAGAAAAAGTACAAGAGATTATCTGATAGTAAAGGTACCATGAAAGATAGTATAGATTATATTTATTTAATTAGGAGCTAATAGACTTTGAACTTTTGCTATAAATGGAAGTATTCAAAAGGTGCTAATGGTCTGTAATACTTTCTGTCAGAAAAGAATTCCAATCTGCATTTTCTCGGATGCCTCAGGGAAAATAGTCAAGGCTGTCTTTGGTAACAGAGCACACAGGGTAACAGGAGAGCAAGTGTATGTTAGTAACTCTATCAACAGGAGTTTCTGAAGAAGGTTCTTGTAGCATTCAAAGACATATTGTAAACAAAGTAAAAATTATTCATAATTTTCTTAAATATTTTCAAATCTTGTATTTTGTTGTGTCTCTAATTATTCTTACCAATAGCATTTGATTTAAGAGATGCAACAGATACTTCTGATCCAACCAAACCAAAAAGAAGGGGTTGAAAAACATGCCATGTAGTTTTAATAATTCTTTGGACTCTAACCTGTAGAAAAGAATAATATATTTTCAGTTATTGTGTTTAGTGGTTGTAACACATAAAAATAAATTGCATTTTAGAAATGAAAATCTCTCTTAACATTTAATGAACTTAAGATATTTTATTTGTAGAAGAAATGGTAAAACTTAAAGATTGAGTAGGTTAATTCTTTTACTCAAACATGTAAGTAGAATTTGGTTTTAAAAAATCTGGAAAGCTTATAGCAGAATTATTTACAGTAGCCAAGACATGGAAGCAGCCCAAATGTCCATTGATTGATGAATGGATAAAGAACATGTGGTATGTAAATACCTATACATGCACACAGTGGAATATTATTCAATCATAAAAAAAGAATGAAATCTTGTCATTTGCAACAATATAGATGGGGCTAGAGAGTATACTGCTAAGTGAAATAAATCAGAGAAAGACAAATACTATATGGTTTCACTCATATGTGGAATTTAAGAGACAAAACAAAGAGGAAAAAAATATATATATAGAGAGAGAAACCAAGAAGCAGTTTCTTAATTATAGAGAACAAACTGGTGGCTACCAGAGTGGAGGGAAGTGGGGGGATGAGTGAAATAGGTGAAGGGGATTAAGGAGTGCTCATGTTGTGATGAGCACTGGATAACGTATGACGTGTTAAAACACTATATGGTACACCTGAAACTAATACAATAACTGCATGTTAATCAACTGAAATTAAAACAAAAACTTTAAAAAAGAAGCGAATAGAAATAAATGCTCCTTGAAACCAGAAAAAAAATCTACAAAGCTATTCAATAAAAATATTATTTTGTAATTTTGTCTTGGAACAAATAAGATCTTTGGAGTTCCAGACATGTTCTAGTGGCTCAGTAACAATTCTAGCTTTTGTTTATAAGGTAACTGAACAGAGACAGAACTAGAACTACATCATGTCAGATGAGCACATACTCAAAATTATGCAACCATTTCAGCTCTCAAAAAGTTGAGAGGATCTCCCTTAACAATTATCTTGGAACCCAATCCCATGAAAGTGGTGAATTGATATGTCCTAAGCTACCAGGCAAAAACTGTCAGTAATCTGTCAGGCCTGCTTCCAAAGGACCCATGTTGAAACTTCAAAAAAAACTTATTTTTTCCTCAAAACCAAACCCAAAACACAAAAACATACATAGATTCTTTTTTTTTTTTTAAGATTATTTATGCATTCATAGAGACACAGAGAGAGAGAGAGAGAGAGGCAGAGGGAGAAGCAGGCTCCATGCAGAGAGCCTGACGTGGGACTCAATCCAGGGTCTCCAGTAGAGACCTAGGTCCCTAGGCTGCAGGTCCCTAGGCTGCAGGCGGCGCTAAACCGCTGCGCCACCAGGGCTGCCCCATACATAGATTCTGAATTTGATTGCCTGCCTGGCTTTCCTTTCTGAGAGTGAACCTCTCCCAGTGCTACTTCCCCAATTATGTGGTTACAACAAAGTCCCCTATTGATATAACAGTACTCTAGCTCTTCTCCAGGAATTTGGATAAAGAAATTTTAGTTTCAGTATGCGCTTATTTATCTTTTTTTTAAAAGAAGATAAAACTGTAATATCTTTGGGTATAAACTATGTTTGTAACTATCTCCCTTAAGACTGAGTTTTCTGATTTATAAAAGTGAAGTTTAAAAGAGGAAAAAAAAAACCCAATATTACCCTTTCTTCTTGGTGGGACATTATCCCATTTCTTAAAAAAGATTTTGTTTATTTATTTATGAGAGACACAGAGAGAAGCAGAGACACAGGGAGAGGGAGAAGCAGGCTCCCTGTGGGGAACCCGAGGTGGGAGTCCGGGGACTATGCCCTGAGTCAAAGGCAGATGCTAAAACCGCCGAGCCACCCAGGTGTCTCTCTTATTTGTCTTTAATACAGATTTTATTTATTCATTTGAGAGAGAGAGAGAGAAAGCATGAGAAGGCGGGTAGGGAGGCGGTACCGAGGGAGAGGGAGAAACAGACTCCCCGCTGAGCAGGGAGCCTGACATGGGGCTCCATTCCAGGATCCCAAGATCATGACCTGAGCCGAAGGCAGACGCTTAACCAACGGAGCCACCCAGGTGCCCCTGTTACTTTTAATTTTTAAAATATACTCTTTAGGGCACCTGGGTGGCTCCGGTGGTTGAGGGTCTGCCTTCGGCTCAGGTCGTGATCCCGGGGTCCTGGGACTGAGTTCCACATTGGGATCCCATGGGAGCCTGCTTCTCCCTCTGCCCATGTCTCTGCCTCTCTCGCTGTGTCCCTCATGAATAAATAAATAAAGTCTTTCAAAAAAAATCACTGAATAGTTAATGGGTTAGTCAATAAATAATTTAGTAAAAAATGACTAACCAGTTTATATGCATATATGTATGTGTATACATATTTATGAACACACACACATATCCTTATCTCACAACATTTACAAAAATAAATTCCAGATGAATTAAAGCACTAAATGCAAAAATAAAACAAAAAAACTACCAAAGTATTAGATGATACTATAGAAGACATTATGTTTACAATCTTACAATCTGGGGTGAAGATATAGATAGATATAGAGGATATATATAAACAAGATATAGAACCAAAAAAAAAAAAAAAGGTCAGTTTTGACTATAGGTAATTTGACTTCAATACAAAAGACAGTATAAACAAAGTTGAAAATAAGCAAAAATTATGTGCAATATATATAGAACAAAAAAGTAGTAACACTAAGGTATAGAGAAATAAATTAGGAACAAAAGGCAAATCAATCAACTAAAATAATGGGCTAAGAAGATGACTAGGTAGTTAAAACAGTATATGAAGAGAAGTTTACTACACTACTAATCAGAAATGTAAACAAAGAACACCAATGTTGTATCATTTTTTACCCATCAGATTGTTTAAAATCTTTGAAGGGATAATTTGGCAGTACTAATCAAAAATAGAAACATTCCATTTTTAAAGTCAGCAATTACATTTCTAGGAATCTATTTTTACAAAAGCACTTGTACATATGCAAAAAGACACAGGAACAGGATTGTTCATGGTAGCATTATAATAACAAAAATGGAAAGGAACTAAATGTCTACAAACGGAGAACTGATTAAATGAGATGATTGATTCTAGGAAAGGGGATCTGATATTTGGGAGTGGTAGGGGAAAAGGAGTCTTTTACATTTCATTCTGTATGTGGGCTTTCTGTATTTTTCTAATTTGTTATGAGCATTTGTCATGTATTAACTGCATAACTAAAATTTTAATGAATAAAATAATTAAATCAATAAGTATAACTAAAATTTTAATGAATAAAATAATTAAATCAATAAGTTATACAATCATATTGCACAAAACTTGGGAAAAAGAAAGCAGCCTGATGTGATAACTCAACTTCTAATTGCATTTTAGTGTATTCCCAGGTCCTTTTCCCAAATATTTTTACTTCTTTGATTGATTTATACACATCCTTGAAGACACAAATTTCTGGAACATCTTCCAACTGAAACAAAGAGATTTCCTAAATGTTTATTATAGATATTTTAAAAATACAGTTATTTTATCTTAAAATGATGTATTAAAGATATTTACCTTTTCTGTGGACCAATTTAACCCTGCAACAAAGCTCAACACTAGTGTGCATAATCCTCCAGCTGCATGTAAACCAATACGATGGCCGCCCAAGACAGCAGAAACACTCAAACTCGAAATAAGAAATGCTCTCTTCAGTGGACGTTTTGTCTAGAATTAGGTAGATATTTAGAAATTACTTTACATTTAACATTTAATATAATGTTTACATCTACCATTTATTATTAACCCTTTGGTATCATGTCTCTATATGTCATATTAAAGTGTCTAAAATTTTTACTTTCTTCCTTTCCAAATATTTTAGCAGACTTGGTATCAAGTGAAAAATATGTGCAATTATTAAGTTTTAACTTTTGCCACATCTCTGATATTAATGTCAGTGAAATGGCTACAGTACTTTAGCCATAAGTAAAGAAGAAAGGACAGAGACCCACATAAACTGTAGTTTGGATATATAACATATCCAAAGAATTCTTTAAAAACAAAGTTTTGAATATCTCTTTAGCTGAGACAGCTGTTACAGGGAAGTTAAGGTGGAAGTTAACAGAAATACAAGAGTAATGGCATATACTTTAGGGAAGTAATGGGTAGAGTTTAATAGTGTTGCCTTAGTCAAAGGGAGTGGGAGTGAATTTAAGTCAGAAAATATGCAGAGATAAATGGCAATCTATTTCCCCAAAAATGTTCAAGGGAAAATTTGAGGGAAAAAAGATTAGGGAAAATTGTCAGGGGTCAATAGGAAATTTAATGAATGAATAAAGGGCTGGGGTGGAATAGAGAAGGTACTCTGGGTTATGTACACTTCTCTGATATTCTTATTTCCCAAATCAAGATGCAGAGACTTCAGTCAAAGCCATTGACCTGAATCAATTACAACTGTGCTCCATTTTAAACAGAGAGTAGCACTGGGAGCTATTTTGGGGAAAGAGAATTAAATATTACATGTAATATTCATGGATCTTCTAAAAGTTCAAATTTTTGAAAGAAATGTCTACAACTATACTTACAAAAAATAGATTAACTTTTTATTTACCTGATCTTCACTTGGAAAATATTGAAGAAAAATTCCCAAAATAGCTCCTGCCAGAACACCAATAAATATGTCCCGAAAAGAGACAAGGACATTTTTAAGTATACCACCTGTAAGTGCACACAATAAGGGAAACATTTCAAAGAATAATATTTTCACATACGTAACAAAACAGAAGACCAAATCTACGTAGTTCATAAAGAAAGGTACATATCTTCTAGAGCAAATATATAAAAGTGGACCTTTAATATTTATATAGTTGAAAACATCATGGTCTATTTGATAAACTTAGTATGTACTTTCAAATGATTTAATAAATACACACAATTCAGAAATGTTCATTGAAAATATAGGCCAGAAAACAAGAAAGTAATAAGCTGTGCGTCCTCCCTTATAAACACAACCTAAAAGACCAGGGGAAGTGGAAGAATGGACAGAGATGGACAAAGGAGCACCTCTAGCACCTAGCACATGTCTGGGAATGTTTCTTTTCTGATATACTATTATAACAAAGGAACAAATGGCAAAGATAAAAAAGAAAAATTTAACAACAGAAAAAAGGATTTATTCCAGTGTCAATCTTAGGAATATTCCAGTCAGCAATCAATTGAGTTTCCAACATATTTTATGTACCCATGTCTGTAGTTAGAGTAATAAATTAAAAGCCAAAAAGATTCTAAGTCACAAAAAAGTTGTTATGCTATGGGTATTTAGCCCAATGTAGGTGTGTAAATATATATATTTTAGAAATATTTTTTCATGCAAATATAATAGAAATGTGGGGTGACAAAAGCAAGGTGGTAGAATGGGAAGCCACAGAACCTTGATCCCCCAAGAAGGCATTAACAACAATATACAGTCCAAAACTTGATGGAATTCCACAAACAAATTAAGAAGTTGTAGCAAGAGAAAAGTGGCTTATCATGTACAAGGAAACTCCTATAAGATTATCTGAGGAGGGAACCCTGGGTGGCGCAGCGGTTTAGCCCCTGCCTTTGGCCCAGGGCGCAATCCTGGAGACCCGGGATCGAATCCCACGTCGGGCTCCTGGTGCATGGAGCCTGCTTCTCCCTCTGCCTGTGTCTCTGCCTCTCTCTCTCTCTCTCTGTGTGACTATCATAAATAAACAAAAATTATAAAAAAAAAAAAGATTATCTGAGGATCTCAGAGCAGAAACCCTACAGACCAGAAAGGTGTAGGATGGTATATTTAAAGTGTTGAAACAGAATTCAATTCTGTTACAGAATTTAAGATAAAGACATAAAAATGACTGTAAGACAGCATTAGTAGATAGATAACATAAAAAGATATAATTTGTGACATGGATAACAAAGTGAAGAGGGTGAGATGTAAAGGATTAGAATTTTTATATGTGATTGAAATTAAAGTATCACTCTAAGGTTTTATAACTACAGGGATGGAAAAAGATATTCCATGCAAATGATAACCAAAAGACAGCAGGGTGGTCATACTTATATCACACAAATTAAAATTTAAGTCAAATACAAATAAGTCACAAGAGATAAAGAAGGGCATTATATAATGATAAAAAGGCCAATTAACCTAGAAGATAGGGTTAGGTCTCCATATCTACCATATTCTAAAATATAGATGTATTGAAGATCTACTGTAAAAATAAAACTTTAAAAGGCCCTTTTAAAAAAACATTTTATTTATTTAAGAGAGAGAGATAGTGAGAGAGAATACCAGCAGTGGGGGGTTGGGGAGAGGGAGAAGCAGGCTCCCTGATGAGCAGGGAGCTGACTAGGAGCTGATCCCAGGAGTCTAGGATCATGACCTGAACGGAAGGCAGACACTTAACCGACTGAGCCACCCAGGTGCCCCAAATCCTTAACATTTTAAATGACAGTTTACATAGTCATGAGTCAAGAGGGTTTTCTAAGCATGTTTCTGCTTTTGGTTTTTTACTCTTTCTGTCCTCAAATTAGGTTTGATCTCTGGTAGCATGTTCCACAGTACCCTATACTATATACTATTCATCACAGTTTGTAATTATTTGTTTAACACAAACTCCTTGAGAACATGAGCCACATGGTCTTCTCTGCTGCGTAAACAGTATAGAATAGCATTTAAAAGTGTGGTCTGGGGTCAGATTGCCAGACTGCATCTTGGCTTCCCTAACTTTTGGATTCTCTGACTTTGAGCAAGTTACTTAACCTCTGTTCCTTGGTTTCTTATTCTGTAAAATTAGTACTGTTGTGTGACTATTAAATGAGTGGAAATAGCTATGGAACTTGGAGCAAGTACCAAGAAATTACTCAGTAAAATTATCCTCAGTATTTGGCACAGTTGTTGGCACAATGGAAGAGGAGCACAAAAAATATTTTTTGAAAGAATTACTGATATTAGTTATGAAGGAAAAAATTGTCAGATTAACAATAAAAAATTAGAAAATTCTGAATTACAAAAAAAGATAAAATCAAAAGTAAAATTATAAATATGGAAAATTATAGGATATAAAACAAAAGGTTATCATTCTCAATTTTATGCAGAATCTTAACAAATCAAAAAGAAACAAAGATGAATACACCTATAAGATAAAAGCAAAAGACTTCAAGAAAAGTAATTTATAAAACATTTTAGGATGCCAGTGGTCAACAAACATGAATATTTTAAAATATCACTAGTATTCAAAGTACAAAGTACTTCATTTAAAGAGAACTTACCTTTCGCCTATCAAATTAACAAAGATATAAAAGACTAGTAATACCAAGTTTTGAAGAAGGTGAAGAGGGAGAGGCACACTTTTACACCCTGGTAGGACATGATATTGTAGTACGATATATAGTATAGATATATACTATATTTCAAAATTATTAAGGTTAGGCACAACTATTTGGCTATAAGACATTCAACCAAGCATTATTTTATTTTATTTTTTATTTTTTTAAAGATTTTATTTATTTATTCATGAAAGACATACAGAGAGAGGCAGAGACACAGGCAGGCTTCATGCAGGGAGCCCGATGTGGGACTCGATCCTGGGACCCCAGGATCAGGCCCTGGGCTGAAGGCAGGCGCTAAACCGCTGAGCTACCCAGGGATCCCCCAAGCATTATTTTAATAGTGAACATTGGAGTCAACTTCAATTTTCAACAGGTTACATCAATAAGTATGATGCAGCCAATAGAAAACTATGCAATTAAATATCATGGAAATATATTTACTGGAAAGAATCAGGTTACAAGAAAGTAAGGCCAATTCTTATAAATTTCGAAGACTATTGGGAGGGAAGTCAGAGAGAGAGGGAGGGAGAGAGAGAGAGAGAAGGAGAAGTCTAGATTCATATCAAGAGTCAGTTATTATTCCTGTGGCTGTTACAGAGTTTATTTTTATCTTTTCCTTTTTTTCCTTATTTATGTCTTACGTTTTTAAGAGAAACTATACAAATTATTGCTCAACTTAAGAAATATTTTGGTGCTTCAATAATACAGAAGACTGAATTTCAAACATTGCAGATAATTAAAGCATTACAAAACAAGGAAACATTTACTTTCACAATTTCTGGAGACTGACATTCAAGATCAAATATTTTGGGATTCAGAATTGCTGCAGATCTTGTCCCACCACTACCAAAAAGATACATAGCTGTTCATGCTCTATATATTTAGGTTCTCTTAATAACAAAACAAATATTTATAATGATGGCCAAAAAGGCACATTTTAGAAACATATATTAAATACCAGTATTAATAATATTTCTGCTTAAAATTTTCTATTGAAAACTGTGATAAAATTTCAAAGCAACATGAACAGAAAAATGATAATATGGGATATCAGATTCATTACAATGTTTGGTTATTAAAATAAAATCTTTTGTTAAATAGTGGTTTCTTAATCCATTGAAACTTCTTCCCTGCCTTAGAATGAGTTTCTATGAAGAATGAAAATATGTTACATGCAAAAATAAATAAATGTTAATAAAGAAACAAAGCCAGAAACCTTGGTTAATGACCAGAAAAAGCTATGAATGAGATGGCAGTTGTATTTTGTTTACCTGAGGAGAAGACTATGCTCAAGCATGTATTGAATCCAGTGATTGCTATGATGTCATCCATACTGCTAGCAGCTATTAGTAAGGTTGGGATGCCTTTCTTAATGCCATATCCATTTTCTTGCAAAAGAAGCATGGAAGGGACAACCACAGCAGGAGAGACAGCACCTAGTACAAAACTAATAGAAAGACTTTGAAAACCAATTTTAAAACATCCTTTTAACAAAGCAGTGTTTTACATTAAACTGTACAACAAATACATTAACCTTTACAGATTTACAATAACTTCAAAGTAAAAATGCTGAGTTAATGTCATTTAATGGTGGTAAAAATTTTTACATGTTTTTTACTACTGGTTGAACGTTATAGAGATTTCATTGAAGATGCTGGTTTGGGAACAAATTGTCTCTACCTTCATCCCTAAATCTTTGAGATGAAGATATAAAAATAATACAAAAACTCATAACCTAACTAGAAAAAAAAAAAAAAAAGGAGAATCTCCAGTGCGTAAGAAACCAAGTATATCCAAGGAAGATAAGACACAGTTTAAGATTGAAAAAAATCATAGGACAAGTGTATGTAAGGAAATATTGCTACAAAAGGTATTTCTAAAAATGCTCCAAGCTCAGAAATAGATGCCAGGAGCAGGAGGGATCTCTGAGGAAATCCAATGGATGATTATTTGGAGTAAGAATGGCCAGACAAATGTACTCTCCATCCCATTTCTAACTTTTGAACAAGTCAGTAAGGAACAGAGATGTCTGCCCCAAAGAAGGAACAATGAGCAAAGGCAAATGAGAAAATTCCTGGGGTGAATGCAATGTCTTTCGTTGGTATATCCCATTCAGTACCTTACCTCATCTCTTCCACATTCACTTTATAAAGACTGAAGTATATACTTTGTGCAGAGATGTTTTTGGTGCCCCACCAGAACCTGTTTACCAGTGCACACATCCCCCAGATGCTGCTGCTGGCTGCTAACCCCTACACCTGGAGCTTTCTAGCAGTCTTACTCTGCTGAGAAGAGCTTACTGGGGGATGCTAAGGAGGTTTTCCTCCCACTCCTCCTTCTTCTAGACAGCTCCTGTCAATTACTGACTGAAGTAGAGGGTCTTATAGTTTAGTACTTTGCCTCTGGCTATACAATCTGATACAGTTTACTCTCAAAACTTCCCCATGGACTCAAGAAGAGCCTAGAATTCTCTGAAAATATTTATTTGCCTAGCTTGATCGTTTCTAAACTTTACAGCACTTTGGAATCACCTGGTATATTATTTATCGGTAGCTGCTTAACAAATTATTTCCAAATTTAGTAGCTTAAAACAACACTTATCACACAATTTCTGTGGGCCAGGAATCTGGGTGTGGCTTTGTTGTATGCCTCTGAATCCAGGTCTCTCATGAGGTAGGTAGAAGATGATCTGCTTTAGTTACATGACTGCTGCAGGCTTTCAATATTTTGTCATGGGTGCTTGTCAATCAACCGGGCTGTACTCATAATATGGCAGCTGGCCTCCCCCAAGAGAAGCAATCAAAGAAAATGCAAGAGAGAACATACAAGATAGAAGGCATGGTCTTCTCATGACCTAATTTTAGAATTGACATTTTACCATTTCCACCGTATTTTGTTTGTTAGAAGCAAGTCAGTAAGTCCAGCCCATATTCAAGAAGAGGATGTTATACAAAGTTGTAAATATCAGAAAGTAGGGATCAGTGGGAGTGATCTGAGATACTGAGTACAATGTACTTGGGGATCTTTCAAAATACTGATGCCTGGCTCCCATTCCAAGACATACTGATTTGATATAAGATGGTCTTTGACCTGGTACTAGCATTTTAAACAATTTTTTAAAATTGTGGCAAGGAAATTGACATAATATAAAATTTGTCCTCAACCATTTTTAAATGTGCAGTTTAGTAGTGTTAACTGTATTCACATTGCTGTATAACAGATCTCTAGAACTTTTTTGTCTTAACAAAACTAAAACTCTATATAACCATCAAACAAGTCCTCTTTCTCCCTCACCCCAGCCCCTGGCAACCATCATTATACTTTCTATTACTATGATTTTGACTACTTTAGATATATCAGTGGAATCATACAGTATTGTCCTGGCTTACTTATCCCAGCATAATGTCCTGAAGGTTCACCTATGTTATAGAATGGGACAGAATTTCTTTCTTTTTTAAAAGGTGAATAATATTCCATTCTATGTATACACCACATTTTCTTCATTCATTCATCTGTCAGTGTGGGCTGCTTCTACTTCCTGGCTATTGTAAATAATGTTCCAATAAACATCGATGTGCAAATATTTCTGAGATCCCTTGTTTTCAATAGGCCTCAGGTATCCAAAGTGTGCCACTCTTTTTTTCTGCCAGCATTCTGAGTCAGGTGAGACAGAAACAAGTCCCTCGGCTCAAAAAGTCAAAATGAAGAACATATGCTTTAGCTTTTTTCTCTCCTTCCTGATGGAGAAGCCAGGAGTTGGGAGCTTTCTCCCAATTGCCCCTTGCTGTGCAGGGAGGGGATGAGGTATGGTAGGTAAGTGCAATGAGGTGTTCTAACTGCTCCCATGTGTCTTTGGCCTTGCACTTGGAAGGGAGTTCTCACAAAGGTAATCTGGTTCTTATGTTTTTAAGTCAGTGTTGTGTGAGGAGAGCCTGGGGCTTTGTATTCTTCCATCTTGCTGACATTATTCTTCTGATTATTGGGATTTTTGAAAGCTCCTCAGGTGATTTTAATGTATAGCAAAGTTTGGGAACCATTGATTTTCCCCGTAGCTTCCTTCACTCAGAGGTTTCTACTGAGACCTCCCTCAATACATTACTTGCATAAGAATCTTAGTCTCAGCCTGAGCCTCTGAGATACCTTGTTTGGTAATATGGTTGGACTATTCCCTTCAAGAAGACAAAACAAACAAACGAACGAACAAACAAAACCCAATAGATAAACTAATCACAAATTAATGTTAAGAGTAAAATACAAAAATGGGCCCCCATTAAAGGATCACAAAATATTTAGAGAAATCTGTCACTTTGAGGCACCATGCTCATTAAGTGGAAAAAATTTATACCTGAGAAAAGAGATATACTAGGAAGACATAAATTTATTTAACAATAAATTCTCCAAATTAAAATAATTAGTGATATAAACATAGCTAAAAAGTGACTTAATAAGTTAGAGGACTGTGCAGAGAAAATTTTCCAGCATGTACTGCAAAAAGGTAAGCACAAAAAAAGTGTAAAGAAAACTTAATAGGTATAGAGGAGTTACAAAAGGGCATAATAGAAGAGAACTCCAGAGAGGAAAAGGACATACTCAAGACCTGGAAAAAAAAATAGATACACAACCCTTTGATTGACACATCACACCAAATATTGAGTAGAACAAATTTTTAAAAGATTCACCTCATGATACTAAGGAATTGTTAATTTAGTAAGAAAAATGCCATTACCTTTTAGAAATGCATACTGTAGGATACAGGGATGAAATACCATTATTTGTGTAATTTACTTTAGGATTCATTAGGGACTATCAAGTTTAAATTAAGGATATTTGGGAGTTTGTTAGTATTCTCTCTACTCCTGTACAAGTTTGAAAGTTTTCACTAAGTGAAGAGACCTATCTGAGACTGCTCTTTTCAAACTTTAATATGAAAACAAGATACATGAGAATCTCATTAAAATGCAGATTCTATTTCAAAAGATCTGGGCCCAAGATTCTGCATTTCTAACAAGCTTTTAGGTGATACTAATGTTGCTGTCCAAAGAACATACTTTGTATAGCAAGAAATTAATTGGAATAATTCAGAATACTGAGCTTCCAAAGAGAGAGAGAGAAAACAAGATTGGGATAGCTTACCTAGAAAAGGAATTAAAAATTAGTTTGATAAGAGACTCCTCATGGGCAAAACTAATGCAAAGAGATAACACCAATACCCTTGAAGTATTGAGAGAAAATACTTTTGAATCTAAAATTCAATTCTGAGTCACACAGAAGTCATGTTCAGACATTCAAGTATGCAGTTTATTATCCACTGATCAGTTTTAAGAGAACTGGGAGATCAACTCATTAGGAAGGATATAAAGAAAAGAGTTTAAAAAAATAAAAGGGCATAGGTAGCATAATGCAGACATTAAGAATAAAGGCTCTAGGCACAGCCAAAGTTTTGGATCTATCTATCTAGTCATCTGATGTTAGGAAAACCATGTAGCATCTCCTTGTCTCCATTTGTATGCAAAAAATGAGAATAATAATAGTATCTACTTCACAGAACTTTGTGAGGATTAAATAAATTATCAAGTACTTCACAAAGTGCCTGACACATGGTAACACCATATAAATGTTTGCTATTACTACTATTACTATAATTATTATGATTATCATCATAAGAAATAATGATGAATAGTGAAATTCATTGCTAAATCTATAGTTCATCGTGAAGAAAACTTAAAAATAATCTTAGACTAAAATTCTAGATTATATTAACTGGTGGGGAAATGTATGAGGCAGTGAAGGAATGTAAAAACAAGCCATTAAGTATGGTTTTTCAAAAATTTTGGGTAATTACAAGGAGAATGTGTTTGTAATTTCTAAGTATTAAAGGAATAAACAAAAGTGGAACAAAGAAAATGCTGTTAATCCAACAAAAGATTAAAAAAGTGAAAAAAGAATGAAATTCACATGAATGTATAATATTTTAAAAAGTGAAATAAAAGCAAGGTTAAGTAAAAATTGACCTACAAAGAATTGGTTGGATGGACCTGTTAAGAAAGAGCCTCTTTGACTGAATTTTTAAAATTTAGCTCTGAGTTGTTAGTAAGATATATATCTAATACAAAATGGTACAGAGAAGTTGAAAATTACAAGTAGGATGAATAAATTGGATCTATTTCATAAATGAAAGTTTTGGCTTACATTAGAAAGTTAATCAACATAATTCACTATAATAAAATAAAGGAGAAAATTTATATTATCATCTCAATAGGAGCAAACAATTATTTGATAAAATTCTACACCCAGGTATAATAAAAACTTAACAAACTAAGAAGGGATATAAATTTCCTTAATCTAATTAAGGGAAGCTACAAAACACTTATGACAGATATAGAATCAAAACAAAGATGTTTACTATCACTACTCTAATCAACATTATTATATTTAAGGGCCTAATCAGTGCCATAAGAAAGAAAAATAGGAAAGAAAGAAAGAAGAAAGAAAGAAAGAAAGAAAGAAAGAAAGAAAGAAAGAAAGAAAGAAAGAAAGAAGAAAGAAAGAGGTATGGCTGTCATTATCCACAGATGACATAGCTATACGTGTAGAAAAACCAAAGCAACTACAGATAAATTTTAATTAATGAGCACAAGGTTTCTGGAGACAAAAATAATATAAAAAATAAACAATATTTCTAAATACCAGCAACAAGTAATAAAAACATAAAAAATGCAGACATACTATTTATAATTGCCTCAAAACTATTAAATGCCTAGAAATAAATGTAATTAAATATACACAGAAATTCTATGTAGGAAATAAAAATCCCTTGAGAAAAATTAGAGAATACCTAAATAAATGGAGGGGCAAGTCATGAGTATGAACTGAATAACTCAATACAATAAATGTATCAATCATCTCCCAATTGATAGATTCAACATAATTTCAATGAAAATTTTTGGTAAAAATTGACAAAATGGTTCCCACTTTATATGGAAATACAGAGGGTTATTAATAGTGAAGACCATCTGGAGATCATAAAAGTTTTGTTATGCAAGATATCAATATTTATTACAAAGTTGTAGTAATTAACACAGAGGATAGACAAATAGACAATGATTAAGAATAGAGTCCAGAAACAGACGCATACTTATATGGACAGATTATTTATGACAAAGGATACACTATAGAGCAATAGGACTGGTAAAAGCAGTCACTTATATCAATAGTGCAGAGTCAATTGGATATTCCTAAATTGAGGGCAGAGAAGCAGGGAGACAGAAAAAAACTTGGCCCTCTTTCACGTCAAAAATCAATTTATGGTAGATTATGGATTTAAATGTGAAGGTAAAACAGTAAAATTACCAGAAAATAATATAGAGAGTATCTTTATTATTTTGGATAGGGAATGGCTTTTTTTTTTTTTAAGATTTATAATTTATTTATTAGAGAGAGAGAGAAAAACTGGCAGAGGGAGAAGCAGGCTCCATGCAGGTAGCCTGACGTGGGTCTCCATCCCACGTCTCCAGGATAACGTCCTGGGCGGAAGGTGGCGCTAAACCGCTGAGCCACCCGGGCTGCCCAGGGAATGGCTTCTTAAACAGAAAGTACTAACAATGAAGAAAAAGAATGACAGATTGGCCTACATTAAAATGAATAATTTCTACCATTAAGGGAGTAGAAAGGGTAGTTACTAAATGGAAAAAGATATTTGTAACATATTTAACAGAGGACTAGAATATGTTAAGAACTCCTATCAACAAATCAGAAAAAGCAACAACAACCAAAAACCCATTAGAAATATGGGAAAGAAACTTAACAGGCACTCTTCAGCTTTATTAGAAATCAGAGAAATAGAAATAATCCCAGTGAGCTATCACAACATACCCATGTGAATAGTTCAAGTTAAAAAGACTGATAGGAAAAAAAAAAAAAAAAAAGACTGATAGGGCAGCCCCAGTGGCTCAGTGGTTTAGCACCGCCTTCAGCCTAGGGCGGGATCCTGGAGTCCCAGAATGGAGTCCCAGGATGGAGTTCCATGTCGGGCTCCCTGCATGGAGCCTTCTTCTCCCTCTGCCTGTGTCTCTGCCTCTCTCTATGTCTTTCATGAATAAATAAATAAAATCTTAAAAAAAATAAAAAAAATAAAAAGACTGATAATTCCAAGAAGTGGCAGGGATTAGAATAACAGGAACTCTTATATACTACTGGTGCAAATGTAAATTAGGAATTCTGAAAAATAATTTGATGTAATCCAAACTTTTAAACATATAGTTACTGTGTGAACCAACAATTCAATTCCTAATTATGTATCTATAGAAAACTATGTACCAAGAGTTATTTACAAAAATGTTTGTAAGAACATTAATAATAGCAACCCCTAGCTGGGAACAATGTAAATTCCCACTGACAATAGAATGCACAAATAAACTAGAAGTTGCGGTATGTGTGTGTGTGGGGGGTGTGTGTGTGTGTGTATGCAATGGAATATTATTCAGCCATGAGAAAGAAAGAAAGAAATGCTGCCATTTACAACAACATGGACCTTGAGGGCATTATGCTAAGTGAAGTCAGTCAGACACAGAAAGACAAATATTGTATGATATCATTTATGTGTGGAATCTAAAAATACTGAACTCATAGAAATAGAATAGTGGTTATGAGGGTCTGAAGGGTAGAAGAAATGGGGAAATGTTGGTCAATAGACTATAAACTTCCAATTATAAGATGAGTAAATTTTGGAGATCTAATGTACAGCATGGTGATAATGGTACTGTATTATATACTTGAAAGTTGCTAAGGGAGATGGTCTTAAATGTTCTCACTACACACACAAACAAAAGGTAATTATGTGACAAGATGGAAGTGTTAACTAATGGTATGTTGGTAATTATTTGGAATATATAAGTGTATAAAATCAACATGTTGTATATCTAACTTACAAAATGTTTTATGTGAATTACATATTAATAAAGTTGGAAAGAAATGTATGATGGCTTATGACAAAAAATGCAACATCTGAATTAAAAAGAAAATCACTGGATAGGATTGAGAGAATGTTGAACACTAGAAGCAAAGATCAATGAACTTGAAGATATAACAAACACACACACACACACACACAATGGAATATTGTTCGGCCATAAAAAAGAATGAAATCTTGCCATTTGCAACAATATAAATAGAACTAGAGAATATATGTATATATACACACACACACACTCTTTCCATAATTTTGCAATTGTTGATAATGCTGCTATAAACATTAGGGTGCATGTATTCCTTTGAATCAGTATTTTTTTATCCTTTGGGCAAATACCCAGTAGAGCAACTACTGGATTGTTGAGTAGTTCTACTTCTAACCTTTTGAGAAACCTCCATACTGTTTTCCGGAGTGGTTCCACCAGTTTGCATTCCCATCCAGAGCGTAAGAGGATTCCTCTTTTCTGTATCCTCACCAATAGCTGTTGTTTCCTGTGTTGTTAATCTTAGCCATTGTGACATGTGTGAGGTGTTATTTAATTGTAGTTTTGATTTGTATTTCCTTGATGATGAGTGATGTTGAGCATCTTTTCATGTGTCTGTTAGCCATCTGTATGTCTTCTTTGGAAAAATGTCTAATCATGTCTTCTGCCCGTTTTTAAACTGGATTATTTGTTTTTTGGGGTATTGAGTTTTATAAGTTCTTTATATATTTTGGATACCAATCCTTTATCAGATATGTCATTTGTAAATATCTTTTCCCATTCCAAAGGTTGCCTTTTAATTTTGTTGATTGTTTCCTTTGCTGTGCAGAAGCTTTTGATCTTGATGCAGTCCCAATAGTTTATTTTTGCTTTTGTTTCCCTTGCCTAAAACAACAACTTTATACCACTATGCATCCACTAAAAAATGATAAAATTAAGTAGACAGACAGTACCAAGTATTGGAGAGGGTGTGGATGGCCTAGAATTTTATACATTGTTAGTGGGAATGTACTATAATACTTTGGAAAACTGGCACTTTTTACTTATTTTTATTTATTCTTTTAAAGATTTTATTTTTAAGTAATCTCTACATGGGGCTGGAACTCACAACACATAGATCAAAAGTTACATGCTCTACTAACTGAGCCAGTCAGGTGCCCCATTTTTTTTTAAAGATTTTATTTATTTATTACTGAGAGAGAGAGAGAGAGAGTCAGAGACACAGGCAGAGGGATAAGCAGGCTCCATGCTGGGAGCCCAACGTGGGACTTGATCCTGGGACTCCAGGATCGCGCCCTGGGCCAAAGACAGGCGCTAAACTGCTGCCCCACCCAGGGATCCCTTAAATAAAATTAAACATCTTACCATGTGATTCTGCAAATCTATTCTTAGGTTTTTCCCTAAGAAATGAAAACATATGTCTACACAAAGACTTGAATGCAAAAGTTCATACAACTTTATTTATAATGGCTGAACTGGAAACAATCTAAACATCCATCAAGAAGTGGTTAGTGGTATATTCATACAATGAAATACTACTCTGCAATAAAATGGAATGGATAATATGGATGCATCTCAAAAACAACTCACTGACCAAATGAAGCCAGAAAGGAAACAGTACATGTTACATAACTACATTTACTTAAAACTCTAAAAAAAGTCCACACTTATATTACTCAGCCATTAGAAATGACAAATACCCACCATTTGCTTCAACGTGGATAGAAGTGGAGGGTATTATGCTGAGTGAAGTAAGTCAATCAGAGAAGGACAAACAGTGTATGTTCTCATTCATTTGGGGAATATAAATAATAGTGAAAGGGAATATAAGGGAAGGGAGAAGAAATGTGTGGGAAATATCAGAAAGGGAGACAGAACATAAAGACTCCTAATTCTGGGAAACGAACTAGGGGTGGTGGGAGGGGAGGAGGGCAGGGGGTGGGGTGAATAGGTGACGGGCACTGAGGGGGACACTTGACGGGATGAGCACTGGGTGTTATTCTGTATGTTGGTAAACTGAACACCAAGAAAAAATTAATTTATTAAAAAAAAAAAACTCTAAAAAATTGAGTCCATTGTGACAGAAAGTAGATTGTGAATTGCCTATGGCTCATGTGGAATTAACTGGGGGGAGTAAAGAAAATTTTTGGAGGGTTAATGAAAATATTTGGCATCTCAGTTGTGCTGGTGGTTACATGTGTATATAAATTTCTCAAAACTCACTGAAATGTTCACTAAAATAGGTGCTCATTCTATTGTATGTGAACTATACCTCAATAAAACTTTATTAGTAGATTTCTCAAATATCTGCAAAAACTAAGTAGAAAACGTTATGAAAAAATCTATCATCAATAAAAAGCACGAAATACCTAAGAAAAAAACTATGAAGATAGCCTAGATCTTTCTTAAAATTGGAAACATTGTAGAACTTAAGATAACACCTAAATAATTAGAGAGAGGTCTCAATTTTATAAAGGTATAATCTCTCCTCCAAATTAATTCATTAATTTGTTGCTATGCCAATTAAAATATTCTCATGATTTTTCATTGAACTAGACTAGCTGATTATAAGACTCATTTGGGAGAATAAGGGTTTAGAATGAAAAATGAAGTCAATGTAAAAAAATGCTGTTTTTGTAAAGGCAAAATAATTAAAACTGTAGAATAGTGACATTGAAATAGACAAAATAGATTGGAAGAAAGCAGAACACAAATTATAAAAACAAATATATGGTATTTCTCAGATTATAAAATCAATATTTCAAATCAATAGAGAAAAGAAAGAAGTTTTCCATAAATGGTGTTGGGACAACTACCTATTCATGTGAAAAACAATGGAGCTAGATCCTCACATGTAATAAACTAGCTATTTTAAAGGAATTTTTAAAAAATGAACTTAAAAGTAATGAGAATAAAATATAGAAGAATATATTTGTGACCTTAGGGTAAAAAGGACCTTTTGAATGACACATAGAAAGTTATTAAACAGAAACACAAATATTGATAAGTTTGATTACATCAAAAAACCCTTTGGTATATCAAAAACAGTTACACTGCCTCCCCATGGCCTCATTTTTCTTTTTGATTTTCAAGGTCAAGGAATATTATGTATTTGTTCTTTTATCTGTTGGAAATAATAAAATGCCCTTTTTAAATAAAAAGAAAGTCACCATAAGCAAAGTTAAATATCTAGTGGTATATTAGGACAAGATATTTGCAATATTTGTAACAAAACACTGAAATAATAAGAAAGAAAAGAATAACTCAACAGAAAAGTAGAAAAAGGATATAAACAGGCTAGTATCAAAATACTTAAGCTCATTAATAATTACATAAATGCATCTTAAAACAACAAAGAAATATCATTTTTTGTTCACCAGAGTGGAAGAAATCATAAAGCTTGATAATATCAAGAATTTGCAAGGATTTGAAAATAATAGGTTATTTTCATACCCTGCTGGATATAGGGTTGAAGGAATTTGGCAGTTCCATCAAAACTGAAAATGCACATAATCGAGGTAACCATTCTAGAAAACCCACATTTGTGCAAAAGGAGACAAATAAAATGTATTTTTTGTAACACTGTAAATGAAATCTGGTCTTATCATGCAATGTAACACTATACAACAATTAAACAACAAATGAACTATATTTTTAATAGGTATAAATCTCAAGAATACTGTTGAATTAAAAAAAGGGAACTGCAAACAAAGTGATATTCTTTGATATGATTTATATAGTATATATGTATACAGTAGCTATATCCCTGGAAAGAGTATTTTTTGTGTGTTTGCATATAAATCACACAAAATGTTATTTTTAAAGATCTAGAATGATAACATAAAACTCATAAAAGTTGTTATTTTGGGTAGGGCCATGGGTACTAGGATTTGAAAACATGATTAAAAGGCTTTTTACTTTTGTCTGTAAGGTTCTAATTTTTCAAAAATAAAATTCATTTGGGTATTTTATAATAAAAACTAATTTTAAAAAACACATTGCATTTGGCAATAAGTATGTATGTAATGGGTGAACTTTACATTCAAATGGATAAGTGGAGGCCAAAGGTAAATGCATTGAAAAATGAAAAGGAGTTCAGTCAGGATCTAGAGACAGTGAGGAATTGGGACATGAAGGTAAATGAATAGTGGGTAAAAACAGATGGGACATTGGATATAGGGAAAGAGTGTTTTTGCTATAATATCTATATCTATACAGAATCTCTCTCATATGTGTATGTAATATATACATACAATGTATAAGGAAAAAGGCATTGGATGGGTTGAACAGTAGAAATAGATTAAAATATAGGAGAGAAGGAATAAATTGATGAAGTGAATTATCTTGCACTAAACATTTAGGGAATATGCATGTTTGTTAAGGACATGGTAGATTTAGGACATGACTCTGCTTCTGACCAACAAATTTCCAAGATTTTCTACCACTGTGAAAAGAATTCTAATGAGAAGTTTGTCTATATAATATTCTGGTAATTTTAAACTAAGCATTCTTAACTCAATATTTTCATAGAGAAAATGAGAAAAAGTTACCCCAACAGAAATCCCCATTGCCAGGGAAAATTCATAAGGAAGTGGGAAATAAAAGCGGTTGAACATGCCTCCATTAGACATGGACCCATAGCCAATCTTAAACAAACTCTTTTCAAATTCTTCAAAGCCTGAAATATAAAAATAATCACATTTAGACAAATTTATAATGGCCAATAAGACAATTATTTAAGTAAATTTTGAAATATATGGTCTTTTCTGAGTAATTAGCTTTCACTAAGTTAAATCTTCCAGATTGCTTGAAATGCAAATGCAGCTAATTTTATATGTCATCACAGATTGGATTATAAACTATTTCACATTTTATAAAATATTGTTGTATCTAAATTATTTTAAAAGTTCCATTTCTCTGTAACTAAATAACTATTCCTACCTTCAACAATCTTTCTTGTAAATAGTATAATGAAAGTAACCTATAGGTTTATTTCTATCAGTTAACTTTTAGAAATGATATGTTTGATTAATTTGATAATTATAATAGAAAATATCAATGTGCCAAAAGAGAAAATAACTTAAAAACAGCATACCTCACTAAAAAGGTGAATTTTAAAATTTTCTCATTGGCTCAAATTTTCTACTGGAGGATATAATTATCACTGTCTTTATGCTCTTGAAATATTTCCACTAAACTCATATATTTGGTGTTTGAGTACAGTTATATTCATGACTAGTCATCTTTTTAAAACCCAAATAGATTTATGGGATATTTTAAGAAATATTTAAAAAGATTAGCTTCTACAATGATGCAAAGATAATCAGGAACATACTTCAGTGTAGGAAAAAAGTCATGGAACAAAAATATTATCAAATTCCTAATCCTCCTGAAAAACAAAATAAAAGAAAAGCAAAAACGGTTTAGGAGTAGATCTTATCCTTTTTTAACTGAAAAGTAAATAATTCTCCAGAGAAAAGCCACAGCTGCTAAATAATACAAATGCTGTGCAAGGGGCACGTATCTCTATGCAAATAATTAAAGATGAGCTCTAATAAAGATCTCACATCATTAAAGATGATCTCAAATAGAGATCTCACGTCATAATAATTTTGCCTTATATCAGTAATAATGATGACCAGAAGTAGAACTTAAAAGATGCCACATTTCTGCAAAATCTTTGTCTTTTTTTTCCCTTACAGGCTTTACTTGCAACAGCAGTAACAAAAATTCTGCCTTTTTCTTTTCTACTAGCCTCTAGTATTTAAAATATCTTTATTCAACATATAATTAGAAACCTACCTGTGGATCAAGTCCAAGCCCAGCTTGTATTAGGATAACAGTAAGGGCAGTGTTTCTTAAAATTGAAGACCACGTACTATTAACTTGGGTGTAATCACTGAGGTATGGAACATTCCTTATGGCAAAACCAGCCAGTAACATCCCTTAAAAGAAAGAAAATAAGGCATGTCTGATTCAGTTCATTTTTCTAAGTTAGAAAATAGAAATATTTAATTTCCCTTCCTCAAACACACTATGTCTCATTACTTCGGTGAAGGGCAGCTTACATACAAATAGAGAAGGCAGTATAAGTTAAGGAATGAAGATAAGAAATGACATATCTCAAATGGCTACAATAAGTAATTGAGTGTTGTTGGAACATAAAAAACAAGGATGGGAGTGGGAGATGGGTAGGAGGGGCCAAATAATATAAAGCTAATCCCCCTGAAGCCTCCATCCTCACTGGTTTTGGCAATGCCTTTATGCTTTTGCACCATAGGAAAGTTTTAGAAGGAAGTGACATAATGAATCTTGTATTTTCTATGTGATGGTCTTGATGAATTAGATAGACATAAAACTGAAGGAGAGAACAATTAGAAGGCTCTTTCATAGTCCATGGAAGAGATGGAAAACAAATAGCCTAAGTTAGGGCAGGAGTGGAAGTTTTGGAGACAAAAAAAGATTCAGTGAATACTTAGCAGGTGCTGAAAGGATGTTGTGGACATAGAAAGGGTGTTTAGGAATAGAATGGAGTGATTATCTCTACTTACAGAGTACTGAATATTTGGGTGTATTTAATACTTAGAAGATATGCGACACCAATAACAGAAGTTCTTCCACTAATTTTCCTCTGTCCAGATGGAGAGTTATATAATAATGTTAATGAAGAAATAGGATATAATATTGGTTAGGCAGATGATGCATCCATGAATGTACATAGTGGAGATAACCAAATAGCTTACTCTAAAACCTTAAAGCCTTCTGATGCCCTAGTCGCTATAGTATTTGAATCTTACAATTAATATTTGAATTAGATTATCTACAGAAAAATTCAGTCTTTTCCAAATGTTTCCTTTTTAGAATATATTTAAAACTAACTTAAAAAGTCCTACTAAACAATAAAGCAAGAGGAATCATATATTGAACATATTTAAATTATTTGCAAATGTATTTCAGAAAAAAATCTGTGTGCTTTGTGTAAAAAGAATAAATATTCTATGAGTAAGCTACGGCCATACATATATAGTAAATACATACATAAAGATCATGTTACATTGAAATATTTCTAAATTATATCTATTCTGACTTGAGTATGTTCATAATTTACATATAGTTAATAACAAAGAAATAAGAACCAACTGTACACTTACCAAGAAGAGGTGGAAGTTGAGGCACTGAAGGTATTCTAATGAGTTCCAAAAGTTTCCCCCCAATAATGGCACTATGAAAGATAATTAATAGTCCAAATAAATTTCCACCAGGGAGAACTTCAGGGCCTGAGAATGACCAGGCTACACACCATATCATAAAAAATGCAACTCCTGAAATATAAAAAAGGCATATATCTATATATCTACATAGACATATATATATACAAAAGATGAATTCTATTTTATTAAATGTCTTATTAATAGTCCCGTATAATGAATGATACATAGCATAGACTAGTGTTGCTTGCTAGTATGGTTGAAGAAATATCTGTTTAACATATATTCCAAACAAGGCAGGAAACAACAAATGTTGGAGAGGATGTGGAGAAAAGGGAACCCTCTTACACTGTTGGTGGGAATGTGAACTGGTGCAGCCACTCTGGAAAACTGTGTGGAGGTTCCTCAAAGAGTTAAAAATAGACCTGCCCTACGACCCAGCAATTGCACTGTTGGGGATTTACCCCAAAGATTCAGATGCAATGAAACGCCGGGACACCTGCACCCCGATGTTTCTAGCAGCAATGTCCACAATAGCCAAACTGTGGAAGGAGCCTCGGTGTCCATCGAAAGATGAATGGATAAAGAAGATGTGGTTTATGTATACAATGGAATATTCCTCAGCTATTAGAAACGACAAATACCCACCATTTGCTTCAACGTGGATGGAAGTGGAGGGTATTATGCTGAGTGAAGTAAGTCAATCGGGGAAGGACAAACAGTGTATGTTCTCATTCATTTGGGGAATATAAATAATAGTGAAAGGGAATATAAGGGAAGGGAGAAGAAATGTGTGGGAAATATCAGAAAGGGAGACAGAACATAAAGACTCCTAATTCTGGGAAACGAACTAGAGGTGGTGGAAGGGGAGGAGGGTGGAGGGTGGGGATTAATGGGTGACGGGCACTGAGGGGGGCACTTGACGGGATGAGCACTGGGTGTTATTCTGTATGTTGGTAAATTGAACACCAAGAAAAAATTAATTTATTAAAAAAATATATATTCCAAAGTCCCTATCAATTTATGGACAAGTTTTAACAAAGTATTATTAATTTAAAAAACTATTTAAAAAGTATATGTGAGTCCTTTAAAGTGCTTAACAGTTGTCATATGACATTTTAAAAATGTCATGCAGGGCAGTCCAAGTGGCTCAGTGGTTTAGCGCTGCTTTCAGTCAGGGGCCTGATCCTAGAGATGCGGGATCAAGTTTCATGTCGGACTCCCTGCATGGAGCCTGCTTCTCCCTCTGTCTGTGTGTCTGCCTCTTTCTCTGTGTCTGTCATGAATAAATAAAATCTTTTAAAAAAATGTCATGCCAATATGATGAGCTTTACTTCATTTTGTATCTTAGAGTAGCTTTTGTTTCTTTAATTCCACATATGAGTGAAATTATATGGTATTTATGTTTCTCTGATTGACTTATTTGCTTAGCATAATATGCTCTAGCTTCATCCATATCATTGCAAATGGAAATATTTTATTCTTTTTGATGGCTGAGTAATATTCCATTGTACACATATATCTTCTTTATTCATTCATCAGTTGATGAACACCTGGGTTCCCTCCATAGTTTGGTTATTTTTGATAATGCTGATTCATCAAGGTGCATGTATCCCTTTGAATCTGTGTTTTTGTATTCTTTGGGTAAATATCCAGGAGTGTAATTGCTGGGTCATAGGGTAACTCTATCTTTAACTTTTTGAGGGACCTCCATAATGTTTTCCAGAGTGGCTATACCAGTTTGCATTCCCACCAACAGTGTAAGAAGGTTCCCTTTTTTTCTTCATCCTTGTCAACATTTGTTGTTTCTGGATTGTTAATTTTAGCCATTCTGACAGGTGTGAGGTAGTATCTCATCATGATTTTGATTTGTATTTCCTTGAAAGAAGCATTTATTCTTTAAAAAAAGCCAGGATTTTGGGTAGGACTGGTCAAAGTCTGAGGCCTTCTTGCCTGAGATTGCTACCACTCCTTCCCTCATTTCTCCCCACTTACTTCATTTGGGAAAAACTAGTTTTATCAGAATGGAGCTTGATTAAAAACCAGCAGCTTTGTTGCCAGAAGAGGTAGGGCAGATCTGATATGGAATGGAGGGAGAAAACCCATGACTTTGCTGGCTAAAAATGGTAGATTGGTTTCAGAACAGGCAGAAAAAACATGCAGTGGTGCTAGTTTGATGCTGTAGTTCAAGTTGAGATGAGAAGCAGACAAGGTAAAAATTTAACTGGGAGATCTCAGATATGACAGAGTCAGAAAGACTGAGTTTCCCACATATCTACGGCTGATTGGGAAAGTATGCAAGTGCAGAGAAGATTCCAGAGAGTATGGCAAAAAGTTAAAAAAACGATGTGAGACTGACTACCAGCAGCAATTTTGGATGCCTCCAGAAAACCCACCTACAGATCACTTGGCAGAAGGTGGAAGCCTTATTGGCTTGAACACAGTGTCTCTCCCAAATCATTAGGTGACTATTAAGCTATTCAGACAAAAGAGAAACCCTGAGGAAATCAGGCTAAAAACAAATAAACAAACAAAAACTAAGAGACATCAGCTGCTGCAAATCAAATCATGGGGCAGAATGATTCCACAGTTTAAGTACATGCAAATTACTCAAACAACAATAAAAACCTTAAAAAATAAAACTGAATTTGAAGTTGCCATAATGTATAATAAAATGTTTAATTTTCAACCCAAACCTACTAGACACTCAGAAATATGAGAATATACAACACATTCAGAAAAAAAAAGAGCAGTCAATAGACAATGAGTATATGAGTCCAGATGTTGGATTTACAAAGTTTTCATAACAGTCATTATAAATAATGTTTGAATAGTGAAAATGCAACAATGTGTCATTTAATAGAGAATATCAATAAAGTGATAACATTTATTTAAAAATGGAAATCTGGAATTGAAATGTACAATTGAAATGAAAAGCTGACTAGAAAGGCTCAATAACATTTTTGAGCTTCTGAAAGAAAGTATCAGTGAACTTGAATATAGATCAATAGAGATTAATTAACCAATTTGAAAAACAAAAGGAAGAAAGGAATAAAGAGAAATGGACAGAGCCGCAGACACCTATAGGACACCATCAAGAGTAATAACATATGCATAAAGGAAGTCCCAGGAGGAAAAGAGAAATAAAGGAGCAGAAACATATTTGAAAATATAATGTCTGAAAACCTCTCAAAGTTAATAAAAACATCAATTTATAGATATAAAGAGCTCAACAAAACCCAAGTGAAATAAGCACAAGAGATCCATACCTAGAGACATCATCATTGTCAAATTGCTAATGACAAAAGACAAAAGGAAAATCTTGGAAGTAGCAAGAAAATGATTCATCATGTACAGGGGAATAATAATGCAATTAACAGCAGCATTTTCATCAGAAAAAATAAAGGCCAAAGGCAGAGGAGTGACATTTCAAAAGTGTAGAAAAAGGGGCACCTGGGTGGCTCACTTAGTTGAGAATTCAACTCTTGATCTCACCTCAGGTCTTGATCTCAGGGTTGTAAGTTCAATTTCTGCATTGGGTTCCACACTAGGCATGGAGCCTACTTTAAAAAAAAAAAAAAAAGTGCAGGGAAAAAAACCCTGTAAATCAAGAATTCAGTATCTAGTAAAACAATTTTTCTTTTCTTTTTTTTTTTTTTAAGATTTTATTTATGTATTCATGATAGACCCAGAAAGAGAGGTAGAGGCAAAGGCAGAGGGAGGAGAAGCAGGCTCCATGCAAGGAGCCTGATGTGGGACTCAATCCTGGGAATCTGGGATCACACCCTGAGCCAAAGGCAGACGCTTAACCACTGAGCTCCCCAGGGCATCCTTAGTAAAACCATTTTATTTTTTAATTTTTTTTTTACTTACTTTCATTTACTTAAAGGAAAAACAACTTCATGAAAAAAGTTATAAAGTTCTTCTTATTGAAAATAAAGTATCTTTATTGAAAATACACTTAAAAGAAACAAAAAAGGACTAATAGCCTAAAACCTAAGCCTATTTCCCCAGAATATCCATTTCTTTGGAACTAGGCAAGGTACCACCCAAATAAAAGACCTAAAGAGTGTGAATAAAAGTGATGAGACTGATTTCTGCATGTTGTTGAGAGTTTAGATTTCTTATTTAAATTAACTTATATGCACTATGGGATTGGTGAGTTAAATATGTTGAATGTTAAATATGTTAAATCACAGCTCTATCTCTATATGCTATTATCTGGAAAATATGTTTTAAGAGTTTCTTTAGTGAAAGTAGGGTGTATGGGTGTGTGTGTGAGAGAGACAGAGACAAGAACAGACGGACAAATGGAGATGGAGACCAAGAGATAGAGACAGAGACAGAAAAAAAGGGTACAATAATATATACCCCCCCAAGCTATAAACATGAAAGATCCTTTTCCTATAAACCTCTCTAAATTTAAAAAACCAAAAATGAAAGAAAACAAAGGGGAAAACCAGTTATAGATCCAAGTATGTTTGTAGTTTCAATACTGGTGCTATAAAACTCCTAATTAATTCCTGAGCAAACTGTAGTTCTCAATCTCAATGGATAATCTTTGGTGACCAATACATTTTTCTCTCTTCACAGGTCCTAACCCTACTCCTAACAATTGCTGTATAGACAATGCCCACTATATGGAGTATAGGGTCCCGGGACTATGCATGTAAAATCGATGTACAGAAATTATATTTATAAAGGAGTCCAATCACTTTATACTGTCAGATGTTCAAGTTCAGATTTAGAACCTTAAAAATACTGACATTAGTTTAAAAAGTAACTTTTACTAAATGAAAACATCAATTAATGAAATTTGGTTTTAAAAGTTTAAAGTTAGCAAGCAACAAATAAAATAAAATTTTAGGAGTACCTGGAGGCCTAGCAGGTTAAGTGTCCATCTGAATCTTGGTTTCTGCTAAGGTTGTGATCTCAGGGTCATGAGATCAAACCCTACATCAGGCTTGGTGCTCAGTACAAAGTCAACTTGAGATTCTCTTTCTCTCTTTCCCTCTGCCCCTCCCCCAGCTCATGCATGTGCACACACTCTCTCTCACCCTCTCCCTCCCAATAAATAAAATCTTAAAAAAAAGAAAAAAAAATTTAAAACTTCAGTTGCTTATCCTTTATCAAATTTTAGTCTAATTTTTGTTCTCTATAGGCTGTATACTCGTGGAAGCCAATCTAAGTTAAATCATATATCCAGGAAAAAAAATCAAGAAAATTTCTTGTTATTAGGTGACAACTTATAAATATATGACAATGAGATGCTTTAAAATTTTAATGGTAAAGCAAGTTTTATACAATTCTTTACAAGGCAGCAGCTTTTTAAAAATGTGGGTCCTGGGGAGGAGGGGCGAAATGGCGGAAGAGTAGGGTCCCCAAATCACCTGTCCCCACCAAATTACCTAGATAACCTTCAAATCATCCTGAAAATCTATGAATTCGGCCTGAGATTTAAAGAGAGACCAGCTGGAACCCTACAGTGAGAAGAGTTCGCGCTTCTATCCAGGTAGGAAGACGGGGAAAAAGAAGTAAAGGAACAAAGGCCTCCAAGGGGGAGGGGCCCGCGAGGAGCCGGGCTGAGGCCGGGGCGAGTGTCCCCAGGACAGGAGAGCCCCGTCCCGGAGGAGCAGGAGCTGCACCGACCTTCCCGGGTGGAAAGGGGCTCGCGGGGAGGTAGAGCAGGACCCAGGAGGGCGGGGATGCCCTCGGGCTCCCGGGGACACTAACAGACACCTGCGCCCCGGGAGAGTGCGCCGAGCTCCCTAAGGGCTGCAGCGCGCACGGGGGACCCGGAGCAGCTCGGGGGGCTCGGGGGCGGCTCCGCGGAGGGGGCTGCGGGGCGGGAGCAGCTCGGGGAGCTCGGGGGCAGCTCCGAGGAGGGGGCTGCGGGGCGGGAGCAGCTCGGGGGGCTCGGGCGGAGGAAGAGGCTCCGTGCGGAGGGGGCTGCGGGGCGGGAGCAGCTGGGGGGGCTCGGGGGCGGCTCCGCGGAGGGGGCTGCGGGGCGGGAACGCAAATCCAACAGCGCAGGCCGGGAGCACAGGGCGCCGGGACACAGCCCAGGATCCGGCCTCCCCCCGGGACAGGCAGAGGCCGGGAGGGCCCAGGACAGCAAGGACGCTCCTGCCCCGAGCTGAGCAGATCAGCGGCCCCGCCCCGGAGCCTCCAGGCCCTGCAGACGGAGAGCTCTGGAGCTACTGGGGGGCTGACTCCAGGGCTCCAGAGCTGGCCCCGCCTCTGGGGTTGTTCCTCCTGGGGCCTCACGGGGTAAACAACCCCCACTGAGCCTGCACCAGGCAGGGGGCAGAGCAGCTCCCCCAAGTGCTAACACCTGAAAATCAGCACAACAGGCCCCTCCCCCAGAAGACCAGCTAGACGGACAAGTTCCTGGGGAAGTCAAGGGACTTAAAGTATAGAATCAGAAGATACTCCCCCGTGTTTTTTTTTTTTTTTCTCTTTGATTTGCTTCCCCCACCCCTTTTTTCCTTTCTTTTTCTCTTCTTTTTTTTCCTTTTTTTCTTTTTTTTCTCTTTTCTTTCCTTTCTCTCTCTTTCTCCTTTTCCCAATACAACTTGGTTTTGGCCACTCTGCACTGAGCAAAATGACCAGAAGGAAAACCTCACCTCAAAAGAAAGAATCAGAAACAGTCCTCTCTCCCACAGAGTTACAAAATCTGGATTACAATTCAATGTCAGAAAGCCAATTCAGAAGCACATATTATACAGCTACTGGTGGCTCTAGGAAAAAGCATAAAGGACTCAAGAGACTTCATGACTGCAGAATTTAGATCCAATCAGGCAGGAATTAAAAATCAATTGAATGAGATGCAATCCAAACTAGAAGTCCTAACGACGAGGGTTAATGAGGTGGAAAAACGAGTGACATAGAAGACAAGTTGATGGCAAAGAGGGAAACTAAGGAAAAAAGAGACAAACAATTAAAAGACCATGAAGGGGATCCCTGGGTGGCGCAGTGGTTTGGCGCCTGCCTTTGGCCCAGGGCGCGATCCTGGACATCCGGGATCGAATCCCACGTCAGGCTCCCGGTGCATGGAGCCTGCTTCTCCCTCTGTCTATGTCTCTGCCTCTCTCTCTGTGTGTGTGACTATCATAAATTAAAAAAAAAAAAAATTAAAAAAAAAATAAAAGACCACGAAGATAGATTAAGGGAAATAAACGACAGCCTGAGGAAGAAAAACCTACGTTTAATTGGGGTTCCCGAGGGCGCAGAAAGGGCCAGAGGGCCAGAATACATATTTGAACAAATCATAGCTGAAAACTTTCCTAATCTGGGAAGGCTAACAGGCATTCAGATCCAGGAAATAGAAAGATCCCCCCCCTAAAATAAAAAAAAAAAAAAACCGTTCAACACCTCGACATTTAATGGTGAAGCTTGCAAATTCCAAAGATAAAGAGAAAATCCTTAAAGCAGCAAGAGACAAGAAATCCCTGACTTTTATGGGGAGGAGTATTAGGGTAACAGCAGACCTCTCCACAGAGACCTGGCAGGCCAGAAAGGGCTGGCAGGATATATTCAGGGTCCTAAATGAGAAGAACATGCAACCAAGAATACTTTATCCAGCAAGGCTCTCATTCAAAATGGAAGGAGAGATAAAGAGCTTCCAAGAGAGGCAGGAACTGAAAGAATATGTGACCTCCAAACCAGCTCTGCAAGAAATTTTAAGGGGGACTCTTAAAATTCCCCTTTAAGAAGAAGGTTAGTGGAACAATCCACAAAAACAAGGAATGAATAGATATCATGATGACACTAAACTCATATTTGTCAATAGTAACTCTGAACGTGAACGGGCTTAATGACCCCATCAAAAGGCGCAGGGTTTCAGACTGGATAAAAAAGCAGGACCCATCTATTTGCTGTCTACAAGAGACTCATTTTAGACAGAAGGACACCTACAGCCTGAAAATAAAAGTTTGGAGAACCATTTACCATTCGAATGGTCCTCAAAAGAAAGCAGGGGTAGCCATCCTTATATCAGATAAACTAAAATTTACCCCGAAGACTGTAGTGAGAGATGAAGAGGGACACTATCTCATACTTAAAGGATCTATCCAACAAGAGGACTTAACAATCCTCAATATATATGCCCCGAATGTGGGAACTGCCAAATACGTAAATCAATTAATAACCAAAGGGAAG
The DNA here is from genome assembly GCF_048164855.1 of Canis lupus baileyi. Lineage (NCBI taxonomy): Eukaryota > Metazoa > Chordata > Mammalia > Carnivora > Canidae > Canis > Canis lupus. Next base: position 24,412,062 of record NC_132870.1, read on the forward strand.
AAATACTTAGATAATAAGACACTTATACTTGGTGACTTCAATCTAGCTCTTTCTATACTCAATAGGTCTTCTAAGCACAACATCTCCAAAGAAACGAGAGCCTTAAATGATACACTGGACCAGATGGATTTCACAGATATCTACAGAACTTTACATCCAAACTCAACTGAATACACATTCTTCTCAAGTGCACATGGAACTTTCTCCAGAATAGACCAAATACTGGGTCACAAATCAGGTCTGAACCGATACCAAAAGATTGGGATCGTCCCCTGCATATTCTCAGACCATAATGCCTTGAAATTAGAACTAAATCACAACAAGAAGTTTGGAAGGACCTCAAACACGTGGAGGTTAAGGACCATCCTGCTAAAAGATGAAAGGGGGGTCAACCAGGAAATTAAGGAAGAATTAAAAAGATTCATGGAAACTAATGAGAATGAAGATACAACCGTTCAAAATCTTTGGGATGCAGCAAAAGCAGTCCTAAGGGGGAAATACATCACAATACAAGCATCCATTCAAAAACTGGAAAGAACTCAAATACAAAAGCTAACCTTACACATAAAGGAGCTACAGGAAAAACAGCAAATAGATCCTACACCCAAGAGAAGAAGAGAGTTAATAAGATTCGAGCAGAACACAACGAAATCGAGACCAGAAGAACTGTGGAACAGATCAACAGAACCAGGAGTTGGTTCTTTGAAAGAATTAATAAGATAGATAAACCATTAGCCAGCCTTATTAAAAAGAAGAGAGAGAAGACTCAAATTAATAAAATCATGAATGAGAAAGGAGAGATCACTACCAACACCAAGGAAATAAAACGATTTTAAAAACATATTATGAACAGCTATACGCCAATAAATTAGGCAATCTGGAAGAAATGGACGCATTCCTGGAAAGCCACAAACTACCAAAACTGGAACAGGAAGAAATAGAAAACCTGAACAGGCCAATAACCAGGGAGGAAATTGAAGCAGTCATCAAAAACCTCCCAAGACACAAGAGTCCAGGGCCAGATGGCTTCCCAGGGGAATTCTATCAAACATTTAAAGAAGAAACCATACCTATTCTACTAAAACTGTTTGGAAAGATAGAAAGAGATGGAGTACTTCCAAAATTGTTCTATGAGGCCAGCATCACCTTAATTCCAAAACCAGACAAAGACCCCACCAAAAAGGAGAATTACAGACCAATATCCCTGATGAACATGGATGCAAAAATTCTCAACAAGATACTAGCCAATAGGATCCAACAATACATTAAGAAAATTATTCACCATGACCAAGTAGGATTTATCCCCGGGACACAAGGCTGGTTCAACACTCGTAAAACAATCAATTTGATTCATCATATCAGCAAGAGAAAAACCAAGAACCATATGATCCTCTCATTAGATGCAGAGAAAGCATTTGACAAAATACAGCATCCATTCCTGATCAAAACTCTTCAGAGTGTAGGGATAGAGGGAACATTCCTCGACATCTTAAAAGCCATCTATGAAAAGCCCACAGCAAATATCATTCTCAATAGGGAAGCACTGGGAGCCTTTCCCCTAAGATCAGGAACCAGACAGGGATGTCCACTCTCACCACTGCTGTTCAACATAGTCCTGGAAGTCCTAGCCTCAGCAATCAGACAACAAAAAGACATTAAAGGCATTCAAATTGGCAAAGAAGAAGTCAAACTCTCCCTCTTCGCCGATGACATGATACTCTACATAGAAGACCCAAAAGCCTCCACCCCAAGATTGCTAGAACTCATACAGCAATTTGGTAGCGTGGCAGGATACAAAATCAATGCCCAGAAGTCAGTGGCATTTGTATACACTAACAATGAGACTGAAGAAAGAGAAATTAAGAGTCAATCCCATTTACAATTGCACCCAAAATCATAAGATACCTAGGAATAAACCTAACCAAAGAGGTAAAGGATCTATACCCTAAATACTGTAGAACACTTCTGAAAGAAATTGAGGAAGACACAAAGAGATGGAAAAATATTCCATGCTCTTGGATTGGCAGAATTAATATTGTGAAAATGTCAATGTTACCCAGGGCAATTTACACGTTTAATGCAATCCCTATCAAAATACCATGGACTTTCTTCAGAGAGTTAGAACAAATTATTTTAAGATTTGTGTGGAATCAGAAAAGACCCCAAAATAGCCAGGGGAATTTAAAAAAAGAAAACCATATCTGGGGGCATCACAATGCCAGATTTCAGGTTGTACTACAGAGCTGTGGTCATCAAGACAGTGTGGTACTGGCACAAAAACAGACACATAGATCAATGGAACAGAATAGAGAATCCAGGAGTGGACCCTGAACTTTATGGTCAACTAATATTCGATAAAGGAGGAAAGACTATCCATTGGAAGAAAGACAGACTCTTCAATAAATGGTGCTGGGAAAATTGGACATCCACATGCAGAAGAATGAAACTAGACCACTCTCTTTCACCATACACAAAGATAAACTCAAAATGGATGAAAGATCTAAATGTGAGACAAGAGTCCATCAAAATCCTAGAGGAGAACACAGGCAACACCCTTTTTGAACTCAGCCACAGTAACTTCTTGCAAGATACATCCACGAAGGCAAAAGAAACAAAAGCAAAAATGAACTATTGGGAGTTCATCAAGATAAGAAGCTTTTGCACAGCAAAGGATACAGTCAACAAAACTAAAAGACAACCTACAGAATGGGAGAAGATATTTGCAAATGACGTATCAGATAAAGGGCTAGTTTCCAAGATCTATAAAGAACTTATTAAACTCAACACCAAAGAAACAAACAATCCAATCATGAAATGGGCAAAAGACATCCCAGAAATCCACAGAGGAAGACATAGACATGACCAACATGGACATGAGAAAATGCTCTGCATCACTTGCCATCAGGGAAATACAAATCAAAACCACAATGAGATACCACCTCACACCAGTGAGAATGGGGAGAATTAACAAGGCAGGAAACCACAAATGTTGGAGAGGATGTGGAGAAAAGGGAACCCTCTTACACTGTTGGTGGGAATGTGAACTGGTGCAGCCACTCTGGAAAACTGTGTGGAGGTTCCTCAAAGAGTTAAAAATAGACCTGCCCTACGACCCAGCAATTGCACTGTTGGGGATTTATCCCAGAGATTCAGATGCAGTGAAAAGCCGGGACACCTGCACCCCGATGTTTCTAGCAGCAATGTCCACAATAGCCAAACTGTGGAAGGAGCCTCGGTGTCCATCGAAAGATGAATGGATAAAGAAGATGTGGTTTATGTATACAATGGAATATTCCTCAGCCATCAGAAATGACAAATACCCACCATTTGCTTCAACGTGGATGGAACTGGAGGGTATTATGCTGAGTGAAGTAAGTCAATCGGAGAAGGACAAACATTGTATGTTCTCATTCATTTGGGGAATATAAATAATAGTGAAAGGGAATATAAGGGAAGGGAGAAGAAATGTGTGGGAAATATCAGAAAGGGAGACAGAACATAAAGACTCCTAACTTTGGGAAACGAACTAGGGGTGGTGGAAGGGGAGGAGGGTGGAGATGGGGGTGAATGGGTGACGGGCACTGAGGGGGGCACTTGACGGGATGAGCACTGGGTGTTATTCTGTATGTTGGTAAATTGAACACCAATAAAAAAAATTTATTTAAAAAATAATAATAAAAACTAAAATAAAAATAAAAATGTGGGTCCTAATTTTATTAAGAACCTTAATATTTCCAGGAATATTCCTTCCAGCTGACTTAAAACTAAATATCAGGGATGCCTGGGTGGTTCAGCTGATTAAGTGTTTGCTGATTTTGGCTCAGGTCATGATCTCATGAATTGTGAGATCAAGCCCCACATTGGGCTCTGGGCTCAGTGGGGAGTCTGCTTGATATTCTCTCCCTCTGCCCCTCCCCTTACTCATACTCATACTCTCTCTCTCTCTCTCAAATAAATAGTTCTTAAAAAAGCTAAATATCAAAAGTAGGCTTTTTTTCTTTATTTTTTTTTTTTACTTTAAAAAGTAGGCTTTAAATAAAAATCTTTCATCAATGTTCTTTCTTTCTTTCTGACTGCACACCCAATCAATATGGGGCTTGAGATCACAGCCCTGAGATCAAGAGTTGGATACTCTACCGACTGAGCCAGCCCCTTAATAAATGCTGTTTATAATCCCCAAGATTTAATATAAGAAGTCATGGAAAACATTAAAACATATATCTGTTAAGCAATTATTATTCTGACAGAGTTAAGGAAATATTTCCTTTTTGTCCACAAATTGCTTGTAATAAGAGCTGAAGTATATAGCTGAGGTATGCAGCTGATTTGATCTGGTATATATAGATAAAGCAGTGGCTTTGTTGGTTTATATTTCAATATTTATCAAATATATCTCTCATTTTTTCTCCACTTACATTTCTAATTTCACATACCATTTGTAATAACTTTATTTAATATTCCTTGTGGAGGACAAGAATACTTCTTTTCCATCTGTGGTTTTGTTTCCTCTGTTTGTGACAAGACAGTTTCCGTAGTTTCTTCATGTTTATTATTACTATCTTTGAGGTTCTGAGGTAAAGCAAGGAAATCTTTTAAGAAATATATTTTCCATGCAATTTTATGAATGTACAAAACCACCTAATCTCATAATTAAATTCATATTATTACTGTCACCATGAGAATTACACATATAAAAGAATATTCATGCACTATATCATTAGGTATTTGGGGATGTCACAGGAGTGCACTTTGTAGTGCATGTTGATTTGGCTTTTATAGATTTGAATCCCTGCCATTTTCATTTGTGATTTGTGCATATTGAATAAGTGAGCCTATAGTGTAGGCAGAATAATTAAAAGTGTCCGTCTTTAGTCTTACCTCCACAGATTACTCAATAAAACTTTAGTAGAATGAAAATACAACTAAGTTGGAAAGGAGGTGAAATATAATTTTACTTAGACTCATTTCATTTGAAAAATTATATAACTGGAAAAAATGAGAAAAGTAGATCAGGCTTTCAGAAATTTAAGGTTCACGCTCCCACTATTAATTATAGATAACACCCATAGGTAGTTCATGAGTTTAGCTACATCTTCAGGCTTTTAAATGGTAGTTAGTCTAATTATGAAACTGCTGATTTAGAAAAAAAAAAGACATCTTAGTTTGTGAGAAATTGAGAGGCTTCTTCCAAGGTAAACAAAACAAGACAAAAATAAAAAAACAAAACAGAGTTAACCCTGAAATAGAAATCTTCAAATTTGCCTTATTGTTACCATGATGTAGTATGTGTGTATTTGTGTGTATGTGTGTGCATGAATGTGCATGTATGTACCTGCACACACAGGCCAACACTTTGAGTGTATTGATAATACTTTAAGTGAAGTGTAGAGAGAATATTGCATTGTCACAAGAAATGGTAACAAAGGCTAGAGGCATGGACAGATTAATAAGGAAGGGAAGAGGAAACATTTAATGACTAGGGAGGCAGAGGCACCACTGCAGCTAATATAAATGAATTATGTAGCTTTATTAATAACATAGTTCTCTCTATATAATCATGATTAATTTGTTGGATTTCTAGTATAGAGACATTTTGGAAAGTCTGTCACTATACAAAAGGGCAAGGTAAAGACACAAAGGTGAATTTTGATTAGTGTGGGTAAAAGGTCATATGAGGTAAGACCATATTATTTTAAGTTTTATTATTTCAGATTTTATAAGAAACTGAGGGATCCCTGGGTGGCGCAGCGGTTTGGCGCCTGCCTTTGGCCCAGGGTGCGATCCTGGAGACCCGGGATCGAATCCCACATCAGGTTCCCGGTGTATGGAGCCTGCTTCTCCCTCTGCCTATGTCTCTGCGCCTCTCTCTCTGTGACTATCATAAATAAATAAAAATTAAAAAAAAAAAAAGAAACTGACATAGACTAGGATGAGGTCTTTACAGATAAATAATTAGAATCAATGGCAAATATTTTAAATATCCAAAAGAAGAACATTTGGGCCCCTAAGAACTATAGAAACCTCTTAAAAAAAAGTAAACAAATTTTTAAAAAGTAAAAAATTTATCATTCTAATTATGGGCAATTATTATGCAGTAGAACTAGACCAAAAGAAGGTATATGACTTGCTCTGTACAGTTGGAAAAATAAAAATTTGGTTCTCTTCAAATACACAGCACATTTAATTTGTCTTTACCTCATGTAGTCTAAGTTACTGAGTTTTTCCTAGATATAGAAGAAATAATAAGCCATATCCATTATTCCTAAAATCTGCCCTCTTTAGCTCCAAAATAATCTTTAATCACCCCTTTCCATCTTTTTATTCCTTCTGCTAATTTCTTAGGACTTATTTAAATTAGTTATTTTTAGATGATCACTTCTCGGGGTGCCTGGGTGGCTCAGTTGGTTAGGTGTCTGTCTTCAGCTCAGATCATGATCCTAGAGTCCTGAGATCGAGTCCCATATCAGGTTCCCTGCTCACAGGGGAGCCTGCTTCTCCCTCTTCCTCTACTGCTCCCCCTGCTTATGCTCTCATTTCCTCTTTGTTAAATAAATAAAATATTTTAAAATAATGACCACTTCTTATTTTTTAACCAGACATATAATAGAAGCCTAATAAGTAAACTTGAAAGATAAATTTTAAGATCAGATTGATTTTTATGTCATGTATTACAAAATAGTTTTAGGTTTTTACCTTAAGAGTTGTAGATGATGGGGTGTTTTTATCCTCCAAATGTTCATTTTGTGGTTCTATGGTGTACATGCTAATATTTAAAAGAAAAATAGTTTGAAAAAATAGTACTGTAAATCTATCTGAAACAAAGATGGTTAAATGGGATTAATTTTTAATGATTTTTTTATTATAAAGTTGTATCACAGTCAAGTCAGATATTTTTGTGGTTAAGACAACTCCAAATATTCATTGTAAAGTTATGAAGCAAAATCATAAATTTTAAAAACCACTATCACACAGAAACTTAATACTTCTCAGTAGTTCATAATGGTGGGTCATATCTTAAAAGCATATATCAGAAAACTCAGTTCTTTATTTTATGCACTGAAATAATTTCCACAATTGCTTTACTCTATCTTTAGTCACATTTATGTCAGAAAAGAGTCCAAACTTTTTAAAAATTAAATATGATCAACAATATTAATACCTACATCTGTAAGTTACTGATACATACTGTCTTTATTTGTGATCCATTTGAAAGATTTGAGGGTCAACATTTAAATAAAATAAATTTTATTCTTAATAAGAATGAACTAAAAAAAAAAAAAGGGTATGAAATAGGACCACATTAGAAGATTTAGGTTTGGAAACTTATTTAAATTATCTGTTGTAGGTGGCTCCGTGGCGCAATGGTAGCGTATTGGACTTCTAAATTATCTGTTGTTTCTACCTTCTCTGTGATTTTTGATGCTTTTGAGCGTAGGAAGAGTATCTGCCATAAAAATATCTTTCAATTCCTGAGTTACTAGTGAGGACAAAATTAAAAGCTTTAAGCCTTAATTTTTAGGTACTTGATAAGACCAAACCCCACAGTATTTAAAGTATCTATATTTTTTAAAAGGCAAGCAATTTTAGTAATGAAAATTTTTAATGAAAAGGAGCATTAATATTTGAGTACCTATCACATATGCTAGGTGCTTTACATATATTGCCTCATTTTAATGAAATAAAATATTAGAGTGTAAAAATCTTATAAGGGATCATAACTAATTTATGACATTAAAACAGAAAATAACATTTACTTTTTAAATGTGATGAAAAAATTAGATCTCTAAGTCCCTTTAAAGTAAAATTCCATTTTAACGAAAGGGAATATAAAAACTACCTGGTCATTAGAATGACAACCTGTCATTGACTGTTAGACTAGAAGCTAAATGTGAGTAAATTCCAAGTACAAAGAGGGTGGGTAAATCACCTAAGCTGTGTCAAGTTCTGAAAGGATAGACTGAGGGTTAGAATCATTAAAAAAATTAAGCTGGAGTGCATAAGAGTTGTGAGGTCAGGTCACAAAGTCCATCCACACAGTGATTATTGAATGTCTATTCTTTTGGGCTCTGAAGATAAAGCAGCAAAACAAAATAAAATAAATGTAGGTTTCTGCTCTCATGGATGTTATATTCTTGTTGGAAGAGGAAAACAATAAACAGTATTTTCAGATTGTGATGAAGTACTGGAGAAAATAAACCCACATGATATTACAGTGATCAAGGTGACATTTGAGCTGTGACCTAAATAAGGAGAAACTATGAGTCATAACTAGGCAGATGGACAAGAATAGGCAAACATAATATCAAGAATCATACAAAAAGCCAGGCAGCATATTTTAAAGTCTACAGCTATGTTGGGACACATAGGTGGCTCAGTGGATTGAGCATCTGTCTGACTCTCGGTTTCCACTCAGGTTGTGATCTCAGAGTTGTGAAATTGAGTCCCAAGTCTGGCTCTGGACTTAGCACAGAGTTTGCTTAAGATGGTCTCTCCCTCCCCCTCTGCCTTTCTCCCTCCTCCTCCTTTCTCTTTCTCTAAAAAATCAATAAGGTAATCTTTAAAAAAATCTATAGCTATGTCATGGTTAGGATAGGAGGACTGGAATTCAGGCAAGCAGACCATGCAATAGAACTTCAAATCCTAGATAAGGAGTCTGAACAACAAATGTCCATGTTAGCCGCTATAAGAGAAGATTGATGCTGTGTCAAGTAATATTTATGCCTGGCAACTACTCAATACTCTCTTTACATATCTGCCAAGAGAGGAATTCGTAGGTAGTTGTAGGCTTGGTAACTAAGAGCAAGGAGTTTGGAGCTGAGATAGAAATGTGTTTCACTCTTCCCTTTATCTTTTAATAACTGTGAGAAGTGATTTATCTCCCTAGGCCTCAACTTCCTTATCTGTAATGATATAATATTGCTAAATTTATTGGTTATTGTGAGGATTAAATGATATAATAGCTTATACAAGCTGGATTATGTTAAGCAGTTGACATGAATCATTACATTAGATTTCCACAACACTATGAAATATTTGTTATTCTCATTTTACAGGTGTTGACACTAAGACCCAGGAAGGTTTTCCCAAAGTCACACAGCTAGCAAGTGGCATAGTTGGAATTTGAACCAAATACTCTTTAATACTATTCAAGTCCTTATTAACCTTGGTATCTTCTTTTTCCTTTTAGTTATTCTGGTGATGTTACATTGTGGATTTAAGTTGCATTTCCGTGGTGACTAACATATTTTCACACATTTATTGGCTATTTGAATATTTTCTTTAGTAAAGTGTTCAAATCTCTTGCCCATTTAAAAAATGTATTGGCTATTACTGATTTTTTTGAGTTCTTTATGTATTCCAGAAACAAATCTTTTATTAGATATATAAATAGCTAATACTGTCGTCTACTCCATGGCATACTTTTTAAAAAATTAATTAATTAATTAATTTTTAATAAATTTATTTTTTATTGGTGTTCAATTTGTCAACATATAGAATAACACCCAGTGCTCATCCCGTCAAGTGTGTGGCATGCCTTTTCACACTGATGTCTTTGAATGAACAGAGGTTTTATTTTAATTTAGTCTAATTAACCTTTTTTCTAATTAAAGCTTTTATTGTTTTATGAGTCTTTGCCATCCTGAAATCATAAAAGTATTCTGTATATTCTTATAGGACCGTTAATGTTTTGCCTTTTACATCTAGGTCTATGATCCATCTGGAATTGATTTTTATGTATGGTGTGAGAAGAGATACAAATTCATTTTTTCCCATATCAATATCAAATTGACTCAGTATCATTTATTAAAAAGATCATCCTTTACCCATTGCATTCCGGCATCACCTTTGTTGTAAATCAGGTGACTACATATATGCTAATTTATTTTTGGATTTTCTGATGTTCCACTGGCCTATTTTTCTTTTTTTAAAGATTTTATTTATTTATTCATGACAGACACAGAGAGGCAGAGACACAGGCAGAGGGAGAAGCAGGCTCCATGCAGGGAGCCCAATGTGGGACTTGATCCCAAGTCTCCAGGATCACGCCTGGGGCTGAAGGCAGCGCTAAACCGCTCAGCCACCCAGGCTGCCCTTATTTTTCTATCCTTATACCAACACTACACTAGTACTTATATAATAGAAATTGTTACCTGGTGCTGTAAGTTTTCTAGTTTTGTTCTCCTTCAGAGTAGGATTGTCTCTTTGTATTTCCACATACATTTTATTTATTTATTTATTTATTTTTCCACATACATTTTATTTTTTTTTTATTTTTTTATTTTTTAAAGGATACAAACTATGTGATAAGAATACAATTCGACTTTTTTTTTCTTTTTTTAATTTTTATTTATTTATGATAGTCACACAGAGAGAGAGAGAGAGGGGCAGAGACACAGGCAGAGGGAGAAACAGGCTCCATGCACCGGGAGCCTGACATGGGATTCGATCCAGGGTCTCCCGGATCGAACCCTGGGCCAAAGGCAGGCACCAAACCACTGCGCCACCCAGGGATCCCCACATACATTTTAGAATAAAGTTGTTCATTCATACACACACTCTCTCTCTCTGGTAGTATTTTGACTGAAATTGCACTGAATCTGTAGATTAATTTGGGGGAGAACTGACCATCTTAACAGTGCTGAGTCTTTTAATCCTTTAACATTGTATGGATCTCTCCATGTACTTAGATTTTCTTTAGTTTATTTAATAGTATTTATAGTTTTCAGTGTAGATGTCTTATATATCTTTCATTAGACTTATTTCTAGATAGGCTTATTTCTAGGTATTGATGTTTTTGGGATGTGTCAAACAGTATCATCTTAAAAAGTTTATTACTTGTTTTTTGCTGATAGACAAAAATACAACTAATTTTTATTTATTCACTTCACATCTAGGCATTGATAAATTCACTTTATTCTAATAGATTCTTTTGGATTTTCTGAGTACCAAGCATGTGGTCAGCAAATATGTTTTATTTCTTCCTTTCTAAATTTTATATATTTTATCTTTTTCTTTCTTTATTGTACTAGTTGTAATCTGTCTTTACAGTTTTTTAATATCCCTGCTGGTCTTGGTATTGTCTGTCTTCAGTATTTGTTTTAATACAGATCTGTTGGCAATAAATTCCTTATTTGTTTGCCTTAAATGTCTTTATTTCACCTTCACTTTTGAAAGAGATTCTCATTGAATACAGAATTCCATATTACAAGTTATTTTAAGATTTTTTAAAAATTTTATTTATTTGATAGAGATAGAGAGCACAAGCAGGGTAAGTGGTGGAGGAAGAGGGAGAAGCAGGCTCCCCGCCAAGCACGGATCCAAAGCAGGGCTCAATTCCAGGACCCCGGGATCATGATTTGAGCCAAAGGCAGAGGCTTAACCAATTGAGCCACCCAGGCACCCCTATTTCCTTTAAGAATTTTAAAGATGTTCCATTGTATTCTGAGTATATACACAGAAGGAAAGCTTCTGGATCATATGGTAACTGTTTCATTTTAGAGGAAATGACATACTGTTTTCCACAGTGACTATGGCTATATCATCTTATATTCATACCAGTAATGCACAAGGGTTCGGATTTCTCTATATACTTGTCAGCACCTGTTATTTTGTTTTCCATAATAGCCAGCCTAATGAAATGGTATCTCATTGTGGTTTTCATTTCGATTTTCCTAATGATTATTGAGCATCTTTCATGTCCTTACCGGTAATTTGTATATATTCTTCAGAAAAATGTATATTTTAGTCCTTTGCCCAGTTTTTAGTTGGGTTATTTATTTTTTGTTTTCAAGTTGTAAGAGTTCTTTATATATTCTGGATATTAATCACTTACCTGATATATTATTTGCAAATATTTTCTCATTCTGTGGGTTGCCTTTTCTTTTTCTTGATGGTGTTTTTCAACACACAAACATTTTTAATTTTGATGTAGCCCAATTTATCTATTTCTTTTATTGTCTGTGTTTTAGCTATCTAATCAAAGAAATCATTGCCAAATCTAATATCATGAAACTTCCCTCTATATTTTCTTATAAGAGTTTTATAGTTTTAGTTCTTACAGTCATAGTCATTTTAACATTTTTGTCTTCTAACTCTAACTAAAAATTCTCGGTCACCTTTGAGTCTGCTCTTATTTTCAATTTTCTCTCTTGGCTTGTAGTCATACAGTTTTATCTAATAGCTAGCATGGCTAATAATTTTAAAAAAATATTTTATTTATTTATTCACGAGAGACACACAGAGAGAGGCAGGGACATAGGCAGAGGGAGAAGCAGGCTCCTTATGGGGGCAGGACTCCATTCCAGGACCTGGGGATCATGACCTAAGCCAAAGGCAGATGCTCAACGACTGAGACACCCAGGCGTCCCTCATGGTTAATAATTTTTATTGAAAGCTTGACACTGTGTACAAAAATTTATAGTCTCTAGATAATACCTTCCAGAGAAATATTGAAGTGGGGGAGGGAGAGAGTGTTAATCACTAAGCAAATCAGAGACTGAGGTTGGTTGATACAGCTTTACGGCACTCAGTTTTACCTCAATTTGCCCCAGCTCCTAGGGAATAGTTTTCTAAGTATTTGCCTCAAATGATACTCCCCCCCCGCCCCAATTATGGTAGCCTCATTTGTTTTTCACAGATCAGTATACTTTACCACTTCCCCTTGGTTCACTCCTTTTGTCCATGCTTTACTCTCCTGGAATAGTTGAATTAACTTCTCCAGGGTGACAGTATAAATAAAGGAGTTGGGTGGGGCCAGAATCAGGCAGTCTGGTTCCAGAGCCTACACTCTTAAAACTAAAGGGCCTATAATATGCCAGAGACTGTGCCACATATAGACTAAATCTTTCACAAGGGTTTAGATGCTAACATTTAGGAAATGGCCATAATAAATCTATTTTGAAAAAGAAGAAAAATCTATGAGATATCTAACTTTTTGGCTTTTCCATTTTAGAAAAGAAACTATTAAAAGTAAGGGTTTTAGAACTTCAAAATAAAGTATAAATAACAAGGGGCACCTATGTGGCTCAGTTGATTAAGCATCTGACTCTTGATTTCGGCTCAGGTAATGATCTCAGGGTCCTGGGATCAGCCCTGTGTCAGGCTCCACACTCAGTATGGAATCTGCTTGAGGATTCTCTCTTCCTCTCTCTCTGCCCCTGCTTTCACTCTTTCTCTTTAAAATACATAAGTAAATCTATTAAAACAAAGTATAAATGATAAGTTATAGAAGGCTAACATCATTTAGAAATAGCTCATTGGAAGTCAATTATAAAGTGTTAAGATCCCTAGCCATCATTTCATAGCCTGTGATTCAGCCTTCTACATGCCCCTCATCCATCAACCCCTTTGACTGAGTACTCCAGAACTTCTGATGGACTATTATCAAACTCTTGGGTCTCTTACATTCTCAACCTATTTTCAAAGCGTTCTCTTAAATTCTGTGTTCTGAAACCAATTCCTTCTCCTAAGGACACTGTTTCCCCTATAGTTCTTACATACTACCTGTTTATTTGCTAGCATTCCTTCTGACACCCTACTGCTATTTCTAAACATTATTAAAAAAAACAACCTTGCTTCTTTGAGCTTATATGATTTGACAATACCACCTTATCTCTCTTCTAGTCACTGTCATTTACTGACCTCATCTTGGTCCCTTTCCATTATTCACCAAAGGCATGATGAGCACCTGACACCAAATTTGTAATGCTTGTGAGTCTTAAACATATACTTGGATAATTCATCTGCTACCTTGGTTCCTCAGTTCTTTACTTCCTTTCTAATAAAGTAAAGGCCATGCTAGACCCTTCCATCATCTGAAATGTTCTATAATCAATAATCACTAATTCAAACATCTACCTCTAAAAATACTACTTTATCTTCCTTTAGTTTGCTTGTTCAGTTACCTTTGCTTCATCCCTTCCAATTATTCTTCAACCTCATCAGGATGTGTAGTGAAATGATACCTTTGGTTCAAGCCTTTAGCCCTTGCCCTCATTATTTCCTTTCGTATTCAATGTGTGATCTGTCATCTCCAAAATATTACCAATATCCTATACTCTCCTGAAATATGTTACTGTCATTGCACCTTTCTAGAAAAAAATTGATTGATCCTGAACCAACCCATTTTTTTCATTCACTTAACTGAGCAACTGAATACTGCCATAGAAAGCTACACTAGAGTAACCTGGCATCACTATAAATTCATAACCAACAGCCTTCAGTGAGCCTTTAAAATGTACCAATACTAAAAAATATATTCTCTGTCAAGTCACTTTCCCCAATAACTATTCCAACCCTTTTCCACTCTTCTCAAACCACAGATCCTTCACACATTCCCCTTCTTTCTCAGTTGATAATCTTACCTCCCATTTCCACATACAAATCTATTTTCCTCTTTTTTCTCTCTTCTTACATTGAAGGAAGTGTCCTTCCTCCTATTTAAGGCAATCAGAGCACTTGTATTTTGGATTATATTCCTTTCTATAGTCTCAAGAATTTTATACTATCAAGGATCCTTCTCTGCCTGTACCAACTATCCCTCCCCTCACACTTCCTTTTAACTAGATCCTTCCCAATGACTTTTAAATGAGTTCATCTTAATAAAAGCTTCCCAGAAACCCAACGGCTCATCCAGTGATTGCCCCATCCATCTGTTCCTTTACCAATAAACTTTTCAAAGAGTTGATAGTTCTCATAGTTTCTTTTTTTCTCATAAACTTCTCACCCCTCATTGTTCTCTAGTTGAAAATTCTACTCCTTTCACCCCCCCCCCCCCAAAAAAAAATGTTCTGGCAAAGGTCATAAGGAATCCCCAAATGACCAAGGGTGTGGTGAAACATTTTTCTTTTAGCTCTTGTTAAATAACTCTCTCATATCCATCTGGTCCCCATCTTTCTTCTTATTTCTTCTCTTTCTCTTTACAGGCTCAAGCTTCTCAATTACTATACGCCGGGTATCCTAAAGGTTTCATCTTTCAATCCTCCACCAGTTCACTGGTTGAGTGCCCTAATAATCCTCACTGGCTTTAGGATAAAAAAAGACAAAGATATTTAACATGATTGTCCTCGTTCAGATTACCATAACAAAGTACCACAAAGTGAGTGGCTTATAAACAGAAATTTATTCCTCACAATTCTGGAGGCTGCATATCCAAACTCAGGGGGGTCTCAGCAAGTAAGCTTGAAAGTCTTCTTCCGGGTTACAAACTGCCAACTTCTTGTATTCTCACATGGCAAAAAAGAGTAGAGAGCTCCCTGGGATTGCTTTTATTAGGGTACTAATCCCTTTATAAGAGATATACCCACAGGGACCTTCCAAAGGTCCCACCTCCTAATACCATCCCATTGGGGGTTAAGATTTCAATATATAAATTTGTGGGGGGCACAAACATTCAGTCCATTGCAATGACCTACAGGATTCTACATAGTGTGGTCCCAGGCCCCTTCTTTAGCCTAATTTCATACCATTCCCCATCCATTTTTTCCCCACTGTTAGTAACTCCGATGTTCTTTCAGTTCCTTGAAAGTGCGAACGAAGTTCCTTCTGCAGGGTTTAACATTTGCTTTTCTCTCTAATTTGAAACACTCTCCACCACCACTCTCCCCCCTATTTTTGGTTAACTCCTTTTCATCCCTCAGCTCAAAGGCCATATCCTCATATCCTCATAGAAAGATTTCTCTTTCTCATCCCTCAGCTCAAGGGCCATATCCTCACCTCTACCCTTAGGCTAAGTCAGGTCCAGTTTTTATATGCAGTTATAGAATCTTGATCATTTTCTTTAGAACATTTGTCTCAGTTTGTAATTATGTATCCATTAGAGTGATTGTTCAGTGTGTTAGTCTCATTAGGCTGTAAACTCCCTAACAGTGTCCCACAGGTTCTTGAGGCTATGTTCATTTTATTTTTCCATCTTTTATTTCATTCTTTTCTTCCTATCAGACAATTTTCAACTCTATTGATTTTCTTTTCTTATAAGACATTCATTTCCTAGTTCTTTGGTTTGTTTTTTTCTTAAAGATTTTATTTATTTATTCATGAGAGACACAGAGAGAAAGGCTGAGAGACATAGGCAGAGGGAGAAGCAGTCTCCATGCATGGAGCCGGATGTGGGACTTGATCACCAGACCCGGGGATCACACCCTGAGACGAAGGCAGAAGCTCAACCACTGAGGCACCCAGGCGTCCCCCTAGTTCTTTGTATGTCAAGTACTTTTGGAGTATATCTTTAATATTTTGTTGCATAGACTCTGGGTCCTATTAAAATCCTATGAAGAATATTTAAATTTTTTGTTTCTTTCAGTAGGTAATCAACTTGGTTAGATGCAGAGCATAAGTTCTCTCTTACCTTCTGAGGGCACTGGTTCCAATGTCAATTGTTTTCAAAGCCTTTGCTATGCTGTCTTTGGTCTGTCCCATACATGAGCCACTAAGGGGTTAGTCTATGATTTGGGCAGTGTTTCCCTCCCATTTAATTTAAAATTTTTAATCTTTGGTTCTTCAAGCTGTTATGCTGCTTTAGGCCTGTCTCATGCATGAACAGTTGGAGGTAACCCAAGGCACCTGGGTGGGTTCATAAACAGAACTAAGGAACCTCATTCTCCACCTTTTTCCTTTCCCGAATCTGCACCCTGCTATATCTCTCCAGGTCTTCTTTTCTGGTTTATCTGGTCAGAAGATGGGGATTTTCTCTGATTTTTAGCTGCCCAAAACATTATAAATAGGACCTGCCCTGGAGGAAAAAACCACAAAAGGAAAACAACAACAATAACAAGGATTCCTTACACTCTTATTAAACTATGGAGTCCATTTTACCAATTATCAGGCCCCAAAATATTTTTTTTTTATTGTAGTTTTGGCCTCCTGTGCTGTCTTTGCATGGTTTTATGACTGGAGTCTGTCTTCAGGTCAAAGCTGCAAGAGCAAGAGAAATTCACTCTTGTAGTTTTGACTCTCCTTCACAATCCACTTGCTTTTGTTTACTTTTCAATCTTCAGGTAGTTGCTCTTCACAATTTGTCTAGTTTTTGACTGTGAGCAGTAAAAAAGAGGTTGCAGTGGACTTATCACATCTTGGAGGGAACTGGAAGGCTGTTTATTCCACAAGAGGAGGAGGTGGTAATCCAAGTATCTAAGGGTTACAGTGACTGTATCCCGTTAGGAGTCCTCTCATTATATGTCTGGATGGCTGGCACAATGTCCAGTTTTACCTTTGATTTACATAGTGCCTACCACTTGGTGAGCACTCAGTAAATATTTGTGGAATAAATATAGAGTGAACTGAGGATTTTAAAATGCCAGATACTCAAGATGACAACAAAAACAAAAACATTTCTGCACGTTAACAAGAAAGGAATCTTTCGTTGAAGCGTAAGATATTCCAAAGCCAAGAATAGGCTTTACAAATACATTAAGAAAAAGGAAGCAAATTATAGAATGAATAAGATCCTTAATGATTATGCTGCAAAGACAAACAAGAAATCAACAGGACAAATTAGAAAAAGGTTCCACATCTATAGAAAAAAAAAACAATAGTGGAAGTTTTAAAGAACTAGGACTAATGTAGATTTTTGATACAAAAATGGAGGAAGATAAAGAGAAAAATACAGATAACTGAGTAATGTGAGGATCAGAAGCAGGCTAGGCAGGCTATATGAGCCTTAGCTCTCTCCCCATTGCCCCTTTCTCTCTTTTTTAATACTGTGCCTATGTGCTTTCCTCTTTGTTCTGAGTATCTCCTATTTTCCTTTGGACTTCTCGCTTTCCCTGGAGACATCTTTCTCTTTTATAATCAATTTTTCAAATGCTCATTTCCTTAATATAATACAAATTTTGTAATTTAAAATGTAGATAAACTCATAAAATTTATCTTTCTTTTAATAATTTTTTAGGAGTAAATTTCTTGACAGAATTAATCTTGTCAACAGCTCAATTATTTAAAAATAAATTTGATATAAGCAAAAGCCTACCTGTATAAATCAGAATTGTGGTAATCCAGGTGTCTAAGGGTTACAGTGACTGTATCCTATTAGGAATCCTCTCATTATATGTCTGGATGGCTGGCATAATGGAAAGAATGAGGGTTTTGAAATCAGAAATATACTAGTTGTATAATCTTGGCAAAATTATAGTATCTTGTCATCTTTTAGTGAACATAATACTATCTACTTTTCTTACTTTTTTCTCACAGCTAGAGAAAGCAGGACAAAATTTGAGACTAGCCAATTAAATTTGATTTTACTAGACATTAGGGCATGATTTTCATATATTAACAAAAAGAAGACTTCATAGTAGTTTATATTCTAGTATCTTATATTTATGATGACCATTTTTAAAATTTTTATTATATATTTATTTCAGTAAGATTCTTTTTTAAAAAATATTTACTTATTTATTTGTGAGAGAGAGAGAGAGAGAGAAAGAGAGTGGGGGAGAGGGGCAGAGAATCCCAAGCCGACTCCATGCTGAGTGCAGAGCACAGTGAGAGGCTCAATCTCACAACTCTGAGATATCCACCTGAGCCCAAATCAA
The DNA here is from genome assembly GCF_048164855.1 of Canis lupus baileyi. Lineage (NCBI taxonomy): Eukaryota > Metazoa > Chordata > Mammalia > Carnivora > Canidae > Canis > Canis lupus. The sequence goes on from NC_132870.1 coordinate 24,430,589, forward strand.
GAGTGGGATACTTAACCAACTGTGCCACCCAAGTGCCCCTCAATAAGCTTCTTAAAAATCCTTTTTGGAACAAAACATAAATAAATAAATACATATTACATATCTTACTATTATGCGGATAAAGTAAGATGTTTGTACATACAGTTCATAGCAAAAGCTATGGTATTCAACTGATAATTTTTATTAAAAATAGGTAATGTTATATTGTTAAACTTATTTTTTGTTGTTGTTAAACTTATTTTTTAAATAGTGGAAATTTTTGATGGATTTAAGAGGTTCTGGTTTTATTAGAATGTCTATTTCAGGGGCACCTGGGTGGCTCAGTGGTTGAGCATCTGCCTTCTGCTCAGAGCATGATCCCTGAGTCCTGGATTGAGTCCCACATCGGGTTCCCCATGGGGCAGCCTACTTCTCCCTCTGCCTGTGTCTCTGTCTCTCTTTGTGTATCTCATGAATAAATTAAATCTTAAAAGAATGTCTATTTCACTGTGAATATTAATAACAGACACAGTGTGGTATCACAAAGAGTTGGGAAATCTAAGCTTTCTGCTTTTAATCTGCTATAGAGTATTGAGTAAATTTCTTACTTCACCTCCCTGTACCTCAATTCCAAACTTATAAAATGAGGTAGAGAGGGGGGTGGTTAGATGAGCTAAGGTTCTTATCAGTTTTAATCTATGGTTCTTTCTATTCACTTATGGAACTACCAAGAAACAGCATAAGAGAATACCAACACATGTTGCTTGGGAACTACCTACACATATTATATAAATATCATGTATATATATGTGTATATGTATGTATATCACATAATAGAAACAACTTCCTTGGTATGTGTTCTTGTACTATATACTGTACTTTTGCGTTTATCAGTTTGAAGCAATGTTGTGCAATGGTGACATCTAGTGACTGTATCACCCATCATTCAGCAAAATTTCTGGCCAATTCTTAGTTCTCTAAATACGGATGATTCACTCTGTAGTTCAGCTAAATACTTTAAAATCATCCCTTATTTTTCTTCTTTAAAGATTTTTAAAATATCAATTAAGTTTGACAGCAGCAATAATAATTGGGATACATAATAACTGAAATTTCTTTTAAAAAATCATAATACTTAAAGTATAAATTATTCTAAGCGAGATTGCAATTCTTTTTCTTCCAATGCAAGCAGAACTGAGATTTGAATTCAGGTGTGTTTCAATATGTAGTTCATGCCCTAAGCCACCAGGCATTACTGACACATAATGGCCATTTAACATATATTTATTGAATGAATATTAGAAAGCATATGCATCAATATCTTTTTTTTTCATCAATATCTATTTATATGTATTGCTTTAGGATCTTTGGAACTAATGTTGTCTTTCATACAAAGAAGTCTTTTTGAGTGTACATCAAAGATCATCAAGTAAAAACTACAGTATAAGCCTTTCCAAACAAATGAATTTGAGAGCTACATTCACAAAGAGAATATTCTTTATACAGAGAATTCAAATTAGAACAGGAATTTTTGTTTTGTTTTGCTTTTGTTTTAAGATGATGACTAGCTGGCATTATTATTATTTAATCGGGACAATACAAATCTGGGCTAAACTAGTGTTCCAATTCAAGCTGACTTTGCCACTGTTAAAAATTCCTATAGTATTTAGTGTTCATTCTCCTTAAACAGATATTACCTCGAATTTTTATTCTTTTCAGGAACCTAGATCTTGTTTCCACAATAAAATTCCAGGGTTCAGAGCATGTTTTATATCCCTGTATTTCCCTTAGCCCCAATCACAATGGTTTTTCTCACCAAATAATAAAGTTACCAACAACTTACCCAGAATCCATGGTTTTCCACGATATGGCATCAAACTATCATGGCTTTCTCTCTAGTTCTCTTGACTCTACATTTCAGTTATGTTAAACTGTTAATTGTTCTCCCATGCATTTTTATTTTCATTGCTTGTAATACTTTACCACTGCATCTTTTCTTTGTAAATGAAATCTATTGCTTAAGGGACATTCCAATAGAACTTCCTGCAAGTCACAGCACAAAAGTAGAAGTCGTCTTCCCTTTTTGAATTCTCACATCACTTTATCACTTGGCGTACCTTCATTCTATCTCTCTGGTTGTCTTTTCTTGGTCTTCTTTTCCTCTATCCATCCTTCGAATGTTGGGGTTCCTCGGCATTCTTCCCTATGCCCCCTTCCTTCTTACTCTACATATATTTCTTAAGAAATTTATTATATTCTCATGGCTTCAATTATGACCAATATGCTGATGAATCTGGCCTAGGAAGCTCTGTTGAGATTTTTAAGTAGTGTATTTAAGTACTTATTGGATATCTCTACTTCATTCTCTTTACAAGCATCTTAAACTCAATATATGCACAACTGGAATCAAGACCTTCCCCCACTAAATCTATTCCTTCTTCAGAGAATTTCCTATCTCAGAGAATGAAGCCACTATATACCAGTTGCTAAAATTAGAAACTGAGGAGTCATTCCTTCTCCTTTCCTGCTGATATCCAGTGAGTTACTAAATCATGTTAATACAAGCTACTAAATAATTGAAAATTTTGTTCCCTTCTCTCATTATAAATTGCCACTGCTCCAGTCCAGGCCATAAGCACCTTTCCCCATAAGCTCTCTAATGGCCTTCCAACTGTTCTTCCTACCTCCAGTCTTGGTCCTCGCCTTGTAATCTCCACAATGCAGCAGAATCTAAAATGTAGCATGATTATGGCAACTTCCTGCCTAATATTCGTCAGTGGCTTCTCACAGAAGAAAAATGATCAAACTCCTTAATCCCAGTTTATGGAACTCACTTTAATAAAGGCTAACCCCTTCCCTGCTTATCTAATTTTTTTTTTTTGCTTATCTAATTTTTAACTTGGCTTTTTAAACTTCAACTAAACTATATTTTAGTTATTTAAACTTGCCAAGCTTCATATCTCTGAGACTTTATACATTCTGTGGGCTGTCTTCCAATCCTAAACCCCTGTTTTTTGCACAACTAACTCTATAACAGTTTGAGGCCCTTCCTTTAGAAGTTCTCTACAGGATGCATCTTTTAATAGCGTCCATCCCTTATCACAGCATTCATCCTGCTATTACAATCGCTTTTAACTAACATCGTTCTATTATTTGACAAATATTCAGCAATAGCCCACTATATAACTGGTATTGTATTCATTCTCCTTTATACATAGGTTTACTTGATACAGGGTACTGTGGAAGCACATACAGTATGTGGGAGAGGGCCCAAGAAATGCTATTAGTGACTTGCATTTCCATTCACTTCCCTACTAGATTAAATCAGTGCTGATTTCATAATCATTTCTGAGTTCTTTGAATTACCTAACATAGTTGGTTGGTAATTATCTAATCCCATTAACTGTTGAGTTTTAAACATATTAAAAAAAGTTTTTGAATTGTAAAAGCCTCTAGCCAGCCATTACTTTCTATCTAGCAGTTTTTCTTTGATATCACTTTGGATATAATTGAGTGTAAAAAGCAAAGAGGCAAACTACTACAGTAAAAAATATGGGACCTATTGTCAGAACACTGTGGTTAATAATTCTGCCATTTACTAGGTATGTGTCCTTGGTCAAGACCCTTAACCTCTCCGAGCCTCAGTTTCCTCATCTGAAAAAGGTAGTTATAAAATTAAATGAGAGAGAGAAAATAAAGCATAGCACAAAATGTAAAAGGCTACCCCAACGCTGTCTATTATTATTATTATATATTATTTTTATTATTAGAATAAATACAGATCAGGTCTCCCTATTATGATCATCCCACTTCTACCAGCAACAGGATTTTCAAGTTTCGTCCTTTATCTCCACTTTACCATTTAAGAGATAGGGTTTTGCAATTTAATAAACACATATTGATGGAAGTGGTTAAAAAAAACCCACAAGGAAAACAAACCAAAAAATTTAACAAGCAAATATTAAAGGGATAAGAGAGACAAAAGCAGCAGTCTATGAAAATCTAGAATTTGGATATATGGATCAAAAAAAATCAAGCCACATTTTTTTTTTTTTTTTTTAATATCAACTGGAAGGGTAGGTGGCACAAAAGAGTACTGCTGTGACCCCTTTCTTAGTAAAATGGTAACCTATTGAGCTGGGAAGCCAGGCTATCTGGGTTTAAGAACTCACTCAGCCACAAATTTACCAGTAATAACTAGTAAACAGGTAGCCAACCCTCCCAACAGTCTGGTCTTATGGCTCATTGGCTCCGATGATCTTTCCTGCCACCTTATCTCAACATCCACTCACAAGGCCACAAATCTCAAACAGGCACTTGATCCTGCCCAGCTATGCTACTATACTTCTCTAATATTGCTATCGACTGAATATTTATGTCCCCTCAAAATGAGTATGTTGAAATACTAACCCCTAATGTGATAGTTTTAGGAGGTGGGGGTCTCTGGTTTATAATTAGGTCAGGAGGCCAAAGCCCTCATGAATGGGGTTAGTGACCTTAATATGAGTTCCTGAGAGCTCTCTAATCCCTTTTGGCCATCTTGGAGCCAGGAATAGGGCTCTCACCAGTCACTGAATCTGCCATCTCTTATCCCTTTAATATTTGCTTGTTAAATTTTTTGGTTTGTTTTCCTTGTTGGTTTTTTTAAACCACTTCCATCAATATTTGTTTATTAAATTGCAAAACCCTATTTCTTAAATGGTAAAGTGGAGATAAAGGACGAAATTTGAAAATCCTGTTGCTGGAGGGGTGAGATGATCATAACAGGGAGACCTGATCTGTATTTATTCTAATAATAAAAATAATATATAATGATAATAATAGACAGCATTGAGGTAGCCTTTTACATTTTGTGCTATGCTTTATTTTCTCTTGACCTTGGACTTCACAGCCTCTAGAACTATGAGAAATAAAATTGTTTATAAACTATTATAGCAGCCTATTTTAAAAAATTATTTTCAGGCAGCCCTGGTGGCTTAGCGGTTTGGCGCAGCCTTCAGCCCAGGGCGCGATCCTGGAGACCCAGGATCGAGTCCCACATCGGGCTCCCTGCATGGAGCCTGCTTCTCCCTCTGCCTGTGTCTTTGCTTCTCTCTCTCTCTGTCTCTAATAAATAAATAAAATATTTTTAAAAAATAAATATTTTTTAAAAATAAAAATTATTTTCATTTTATTGTATATAAATTTTTAAAATCCAATTATTAACATATAATGTATTACTGGTTTCAGAGGTAGAGGTCGTGATTCATCAGTCTTATAGAACACCCAGTGCTCACGGCATCACATGCCCTCCTTCATGTCCATCACCCAGTTACCCAATCCCCCCATCCTCCTCCCCTCCAGCAATCTTCAGTTTGTTTCCTATGGTTAAGGGTCTCTTATGGTTTGTCTCTCTCTCTGATTTCATCTGGTTTTATTTTTTCCTCTCTCCTCCTATCCTGTTTTGCTATAGCAGCCTAAACAGATTAAGACAAGTATGACAGCCTTCTGCCCTCTAAAATGACTGTTTTATGCCTTCTTTTCACTCCTTAAGCCTCCTACCCAACCAAACATTCTTCTTCTCTCTCCTTACTGATCTTGCCTCAGACCTTCTAGTTTATTGAGAAAAAGAGAATCAGTCTCAGGCAGAAACTCTCTCCTGAAATCACTGAATCTATTCATCTATCTGCATCTATACCACTGTCTTTCATTACTATAAATTTTATGTTCATGTTCTTGAGCCAACACTTCTACCTATTACCTGGATTCCATTCCCTTTTGTTTTCTAAAAGACTTGACTCCTAAAATATACACATTCTCTCATACTATACCTTTTTCTCTTCTCTACTGGATAATTCTCATTAACCTAGACATACACTTCAGTATTTCCATCTTTGAGAATTCTACTTTGACCCCACATATTCCTCTATTACCAACATTTTTCAGCTCTTCTTCATGAAATATTTTGAGATATCTATAGTGCTATGTCTATTTCTTCTTACATTTTCTCCTCATTGTGCTTGTCAAGGCACATAACTACTATATGTTGCCAAAATCCAATGGTCAGATCTCTTTATTTTATTTGACATTTCAGCATGTTTCAGTAGTACTGGCTGTGCTTTGTTGTCTTGGCTTTTAAGTCACCACACTCTTTCAGTTTTCTTCCTACCTCACTGGCTACTCCTTTTCCAACTCCTTTGCTTGCTTCTTTTCCTCTGCTTTCTCTCTAATCACTGGAATGCACTCTATAAATACATTTTCTCCAAGTAGTTTTTTCTACATGCTGATGATTCTCAACTTTGTATATTTGGTTCCTTACACAGAACTTAGCACTCCCCCCCCAATACATATGCATGCACATTTTCTTTTTTAGTCTTTTTCATTTGGTAAATAGCACAATCATTCACTCAAATTCAAGAGAAAAACCTAGGGGCTTCTCTTCTTTCTCACCCCTATATTCGTAACATCAAGTTTGTAGGTTCTGCCTCCAAAAAATCTCATATCTATCCAGTTTTATACCACTTTAGCCCAAACTATTGTCATTCCTTCCTGGATCACAATTGTCTTCTGCTACTAATCTTGTTCCCCAATCCCTATGATCCATTAACCACATAATAGGCCGAACACATCTTTTTTTTCAGGGCAAATCAATCAGATTATATTACTCTTTTCCAGAAGAACTCCCTGCTGGTTTACCATCACATTTTAAATGAATTCCTCCATGACTTGTTCAAAGCCCTATATGATTTGGCCCCTACCTATCTCTTCAAGGTCATATTATACCACTTTATCCATATTCCAGCTATAGCAGTCTTTATGGTGTTTCTTGAAAAAGCCAAGTTCTTTCCTACTGTAGGATTTTTGCAATTGGAGTTTCCTTTAACTACAATACTCTGATCCTAAGTATTTCTATGGTTGGCTTTTTAAAATCACTGAGGTCTCAGCACAAATGTTAGCTCTTCAGAGGGCCCTTCCTTAACCAATCAATCTAAAGCAACTTCTTCCCCAGTATCTCTCTTACGTCATACTGCTTACTTCTTCACTACACTTAACATTATTCAAAATTTCCCTGTTCATATCTTCTTTCACTAAATTTTAAGTTCCATGAGAACAGGAATCTTGCCATTGTTTCTTACCACTGTATTCAGAATAAAGGCAAGACAGTAAATTCCTTAAAGATCATTATTGGATGTCTGTTCCTGAGTCACTCAACCTCTCTCACATTTGCAAATTTACTAGTACTAAACTTAGCTCTGTATCCAGGCAATACAAAGGCGAAGAAGGCATGGCTCCTTGAGGATCTCATCCATTCATCCCTTCAACAGATCTTTACTGAATGCATATACTAATATACATATTATATACAGTTCCAGGTACTGTTTAATTTATGTCTAGTTCTCTCCTCAGTAAAATGGAGCTTTGCTAACCAACTCCAACTCACATAAGTGTATAAACAGGATGAGTATGAAAATAATGTTCAAAATGAGATGAAGCATATACATGTCATTTATATAGTACTGTTAATGCGCTTGCCTCTTTCCTTTTGTCTGGTAATGGGCAGGAGCTCGTGGCAAGAGACAGCCAACTGATAAAAACCGCTATATAAATTTTGTTACTCACAGAAGGCAATAAATACGAATGCCCTTTTCACAGGCACATAGTGACTACACCATTTGGGGTCATTAATTCTTTAGCTGTGATAGAAACAAGTGTTAATTTTTCACAGTGTTGTTGCACAAGTAATCATTCTATTTACCCTTAAGGAAAATTAGGGAGTACTCAGGTCAATTGCTCCTTTCTATCATACCATCTAATTTTTCATAGGCCCTAAGGCACACAGAGAGGGGTGTCAGGGACCTGATATGGGCCTGCAGAGCTCTTATGACTCCTGAATGATGTACTGGACACATGGTACCTGTGCAATAACCGTCCTTAATCCTTCAAAAGCACTGATCGAAAAGGCTTTTCCTTTGTGATAAAGCTAACAGAAATCATCCGGGGACGAAGGACCTGAGAGGTGGGCAGGTTAGGGAGGAAAGCCTTCCCGGGATAAGCAACTAGTCCTGGAACACACCTCCAGTCCCAGGAGCATGTGAAGGTTCATGTGCAGATATTCACGATGTGTACAACGGTGTGCTTTTAATAAAATTAATTTTGCGGTCAGTCTTGAGTGACCGACCTCTTTTTTCTTACTTGCGAGTTACCTGTAAAGTGAGAAAAACAGAGGAGGAAGGAAAATAAAGGAAAAATAAAGAAGAGATGTGGGATGAGGAAGTAAAGAAACGAGTCAGGGGGAGGAGAGAAGAAGGTGTGCGGCTGTTTCCCCAGCCTCTGGCAAAGGAGCCCCTGTACGCTCCGAAGCAGGAGGAAAGGGGTTCCTTGAGCCTGCAGAGAGGGAAGGACTGCGCGAGGCGAGGGGCCAGGACTGCCCAAGGGCCTGGAAAGGGAGAAAGTTGAGAAAAATGGACCGTACCTACAATTCCTTCAGCATCCCTCGCTCCCCCGGGAGTGGCCCTGCCGCCCAGCAACCGCCGCGTGGACCACGCGCCGCGCCGCGTGGAGGACAGCGGCGGGAACCAGGATCCGGTCAGGGCGGCGGGGCGGGGGCCTGGGCGGGGCTGACAGCGTGGGCGGGGCCGACGGCGTGGGCGGGGCCGACGGCGTGGGCGGGGCTGACGGCGTGGGCGGAGCGTGGGCGGGGCCGACGGCGTGGGCGGGGCCGACAGCGGGGGCGGGGCCTGGCGGCGGGGGCGGGGCTAGTGGCGCCAGCGCCTGTCAGTGCCCTGGGGGGCGCTCTGGCCTGCGGAGGTGAGGGTTTGGGGGTTCCCCGGGACCCACTGGTGTGCTTTCCGTCTGTTCGACCCTTTCCTTTTCACGTCTTTTGTGAACATTGACCTGTTGGGTTGTCAAAGTCCAGGGACAGGGTTGACATCACAGGGCCCTTCAGCCAAAAAGCACCGCCAGGGGCTGCACGTGCCAGAAGTGACTTGTCACAACTTGCATCATGTTTCCCCATAAGTCAGCTTAAATATAGTGCAATTGTAAAAGAGAATAGTCCCTGGGGTTAATTAAGACTGTCTGGGCTCAAATTTCAGCACTGCCACTTTATAGATATGGAACGACAGACAAATACATAATAGGCTCTCTGGGCTTCAGTTTTCTCTTTTGCAAAGGATGTGGTTGGTGGTGGTGTGAGAAAAATTAATTGATACAAGTGTCTGGAACAGGGCTTGTAGAAAGCAAATACTCACTGTCCTGTTAGTATAAAACAGGTTAGCATAACCCCCCTCCCCTTTTTCTTTCCTCCACATGAAATCTTATGTGGAGAGACCTTCATATTAAATGAAAGCAGAACTACTCCAGTTGAGGGTGGGGGCTCCTAGAAGCTTTGGGTTCTTAGTCCTAAACCTCCTTTAATGGAATCTCCAAGTGTCCTAAAAGAGGAAAACCAGTTATTGGAGAGAGTCCAAACTGTTTAGAAAAACAGCTTTTTTCTAACTTTGCTCCCGATACTCCAAACTTCAACTCCCCACACTCTATCCCTTTTTTGCCTACCTTATTTTTTTTTTAAAGTACTTCTTCTTTTTCCTTTTTTTGGGGGGGTGGGGGGGAGAGAGAGAGAGAGAACACATGTGAGAGGGAATGGAAGTGTGCCAGAGGGAAAGGGAGAGAGAATCCCAAGCAGGCTCCAGGCCCAGCAGGAGCCCTAGGAGGAGCTTGATTCCCATGACCTTGAGATCATGACCTCAACTGAAATCAAGAGCAGGTCATATAATGGATTGAGCCTCCCAGGAGCCCCTAAAGTTATTCTATCAAAAGTGTTCTTGGGGCTCCTGGGTGGCTCCATGGTTGAGCCTCTGCCTTTGGCTCAGGGTGTGATCCTGGGGTTGAGTCCTGCATCAGGCTCCCTACCAGGAGTCTGCTTCTCCTTCTGCCTATGTCTCGGTTTCTCTCTCTTCTCTGTGTCTCTCATGAATAGATAAATAAAATCTTTTTTTTTTTTTTTTAGGCGTTCTCCTTCCCCTTTTCTTATTTGTCCTTTAAAATCTGACTTAAGTTACAACTCTTTCTTGGGTGATCAAATACAAAAATTCTCCTTCATCTTCAGCATGGCATAGGCATCTCAACAAGGATTGGAAGTCATTTTCTTCCTTGTTTTAGGAGAGTAGACAAGATTTTTTGTGATTATAGAGTTAGGGAAATGCTTTGTTCTCATGGTAGGGAAGGGAAAAGCAGGGTACTGGTGTCAGTACAAATGGTAGAACTGGGAAGGAAGGCTTTTGAGAGGAGTCTGATGGCCTCCAGCACACTGCTCTGTGCTCCAGATGCAAGAAACGACTGGATAGTTTAGTGCTTTAGGGCACATCAACAAGTGGTGTTTTGGAATTCTCATCAGAACAGAAGGCTCAAGGCAGATTTAATTTGTGTTCATCAACTAAAACCTGTATTACTTGCTCCTAAAATAGTGCAAAACAATTCTCACCTGTTACAAAGAACCACATAAATTATTCATACAGAAATAGAACATTCTGAAACATTTCAAAAATGTCCTTTATTTAAAGATAACAGTGATGAAAATTTAATAAGGGTTTAAAAAACATCAATGTCGTTTCTTATAAAAACTCAATAGTAACTTAAAAATTATTAAGTTGATTATATTTGCAACCATTTAACTGAAAGCAAAACACTTTTGACGAATGAGAACCTTATTAATGACAGCATTTTTCACTAAGTTTGACATGATGAAATAGCTTAAAAAATCCTCTATATAAATGATTCTGTACTTTGGGAAGCAATAAATTGCTATTGCTAGTAATAAAAATAGAAATGTGGTCAATGATCTACTTGGTACAATTTAACTGCCAATTTTCTTTTCCAGTCCTGTCACTAATTCTCTTCATCATCCTTAAGTGCCAATTATTTACTATATTCCAGGCTTTTCTATTTCAAACTTTTCTAATATGCCCGCCCTCGATCTAGTTGTTTCCTTTTTCACCTTACTCTCTAATATTAATCCATCAATTCAAATTGAAGGTCCAATTCAAGTTTTGCCTCCTTCAGGAAATTTTGCTCACTTAGAACACTTTTGAATCATTCATTTGGATTACAGCTGTTTGTAAATACCTTGTTTCCATTTAAGACTCTTGAAGGCGAGTATCATATTTCATTCATATCTGTTTTCTTCACAGTCTCAGTTTCCCACTAGAATTCAAATTCCATTAAACAGAGCCCTCACACATCTTGGTTATCACTGTATTCCTCAGCATTTAGCATAATGGCTGGCACACAGTAAGCATATTATAAGTGCATTTTGAGTGAGTGACTAAATGGATTTTAAAACATAAGCTCCATGAAGGCAAGGATTTGTCTGTTTTATTACCAGGTGAATGAATGATTATTTGGAAGGCTCAGTATTCTTTATATACAACAAAAGTACTTCAATATGTATATTTCACAGAAGTCAAATACAAAGTATTTATGTTGCCTTTCACCTAATTCAGTGGATGATGTATCTTTCTGAAAATAAGACATCCCCTAAAACTGCAAGAGCAAAATATAAAAGAACCAAAATAAAATGGTTGTTTACATTAAGAGAAGTTTCAGTTTTGTTCCTTGTACTTTTCTGTGTTCTAAATTTTCTGCAATGAAAATGTCTTCTTTTTGCAATCAGGAAAAAATAATACTATTTTTAAAGAATGGAAAGGATGAGATCATTTGCAAATGTGTGGCTGAGGAAACTTTAAGGACACCCGAGTCCAAACAAGGTTATTTGGAGTAAATACCAGAGAAAAAAATATTGGAATGTGAAAATAACTTAGAGCTGAAATCTCATCAGCTTGCCAGAATAAAATAAAATAAGATAAAATAAAATCCTCACAGGGAGAGATGGATGGCACTGACCATAGGAAAAAAAGGACACTGTAGAACAAGTGCTTATAGTGATTTTTTTTTTTTTTAGCAGTGTCCTTAGTAGTGTCACATTCTTGCTGTGAACTGTTTTCCCCCAAATTCATATGTTGAAGCCTTAATCCCCAATGTGATCTTATGTGGAGATGGGGCCTTTGGAGTTAATTAGGTTTAGATGAGGTCATGAGGGTGAGGCCCTCATGATGGGATTAGTGTCTTTGTAAGAAAAGATACCAGAGCATTTACATACACCCCACCACTACCCTGGACCCCATTCTCATCTCTTTCCCTACTATGTGAGGACATAACAAGAAGGAGGCCAAAGCAAACTAGGAAGAGAGCCCTTATCAGAACCTGATTATGCTAATACCCTCATGTTGGCCTTCCATCCTTCAGAACTATGAGAAATAAATGTTTGTGTTTAAGTCACTTAGTTTATGGTACTTTGTTAGAGCTGCCCAAGCAGACTAAGACAGAGCAAGTAGACTAAGATCTTAACTGTTATATGGCAAGTAGTTTTCTTTTCTTTTCTTTTTTTTTAAAGATTTTATTTTTTCATAGAGACACACAGAGAGAGAGAGAGGCAGAGACACAGGCAGAGGGAGAAGCAGGCTCCACGCAGGGAGCCTGACGCGGGACTTGATCCCGGGTCTCCAGGATCACACCCCGGGCTGCAAGAGGCGCTAAACCGCTGCGCCACCGGGTCTGCCCGGCAAGTAGTTTTCTGTACTGGAAGAGGATCCCCTCAGTGATTCAGTCAATACATGTTTATTAAATGCCTATTGTGTTTCATGCCCCGTGCAAAGTACTGAGGACAAAGATTACCAAGACAAGGCTCTCACCCCTAAGGAGCTGACTTCATAGGAAACAAGCATATAAACAAATTGAAAAAGGGCTGTAAGTGCTTTGACAGAAGTATGTATGGAGTACATACATCCCTTTTTCAGAGACTCAGAGGTTGGAGTAATTGTTCCTATCTATGGTTGAGTTGGGGAAGTTTGGTTGGCTTGAGTCAACACTGTATCATGCTAACTCTGAGTTCGTCAACCAAGTCAACAGCTGTGGCTCACAATGTGGTGATAAACCAGAGACTTCAATGGTGAGCTCTGCACAGGCCCATATGGGACAGTTACAGAGATTTAGATGGTGGCCACCTACCGAGGAAAGGGAGAACAGAACTTGCTGCATACTCTCCACAATGAAACAGGCTATTGGCAGCAGCTGAATGGCCTCTTCCACCACTTCTACACTGAATTTCCACTTCTCATTCTTCTTTGGGTTCTTGAATACTTATAACAACATTCTCATTTACCTATATTAACTGTATTTTGTATAAGTTAACAAGCATTCAAAGCCTGTTTCTTTGACAAAAACTACTAGAAAATGTGGGACCTAGCATTAAATGCAGCACCCTTCTGTGTTGCATGGGTTTTTCTGTCTCAGTCTTCATCCCTCACATCCTAGCCAAGACTCTACTTTCTCTGGAAACCGTACCTAAACTGCACCACCCCTGGATTGGGTGGGTATTCCTGTTATGAGCCCCCTAACACTCCCGTATTTCCTGCATCATAGAACTTAATTATACTGTTTTGAAATGTCTTATTTAATTGTCTCCTCTATCAGACTGTCAGATCCTTAAGGACAGAAACAGTAACAGTTCTGAGGATGAGCCTAGGTATTCCTAAGCTTTCACTAAGTATTTGTTGAATGAATCTGGTTTTAAAGCCTATAAAAGGAGAGGACCAGATGAGCATTAGGTTTATGTCGCTACCACCAAGGTGTACCTAACCAATTAAGTTTAGTTTGAAATATCCATCTGATTTTTGGTATAAATTAACCCAATCCAAATAAAGAGCATATACTATAAGGAGGGCATTCGATGCAATGAGCACTGAGTGTTATACTATATGTTGACAAATTGAATTTACATTTTTTTAAAAAGGGAAAAAAATAAAGAGCATAAACTAGAAGAAAGCGCAGTACCAAAGCATAACTAAAGTCAAGTTAATGTAAAAATTAAGCTGTTATAGCTTCATATTATGTTAGCTTAATAAAAATTAAGCTGGTTTTGAACAGAGGTGAAAGTCATGGAGAAAGGGTCTGGAAGGTAGTCTAAGGTCAAGAGAGGAATGGACAGGCTTCATACAGATCAGCTTAGTAGGATCAGAATATTTAGAATCGATTCATTTAACACATATATTTAATGTTTACTTCAAAATTAGACTGAACTTTGGAATCTAGATTAAAGAGTTTAGATGAGATATGAGTAATAAATGCTTCAGGTATACATACACCATGAGAAAAGCTGTGTACTATATTCAAACATGATTATTCTAGCAACTGCGCAGGAGTCGCCTTAGTGTCAAGAAGAACTTAAATGTGATGCACAAAAGCAGAGACGGTCTGTTGAATAAGTGGGATAAAATGTGATCTATGTAGAGAAGTCTTTTCTTTTTTTAAAGATTTTTATTTATTTATTCATGAGAGACCAGAGGGAGAGAGAGGCAGGGATATAGGCAGAGGGAGAAGCAGGCAGCTCCCTGTGGGGAGCCGGATGTGGGACTTGATCCTGGGATTCCAGGATCACACCCTGAGCCGGAGGCAAACACTGAACCACTGAGCCACCCAGGGATCCCATAAGTCTTTCTTTACTATCTTTTCACAGGCATGCCACAGTGTCTTGCCACAGAAATCACTCTTTGGGTTTAAGGTACAATCTGTAGAAAGCCTCTTAACATGCAAGATTATGCTACTAAGTGATGGTAACACTCAATACAGTGGTACTCCTATCTCCCAAATCTGATCTTTCCTTCCTCCTAGGAATCTCACTAAAAAATGGTTAGTAGGAGGCAATACTTTGAGACTTCCTCAGAGCTGGGTGTTGTCATCACTAGTAGAATGCAAAAGGAGAGATGTGGCCAAATTCCATATCACTTCCTCAAAAATAAATTGCTTGCCTTGGATTGCCCCCTCCACTTCCTGAAGTCTAGAAAGGAGACATGGGAGAGATTCACCTTTAACCTACATCTTAAACTAGGGCTTACTGCATGTCAGAGCCTCAAGATAGAAGGACATGGATCTATGAGCAGACTCATGAGTCAAGTAATCCCATTAGCATCAACCAGTCAGTCAGTTTCATGAGAGGGAAATAAATTTCTATTCTGAGTACTGTATTTTTTGTTTCTTCATTATAGCAGCTTGCCTTACCCTAATTAATATTATGTTGATAAGTCTAGCATAGATTTGTAAATTAACTATCTCTTACAAAGACAAGAGGAAGAGCCCAAAGATGTGGTTCACAAGAAACAAGTAAGAAAGGGCTGAATCAGGGCACTCCTTAGGGGAAGGCAAACTCAGATGAACTACTAAAATGGGAGACTCTTGTGTTGCCTCCTCAGAGAGAGGGTAAGGTCTTTTGATATCTAGATATGTGCAAGAGGAAGAACCAATGAAGACACTTCGCATACTTGAAAATTTTGGTGGGACGGTTACGATAATTCACAGAAAGGTAGCAAGAAAGGTAGAAATGGAGAAGAGACTGACTGGGACAGGAAGTAGGGGTAGAAACTGATGATGGGTTGCGTTATAGTATTTAAAAAGAAAAAAGAGGAGCCAAAAACATTTCAAGGCATGACTAGTCAGGTGACCATTAATCATGAAACTATGACAATAACAGTAAGTTAGAACAAGCTATTGGCTAGTAGAACAGGACACTGAACTTGATCTTTTCCATGTTGATTTTAAATTGTGGTAGTACATTTTAGTGTATATGTCCCTAAACAAATTAAGATACATGATGAAGACATGTATTTGGGGGAAAAAAAAAACAAAAACGGTCAAGAAATCAGGTTGGAGATGTAGAATATTACGATCCACATAGAAGGATAATGGCTAAAAATGCTCCTTAAAGAAACAGCCACACTTTTGGTTCTTTTACATTTAAAGTGTGAATATTACATATCACAATATGCATCTAGATTACATAGCCTCTGCTAATTGGTAAAAGTAGCTGCTAGAAGCTTTCTGATCATTATATATTCAACATTCTCTCTTTTCACCTCTAAACTTGTATAGAAGTCTCTTCGTGAACTTCTTCACCATTATTTCGATGTTCAGCTTTCTGGAGAAGCCTGGGGCCCAGCAAACCAATGAGTAGACTTCCAATTGGGGCTGTGATGATGATGGACAAAAATGCCACTGTCAACACATCCATTCCGTATTCTTCTAACTGTCTCTCTCCATGTGATCTTGCTGTGTCCAAAGCCACAGATCCTATGGCAGCCTATAAAAGTTTAAAGGTAACATTGTAAACATAAGACAAGTGCATGGAGAAAAGGTAAATTATTTTGTCATTGCAATAACAAATTGCTTATTCTTTTGCTCAGCTAAGAAAGTTACACTAGTCTTCTTTCAAAGTATACTGCAGTGAGTTTTGATTGTCTGAAAATGCTCCCTGCCCTTGCTTGGGGGAAAGCATAATGATTCATATGTACCTATTTGCATAAGGCAGAGTTACAAAAATATCAGGAAAATATAATTTAAAACACAAGGCAAATATTGACTTATGATATTAATTAACTATGACATGATCCCATTTACTAAATTCCCCCTGAGTAAAGATGAAAGCTACTAAAGCTATTAGTCATCTCATTCTTTCATCTTTGGTAATTTCAAAGTAAGAAAACATAAGATGAAAAAATTCAGTAATACCGAAAGATGGTGAAGTTCTGAATGTAAAAAACAAAATTAAAAACAAAAAGACCCATAAGAATATGTACTGCTTTTAGAGACTGTTTTTTTTTTTTTTTTAGAGACTGTTTTTTTAAAAATATTTATTTATTTATTCATGAGACACACACACACACACACACACACAGAGAGAGAGAGAGAGAGAGAGAGAGAGAGAGGCAGAGACATAGGCAGAGGGAGAAGCAGGCTCCTGAGCCAAAGGCAGATGCTCAACCACTGAGCCACTCAGGCGTCCCTAGAGACTAATTGTTAAACATTAGGGAACTTGAAAATGTGAGATATCTTCAAAAGTTGAAGTTAATCTTATTAGGTATTTGGTTAATTTTTGCCTCAGGAGTTGGCAAAATGTTTTATTTAAGATTTATCTTTTAGAAAGTCTCATGAAAACTTGTTTTCTTTTATAGGCAAAACACAATATTATCAGTGCACATGGCAAAATAATATAGTAAACAATCTGATTATTCCCTTATTCTACAGAACACAATGTTAGCCTCTAGAACGATGAAACAGGAAAGAAAATATCATGTGCATGAGACGCATGGCAGAGACTACTAATTGCCCACAAGTATCTGAATACACTCTTCTATAATAGAACTCTTCAGTTTCAGCTGGTCACATTGCTGTACAAATAGAGAGTTTTTTAAGCCTTCTTTACAACTAGCTGAAGCTATGTATCTATGTTCTAGCCACTGAGAGGTGAGAAGAAGTGATAAATGCTACTAGTAGCCTGTTCTGGAAAGAAATCAACACGTGAACTTTTTTCTCCCCACCCCTCTGTAAGAAATGGTGAAAGGTGGACTCATGGATGGAAGACACACACTGAGGGTAATGGTCACCCTGCCAGCTCTGGATTGCCCAGAGAATTTATTGAGGACTTTCAGTTATAGCAGGTTACCTTGTACCATAGCTAATACAACATTTCAAGAATTCTTGGCAGGAATTGCACATATTATGATGTGTGTTTGTATGCATGTATGTTTTGGGGTTTGTATGCATGCTGAGTTGTGATTTAAAAAATATTTTTAAATATTTTATTCATTCATTAGAAAGAAAGAGACAGAGAGACAGAGAGAGGGCATGAGCAGGGGAGGCAGAGGGAGAAACAGACTCCCCACTGAGAGAGGAGCCCAAGTTGGTGCTTGATCCCAGGACCCCGAGATCATGATCTGAGCCAAAGGCAGACACTTAATGGATTGAGTCACCTGATGTCCCAATATATTTCTTACAGTATTACATGATTTAAAAAGTTTGAAAAACACTAAAGTAGAATAAGTATGTAAGAAAGTTTTGTTTCTTGTGCAGTGACAAAAAGAGAAAAAAAAAGTACAATACTTCACAGTACATACATTATTCAACACATTCTAGATAATATTTTCTTATTTTAAATTGGCTTTGATAGCAGGAGAGTGCCACGTCTCAAATTTTAATGTTTCAAAACACATTTTTCATACTAAAGCTATTAGAGTGATTATTTTGATATTTACCCACTAAGGTTACCAAAGGTAGTGAGGAAGCTGAAGGCACTCTGAGGGAGAAACTCTTCTACTTATTGTACTACTAACCTCACGGTATTCTTATCCAGTGTCTCAGACTTCTTTGAAAGTCTGTTGGAAATGAAAACAACTCTGGAATAATGCCATAGCCCACAGCCATACAAAATCTGGCATATAGTTACACAGCATAAATATCCCTAAAGCTTCCTAAATTAAAAACATCTGATTTGGGGGTGTTTGGGTGGCTTAGTTGGTTAAGCATCCAATTCTTGATTTCAGCTCAGGTCATGATCTCAGGGTCATAAGACTGAGCTCCATCTTGGGCTCTGCACTCAGCGGGGAGTCTACTTGAGATTTTCTTTCTCCCTCTCCTTTTGCCTCTGCCACCCCCAAAATAAATAAGTCTTTAAAAAAAAATCTGATTTTCATTTCATGAAACAGAGATTTGCATGTTTAAACAATTGCAAAATAATCAGGGAGGAGACAGTTAAATCTTGTTTGCTATAATTAGTTTGAAAATAAAGACTATAATCAGAAATATACTACATTTACAACAAATAATAATCTATATAGTTTTAATTTCATTAGTAATGAAATTCTACCAAATACATGATTAATAATTTCAAGCACATATCTGTTCATGCTTATTCATTATAGTGAACAATTTTGGGGTCAATGTATGTGATTGATACATTTGACAACAGGTTTAGCTAGTTTGAAAAATTTATTATCAACCAATAATCTAGGAAATCAATAACGTATTTCCTCAGTTTTTTTTTTTAAGATTTTATTTATTTATTCATGAGAGACACACACAGAGAGAGGTAGAGCCATAGGCAGAGGGAGAAGCAGGCTCCCCGGGGGGAGCCTGATGTGGGACTTGATCTCAGGGTCATGGGATCACTACCTGAGCCAAAGGCAGACACTCAACCACTGAGCCACCCAGGTGTCCCTCCCTGGTTTTTAAAAAATCTTTCTCCTTTATATATAAAGGCTGTAGTCAGGCATAACAGATTATCTATCATACATTGAAATATCTCCAAATACTAAGATGGTCCATGCTATTTCTGTTTCACTCTCTTTTTGGAAGATACTAAAATGAAAAGAGTTAACAGCTATTTCTCTGGGTGATTTAAAGGGCTCTGACTGATGAAAATTCCAAACTCTTCCTGTGGCTACTGATTTCTAGTTAGTGTAGGGAATTCTCAGATTTTTAGTTGACTTCAATAAAGCTGATGATCTAGATAAATTTAAATAAGCCATCATATTTAGGAAATCAATATGCCCAAAATAAAACTTTTAAAGAGTAGATTAGTATAAACCTTTTCATAAATCAAACTTAGATTAAATTTTTTCCTAATGTAATTATTAGGAAAAAATTTGAATAAGCCCTCTTATTCAAAATTTCAAGGTATCATATAGACATAGGAGTTAAAATGCTAAGCCATCCTATCATCTTTACCTGGACTGTGGCCTTCGGAAGCCATGCAAAAGAAATAAATATCTTTTCCTTTATATTAAAGCCAGCAAAACACACCATCAGAAAGGTAGTCAAAATTCGTATCAATACTGCAATGCCCAGGACGCCAACACAAAGGCCTGCAAGAAATGCTTTCTTTTTAGACATAATAAAATAGTGAGAGAGAAACTGAATTTCATGGTTGTTGATTCAAAATACTATCAATTGCAATTATCTAAATATATCAAAAAATTAAGAAGACAAAAATAGGCATAATTTATCAAAATGGCAATAACAAACTATTTGTTTAAAAGAAGGTATTTTTCCTAGATTAAATCAGAAATTAATTAAACATATTTGATATATATTATAAAGGAGATTTGAATGTTATTTCTCTTATGCTTTACAGCAAGAACCAAACTTTTTTTCTGTGTGTTAATTCAACATGAATTTATTAAATAACTATGCATGACAGCATTTGGACTAGATATTGGGTATACAAAAATGTATAATGTACAGACTTTGTTTGCCTCTGTAAGCTTCAAAGCTGGAGGAAAAAAGAAATATAAACAATGAATACTATAGTACTATAGGGTAAGTGCAGTATGAACATACTGATAAGAGGTCACAGAAGAGGAAAAAGTTGGTATTTTCATCAAAATGGTTGAGAATTCTTTACAGAGTATAAACCCGAGGTGATATGAAAAATATTTATTAGCCAGTATGGAAGCAATCAGCCAGAACTGGCGGGGGACTGACCAATCAGAATAGACACTGGCAGTCTACACCTGTTTCACCATATTGGTGTATACACTGACTGCCCATTAGCCAGGTTGACACAGCTACTTTATTCCATCCTTTAGAATCCTTTGCTGAGAAAGATCAGTTCATCTTGATTGGCAGAATAAGGACTGACTAGAAAACTGAACCTGAGAATGGCACAGCTAAGGTGACTGCTAAGGAATAGGGTGATTTTCTAAGAAGTAATATTTGTTAAATGTTTACTGTGTGCCAGGTTCTGTATTAAGCTTTAAGTGAATTCATTAATCTTTTAATCCTTACAATCTGTTGGGTAATTTTACTTATTTAACAGTTGAAAAAAGTGAAGTTTAAAAAGGATAAATGGCTTTCTTAAGCTCAAAAGGCTAGTCAAACAACAGATAGACACTGCTGGAGGATTTATTGTGAACCTGCAATATGGCTTGTGTTGTGTTTTTTTTATTGAAGGATATTGCACCTAGGATGGACATTTCAAAAGTATTTGTTGCCTGAAATATAAGAAACAAAAGAGATGATACCATTCTCAGGAGGGAGCATTGAAGGTTTGGGGAGAAGATGATTTACAAGTTTGGAACATATTGAGTTTGACGTTTTGTGAGATTTACACTTAAGTGGTCATGTTCAATCAGCAATTAGGTACATAGATTTAGAAATAAAAATTTTGGAATTATGTAGTTTATAATCAAAGCTACTAAGTGTAGATGAGCTCTGAAAAATAACATAGAGTGAGAAGCATTGAAGGCTTTGAAGAACTTAGATGAAGAACTATATGTAGTGTAAGTGAGGACTCAAAGTGCACTGAAAAATATGAAGTTTCAGAATTCAATGTAAAATGTGTTTTAAAGAGGTCAATAGTATCAAATGCTGCTGGGTGATCAAGTAAAGAAAAAAAGAGACTGATAAGTATTCATTGTATTTAACAATATAACCTTGGTGAGAGCAGGGTCAATTGTGTGATGGGCAGAGGCTAGGCTGAAATGTATTGAAGAAGAGAGTGAGAGTTGAAATGGAAAAGGGAGATATATTTACCTTTTTGGAAAAGTTTGAACAGGGGAGTAAAGAGGAAGTGTGGCAGGTGAGGGCGTAAGTTAAATGGAAAAAAGGAGATTTTATATACTTATATATACACACATATAAAATCATGGTAAAATATACACAACAAAATTTACCATCTTAACCATTTTTAAGTGTACACTTTAGTAGCATTAACTTAAACATTCACATTTTTGTGTAACCAAACTCCAGATTTTTTCATCTTGCAAAACTGATCTATTAAAGAACATTCTATTTCCTCCTCTCCCAAGTCCCGGGCAACCACCATTCTACTTTCTGTCTCTATGATTTGACTACCCTGGATACCTCATATAGATGGAATCATACAGTATTTGTCTTTTGGTGACAAATGTCCTCCAGGTGCATCCATGTTGTAGCATGTGTTGGAATGGAAATAAATTATTTTTTTATTTTTATTTTTTAAAAGATTTTATTTATTCATGATAGACACAGAGAGAGAAAGAGAGAGAGAGGCAGAGACACAGGCAGAGGGAGAAGCAGGCCCCATGCAGGGAGCCCGATGTGGGACCTGATCCCAGGATCCTGGGATGAAGGCAGGCGCTTAAACCGCTTAAGCCACCCAGGCCGCCTAGAAAGAAATTATTTTAAGACAGGAGAGATTAGAGTTTGCTTAAATTCCAAAGAGGAGAAAACTGTCACATGGATATCTGAAGATACATGAGGACAGGGGAAGAATCTATGTGTGAGATCAAGAAGGAGATAGCAGAAGATGGGATTCCCAGTAAAGATGGACAAATATGGAATGAGTGGAAAGGAGAAAATAACAAGTACATGTACACAAAAAAATTTTAAGTGCAGTGTTATGAAATCAAAAGTTTTAATATGATTGCTTTCAAATGTATGAATAAATAAATGCATGAATGAAAAAAGAAACATTTTTGTTCCATGGGTGTATATTATAGAACTGATGAGTTACTTTTACAATTCTTGCCCTTCATCAGAACGAGTCTAATTGAATATTTTTATCCTTGAAAAAAACTTTTAAGACCTGCATTTTTTGGATAGTAGTTAGCAGTGTTACTTTTCTTTACAATGAATAATATTAATGGTATAAAATCTATGCCTGAGATTGACAAATATTATTTTCTGACCTACTACTCTAAGACGCTTAGATTATTAGCTTTTTATATAATTGTGACAAATACCTACCAAAGGTATTCCAAAGGTATTAACAAAAGTTAATTTTAGCAAGTGCTACTTGGAAATTCTTACCTACAGTTTCTGGTCTGAGAGATGCAATAGATACTTCTGCTCCGATCAGTCCAAAGAGAAGGGGCTGAAAGATGTACCAGGCACCTGCGATAATTTTTTCAACCTCTGCCTAGAAGAAACACACATATACATATCCCACACAGATTTTTATTATATGAAGTTACAAGTTCTAAGAATTTTACTAATTTGAAATTTGAGTCAATTTGACCTGAGCCAGGCTTTATTTCTGTGACATCGATAAATAAGAGGTTGGCTAAAATAAAACAAAAAATTATATAAAGATATTTCCAACATAGTTATTTTATGAGGTGCTTTAGAGTTGTTTGCAAATAGATGATAATGATAAAGAGTCTAGTAATTCTGTTAGACTCCTCTTAGGAGGACTTCTACTTGTGAATATACAATATGTATGTGTGTACATATGTAATACTTAGTATTATTTTATAGCTTAAAATGTTAATTTTCATTCAACAATACGATTTAGACATCTTATAATAGTAAATATATCTAGATATACATCTAATTAGCTATATAGTAATCTATGGTATGGAATTTTCAGTATATTCAATAATTTCTTTATTGATGGCCCTTTAAGTTGTTTCCAATTTTATCTTTTTATTTTATTTACTATTATTTTTTAATTTTTAAGTTGGAATTCAATTTGCCAACATATAACATAACACCCAGTGCTCATCCTGTCAAGTGCCCCCTCTCCAATTTTATCTTTATAAAAAACAGTTTAAGGTGACCTCAAATCATGCACAAAAATATAATTCAGGTATAGTGAAGTGCTGTGTTTATTAATTTATAACCCCTTGTTGGCTCTGCAGAAAATGAAGCTGAGCCCTTTAAATATTTCTCCTTTGCTACCTGGCATTATATTAAATTTTGTCAGTAGAGGGTGCTGAAGAGATATTGCAAGGAAGATGCTCTTCCTGATTTTCAGGGCTCCTCACAGTAGGATCCTGTAGCACACTTGGGTTTCTTCAGTACACAGGTGGCTTCTGCAGTGCTGGACTCCTATAGTGCATGGCAGACAGCACCACCGAGTGGCCAGAAGCTGCCCCCAGCTTACTGCAAGGGAGTTTCACAGCCAACCCAAGGGAGTTGGATTGCACCCTAGAGGGTGAATTTCCTGCACATTGGAGTATAGATTTCCAGCAAATTGTCCAAGCCAGGCACCATAGGGGTCTTTTCTACCATCCAGTGAACAAAGGCTTTCTAACAAGATCTGGAATCTGAGGCCTGGGGGTGGGAGTAGGTGGGTGGAGTGGAGAGATGCCAGGGCATGGCTCAATCTCAGCCCTAGGAGTTTATAGTTGCTATTTCTATATTCCTCAGGGGTCTTTTACATTTTACAAGCCAATCCCTGGTTATCTAATCCCCTGGTATGGTTAATAATAAATTTTCCCTATTCCAGTTACTAGGTGATTTCCCTTTCCCCATAAGATCCTAACTAATACAAGTACTAACTTTATAACACATACTGAGAAATCCCTAAAAAAAAGATAGACACAATTAGGGTAGCACGACTAGAATGTCGTGTGGCAAAAGAAACCATAAGCAAACAAAGAACAATAAGATAACAAACCAGGAGAAAATATCTGCGCTGTGTATAACAGAATAAGGAGCAATATCCAAGCAATAACAAAAAGGCATAGAGCCTAATAGAAAAACGGGCAATGCATACCTACAAGTAATTCACAACTGAAAAAACACAAATCACCAAAAAATATAAAATGCTAAAATTCAGCAATCAATGAAACACAAATTAAAATGATATGCCACATTTTTTTGGGGGGATACCATATTAGAAAAAAATACTAAGAATTTTTATAATGTTAAGTACCTGCAACTGTAAGGAAACTCACTAATTCTTAGAACAATTAATGGTGCTTTTTTTTGGAGGGCAATTTAGCAGTACTCATTACAGTATCTAAAATTTTATACTAAACAAATTTTTCTAATCAACTAATAAGAATCTATATTTTTGGACAACACTTTTGCATTTATAATTACACGTCTTTGAGAATCTGGTTTTCCATATCTATTTTCAGCAGTTTAACAAAAGATGATTACAATGTGTCTCTATTTTCTTTTTTTCTTATTAATTCTGGTATGTTTATTCCGATAAAGATTCTATTTCCTCTTGGCTTATAAATGTTGAGTGCATATGTGAAGGGGTTGGTTGATTTACTTATATTGTTCTATTCTTACATCATGTAAAGAATTACATTTTTACATCATAAGGAATCAGATAATAACTTAGGTTCAAATTCTGCCACCTGCTAAATGCAAGTCACTTTTCTCTCAGCATCTTATTTTTTCTCATCTGTAAAATCAGAGGTTTATATTAGATGACATCCAAGATCCTTTATCATTTACTGCCAATGACTAGTTCTACCAAAACTTTCTACAAATCTTTAAATTTTACTTTTTAACTTGGCTTTTAGAGTACACTGTAGATAAAACTCAGACTTTAGTTGATATCCACGTTAGTGTAGAATAAAAATCAGCTCTATTATTCCTAGGTTACTGAGCCTTTTGTTGCCATGACTAATTATTTAAGGGAAGGCCTCAAAAATATTTCACATACTCAGAACTTCAATGAAAGCAAATGGCCTAAAAAGTTTTCTCTATCAAATAGTTCTTATCTCTAAACTGTAGACAAAGGTCACCATTTGTTTCTTGATTGTAACACTTTGGTTGAACATCAGACATGGACTTATATACTGTAAAACTTAATAATGGGTTGAGTCAAAATGTATCTTCTTAATGCTTTTTCATAACATCAAAACTAAAACGAATGTGCTTATAAAGAAAATGGAGTCATCGAATAGGCTAAGTGTAAAAGAGACAGGGGAATGAAGACTATGTTGCCCACACTGAATGTTAGGGCTACTTTACACATTTGTTTACACTAGTAGTAAGAATCTTCAAAAACATAAATCACTTTTAGGGATAGACAAAAGAAGAAAATGATCAGAAACAGAGTTTTTATCATGACTTCAATATGTACTTAAGCTGATACTTCCCTTCTCAGAGAAAAGAGCATTTCAAAATTCAGAAGGTTCAAAATATGTCAGGAAAACCATCCCACAACTACAAAGGTCATAGAAGCAGTACTGGATTTGAAAATAGATAAAACAATATGACAAAGGCTTTCAAAAAGTGAGTATATTTGAGATAAATATGAAAAAATTGTTCTTAGTTCTTTCACTGAGTTGTGGGATTACACTGACCTAATAATCGGTTGGACTGCAGGCAATTCTGGCAAAATTATGACAAATGCAGAAGAACCAAATGCTGTGTTTTGGTTTATAAACAATCTTTTTTCTATCCCATACTATAGTTTTTCAAAGACTAGTGTGAATGGAAGTCATCAAAGTTTCCCTTTCCCTGCCTGTAGCTAATGTGCACTCACCATAGGCAATAGCCTCTCCCTTGATTTCCCTATTGCTAAAACTACTCTTTTAAAAAATATTTTATTTATTTGAGAGAGAGAGAGCCACAGAGAGAGCACAAGCAGGGGGAACAGCAGAGGGAGAAGGAGTAGCAGACTCCCCACTGAGCAGGGAGCCCTGACCTGGGGCTTGATCCCAGGACCCCGAGATCATAACCTGAGCTGAAGGCATATGCTTAACTGACTTGAGTCACCACATGCCCCTAAAACTACTCTTTTATGCTCTATCCCAAATGCTGTGGTTCCCTTTAATTATTTGTTTTTTTATCCTATCATTTATGAATTTAGAGACTAATTTTAAAATTATGAAGCACAGCAGTATGTTTTTAATATACTTGGTATATGTTATTCAAATAGATGTCAAAAATATAAAAATGTTCCCTGCCCAATAATGCTACAGTTGTATTATAGATTAGTATACTTGGGAGTCAGGTAAGCCTGAGCTTAAATCACAGTGCCACTTTCTAATTTTGTGACTTTGGACATGTTATTTGTGTCTTTCTGATTTATAGTCTCTATAAAATGGAAACGGTAATATTTTTTAAGGCTTTTGTGTGTGTGTGTGTGTGTGTGTGAACATAAATGAGAATATCCACGTAGTGCCTAGCATAGAACCATACAGACTGGCAAAAAAAAATTTATTAAAAAATGGGCAGAAGACATAAACAGACATTTTTCCAAAGAAGACATACAGATGGCCAACAGACACATGAAAAGATGTTCAATGTCACTGATTATCAGGGAAATACAAATCAAAACTACAATAAAATATCACCTCACACCTGTCAAAATGGCAAAGATTAACAATACAAGAAACAACAGATGTTGGCAAGGATGTGGAGAAAGGGGAACCCTCCTGCACTGATGCTGTGTATGTAAACTGGCACAGCCACTCTGGAAAACAGTATGGAGGTTCCTCAAGAAGTTAAAAATAGAATTACCCTATGTCTCCAGCAATTGCACTATTAGGTGTCTACTCAAAGGATACAAAAATACTGATTTTAAGGGATAAATGCACCCCAGTATTTATAGCAGAATTATCAACAATAGCCAAATTATGGAAATAACCCAAAATTCTATTGACTGATGAGTGGATAAGGAAGATGTGGTATATTCACGAAAAAGAATGAAATCTTGCTATTTGCAATGACGGGATGGAGCTAGAGAGTGTAATGCTAAGCTAGATAAGTTGTCAGAGAAAGATAAATACCATATGATTTTACTTATATGTGGAATTTAAGAAACAAAAGAACAAAGAGGAAAAAAAGGAGAGGGAGGTAAACCAAGAAACAGTCTGTTAACTATAGAGAACAAATAGGTGATTACCAGAGGGAAGGTGGGTGGAGGGGATGGTTGAAATAGGTGATGGGGATTATGGAAGACACTTGTGATGAGCACCAGGTTATG
Organism: Canis lupus baileyi; assembly: GCF_048164855.1. Classification (NCBI taxonomy): domain Eukaryota; kingdom Metazoa; phylum Chordata; class Mammalia; order Carnivora; family Canidae; genus Canis; species Canis lupus. Next base: position 24,458,091 of record NC_132870.1, read on the forward strand.
TATAAAAATGCTGAATCACTATATTGTACACCTGAAAATAATATTATACTATATGTTAACTAACTGGAATTTAAATAAAATCTTTAAAAAATTTAATTACCAAAATCTGATTAGAAAAAGAAAGATGAAAAAAAGTTATTAGTTCCCTTCCCTCTTTACCCATTACAGTATAAAATAATGAGTTGATTATGATTTTTGAGGATTTTAAAAGAGGTGACAACAGAAAAACATTTACCTGTAAAGTTCAATTTGAAAAATCTTATTATAAGCATTTTTGAGTTTTTCTGTTGAATAAATGAAAGGAAATAACCTAAAATATTTAAATAGTTTACAGAACTGTTGGTTTCAGGTGAAGGAATTGCAAATGATTTCTTTCCTTTTTTTTAAAATTTGAAGAAAGCTCCACACCCAGCATGGAACCTAATGTGGGGCTTGAACTCATGACCCAGAGATTAAGACCTGAGCTGAGATCAAGAGTCGATGCTCAACCTACTGAGCCACCCAGGTGCCCCTCTTTCCTTTCAGACTTTTTCCCCTCCAAAGTTGAAAAATGAGCATATATCACCTTCATACTCAAAAATAAAATTAATTTTCTTTTAAAAATTATGGTTGTGGTAATTTACTTTTCTAATGCTGAAAAAAGGGCAGCCCGGTGGCTCAGCGGTTTAGCGCCGCCTACAGCCCAGGGCGTGATCCTGGAGACCCTGGATCGAGTCCCAGTCGGGCTCCCTGCATGGAGCCTGCTTCTCCCTCTGCCTGTGTCTCTGCCTCTGTCTCTCTCTCTCTCGATTAAATAAATAAAACGTTTAAAAAAATAATGCTGAAAAAAGTTGTTACCATTAAGAAATGAACAGTTTGTAAAATGCCAATGCCAGGCAAACTTCCCAGGTGTTGGACAAAGGTTCACAACTTGAATGTAGCAGCATCCTTCACTAAAGTAAAACTTTGATCTTGGTCCTGGAGCAGACAATAGATTTGAGTGCTTCAAAGAGCAGGGCACGGTTGTCAGCAGCCCAGGAGAGGACTGAAGACAGACAGCAGTGAGTCCACAGAGAGAAGTGAAGGAGGAAGCACAGTCCTTCAGTCTAGAGCTGAGATTACACAGAAGACTGACCAGGGATAGGTGATAACTGTGCTTCAGCTCACAAGTAAAGTGAAGCCATGGAAACAAATGTTTTGATAAGATCAAATGCTTAAAAGAAATGAGGGATGATGAGTACCCAACTTATAACTAGGAAGTTAGTTGACTCTATAGCTCTGCCCTTATTAAATGTTAGGTTACCTGAAATCAAAAAGTAAAATTGAATAACATAGGTGCGGCTAGGAAAGAAAAAAAGACTTGAAATAAGCCTTATAACCAAACCTCTTGTAAGACAGCAAACCCAGGTGTGCAACTAATACATAGAGCAGGGTTTGAAAGGGACTTTCTCTTTTCCTTCAAAGCCCAATACATCTAGGCTCACTTCCTGTGTCCTCAATACCCTTCTGTAGACAATGCTCCAGGCAGCTCTTATTATCCCTCTCTCCTCTGAAGCAAGACGATTCACTTTTACTTGTCCTAACTTAGTAATCACATCCTTATAGGGAGCCACTCATCTGAGTGTTCTTTATTCACAAGAAAATTCTGTCTCTAGGATACCTCTGCAGAGATTCACTCAACTGAATTTAATTATATACTTAACCTCAAGCTTTATAACCGTCATTTATTTTTCCAAATGGCATTATTTTAAGCATAATTATTTTGAACAGTTGTTTCCAGGTTGTCTAAAATGATATATCTGCATTTAGTTAGGTCAGCTACAGATAATTTCTTCATTAAACAGAATAGCATGTGCTCCTGTCAAGTTCAAATTTATAAAGATGTAACTTGAAATTAAAGTTAGTAAATGGCCACCAACTGATTTCCATCATACATATCGAGAAATAAATAATTTAATAACCTTGAAAATCAGTAAGAAAAAACAAAACAATCTTTTAAAAAATGGGCACAAGCTTTTGAATGGTTTAGCAGGTATAGGAAAAGATGATTAGCCTCACTCATAAAGAAATGCAAATCAGATCAATAATGAAATACAGTTTTCACCCATCATATTTGCAAAATATCTGACATTTTTTAAAAGATTTTATTTATTTATTCATGAGACACACACACACACACAGAGACACAGGCAGAGGGAGAAGCAGGCTCCATGCAGGAGCCTGATGTGGGACTCGATCCCGGGTCTCCAGGATCACGCCTGAAGACGGTGCTAAACCGCTGAGCCATGCAGACTGCCCCAAATATCTGATTTTTAATGATTTCTTCAGAAAAACATCCCAGGCAGAGAAGCAGGAGACCTTAGTTTTGTCTGGTCTCAGGCATTCAGCTAGATAGCTATCAAATCATTCTGAACACCTGTGAACTCAACAAGCAATCTAAGAAAAGAATTGCTGTAATTCTACAAAAAGCAAAGTAACCACTTTCTGCAAGGTAGGAGGTGCTGAAAAATTAATCCCAGGCAATATATGGGAAAGATAAATAAACTGCAGGGGGAGGGAGCCTCTGTAAACTGCTACTGGAAAGTGATAGAGCAGAGAACAAAATTGGAACTTTTACAAGTGTGCTCTGGTGAGGGACATCCCCACCTGAAAGGTGCTCAGGTAGCCAAGAGGGGTGGAATGCTAGGTGAGACAGTGTGGTCTCAGAATCCCTGGGTCACAGAAAGAACAGGCTTGCCTGAGTTCAGCGGAGTTCTGGAAGCCGGCTACAATTAGCCCAGGGATGGGCTTTCTGCTAGGGGTTGCCATAAACCACAAATCATAGCACCACTGGGTGACTGCTCTCTAAGCAGGGCCTCAACAAGTGGCAGAACTGCAGCGAGACCCCCCTGCTACCCCACCTCCACCCCCCCATGACACTGCCTCCCCACCCCCCACCAAGGGGGAGGAGTGGTGTGAGTGTGCTCTGCAGGAGTCTGCAAAGTTTGGAGACTCCAAATGGAGTTGCTGCCTGAAAAAAAATGCTCAGTCACAGGCTAGATGAACACAGAGAGCAGACAGGAGCCAAGGAGATGAGAGTGATTGACTGCTTTTCCTTGAGGGTGCACTGAGGAGTGGGGGGAAGTGAGCTTTCAGGTCTGGGGCTGGAGACTGGGAGGCTACCATTTTCATTCTCATTAACTAAAGCTGTATGGAAAGCCTTCAGGGAACAAAAGCCACACAACGCAATCCCAAGCTGCTTGCTTAGACTGGCCACCTGACAAGGGTAGTATAATTCTGACCAGGGCAAAGACACATGAGAATCAGTACAACAGGCCCCTCTCTGAGAAGATCCAGCTCAGACCAAGTTTAAGGATCATACAGAACTGCAAAACTCCAGGCTAGGGGGAAATAGTATATAGAATTCATGTTTTTTTTTTCCTCAAGATTCTTTAATCTTTCAATCTTAATTTTTTTCCTTTTCCACCAATTTCTTATTTTATCAACTCTTTTTGTAAGTCTTATTTAATTTTCATTTTTACAGTTACAGCCCATCCTTTCATTGTATTTAATTTTATTTTTGTATATATATGTAAGTTTTTCTTTCTTTACAATTTTGGGATGTAGTTTCTTCTAACAAATAGACCCAAATATACCTAGAATCTAGTGTATTGCTCTCTTCTGTTCACCTATCTGATTATATTCTCTCTCTCTCTTTTTTTAATTTTAATTTCTTTTTTTTCAGTTCAAGTCTCTTCTGGTTTGTTTAGTGTCTATCTCTCTGGTGTCATTGTTGCTATTTTAGTATTTTGTTCTTTCATTCATCTATTCTTCTCTGGACATAATGACAAGATGGAAAAATTCACCTCAAAAAAGAGAACAAGAGACAGTACTGGCTCCTAGGGATCTAATCAGTATGGATTAAGTAAGATGTCCTAATAAATAAGATGCTGGAAATATTTAGAATAACAATTATAAAGACATTAGCTGGGCTTGTAGAAAGCATACAAGACACTAGAGAATCCCTTTTTGGAGAAATAAAAGAACTAAAACCTAATCAAGTTGAAATAAAAAGGCTATTAATGAGATACAAAAAAATGGAGGCTTTAGCTGTTAGGATAAATGAGGCAGAAGAGAGAATTAGTGATACAGAAGACAAAATGATGGAGAATAAAGAAGCTGAGAAAAAGATAACTACTGGATGGAATATTCGAGAGATAAGTGATACCATAAAGCAAAACAATATTAGAATAATTGGAATCCCAGAAGAAGAGGAAAGAGAGGGAGGGGCAGAAGGTATATTGGAGCAAATTATAGATGAGAACATCTCTAATCTGGGGAAGGAAACAGGCACTCAAGTCCAGGAGGCGCAGGGAATACCCTTCAAAATCAATAAAAATAGGTCAACACCTCAATATATAACACTGAAGCTTGCAAATTTCAGAGACAAAGAAAATCCTGAAAGCAGCTTGGGACAAGAGGTCCTTAACATAAAAGGGGAAAAGATTAGACTGGCAGCAGACCTATCCACAGAGACCTGGCTGTCCAGAAAGGACTGGCATAATATATTCAGAGCACTAAATGAGAAAAATATGCAGCCAAGAATGTTTTATCCAGCAAAGCTGTCATTCAAATAGAGAGATAAAAAGCTTCTAGGACAAACAGAAACTAAAAGAATTTGTGAACATTAAACCAGCCCTGCAAGAAGTACTAAAGGATATGTTTTTAGCAAATGGAGAGCTCAAAAGTAATATAGACCAGAAAGAAACTGAGACAATATACAGAAACAATGACTTTATAGGTAACATAATGGCACTAAATACATATCTTTCAATAGTTACTCTGAATGTAAATAAGCTAAATGCCCCAATCAAAAGACACAGGGTATCAGATTGGATAAAAAAGCAAGACCCGTCAATATGCTACCTGTAAGAGACTCATTTTAGACCCAAAGACACCTCCAGATTGAAAGTGAGAGCTGGAAAACCATTTATCATGCTAATGGACATCAAAACAAAGATGGAGTAGTGATCCTTATATCAGACAAATTAGATTTTAAACCAAAGACTGTAATAAAAGATGAGGAAGCACACTATATTATAATTGAAGGGTCTATTCAACTGTAAATATTTACAATTACATGGGAGCAGCCAATTATACAAACCAATTAAAAACAAAATTAAAGAAACACATTGATAATAATACAATAATAGTAGGGGACACCCTACTCACTGCAATGGACAGATCATCTAAGCAGAAGATCAACAAGGAAACAAGGGTTTCTTTCAAGATGGACTCCACAGATCTATTCAGAGTATTCCATCCTAAAGCAACAGAATACACATTCTTCTTGAGTGTACATGGAATATTCTCCCCAATGGATCACATATTGGGTCACAAATCAGGTCTCAACTGGTATCAAAAGACTGGGATAATTTCCTACATATTGTCAGACCACAATACTCTGAAACTGGGACTCAATCATAAGAGGAAATTTGGAAAGAACTCAAATTCACGGAGGCTAAAGAGCATCCTACTAAAGAGCAAATGAGTTAACTAGGAAATTAGTGAAGAATTTTAAAAATTCATGGAAATAAATGAAAATGAAAACACAACTGTTCAAAACCTTTGGGATGCAGCAAAGGGAGTCTTAAGAGAGACGTATATAACAATACAAGCCTTTCTCAAGAAACGAGAAAGATCTCAAATACACAGCCTAACCTTACATGTAAAGGAGCTAGAGAAAGAACAGCAAATAAAGACTGAACCCAGCAGGAGAATTCATAAAGATTAGAGCAGATATCAATGAAATAGAAACCAAGAGAACATTAGATCAGATCAATGAAAGTAGGAGCTGGTCTTTGAACAAATTAATAAGATCAATAAACCCCTGGCCAGACTTATCAAAAAGAAAAGAGAAAGGACTAAATAAACAAAATCATGAGTGAAAGAGGAGAGATCACAACCAACACTGAAGAAATATAATTATAAGGACATATTATGAGCAATTATATGCTAACAAATTAAGCAATTCACAAGAAATGGATGCATTCCTAGAGACGTATAAAATACCAAAACTGAAACAGGAAAAAATAGAAGACCTGAACAAACTGATAACCAGCAAGGAAATTGAAGGAGTAATCAAGGATCTCCCAACAAGGGACACATGGGTGGCTCAGTGGTTGAGTGTTGGACTTCAACTCAGGGCGTGATTCCAGGGTCCTGGGATTAAAGTCCCGTGTTGGGCTCCCGGTAGGGAGCCTGCTTCTCCCTCTGCCTATATCTCTGCCTCTCTCTGTGTCTCTCATGAATAAATAAATAAAATCTTAAAAAAAAAAGAGTTCAGGGCCAGATGGCTTCCCAGGGGAATTCTACCAATTATTTATTTATTTATTTATTTATTTATTTATTTATTTATTTATTTTTATTTTTATTGTTTTGCAAACACACGAGGGTTTATTTACAAGCTCGAGCTTGGGTCCAAGTATACCTGACACAGCAGAGCAGGGACTTGGACCCTACCAAATATTTAAAGAAGAATTATATCTATTCTTCTGAAGCTGTTTCAAAAAGTAGAAATGGAAGGAAAACTTCAAACTCTTTCTATGAGGGCAGCACTACCTTGATCCCAAAATCAAGAAAGACTTGTCAGAAAGAATTACAGACCAATATCCCTGATGAACATGGATGCCAAAATTCTCAGCAAGATACTAGCCAATAGGAACCAACAGTACATTAAAAGGATTATTAACCACGACCAAGTGGGGTTTATTCCTGGACTGCCACAGTGGTTCAACATCCACAAATCAATCAATGTGCTGTACTACATTAATAAAAGAAAGGACAAGAACCATATGATACAATCAATAGATGTAAAAAAAGCATTTAACAAAGTACAGCATTCTTTCTTGATTAAAAATCTTCACGGTGTAAGGATAAAGGGAACATAACTCAATATCATAAAAGCCATATATGAAAAGCCTATAGCAAATAACACTCTCCATGGAGAAAAACTGAGAGCTTTCCCCCTAAAGTCAGGAACATGACAGGGATGTCCACTGTCACCACTCCTGTTCAACATAGTACTAGAAGTCCAAGCCTCAGCAATCAGAGAACCTAACGAATTAAATGGCATTCAAATTGGCAAAGAAGAAGTCATACTCTCACTCTGCACAGATGACATGATACTCTATGTGGAAAACCCAAAAGACTCTACCCCAAAATTGCTAGAACTCATACAGGAATTCAGCAAAATGGCAGGATAGAAAATCAACACACAGAAATCTGTTGCATTTCTATACACTAACAATGATACAGAAGAAATAGAAATTAAGGAGTTGATCCCATTTACAATTGCACCCAAACCCAAAGATACCTGGAAATAAACCTAACCAAAGAGGCAAAGGATCTGTACTCAGAAAACTAAGAACACTAAGAGAAGAAACTGAGGAAGACACAAAGAAATGGAAAAATGTTCCATGCTCATGGATTAGAAGAACACATGTTGTTAAAATATGTATGCTACCTAGAGCAATCTATACATTCAATGCAATCCCTATCAATATACCATCAACTTATTTCACAGAGTTGGAACAAATAATCCTAAAATTTGTATGAGACAAGAAAAGACCCCAAATAGCCAAAGGAATGTTGAAAAAGAAAACCAAAACTGGTGGCATCACAATTCTGGAATTCAAGCTATATTACAAAGCTGTAATCATCAAGATGGTATGATACTGGCACAAAAACAGACACACAGATGAATGGAACAGAATAGAGAACCTAGAAATAGACCCTCAACTCTATGGTCAACTAATCTTCAACAAAACAGAAAAGAATACCCAATGGAAAAAAGTCTCTTCAAGAATTGATGATGGGAAAACTGGATAGCCAAATGCAAAGGAATGAAACTGGACCATTTTCTTACACCACACACAAAAATAGACTCAAAATGGATGAAAGCCCTAAATGTGAGACAGTAATCCATCAAAATCCTAGAGGGGAACACAAGCAGCAACCTCTTTGACTTTGGCCACAGCAAATTCTGGCTGGACACGTATCCAAAGACGAAACAAAGGCAAAAATGAACTATTGGGACTTCATCAAGATCAAAAGCTTTTGCACAACAAAGGAAACAGTTGACAAGACCAAAACACAACTGACAAAATGGGAGAAGATATTTGCAATTGTAAGGGGCTAGTACCCATAATCTATAAAGAACTTAACCTCAACACCCAAAGAACAAATAATGCAATCAAGAAATGGGCAGAAGACATGAACAGATATTTCTCCAAAGAAGATATACGAATGGTCATCAGACACATGAAAATATTCTCCACATCATTCAGCATCAGGAAAATACAAATCAAAACCACAATGAGATACCACCTCACACCAGTCAGTCAGAACAGCTAAAATGAACAAGTCAGAAAATAACAGATGTTGGCAAGGATGCAGAGAAAGGGGAACCTTCTTACACTGTTTGGTGGGAACACAAGCTGGTGAGGCCACTGTGGAAGACAGTATGGAGATTACTCAAAAAGTTGAAAATAGAGCTACCCTATTACTCAGCAATTGCACAACTGGGTATTTACCCCAACGATACAAATGTAGTGATCCAAAGGGGCATGTGCACCCCAATGTTTATAGCAGTGAGGTCCACTATAGGCAAACTATGTAAAAAGCCCAGATGTCCATAAACAGATGAATGGATAAAGAGGTGGTATATATATATAAATAATGGACTACCACTCAACCATCAAAAAAATGAAATCTTACCGTTTGCAATGACATGGATGAAACTGGAGGGTATTACGCTAAGCCAAAAAAGTCAATCAGAGAAAGACAATTATCATATGATCTCACTCATATGTGGAATTTAAGAAACAAAACAGAATCATAGGTAAGGGAGGAAAAAAAATAAAACACAATGAAATCAGAGATTGAGACAAACCATTTGATTCCTTAAGTATAGGAATCAGACTGAGGGCTGCTGAAGGAGAGGGGCCTGGGAGGATGGAATAACTGGGTGATGGACATTAAGGAGAGTATATGATGTAGTAAGCACCGGGTATTATATAAAACAGATGAATCACTGACCTCTACCTCTGAAACCAATAGTTTATTATATGTTAATTAATTGAATTTAAATTTTAAAAATTAAAGAAAAAGAAAAACAGATTACCTTCTCATACTGTTAGTGAGAATACAAACCGGTGCAGTCTTTTAAAGGGGTAAGCTGATATTATCAAAACTATCGGTGTACATATTCTTTCATAGAGGAACTGTACTTCTAGAAATTTATCCTACAGGTAAACTCAAAGTATACTATATTTTGTTGACTCTTTTTCACATTTTCTCATTTCTGAAATTAGGATGTCATATCATAGTTTAATTGGCAGCATGGATTTTCTTTCTTGGTGGCATGTAAAATAATAGTGATCTTAGACTCAATAATATCTTAGAGTTTATGAAATATGGCATTTGTAGGATATTTTACTGAAAGTTTTTGTCCTAGTAGAAAACCAGAAACAATCTAAATGTCTGTTAGTAGGAGAGTGGTTAAATATAGTACCACATACAATGCAATACTCTGTAGCCCTTACAAAGAATAAGGAAGGCAGCATGGAAATATAACTATGATGTATTTTAAGTAAAGACATCAAATTATATTGTTATATAAAGGGGAAGAGGGCGCATGTGTATACAGTTTGGCATACGTTTATATATGCATAGAAAATAGCTTTCATTTTAAATAATTTTAGTAATTTGATATTAAGAAAGTATCTGGAAAGAAAAAAATTATCTGATCAGAAAGAAAGTAAATGAGTAGAACTTCAAATGAAATTTACCTTTTCGCCGGCCCATTTCAAGCTTGCAAGGAAGGACATGACCAATGTGCATAGTCCTCCTGACCCAGGGAAACCAAAATACACACTACTGAACACAGCTAGCACAGACAGCCCCAAAACAAGAAATGCTCTCTTCCACACAAGTTTGTCCTTGAGGAGAGAAAAAAAGTTGATTAGGTCAATTATTTCATATAGCTGACTTTTATATTTTTTATATTTTATTTATTTTTAAAGATTTTAATTTATTCATGAGAGAAAGAGAGAGAGAGAGAGAGAGGCAGAGAGAGAAGCAGGGTCCCCGCAGGAAGCCTGATGTGGGACTCGATCCCAGGGCTCCAGGATCTCGCCCTGAGCTAAAGGCAGACGCTTAACCACGTAGCCACCCAGGTGTCCCAATATATAGCTGATTTTTAAAGATTGGTTTTTCTATATTCAGGACTTTAGTGGAAAATAAAAATGTCTGTCTGTGCCCATAAATGCACACCATAATACTTTCTTTTCCTTAATAAGAGTAGATAGAGTCAGCACATGTACAGATGCCAGCTCCTCTTTCAGGAACTCTAGTTACCTTCCTCTGTAGTTATCAAAGTGGAATTTCACAGGGATGAATGCAAGAGTAAAAAAAAGTGCATGGGCTTTGAGCCAACAGACCAGAGTTAAAACTCTAACTCTTATTTACCTCTGGCATATGTAGTGGTCACATTATTTAGCTTCTTCAGGCTTTGTTTTCTCCTCCCTGAAAGCAGTTATGTTATAGGGTTTCTGTGAAGGTTAAAGATGTGATAGCTCTATAATTTTTAGGCTATTTTCTCTTTAATGTAACACTCCCTTGGTTTTTCTTTCTAAACCCTTGAAGATTGGGACACGTGCGTGGCTCAGCAGTTGAGCATCTACTGTTGGCTCAGGTCGTGATGCCGGGGTCCTGGGATCGAGTCCCGCTTCGAGCTCCCTGTGGGGAGTCTGCTTCTCCCTCTGCCTATGTCTCTGTCTCTCTCTCTGTGTCTCTCATGAATAAATACATAAACTCTAAACAAAAAAACCTTGATAACTGAGAAGCTTTAAGAGCCTATAGACTGAGAGTAGTTTTCTGTTGCTGCTGGTTTTTAAAGTCTAGGAAATGTGCACCTTTCTCCCTTTACTTTTTCTTCTTCAACTTTTTAAACTTCTTGATCACTTTTTAAAATTTTTATTTCTAATTTTTTTGTGCATATTTGACACACAATGTTGTATTAGTTTCATTTGTACAACACAGTGATTCACTTCTCTATGTTATGCCATGATCACCACAAGTGTAGCTCTATCATCTGTCACCATACAACACTATTATAATAACACTGACTATATTCTGTGTTGTGTCTTTTATTCCCATGACTTACTCCATAACTGAAGGCCTATACTTCCCACTCCCCTTCATCCATTTTGTCCATCCCCCTCCTCTCTCTCCTCCAGCAATCATCAGTTTGTTATAGGCTTTATTCTGCTTTTTGTTTGTTTATTCGTTTTGGTTTTAGATTCCACATGTGAGTGAAATCATATGCTGTTTGTCTTTTTCAGTCTGACTTATTTCACTTGGCATAATACCCTCTAGATCTATCCATGTTGTTGCAAGTGGCAAGATCTCATCCTTTTTTATGGCTGCTCAATATTCCATATATATACCGTACCTTTTTTAGCCATTCATCTATTAATGGACACTAATGTTGCTTTCATATCCTGGCTATTGTAAATAATGCTGCAATAAACACAGGGGTGCATAATCATTTCAAATTAGTATTTTCTTTGAGTAAATACCCCGTACTGGAATTACTGGGTCATATGGTATTTCTATTTTTAATTTTTTGAGGAACCTCCATACAATTTTCCACAGTTGCACCAATTTACATTCCCACCAAGAGTTCACAAGTATTCCTTTTTCTCTACATCCTCGTCAACACTCATTATTTCTTGTCTTTTTTATTTTAGCCATTTTGACAGGTGTAAGGTAATGTCTCATTGTGGTTTGCATTTCTCTAATGGTGAGTTATGACAAGAATCTTTTCATGTGTCTGTTGTCCATTTGTATACCTTCTTTGAAAAACGATTCAGGTACTGTCCATTTTTAACTGAATTGTTTGTTTTTTTTTTGATGTTGAGTTGTAGAAGTTCTTTATATATTTTGGATATTAAGTCCTATTGGATATATCATTTATAAATATCTTCTCCCATTTAGTAGGCTGTCTTACAGTTTTGTTGATGGTTTCCTTCATTGTGCAAAAGCTTTTTATTTTGATGTAGTCCCAATAGCTTATTTTTGCTTTTGTTTCCCTCGTCTTAGGAGACATATTTAGAAAAATGTTGTCATGGCCCAAACTTTATGATCAGTTTAGAAGGCAAGCAAGTACTTCTTTAGAAGTTCTTGATTTGGAGGCATGCAGGCTCTAGTGGTAGATTACCAGAGTTCATTCCCAGCTCTGCTGCTTTCCAGCTATGTGAACTTGTTCAAGTCACTTCTCCATAAATTTCAATTTCCTCATCAATAAAAAAGATTATATTAATAGTACTCTCTTCATGGGTCTTTTTCATGGTTTACACTAGACTACATAGATTTATATGATTGCTTTAGATCAGTGCTTTCCAAAAGAACATTCAGGGATGATGGAAATTTCTGTATCTTGCCATTAAAATGTTCTCTATCTGCTATAGCCATATGTAGCTAGCTAGTGGCTTCCATATTAAATGGAGTGGCACTTTACTGTACTTACCACATCATTTTTATGTATAGTAAGCAACAAAATGTAAGCCATAATTTTTCTCTTTATTTTGTTGTAATTAGAAAATCTCACAATTTTATGATTCATAAAATCTTTTATAATTTTTGTTGGAGTTTTTAAAAGCATAGTAAAAATTCAAATGAATATACCTTCTGACAATGGAAATATTAATTTTCTTAAAATTCTACTTTAGTTGAGTTTCTAATTCCATTCAAAATGCCCTGAAATCTCAAAATAATACCAGTTCTTAGAGAAAAGAAAGACTTTTATATGTTTATCTATCCCAAGGAACTTAGGAGGGTAAAACAAAACAAAACAAACTCTGTGAATATTAAAAAATCATTGTGCATAATAAAGAACTTTGAAAAAAATAAAGAACTTTGATCTCCTTGGTAAGAAATATTAGATGATATTATAATAAGATATTAAAGTTTAGGTATTTGATAAAATTAGAATCTAAGATATGCTGGTACTAAAAAAAGAAGTCCAAAAGCTATTTTATATCTTGATTTAGCTGAACATTATGAATAATAGTAAAATAAAAAATAAAAATAATAAAAAAGGCTTATGTATTTGGAATTGATGTTATTTATTTTTTGGTAAAATTTGAAGTTTACATACTATAAATTAGAGAAAAAATTCTAGGATTAGGGATGCCTGGGTGGCTCAGTGGTTGAGCGTCTGCCTTTGCCTCAGGGTATGATCCCGGGTCTGGGGATCCAGTCCCACATCGGGCTTCCTGCAAGGAGCCAGCTTCTCCCTCTATGTCTCTGTCTCTCTCTGTGTCTCTCATGAATAAATAAGTAAAATCTTTCAAAAGAATTCTAGGGTTGTATTAAAATCTTACACAGTTGACCCTTAACAACATAGTTTTGAGCTGCACAGGTCTACTTATATGCCAATTTTTTTTGATAAATACAGTGCACTACTATAAATATATTTTCTCTTCTTTATGATTTTCTTAATAATTTCTCTTCTCTAGCTTACTATATTGTAAGAAAAAGTGTATAATACCTACAACATACAAAACATGTTAATCAACTGTTTATGTTATCAGAAATGCTTCCAGTCAACAGTGGGCTATTAGTAGTTAAGTTTTTGGGGAGTCAAAATTATACATGAATTTTTGATTGTTTAGGGGGTTGGCACCCATAATCCCTATGTTGTTCAAGGGTCAACTTTATCTCTAGCCGTCTTCATAAATCTCATGGATAGCACTGATTCAGCAATAAACAGTTTTAGAATGCGGAGCTATTTTCTAGATTATGTTCTTCACATTGGCTTTCAGAGGACTCTTCCAGAATGTTTTTCCAATGACATTTTAAAGCATGACTTTCCTATAAATTATTTCTTTTACCTGGTCACTGCTTGGAAAGTACTGAATAAAAAATCCAAGAAGAGATCCAGCTGCCACACCAATGACCACTTCTAAGATTCCTCTGAAAACATTAAAAACTGTGGAGCCTTAAAAACATATTAAAAGATAAACTTCAGACAGAATTCTAAGTCCATAAATACTTAGACTTTACTTTAATCATCAACATAAAGCATATAATTACATAGAAGGAAAAGTATATAGATAATTCCTGATCTCCACATTCTTAAATACATGTGACTTAAAATGTCTAATAAAATGGGCCTGTATTATAAGAAAGCTATGTATATTATTGCAGATAAATTTCAAAACAGGCACACACAATGATTTGTATGCCTTTTTGTTCATTTATTTCAATAAAAATTACTAAAGGGCCTAGGAAAATATGAATAAAATAAAATTTATGAATCAGAGCTAATTTGTTCTACTATACAATAGGTAAAGGTTGAGTGAAAAGACAGATCTAGTTTTCAAATTGCCATTTAAGAGCCTAATTTTTTAAAATCATAATGTATTTTGATTTTAGTAGCTCTGATGTGTAGAATATAGTAACTTAAAATCGAGAATCTCTCTTTTTAAAAAATATTTATTTATTTATTTATTTATACTCTTTACACCCAACATGGGGCTCAAACTCACAACTCCAAGATCAGAAGTCACATGCTCTTTCCAACTGAGCTAGCTAGGAGCCCTAAGAATCTTTTCTTACTACAATGAATGTAGGGGACTTACTGTTTCTAAAAGTTATTTCTAAAAGTAAATCTGAAAACAAATTATTTTTTAAATTGTTCCCAGATGAGCCTTTATTAGTTGTATAGCTTCTCTGAAATATCATCATATAACTCATCGATAATAATACAATAATAGTAAGGGCTTTTAGCACCCCACTTACATCAATGGACAGATTATCTAAGCAGAAAATCAACAAAGAAACAATGGCTTTTAATCACACACTGGATTAGATGGACTTAGCAGATATATTCAGAACATTTCATCCTAAAGCAGCAAAGTCCATATTCAAGTGCACATGGAACATTCTCCACAACAGATCACATATTGGGTAACAAATCAGGCCTCAACAAATACAAAAAGACAGATCATACCATGCATATTTTCCAATCACAATGCTATGAAACTTGAAGTCAACCACAAGAAAAAATTTGGAAAGACCACCAGTTCATGGAGGATAAAGAACATCCTACAGTAAGGGCATGTGGGTGGCTCAGTTGGTTAAGCATCTGACTGTTGATTTTGGCTCAGGTCATGATCCTAGGGTTGTGAAATTGAGCCCTGCATTGGGCTCCATGCTCAGTGTGTCGTCTGCTTGAGATTCTCTCTTTCCCTCTCCCTCTGCCCCTCCCCTTCCTCATGCTCTCTAAATAAATAAATTAGATAAATAAATAAATAAATATCTTTAAAAAGAGAGAATATTCTACTAAAGAATGAATGGATCAACCAGGAAATTAAAGAAAAAAAATACATGGAAACAAATGATAACGAAAACATAACATTCCAAAACTTTTAGGATGCAGCAAAAGCAGTCATAAGAGAGAATTATATAGCAATACAGGCCTATATAAAGAAGCAAGAAAAATCTCAAATATATAACCTAGCCTTACACCTAAAGGAGCTAATAAAAGAAGAACAAATGAAGCCTAAAGCCAGAATAAGGGAAGTGATAAAGATTAGAGCAGAAATAAATAATACAGAAACAAACAAAAAACCAGTAGAAGGCTCAATGAAAGCAGGAGCTGTTCTTTCAAAAAATTAATAAAACTCATAAACTCCTAGCCAGACTTTTCAAAAAGAGAAAATCCAAATAAATAAAATCACAAATGAGAGAGGGGAGATCACAACAAACAACACAGCAATACAGTAATTATAAGAGAATATTATGAAAGACTACATGCCAACAAATTCGGCAATCTGGAAGAAACCGGTAAATTTCTAGAGACATAAACTACTAAAACTGAAACAGGAAGAAATAGAAAACTTGAACAGATTGATAACCAGCAAAAAAAAAAAAAATGAATCAAGAATCAAAAATCTCCCAATAAACAAAAGTCCAGGGTCAGATGGCTTCCGAAGGGAATTCTATCAGACATTTAAAGAAGACTTAATATCTATTCTTTTCAACTGTTCCAAAACATAGAAATGGAAGAAAAACTTCCAAACTCATATTATGAGGCCAGTATTACCTTGATTCCAAAACCAGACAAAGATTGCACAACAAAAGAGAATTACAGGTCAATATTCCTAATGAACATGGATGTAAAAATTCTCAAGAGACTAGCAAATCGAATCCAATAGTTAAAGAATCATTCACTATAATCAAGTGGGATTTATTCTAAGGTTGTAAGAATGGTTTAATATTTGCAAATCAATCAACATGATAAGAAAGGGTAAGAGCCATATGTTCCTCTCTATAGATGCAGAAAAAGCGTTTGACAAAGTATAGTATCTATTCTTGACAAAAACACTCAACAAAGTAGGGATAGAGAGAACATAACTCAACATCATAAAGGTCATATATGAAAGACCCACAACTAATTTATCCTCAATGGGGAAAAACTGAGAGCTTTTCATCTGCAGTCAGGAATAAGACAAGGACGTCCACTCTCACCATTCTTATTTAACATAGTCCTAGCCTCAGCAATCAGACAACAAAAAGAAGTAAAAGGCATCAAATCAGCAAGAAGTCAAGCTTTCACTATTTGCAGATGATGTGATACTCTATGTAGAAAACCTGAAAGACCATCAAGAAATTGTTAGGGACTGATACACAAATTCAGCAAAGTTGCAGGATACAAAATCAAAGTACAGAAATCTGTTGCATTTCTATACACCAATAATGAAGCAGCAGAAAGAGAAATCAAGTAATCAATCTCATTTATAATTGCACCAAAAACCATAAGATACTTAGGAATAAGCCTAACCAAGGAGGCAAAAGATCTGTACTCTGAAAATTATAGAACACTAATGAAAAAATTGAAGATTTCTTGGAAAAACATTCCAAGCTCTTGGATTAGAAGAACAAATATTATAAAATGTATATGCAACCCAAAGCAATCTACACATTTAATGCAATCCTTATGAAAATTACCATGAGCATTTCTCACAGAGCTAGAACAAAAAATACTACAATTTGTATGGAACCACAAAAGTCCCTGAATAGCCAAACAATTTTGAAAAAGGAAAGCAAAGCTGGAGGCATCGAAATTCTGGACTTCAAGTTATATACAAAGCTGTAATCATCAAGACAGTACTATACTGGCATAAAAACAGACACATAGATCAATGGAGCAGAATAGAGAACCCAGAAATGAACCCTCAAACTCTATGATCAACTAATCTTTGACAAAGTAGTAAAGAATATCCATTGGAAAAAAGACAGTCTCTTCAACACATGGTGTTGGGGAAACTGGACCACTTTCTTACACCATACACAAGAATAAATTCAAAATGGATGAAAGACCTAAATGTGAGACAGGAAACCATCAAAATCATAGAGAGGGACATAGGCAATAACCACCTTGGCACTGGCCATGGCGACATTTTACTAGATATGTCTCCTGAGGCAAGGGAAACAAAAGCAAAAATAAACTATTAGGAGTTCATCAAAATAAAAAACTTCTGCACAGTGAAGGAAATAATCAACAAAACTAAAAGGCAACCTTTGGAATGGGAGACAATATTAGTAAATGACATATCTGATAAAGAGTTAGTGTCCAAAATTTATAAGGAACTTATAAAACTCAACACCCAAAAACCAAATAATCCAGTTAAGAAATGGGCAAAAGACATGAATAGACACTTTTTTAAAGAAGACATACAGATATCTAATGGACACATGAAGAGATGCTCAAAATCACTCATCATTGGGGAAATAAAACTCAAAACTACAATGAGATAGCATTTCACACCTGTCAGAATGGCTAAAATTAGCAATACATGAAACAGCAGATGTTGGCAAGGATGCAGAGAAAAAAGAACTCTCTTGTGCTGTTGGTGGGAATGTAAACTGGTGCAGCCACTCTGAAAAACAGTATGGATGTTCTTCAGTAAGTTAAAAATAGAGCTAACCTAGGATCCAACAATTGCACTACTATGTATTTACCCAAAGGATATAAAAATACTGATTTTAAGGGATAAATGCACTGCAATGTTTATAGCAACATTATCAACAATAGCCAAATTATGGACATAGCCCAAATATCTATCAACTGATTGAGGGATAAGGAAGATGTAATATCACTCAGCATGAAAAAAAGAATGAAATTTTGCCATCTGCAATGACATGGATGGAGCTAGAGACTATAATGCTAAAAGAATTAAGTCAGCAAAAGAAAGACAAATACCATATGATTTCACTCACATGTGGAATTTAAGAAATGAAACAGATGAGCATGCGTTAAAAAAAAGAGAAAAGGGGATCCCTGGGTGGCGCAGCGGTTTAGCGCCTGCCTTTGGCCCAGGGCGCAATCCTGGAGACCCAGGACCGAATCCCACGTCGGGCTCCCGGTACATGGAGCCTGCTTCTCCCTCTGCCTGTGTCTCTGCCTCTCTCTCTCTCTCTCTCTCTCTGTGACTATCATAAATAAATAAAAATTAAAAAAAAAAAAAAAAAAAGAGAAAGGCAAATCATAATACAGACTCTTAATTATAGAAAAAAATTGAGGGTTGCTGCAAGAGAGGTAGGCTAATGGGTGATAGGTATTAAGGAGGGCACTTGTCATGAGTACTGGGTATTTTTTTAAGATTTTATTTATTTATTCATGAGAGGCAGAGACATAGGCAGAGGGAGAGGCAGGCTCCCTGTGGGAAGCCTGATGCAGTACTTGATTCCAGTACCCCGGCATCAGGACCTGAGCCAAAGACAGATGCTCAACCACTGAGTCCTGAGTACTGGGTATTATAGGTAAGTGAGGAATCACTAAATTCTACTCCTGAAACTAATATTACACTGTATGTTAACTGGCATTTACATAAAAACTTGACATAAAAAATCAATCCAAAAAACAAAAAAACCCCAAAATCAACAAGAAAGAAATATAATATATAGGTAAGTAGAATCTTAGTTTTCGTCCATAGCCAACAGAATTTAGAATACTTTAATTTCAAAAAACCTGTTAGTATATTATATTGAAAATAAATTGCTCAACACATAAA
The DNA here is from genome assembly GCF_048164855.1 of Canis lupus baileyi. Lineage (NCBI taxonomy): Eukaryota > Metazoa > Chordata > Mammalia > Carnivora > Canidae > Canis > Canis lupus. The sequence goes on from NC_132870.1 coordinate 24,477,194, forward strand.
GTCCTTTCTCCCACTGTTGTAAGAAAAAATGTACTAACTAGTTATGTGGTTTCTTGTTATTGTAGTGTAGGGTAGCAGAACATACCATCCAAGATATGTCACTTTGGCATAAGGATTATTTCGAGCAGAAGACAACTGAGAAGCAGCAGAATCAAGAAAAGGCATCTATCTCACTGTATTTGCCTAAAAGGACATAAATATTTAAAGTGTTTTTCTCCCCTCCACCAGGAAGGACAGAAGTTAACCACTGAGACAATTTCGGATCCTTACCAGCCCAGAGACAGGACCAGAGTAATGTGCATAACAAATTTTGTTAAAAGCAGCCCTAGCTACCATTAGTTTCCCAATTTGCCTTTCCACAATTTGCTGCCTTCGAAAGCTCAAAGTTCTTTTCCTTTGTCTTGGTCTTCTCTACAAAATTATTGTTCTTTGCTAAGATGCTACATGAACGCAGGCATGCACACATGCACACACCCAAAGTCTAACCACCCCTTTGAGTTAGTCATCACTGAGTATGCCCCTCTGTAAGTAGGGTGCACAGGCTGACAAACTGCTTTTCTCTTGTTAATTTGTTTTTTGTCAGTCTGATTTACAGGGCCCCAGCTAATGGACTTAAGGTGGGTAGGGGGGCAACAGTTATTCCTTCCTGAGAGTTTGTCACTCATTTCTCTTATTTAAAAAAATAATTACCTCTGTAGTCATTTTATTTAGCTGGGCAGCTCTATGTTAGGTAATGGTGTGACTGTCAGAATCACCTAGCTGTGATAATAGCATATGTCTCAAGCTATTACAGTAAATAATTTACTATAAATGTGTAGAAAGTAGTTAATTAGTTTCAGTCTCTGGTATGTAAGGTTGCTTAAGAAAGAAAAAAAGACTTCTTGGACCCACCTCTAAAATTCTGATTCAGTAAGCCTGGCAGGGCTTGGGATCCACAGTATAAAGAGGCTCCGGGTAGTTCTCATCCATAATGTCTAAGGACCACATTTAGTGGAGCAGCACAGAGGGAACATAGCATTGTTGACTTGGAAAGTTCTTTATCTATAACCCATACTCTCCCCAGATTATGAAAACCCCTGTAAATCCGCCCCACCCCGCCTCTCCCCCTCCTTCTCCCCCTCCCCTGTGATTCTAATGCAAGCTCTTGCTCTAATGCCTAGTTTCCATTCCCAAGGTTCTGATTTAATTGGTTTAAGGTAGTGCCCACAGATGAGTATTTTTAAAAGCTCCCCAAGTAATTCTAGTATGCAGCTGAGGCTGAAAACCATTGTTTTAAAGATGCAAAGAAACAGAAAGTTGAACTCAGACCTGCCAGTAGAAAAGTGGTTGCTGGGAGGGCGGGGGTAGGGGAAACAGGGAGAGGCTGGTAAAGGGTACAAACTTTCAGGTATAAAATGAAGGAGGTCTGAGGATCTAATGTTTAACATGGTAACTGTAACAACACTATATTGGATATCTGAAATTTGCTAAGAAAGCAGAACTTAAATGTTCTCAACAACAATAGGTAAATATGTGAGGTGATGGAAGTGCTAATTTATTCGACAGAGGATCCTTTCACAATGTATGTATAACAAATCACCATGCCATATGCTGTAAATGTCTTACAATTTTATTTGTCAGTTATACCTCAATAAAGCTGGGGAGGAGAAGACAAAAAAGGTAAACAAAGATGTATACCAGGAAGGCAGTGAGAACACAAGTTTGGATAGGTACAGTAGAATTAAAAGAAAGATGAGAGTGTAGATTTGACCTAATAGATAATAAGGAAATCTCATTGGTTCTTGTACCAAAAGGTAACACTATGAAAACAATGTTTTGCTAAGATTAATTTAATTACTGGATGTAAGGCAAATTTAGGGCAATGAAAGGGGTGAGGTTCTAAGTAATCAGCATAAATGTAAAATGGTAAGATAACTGTGGGGGTAGAGAGACTAAGAACACATAACTTTCCAAGAAAGTGTGTTCCCACAATAATTGGAAGCTAAAGGTAGGCTACAATTACATTTTGTCAGTAATATGGAATTGCAAATCTTATCTCCCAATCTTGGACATGGATTAAAAATAAACTCCTGTTCCAAAGGAGACTAAAAGTATTGATAATAGTGTGGGACAAAAAATGCTTTACACCTTTCTTTTACTACTACTTAGCATAAAAGACATCCATATCACTTAGTAAGTATTAATAAGATAACCATCATTGCTGTATCGCCTGTAACATGTTAAAGAGAAGAGAGCAGAAACTCTTTCTGTTTTGGAAGAATGCTATTCCTTCCACTTGGATGGCTCTCTAGTCATTTGTGCTTTTTGAAAAACCTACTAAATGTGAAGTCTGCAAAATTTAACTTTCCCAGAAGGCTCCACGCAAAAACTATTCGAATCCTTCCTTAAACTTTGCTACTCTGAATCCCTAACTAATGCAATGACCAGAACACTGGAACAGCCCATGTCCAGAGGATGAAGGGAATAAAATGGGAAGCTACAGGTCCCTCCTTAGGTATAGAACTAGCTCTTAGAGTTGCTTTCCCTATTTCAGTCTGCCTTATTCAATTATCAAGCAAATATCCCTAGCTTGTAACATCATGATTAATGTCTTTAGATCACAAGAAAACAGCTCCTTGTTTACCTGTGGAAAAGGCCATGCCCAAACATGTGTTGAAGCCAGTGATAGCCAGAATATCATCGAAACTGCCAGCAGCCATGAGCAAGGTCGGGATGCCTTTTTCAACCCCATAGCCTCCTTCCTGCAAAAGGAGCATGGAAGGTACCACGACAGCTGGAGATACAGCACCTAAAACAAAACTAAGTAGGCAGCACTTTAAAATGTGATAGCAGCTTACTCATTATTATTGTTGTTGAAATTATAGTAAAGCCATTGTTTTAGAGGTTATACTTTAGATTATAGTAAAAGCTATTGTTTGAAATTATAGTAAAGCTATTGTTTTAGAGATTATACTTTAGATTATTGTTGTTGAAATTATAGATAAAGCTATTGTTTTAGAGGTTATATTTTAGATAACTGCCATCTTTCTTTTTTTTTAACTGCCATCTTTCAAATGGCAGTAAAGCACTAAATCAGAAATACACACACACACACACACACAAGTTCTACAATGATGTCAAAATGTGGCCAGACAACCTATACTGCAGTTACTTGGGTTGCCCAAAAATATCTAATTATGGGTGGTACAGAAGACCTAATGGGGTTCAGTTCCAGGAATCTGCCTTTAAAAAAAACAAACAAAACTAAAGCATTCATGGTATGAGGGTTGAAAAACACAGCCACATGCTTTTTAAATTGGAACCGACCTAGGAACCTGGGTGGCTCAGTGGTTTAACGTCTGCCTTTGGCCCAGGGCGTGATCCTGGGCTCCGAGATTGAGTCCCACATTGGGCTTCTTGCAGGGAGCCTGCTTCTCCCTCAGCCTGTCTCTCTCTCTCTCTCTATGTCTCTCATGAATAAATAAATAAAATTTTAAATAAATAAATAGGAACCGACTGATGTTAGACATTCTTTTGGGACTTGGTATATAAAATAGACAACAGACTAGGAGAAGGCCATAGTAGCAATGATGGTGATAGAACCCCAGTAGGAGCAGTAACAGCAGAAAATGTTATATGGTGCTTACTGTGTGCCAAAGTCTATTTTAAACGATTTACATATATTAGCTAATTTAATCCTCACAATAATCCTAGAAAGTAGCTATAATTGCTATCTTCATTCTGTAAATCAGGAGATTGGGATGAAGAGAGATTCATTAACTTGCCAAAGGTCACATACTGGAAAGTCACAGGGTTGGGATTTGAATCCAGGCAGTCCAGCTCCACAGTCTCAACCATGAGGAGTAAGAATTTCTTTTTTCTTCCCTAAATATTAATACTAAATTCTTACTAACTACTTTTATATTTATTTACTTCTCATGGCTATTAACCCATTAGAAGAACTGGCAGTGGAAGGAAGAGACAGTGGAAGCACTTAATTATAACTGGTGACAGAAAAAGGAGAAAAACAGTATTAGATGTGGACTACTGTTGATGTATTTATCATCCTTTCTACAGACTTTGAGGTGAGATATGACATTTCTCTCACTGGCATGGAATCAGGTGTAGGTAAAAGACCATTACTTCTTCAATACTTTAAATCACAATCTCTGTAAAAGTTAGACATATACTATATTTTGAAGTTACAATATTTAGATTATGCTGAAATATCGATGTTGTATTTTCCGATGTCCTAAGAAATGCTGTTATGCATTCTCTTGTATGGAATCAGAGAAAGCCCTAACATCCCTGCACTATTTTCATATGACAAAGAAAAATCATTACCCCAGTATAAATCCCCATTGCCACGGTAAACCCATTAGGAAGTGGGCAAGGAGAGCAGATGTGCAGGCCTCCACAAGACAAGGACACATGGATAATCTTATACAAACACCCTTCAACTTCTTCAGGGCCTGAAATATACAAATAGAGATACTAAAATAATCCTATAAAGACAGAAAGAGATTATGACATTAAATACTTTTTCTTCAAAAACAAACAAACAAACTTTTCTTCAGTATGCAGACCATGCCTGGGTTATCATGAATAATAATAGTAATAGCATAAAATAAGTATACTTGAGACTCACCCTATGTACCAAGCAGTTTCTTGAGCTGGTATAGTTAGCTCTAAACACTTGCATAAGGCTTTGCACATCAAAAATGAGATATCTTCTCTCTTGACCATTAGTTTTAAGAATGATCTACATCTCTGTCAGAGAAAAGGGGAGCCTTTATTCTTAGTGCTGTCCCCAAACAGGAATTCCACATTACTCCAAGAAAGAATATAGCAACATCTTCTGGGAATAGTCAGTCCTGCATGAAATAAACTCCAATCTCTTCTTGAGATGTCATGCAAAGTGTTTAAAGCTCAGTGACTACCACTAGTGACTACCACTAGTTGCAGACTACCACTACAATTCCTAGTCAATAATTAGAAATTTACAGTGCATACCTTTGAATCAAGCCCTAGGCCAGCGCGGACCAATATGACAGACAGGGCTATGCTTCTCAAAGCGGAAGACCACTTGTACTTGATCTGTACATTATCACTGATGATAGGGATATTTCTGATAAGAAACCCAGCAAGCAGCATGCCTAAAATGGAAAAGTCAAATAACTCTTTAGTTAGTAGTTAAATATAGAAAATATTTTTGGCATTTTATTTTAGTTATTTTTTGAGTTCATGTCTCTTTAATATTGTTTTTTAGTTTTTATTTAAATTCCAGCTAGTTAACATACAGTATAATATTAGTTTCAGGTTTACAATATAGTGATTCAACACTTCCATATAACACCTGCTCATCAGGACAGGTGCCCTTCTTAATACTCATTACCTACCTAACCCATTACCCCACTCAACTCCCCACTGGTAACCATCAGTTTGTTTTCTATAAATATGAGTCTGTTTTCTGATTTGCCTCTCTTTTTCCTCCTCCATGTTCATCTGTTTTGTTTCTTAAATTCCTCATGTGAGCGAAATCATATGGTATTTGTCTTTTTCTGACTGACTTATTTCACTTAGCATAATACTCTCTAGCTCTCTTTATATTCTTGCAAATAGTAAGATTTCATTCTTTTTCAAGGCTGAGTAGTAGTCCATTGCATATGAATATACCACATCTTCCTTATGCATTCATCGGTTGATGGACACTTGGGGCTGTTTCTATAATTTGGCTATTGTAGATAATGCTGTTATAAATGTTCAGGTTATAAATGTCCCTTTGAATTAGTATTTTTGTATCTTTTGGGTAAATACCAGTAGTGCAATTGCTTAGTTGTAGGGTAGCTCTATTTTTAGCTTTTTGAGGAACCTCCATACTGTTTTCCAGAGTGGCTACACCAGTTTGGATTCCCACCAACAGTGTAAGAGTGCTCCCCTTTTACCAAATCTTTGGCAATACCGGTTGTTTTCTGTGTTGTTGATTTTACCATTCTGACAGGTATTTTTCTGCACATGAGATGTGAAAGAGACTACCCTGTAATCCCAGAAAACACTTCTTTTATCCTTAGTCCCTAGATGAAATAATATTAAACTTTTAATTAAAAAAATTAAAATAATATATTAGAAGAACTGAGACAAGGTCTTAATATGCAGATTTAAATGGTTAGAATTAGAGGTCCCTAGATGGCTCAGGAGGTTGAGTATCTGACTTTCTTGGTTTTGGCTCAGGTCGTGATTTCATGGATCATGGGATAGAGCTCCGAGTCTGGCTCCATACTCAGTGGGGAGTTGGATTGAAGATTCTCTCCCTTTGCACCGGCCCTGTCTCTCTAAGATGAATAAATAAATCTTTAAAAAATGATTGCAATCATTAATCATTCCTAAATAATTGAACTTGAAACAGAAAGGATGCAGTATTTGGACAGAAATGTGGTCAAATTCTCAACACAAAATGTTTTAATATAACGCCCAATTCAGTCACTCTTTTGTGTGCAAATAGCAAACAGTTCCTGAAATTATTTGCTATGTCAGATGACCTGAATTACCAACAAATACCTGTATGGGCTCTATTTTACCTTCAAGCCAGATAATTTAATAAAAAATATATAACTTGCTTTGCAAAGGCTTATTGGTGGGCAGCTCGGGTGGTTCAGCGGTTTGGCGCCGCCTGCAGCCCAGGGTGTGATCCTGGATACCTGGGATCAAGTCCCATGTCGGGCTCGCTGCATGGAGCCTGCTTCACCCTCTGCCTGTGTCTGTGCCTCTCTCTCTCTCTGTGTCTCTCATGAATAAATAAATAAAATCTTAAAAAAGATACAACTTACTTTAAAAAAAAAAACAAAGGCTTATTGGTGAGTTATGGTATGATGAAATAGACATTGCTATCATGTCAGCTGCTGACTCTTCTTTTGTTCAGCCATACAACATTTACCAAATGCCTTCAGTATTTTAGACATCATGGTAGGTATTAGAAATATAATGACAAACAAAAAGCTTGGTACTTCATTCACCTCAACAAGCTTTCAGTCTCTAGGGGAGCAAGTTAAACTGACAACTTCAATTTTATGGAAACATAGGAAAGTATTACATGAGCTCAGACAGAAGGGGTGAGTCAGAGGAATTCACAGAAGGGAAGAAGGGGCTAGGAAGTTGAGAAGTTTCTGGATGGGCTAGAAGTTTCTTCCAAGGTGTGAAGATCAAGTGTGACACATCTGGGAAGTATACGTAATTGAAGTAGCTGAGGAGTTTGTGAGGCCCCTTCAACAGGAAAGTCTCCTCCATCAGATATCATGAGGCTTTCAGACTCTGTTCTTCCCCAGAAGGATCCTCTTTTCAGCATGTCCTTACAAGCACTACACATTAAATGATTAAACTAATTTACTAATGTAACATTCTGTATATAAGCTGTAAGAATAGAGGCTAATTACAAGCATAGTTTTTGTGACTTGCTCCAGACACTGTTAGGCCAGGAAGCATCACTGCCAGGCATCTCTCATTGCTGCCATTTAATCTAGAAAGTTTAAGTTCTGGATTCTCCAGTTACAGTCTTTCCAGAATTGCTGGAAGTATGAACTAATTTACAACAGTCGTTTTTAAAAGAATAATATGGATAACCCATGCTGATGGTAAATTAAAACATTATCAATAAGTATAAAGTGACAAGCACATTGCCCTAACCCAAGTACAAATTTTCAACCTTCATTTATCAAAGGTATTCACTCTTAAGGGTTTTCTGTGCCTTTCCAGAAAGTTTCTATACCTATTTAAGCTTCTGTATGTGTGCATGTGCCTCATTTTCTAATAGTATCAGGGCACCTTGTTGGCTCAGTTGGTTGAGCATTTGACTATTGGTTTTGGCTCGGGTTGTGATGTCAGGGTCTTGGGATCATACCCTACACAGGGCTCCATGCTCAGCATGGAGTCTGCTTGAGATTCTCTCCTCTTTCTGCTCCCCACCTCTGCTTGTGCACAATCTCTCTCTCTCACTAGCAAATAAATAAATCTTCAAAAAATAGTTGTAATAGTATCTCATTGTTTGGAAGTACTCTAATTTTTGGATCAATTAATGGACTTTATGGAACTTTTCAGATTTTTCATTACAAATAGTGCTGAAATGAGCACAGTTCAAAGGAAATAATAAGCTAATAAGAACTCAAAAATATGTTAAGAGTTTCTTTTGGAGGTTTCTAGTGGGGGGCAGGAAGAAGCATTTTTTATTTCCCAAATGAATGTGAAAACAACTTCTCTGGGATACTGTTTCCTTTGCTGATGGTCTGCTTTGACATGGCCACCTGATATTGATTTGGCAGATGACCCCTTCACCCCTTTGTCAATGATGTGAGTGACTTACAGTATATTAAGCCCTCTTCTGTATCATTAACTGATTTCTGTTTTATAGATATTTCTACCATGGTTGGTGTTAAGCTACCAATATGAAGTCAATGAATGTGCAGTTGGGAAGAGCTAGCCAGTGGCACACAATTATATATTAATTATGTAATTTCAAGTGCACTGATAAAGGGAAAATGCAGTAAAATAATTAGGAAGTGATCAGTTTTGAGAATCTATTGGTCTTGTTTTTATGCAAATTATTTAGTTGTAAACATATATAATTTATTTTTAAAAATTACTGTTTAACAACTGGCTCATCAAACTCAAAATTTAACAACTGGCTTTTGGCTTCAGCACAACAAATACAGAAATATTTTATATTTATTTCCCAAAGTGTTCCAAACTATAATTTTTAAAATATGATTTACCCTTGAAGAAAACAGAAAGTGTTTAGCACTTACCTAGAAGATGAGGCAGAGGAGGCAATGTAGGTAATTTAATCAACCCCAAAAGTTTACCTCCAATGATGGCACAATAGAATAGGATTATAATTCCAAATAGGTTTCCTCCAGGAAGACATTCGCTACCAGTAATTGACCAAACTACAGCCCAGAGAAGAACAACCATGGTAACTGAAATAAACCAAGAAAACTAGTTTCTACCAGTAACTTGTCATATGTAGGTTTGAATATAATGTAAAAATTTTAAAAAATTGAATATATACACACAAACATTTATAACCATGTGTAATTTTAAAGAACATCAGTAATATGAACAACTGGGTAATTACCAACTATCTTAAAAAACAGGATATTACCAGTGCCTTTGGATCCCTTATAGCCCCTCCTAATCCCATCCACCATCTCCTGCCAGAAGGAACTACTACCTTGAATTTCCCTATTTTTCTTTATAATTTTACCATAAATATTCATTATTTAATAAAAAGGGAAACAATGGTTATCTTTCTTTCTTCATACGAACAGGAGAATACTTGAACAATCCCATTCCAGAATTTTAGTTCTGTCTTTAATTAAATGCTCTTATTGTTTCTTTTCTATGGTCAATGTTTGTTTAGAATCACCCACATACCTATTTTCTACTTTGATCATTATTCATTATGTAACTCAGGCCTTTTATCTGGGACAATTATTTTGTTGCCTGAAGTATTTCCTTTAATAGAGGCATTTCTATTAGAATGTGAAATAGGTTTGTTTGAAAACCTTGTGTTGTACTAAATTGTACACTGAAAATACAGACTTATGGGAAAGCACTTGGGCAGACTACTCAAACTTATAACCAACTGTCATCAACTGTACTGACAAAAACAGTAAGAATCCTAATAAAAATACCAGCATACTTAAATCTCCATTGATATTTGCATCTCATGGTCTCTTTTTTGTGGACTTAAACCCTGGAACCACACTTACTACTTCAAGATGTAGAATCCTGAAAGCATTTGCTTTAAATAGAAAGCAGTTCTATCTGAATCTGACCCAGATTATAGCCTTCTCCATCAATCAAATATTTGTTGTTATTGTTGATGTTTTAACTGAGGGAAAAGTGTTGGCAGCTACTTTATCTGTACTGTCAGCTTCTACATCTACATGTGGTTTCATTAGATAGTTCAATGGTGTAGAAAGTTGAAAAGTCTTTGAGGCCCCTAAACCAGCAACTAACTGCCTGAAAGAATTCAGCTTTTTAGAAAGTCCTAATTTTAGGAAGGCTTTATCTTTAATTGTAAGAAACCATATACCTGATCTTTTTTTGTTTTTCAATGCATTTTGCATTCACTCGCTGTTGCTTGATGATGCAAAACATTAATGTGGCAGGAAAAATTAGGTACAAATGCAAACTTTCATATTACACTGACACAATTCCTTATTTACCATTTTATATGAACTAATTCATGGTGTGGAAACACTGTAGCAAGGCACACTATATTTCTCATGAAGATCTGTTTGTAGTAAATTCTTAGTTTTATTTATCTGTAATTACCTTTATTCTCATTCTTAAAAGATTGTTTTTCAGGGTATACAGTTCTAGGCTGAGAGTCACTTTCTCCCAGTTCCTTGAAATATTATTCCTTGGTTTTCTGGCTTTCATTATTGTTTTTAAGTCTCTTTTAGAGAATTCTTTTTCTTTGGATGTTTTGAAGATCTTCACTTTTTCTTCAGTTTTCTGCAATTTCAGTGGGAAATGTTCAGTACTTATGTTTAATTTCAGTATGATCTTTAGTTTGCTTAGGATTTGTTTTCCATCAATTATGGAACATTCTGTCTTTATTTCTTCAAATATTTCCTCTTCCCCATTCTTCTTCCTATTCTCCTTTGCTGGAACTATGATTAAATAATTAAAGTCATAGTCCCTTCTCCATTTGCCTAACCTCAGTTTTCATAATGTCCATTTTTCTTCTGTGTGCATGGCCTTGTAATCTCTTCAGATCTTTGCTAGATTATCAATCTTCTTTTCACTTAATCGCTACCTAATCTACTGAGTTTTAAATTTCAATTACTGTACTATGTCCTTCATTTCTAGAACTTCAATTTGGTGCTTATCAAAATCTGTTCATTTTTGTAAATAGTTATTTGTTTTATACCTATATTTCCTACCTCCTCTTTAACTTCTTTATAGATATTAAAAATATTTTGTATTTTATTTTCTAATAATACACATTTTTGAAATCTGCTTCCTTATACATGTTGTGATTTTGTTATTTGTCTTTTTGTTTTTTTGGCAACAGTGAGCTCTTCCGTGAAACTTCATCTTTGGGAATTGTTGGAGTTGAATGTGAGTTTTTCCAGATAGGATCTGAATTTGTTCCTATCATGTGCTTAGAATCTGAACAATCGAGGATGACTTTTAGATATATTTTCAGCTTGAGTTTTTTCTGTGACTTTGGAACACAAATCAGTATGAAGTCACACATTTTTAGTAAAGACTCATTCCTCCAGCCAACACTACAGTTGAGACAAATAGGTTTAGTTGCAGGCCCCTCTGCAGGGCAGGTTTGCCTCAAATTCACCATCACTTTGGGTTCCAGCTTCCCAATGTGGGTGAGGGAGAATGATGTCTCCTATGAAACTTCTCCTAACCTGGGCAGACTCAAGCATAGCCTCTGATACGTTCATGGTTCTCAAAAAGAAACTCAAGTTCACTGGTATTTTACAGAAGCCTCCAGAGTAGAAGCCAGTTTGAGTGCTTATTTATCTCTTCTAGTCATACTGTTTTTGGTGTCTGACAACTTCCTGTTTTCTTGACAGATAAAAGATACATTTAAGAAGACTTAAAATATTGTTTTCAGATGTTTTCACTTACATAAATGAGAGGATGGTTGAGTCTCACCTACCATATTGCTGGAGATCAAATCCGATGTCCCATTTTTTAACCTTCATGGAATTATTATAGTTTTGTAGGCTATGATGCCATTACAGTGAAATGACTAAGAAGCTTTTGTATTTTTCAGTTGGGAATAGGAGCTGAAATTTCTACGTAGTACGGGAGGTGTAATAGGAAAGTAGGAACTGCTGGCTACTAAATTTTACTTAATCACAGCATAAAAACAGTTTTGTACTAAATTCAGAAAAATAGAATAAAGTTTTCCACTTCAAGACCACTTTTCTGAGACACTTGGGTGGCTCAGCAGTTGAGCATCTGCCTTTGGCTCAGGTCATGATCCCAGAGTCCTGGGATAGAGTACCACATCAGGCTCCCTGCAGGGAGCTGCTTCTTCCTCTGCTGTGTCTCTGCTTCTCTCTCTGTGTCTCTCATGAATAAATAAATAAAAGATTTTAAAAAGGCCACTTTTCTTTGAAACTTCTAATGTTCCTTTCCTTTCTCATATTCAAAATGCAGTTCTAAGTACATAGTAAATGTACATTTACAAGGTTGCTCTAAATAACATTTAATTCAGCTAGTAATTCAGTTAGTAATTTTTCTCATTTATGATTTTGGAAAATCATATTTTCGCATGTAAGATCTACTTCTTAAGAAAAAATAGTTAAGTATACTGAAGGAACACAGGAAGGAGTACAGGAAAACAAGTGAAGAGGTGTTTATATATCATGATTTCCCATTTCTCAGGCAGCTTTATGGACGATGATCATAGAATTAGAAAAAATGAATCCCTAATCACATCATTCATTTATAACCTTTCCTTAATGCAATCCCTATCTGTTTTACTGTAAATATTTTAACTAGAAATATGCCATGACTTGAATGGTGAAAGTTTAAAAAAATAATAAAAAGGACAGAAAAGGTATTAAATTATCTGTTGCCTTATCAACTGGTGTATATTTTGGAACCTGGTTTTTTCTACATGTTTTAAGTAAAGTTCGATATTTTTTTTTCTCATGCTAGTTTAGAGACTTACCTAATTTCATTAAAAACATGTAGAGCCTAAAGTATAATATATTATACTTAGCTTCCATCCCAGTTCAGAATGGTAAAAATGTCTTTCAGAGCTTACAAATAAAGTATAACAATAAAGAAGTGAGTCTGATTTTTAGTAAACAAAACTTTTAAATCTAATGTGTTATATTCTTCAGCATATTTATTTTGAGAATCCATATATATGTACTCCAGTAGTGGTACTATTTTACATATCCTCCAATGTACAAAATATATATACCCTCTCACACACACACATTTCCTTTTTGAACAAAAAACAGCATTACTGAATCAGAACATGCATCTATTCATCAAATTTATATCATTATAATGTTTGGCTGCCTCCCAAAACCAAATCCATTCCTCAAAGACAATATTTGAAGTAGTGCTCAGATTACATTCCCAAAGAAAAATCCCCCCAGTATTTTACATAATAGTAGTTGTACTGGAATAAGTTGAATTGGAAACCAAGATTCTTACTTATAAAATGATGGATTCATTTGGAAGTATAAATTGAGCTGTGTTTGTTCAAACATTAGTTGCATTATTCAATAATAATTAAAACCAACATTTATGTAGTGGTTTTCTGTTTACAAGTGATTTCTCAGTAATTTTTCTCATTGGAGCCCAAATGTAATCTTGTGAAATTACTCAGATACAAAAAAGGAAAATGTCGTTGATCTCTGCTCTTTTCCTCTTCCTGCCAGCTGGAATGGGTGGCAACTGCACTGTGGGAAGCCTCGTGTTGAAGATGATGGAACCTGTCAGCATGGGCCCTTCAATGACTGTGGACCAGACCTACCTACCACAATGAATTGTTCACCCAGGAGTTTTTGTGTGTGAGAGAAGTCAACTTATTTTTGTTCTTTAAACCATATCATTTTGGAATCTCTCATTATTACAATTTCATCTTTTACTCTCTTTCTGAATTAATTTTTACCATTTACGTACCATTTGTTATTCCTCTATCCAGTAAACCATGTGGAGGGCAAGCAAATATTTGTCTTAGTCTTTGCAAATTATTTGATTCAGTTGGTCTTTCTTGTAGCTTTTTTTCACTGCTATTCAGTAGGTTACTTCCTTCTGTTGGTTCTTTTGCATCTATTCCCCTGGCATTCATAACTGTTTCCTCCTGTGTTAAGGCAATTTAAGAATCCTTAAAACTGTAAGTTTGCTGTACATTTTTATAGTTACCGAGCCACCACATCACAGACCAAATTTCCATTGCTAGAATCAAGGCTAACACTCTATAGTGCTATATTAGTAGCTAATCAGTAAATGGTTGGAACAAGAACTATGTTAGGAGTATTTACCATTGAGTCACTATTGATAACATTATAAATGCTTGAATCACATACCGTTCCATTTTGTTTTGTAGTACTGGCTTTAAAAATCACTCTATTTAAGGTATTAATCAAAGTAATAGTTGGTAAATATGTCAAAGTGGTCCAGAAAAAGATAACTTTTTGTGGTGAAAACAAATTCAAATTCATTAATCTACTTGAATTTAAGCAATAAAAAGAGAGGGAAGAACATAGAATTCTAGGGGTCAGGCTGGGAACACGAAGCATTTCACAGGCTCTCTATTTTTCTAGCCTCATGTGGGGCCAGCTGCTAATGATGATTAGGAAAACTGGTAGAAGTACCTACTGTACGATTTTGGAGATTAAGAATGGGAGAATTGTTAACTGAGTGATAGAGAATGAAGAGAACACAATCTTATCATAGATTTGGAAATACATAGTCCCTTTTTTAAGAAAATGGTTGGAATATTCTACATTTGATCATAGGTTACCTGTGTTTCTTGATATGTAGAGGCTGTGTGATCCATTCCTATAGATGGTTCCAAATCTTCATGTTCAATTGCTTTATCTTCGTCCCCCATGATTTATAATTAAAAACAAGATGACACAGAGAAAAGGAATAGGATCTGTTTTGAAGGAGAAATAGTATAGATATGGAACAAAAACTTGAGATTTACATGAATGAATTAAGCAGCAATTTGAGCAATTTAAATGAATGAATCGCACTTATTTTTTCCCTTAGAACTCTAAATATCTAAAATACTTTAAATTATTCTATTCTTAGCTTTAAATTGCTAATATTTTCTTTGATTACAATATAGTATACTAATTCTTTTTTTTAAAGATTTATTTATTCATGATAGACATAGAGAGAGATTGAGACAGAGGCACAGGCAGAGGGAGAAGCAGGCTCCATGTCGGAAGCCTGAAGCGGGACTCGATCCCAGGACTCCAGGATCGCACTCTGGGCCAAAGGCAGGCGCCAAACCGCTGAGCCACCCAGGGATCCCCCTAGTATACTAATTTTTTTTTTTTTTTTTAGTATACTAATTCTTATTTACCTTTACCTCTCTTGAAAAAACTTTGTTTATATTTTTATATGATTTCTTTCCCACCCTGTTTTCTGGGTTATATTTCCAATATTACAAGCAATATTACTGTTAAATTGTTTTCTCTAATAGGTCAACTTGATGAAACAGGAAAGTTGTAGGCAATTTTTCAATGCTGAAATGAGTGACCAAAGAGAAATCGGTGGATTCCATTATTTTCAAAGAAACTAGAATCACTAATTCCTTTCTGGTTCATATTTCTCTTTTTTTTAAGATTTTATTTATTTATGTATGAGAAACATAAAGAGAGATAGAGGCAGAGACACAGGCAGAGGGAGAAGCAGGCTCCGTCCAGGGAGCCAGACGTGGGACTTGATCCTGGGTCTCCAGGATCCTACCCCAGGCTGGGGGCAGCGCTAAACCACTGAGCCACCGGGGCTGCCTTCTGGTTCATATTTCTAAATTAAAGTTAAAATAATACAACACTGATTGAATAGCCACAATGTCTTAGACACCTAGTCTCTTGGGAGTCATTGTGAGTAATTAGAAGATTACCAAAACATTTTTTTTTTTTTCCCTTGCAGGCTGACAATATGCCAGGAAAAATAAACTTACATAAAGTAACAAAAAAATCTGTAGGAAAGACCTATAGGTTGACTCCATAAACAACTACATTAATCTCTTCTCTCTTGGATTCCCATGCTATTGGCTGAAAAGCCAAAAACTCCATTTCCTATTCATTTTTGAAGCTGTAGATGACCATATATCACAGTTCTATGTAATGAGATATACGATATAGATATAAAAGCCCACCCCTGAGGTGGCTTTTATTCCCAGACAATAAGCCAAGGCTTTTTGAGGATCATACTCTTGGGCAGTATTACTAGAATCACCTCCTTTATCAAATTTCAAAAATCAGTCAATTCTTCCATTTAATGAAGAATATTTTTGAACAGCCAACAAGTATAAATGATTATTTCTAATAGACATAAGCTATTGACTAAAATGAAGTCTTGAGAACTTATTATTCTAGTCTCTTTTAATGAAAACAATCAAAACCTGGCATTTTGCATAGTATGCTATTTATGGGAATTTACATAGGTTTTCACATTCCAAAAAAATTCCCTATTCTCCTAAAATCTCCATCATGGATGCCAAAGTACTTATTTGAGATCAGAGAGGTATTGCAGAGAGAAAAGGTAAAATAAAATACTAGTATTTTAATAAAGCCAGGAAAACAACTTACAACTGGACAGTTGTTTATTCTCTGCTACGTTTCCATGTCTAAAAGAACACTTATACCATCTGTCTCACTCTAGAAACCCGCTTAAATTTATGAAAATGACAAAAATGTAACCTTTATTGTAAAGCACCCATGTTCATGGCACTAGCTGTTCACAGTCATTGAATCTTAAAATTACAATAGTGTATCCCCTACCAAGAAGGCAGTTTTGGCAAAGAAATCAGAAAATTCACAAAAATGACCATTTGTGGAGTCTAGGAGATGTTATGAAATCCATTAAAAAGTAGAAAGTTTAGAGACACCTGGGTGGCTCAGTGATTGAACAATCTGCCTTTGGCTTAGGGCATGATCCCGAGTTCTCGGATTGAATCCTGCATTGGGCTCCCTGCAGGGAGCCTGCTTCTCCCTCTGCCTATGTCTCTCTCTCTCTCTCTGGATCTCTCATGAATAAATAAATAAAATCTTTAAAAAAATAGAAAGTTTATACTCCTTGCTTATAGAGAAGCTCTCAACTCAGCGCCCATTAACTCTTACTTTGAAAACAATTCAAATGACTTTGCTCATCTGGTTTCTAAACTCTCAGAAGATAAGATGTTATAAGTTAAAATGTAGGAAGAGATTGTAAAAGAGGCAAACTGAGAGCAGCATAAGTGATAGGTGACAGGAAAGAGATGGAAAGACAGAAATTTAAGGCTATACAATGTGGGGATTAATATCTTTCCTATATCTCCAGTTTTGGCCTGCCAAGCATCTTTCTCCCTGACTTTTGGTAACAGCATATTAATTTTCTTTTATGTAATCCACATCTCCTCTATTCTCCACCCATGTGGTTCATGTGATACTCCTGTCCTCCTCACCTTCCCAATACTCTACCAATGCTCTGGAGATGAGGATAGGCCTGGCCAATGAGGACCTTCTTTCCCAGTCACACTGATTGTTTCAGGCATGAGCATGTGATCCATTGCTGGCCAGTGAGAGTCAGCTTTAAGGTATTTACTGGAATCCTGGAGAAAGAGCTTTCTTTCTGGGTTGCTAAGCCCACACTCACTATTGACAATTCTTTTGACATACAGAAAAGCCTTCCAAAGAATGAAGTGACCACAGAGCAAAGCAGATCCTTAATATGGAAGGAGAAAAAGGGAAAGCCCCATATTAATAACCACATTGTTGATATACCTTGAAGCAGCTCCTTTTCAGTTATAGGTAAGCCAATAAATTCCTTAAGTTTGAGTTAGATTTCTGTCACTTGCCACCAAATGAATCCTCAATAAGAACCTTTACACCTTGAATTGGCTGAAGGATCCCCTTTATAACAGATGTTTAGGAAGGTGATTTTACATCTTCAAGAAAATGGAAAGAAAAAAATGATGTGCTAATATTTTCTGTTTTAAGAGTCATTAAAGTATATTGTATGGTTTAGAAATGTAAAGAGAATGTTAAAAAAATGTGGTATTCAATAAAATAGGTGTTAGTTATCTAGAAAGTTAATTTAAATGGAATTCTTCATTTTCAACAATGCTATTTAAATGAGACAATTATTTTTCATTGTGTTCATGAAAGTCTTTTCAAATCTTTCATCCCATAAAAGCTTCAAGAAAGCTGTTAAACTGAGATACTTGGGTGTCTTGAATGGAAAAATTAAAAAGTGGGGAAATATGGAGAAACTAGATGGTTTCCTAGTAATTAAGAACCATAGTTTAATGGAATAATAAAAGTTGGAAAGGCCTTTAGAAATTACCTGGTTCAATCTCTTTAATATTCACATGAGAAAACTAAAGCCTAGAGAAGTGAAATAACTATTTTCAATCAACATAGCCAGTATCAGCCAAGTCTCATAGTAAAACTGTGTAAAAACTTGTGAAATGATAGAATTCTTTAATCTATATCTTTGATTTCATGTCATTTCTACCAAATCACTGCATTATATTTTTTTGCTGTAATATTTTGTTTAAAATCTCATATATAGTTATAATTAATTGTAAGTTTGAAAACATGTTCTATTAGAAGTTTGGAAATACATCCTATAAGAAAATATTTTTGTTTTCTATCTTGTATTATCTTCAGCTTTATTCTTTCCCATTATTATGACTGTTACAGAGTTTATTATAATAAAAAAATGTTACTAATACATTTAGGTTGCACAACATTGGTGACAAAATAAATGAAACTAGAACTTTTAATCTGTTCCCACAACAAATATTATTTACATATTCTGAATTATTAATTGGCTGACAACTTGCCATTTAAATATGCCTTAAGAGTCTAAGGATTAAGGAGCTGTTTTTAAAAAGAAATTCAGTTAAACTAAGATGCTT
Organism: Canis lupus baileyi; assembly: GCF_048164855.1. Classification (NCBI taxonomy): domain Eukaryota; kingdom Metazoa; phylum Chordata; class Mammalia; order Carnivora; family Canidae; genus Canis; species Canis lupus. The sequence goes on from NC_132870.1 coordinate 24,495,804, forward strand.
TGAGAGATTTCTGTATATACAAAATGATACTGAGGCAGCTGCTCTTTTTGCCCATGGGTTCTATCCCTATGCTTTAAGAAAATCTTAAAAAAAAAAAAGGACACCAAAAAGTAGGAAGGCAAAACACATCTTAGATAAATACTAAAAGGGCCTATAAACAGAAGCAACAGTTTTTTTCTGCTCCTCAACCAAGATGTTGCATTATTCAGACCAAAACACAACAGTAAGGCATATTAGAAAAAATTTATTCATGTCAAATGGTAGAACTTTATAGGTTCCAAATTTAGTAAATCATGTTAATTTAATCAAAGTTATGTGACTCAAATATAGAATTCAACAGAAGAATGTGTTTGACCTAAGCCAAAGAATGTGGCTGTTATGATTGCCACTTGCTAGGAGGTTAGCAGGTCAAGGGTTTTCTAAAAACTTATGCAAAGGTTGTTGGCCACTCATGTCTCTCTTTAGCATTCCCTGTATACAGAATTTCTCATAGAACTGATCCACATGCTTAGAAACCATATTGGCTTAGTTTGAGCTTCATGTTGCAATACTAGGGACATATGCCACCAAAATCATAGTGCTATGGACTTGAAAAGAGCAGTCTCCTATATCTTTCCTCCAAACTTGAGAGAAAATTGTACATCAAGAATAACAGATCAAGAATATGAGCAATTATGTATATGCATATGTATGTAAATACATAGAAAAAGTCTGATAATAGTCGTTGCCTTTGGGGAAGGAAATGGAATTAGAGTGATCGGAATTTCATTTTTATTCTCTATATTTTTACATTTTTACAATAAGGATTTTTATAATAAGATATTCTTATGCAATTCAAAATTCATTTTTAAAAAGTTATATAATTTTTAAAGCTTTAGAGAAAAGAAAATGATACAGCTTTCCTCAATAATTATATTTTTCAGAGATAAAATCTGGTAATTTCATTTTAGATAACTTAATCCCACATACAATTTAAGGTCTTTTTGTTTGTTTTTGTGGTTTTCAAAGAAGATGGGGGAACTGCCTAACATCTTCTACAGCAGTTTTCAAATATTTTTTAAGCCCAAGGAAATCTTTTATCAAATAAACCCTATCCTGAAATCCAACACATGAGACAAATAAAGATGGAGCTGCAGGAGCCCTGTCCACTGACCCCTATTCCTCCTGGCAAGTGAAGCAAAGCACATTTTGTAAACCACTTCTGTAAATACGATTTCATATACAGAAAGATGTCTGTAAAATCAGCCTTCTCTTTTTCAGAGTACTTTATTAATCTCAATGTTTAAAAGTGTTTTCTGTAATATTCCAGAGGAAATCAAAGAACTCTCAATTTGTGAATGTCCATGGGCTCTTGGTCAAGTAAAATATGCTTACTACTATCAGGTAAATTACGCTAACAGATCTTTACACAGATAAAGCCTGGTAATTCTTGTTTTTTGTGTGTGTCTGAGCTAGGAACAGACCAATACTTCATGGGGTAATCTTACTGAGAATTTATATATATGGCCGGAGTACTATATGTGCTATATTCATACATTTGAAAGAACATCTCCATGATTGTTCATTAAGTGCTCTGTAATGAAAAACTCTTACCTTCGAGGTTTATCCACTCATGTATTGAAAGTGGAGGTTCTCAGTCTGATACAGTATGTTTATGTAGAACATACAGAAACCTTTCAGTTTTTGGATTCGCTGTTAATCAACTCTGATCTAATATTCTTTCCTTCAAAAGGATACCTACCTAGCAGTGAGGTCAGGTGAACGGAGGGACTTAAAATTTCCTTGATTTAATTATTAAAATGTCTAAGAATGTTTCCCTGAACAAAATGACCTTATCTGAAAGTGTTAGGTGTGCTGACCACACGAAACCAAGGAAAACAACTGCTATTCTATTTGGCTAACTGATACAGTGATTTGGCTGAATCACTGTGAAGTAAAACACTACATAATGAGATATGAATACAAGGAAATTATCCTTTGGTAAGAAGGGGCCCAATACTTGCTTTCTCCTTTCTAATTTCTCTCCCTACCAAGGACAAATGCATTTAATTGAAAGTTTAAAATATTACCTCTAGGCCTAGTAAAATCAGAATTTCCAGAGATTTAATCTCCCCAAGTGCTGCAACACAACTTATTACCTACTAAGAGCTATTGCTCAGGTATGCCAGTGTGTACCTTCTCCACCCCTACGGATAAATCATGCTTGGTCTGAATCAGTCTCTATAACACCATTCCTTTATGCCAGCTGTTGGTTTAAGACTGAGCATGATTCATATCTTGCCAATGAAATCTGTGGGAAGGGCTGTTGGGCACCACTGGGTATGATTCTCCTTCCTCCAAAGAGAGGAAAGAACCCTCTCCTTTTTTAAAAAATTATTTAATTGTAAAACTTAATTTTTAAAACTTTATTTATTCATTATTCTTCTCCTCTTTTTGCCTTTAAATGGTGTGTATGTGTGTGTTGGAGGGGATGGAGCTGAGGATAGGACCTGTGTTTCTTGGAGCTCTAGTGGCCATCATTTACTCATGAAGACAAAGTCAAGATTAGCTCATAGAAAGCAACATACACCTTAATATTTTGGGGCTATTGAACAAACCCTGGGTCTACTTACCTCTAGACATCTCGTGTGAGAAAATAAACTTGTATTTTCAACGGCAATTTTGGCTGAATGTCACGTTACCTGCCACCAAAAGCGTCCTAACAAATACAACAGGTGATTTTGATGCAGAGCCAGCTCAGAGCAGTCATGAGGAACCTTTGGCTTATACGTGCCTCCCTAGCATCTTGACATGGTGCAAAATCTTTATGGAGGATGAACAATCAGAACACTGTCTCTGTACTGATATTTCTCAAAGATATTCAGAAAATAATATTTTAATAGCTAAAAAAATCAGTGTCAAGGTTTTTAGTGCCATTCTTTTAGTTAATAGAGATTATATAGATTGTAAGGTTATATATTTTTCCTTCCCTGTCCCTGAAGTTCAGTTTTAATATTTGAATACTGAATAAAAACAAAGTTGAGCTTATAAACGTCTGATTGTGTCCTGTTTATTCGTGAAGCAAATAAAACCGCAACAAAACAGCACTACTATCGCTGTCTGGGGTTTCATTTTTTGTTTTTTTCTACCTGGTAAAATTCTACCAGTCATTCAAGATCTAACTCTAATGTCACTTTCTCAGTTACTATTTCCCAACTATATGTAAATAACTCTGTCCCTCTTTCTTTTTTTTTTAAATAAATTTATTTTTTTATTGGTGTTCAATTTACCAACATACAGAATAACACCCAGTGCTCACCCGTCAAGTGCCCCCTTCAGTGCCCATCACCCATTCACCCCCACCCCCTGCCCTCCTCCCCTTCCACCACCCCTAGTTCATTTCCCAGAGTTAGGAGTCTTTATGTTCTGTCTCCCTTTCTGATATTTCCCAAACATTTCTTCTCCCTTCCCTTATATTCCCTTTCACTATTATTTATATTCCCCAAATGAATGAGAACATACACTGTTTGTCCTTCTCCGATTGACTTACTTCACTCAGCATAATACCCTCCAGTTCCATCCACGTTGAAGCAAATGGTGGGTATTTGTCGTTTCTAATGGCTGAGTAATATTCCATTGTATACATAAACCACATGCAGAAGAATGAAACTAGACCACTCTTTTTTACCATACACAAAGATAAACTCAAAATGGATGAAAGATCTAAATGTGAGACAAGATTCCATCAAAATCCTAGAGAAGAACACAGGCAACACCCCTTTTGAACTCGGCCACAGTAACTTCTTGCAAGATACATCCACGAAGGCAAAAGAAACAAAAGCAAAAATGAACTATTGGGACTTCATCAAGATAAGAAGCTTTTGCACAGCAAAGGATACAGTCAACAAAACTAAAAGACAACCTACAGAATGGGAGAAGATATTTGCAAATGACGTATCAGATAAAGGGCTAGTTTCCAAGATCTATAAAGAACTTCTTAAACTCAACACCAAAGAAACAAACAATCCAATCATGAAATGGGCAAAAGACATGAAGAGAAATCTCACAGAGGAAGACATAGACATGGCCAACACGCACATGAGAAAATGCTCCGCATCACTTGCCATCAGGGAAATACAAATCAAAACCACAATGAGATACCACCTCACACCAGTGAGAATGGGGAACATTAACAAGACAGGAAACCACAAATGTTGGAGAGGATACGGAGAAAAGGGAACCCTCTTGCACTGTTGGTGGGAATGTGAACTGGTGCAGCCACTCTGGAAAACTGTGTGGAGGTTCCTCAAAGAGTTAAAAATAGACCTGCCCTACGACCCAGCAATTGCTCTGTCCCTCTTTCTTTCTGAGGACTCATTTATCCATTCAACAAACATCTATTAAGCTCTTGCCAGATTTTAGCTCTTGTTCTGGGGATTCAAGAGTGAAGAGTTCAAGGGATGAAAGGTAAAGCATAGGAAATATAGCCAATGGCATTGTAATAATGTTATGGTGACAGTGGTAGTGACAAATGGTACTTGGGGGTGAGCACAGCATAACATATAGGTTTGTTGAATTATTATGTTGCACACCTGAAAATAATGTGACATTGTGTCAATTATCCTTCAATTAAAAAAGAAAACAGTAAAAAAAAAAAGTGGTCAGACATGGTTCCCACACTCAAAGGTTGCAACCTAGTCAGAGAATGATAGATCACTCCTTAAACAACCATAATAAAGCATCATAAGTTTTTATATTAGGCACATGAGATAGCAACTCCATCCCTTCACAGTTACTAAAGTTCATTAGATTTTTACTGATTTTCTATAATGTGTAAAGCACAAGAGATACGAAGATTACTGAGATGTAGTCCCTGTTCTTTAGGGAGGGATGGAGACCAGTATGTTTCATCAAATCAGTTTCCTGTGGTGCCTGGGCACACAGATAGTAGACATTTCCCAGCTTCTCTTACATGTCAGTGAGGTGTGGCCAAGGGGATGTGAGCATAATAATGCATGCTACTCTTATTTCTTACCTATAAGAAACCTCCATGCAATATGCTACATACCCTCTCTTTTCTTGTCCAATGCCTGGAACCTAAGAACTTTTAAAGTCTTAGGCGATGACAAAGCCATGGGTTCCTCAATTACTGAGTAGAATGCCATCAGCTGAACACTTGATTGGACTTTACATGAATAGAAAGAAGCTTCTACTGTGTTAAGTTACTGAGATTTTGGAGTTTATATGTTATAACAGTATTATCTTAAGGTAATTTAATTATGATATGAGAAGTGCAGGCCCAGAGCTGAACAGAGAGAGGAGGTATTGCCCAGTGTAGCTGGGGTCAAGTGATATTTGAGTCAAGTCTTGAAAGGTGGGATCCCTGGGTGGCGCAGCGGTTTAGCGCCTGCCTTTGGCCCAGGGCGTAATCCTGGAGACCTGGGATCGAATCCCACATCGGGCTCCCTGAATGGAGCCTGCTTCTCCCTCTGCCTGTGTCTCTGCCCCCCTCTCTCTCTCTCTCTCTCTGTGTGTGACTATCATGAATAAAAAAAAAAAAAAAGTCTTGAAAGATGACAGCCTTATAAAAAATAAAGATCATTACTGGCAAAGGAACCACATGTTTAAGGATGAGGAGTGGGGCGCCTCGGTGGCTCAGTGAGTTAAGCGTCTGCCTTTGGCTCAGGTTATCTCAGGGTCCTGGGATGAGCGCCACATCTGGCTCCCTGCTCAGCGGGGAGCTTGCTTCTCCCTCTCCCTCTGCCTGCCACTCCCCCTGCTTGTGCTTTCTCTCTCCGTCAACTAAATAAACAAAATCTTTTAAAAAAATAAAGGATGGGGGCAGCCCCGGTGGTGCAGCGGTTTAGCACCGCCTGCAGCCCAGGGTGTGATCTTGGAGACCCGGGATCGAGTCCCATGTTGGGCTCCTTGCATGGAGCCTGCTTCTCCCTCTGCCTGTGTCTTTGCCTGTCTCTCTCTAGCTGTGTCTCTATGAATAAATAAATAAAATCTTTAAAAAAAATAAAAAAAATAAACGATGATTAGTGAAAAGGAAAATGCATGAAGGGAATTCTAAGCATATTTATATTAATTAGAGTATAATGAGCATAACGGTGCAAAATGTGCAGCGATCAGAGGAAAATGGAGATGAAAACCCTGAATGTAAATCCTTGTGTCACTGCCTCCCAGTTGGGCCATTTTGGGCAAGTTACTTGACCAGTCTGGATAGTTTTTTCCAACTATAAAATGGCGATAATGCCTATGTTGCAGAAAATTGTAATATAGTATTAAGTACATCATAGAGTCCCAATAAAGTACTCCCCCATGCTTTATCTTCCTTTTATAATATTTTCCTTAAGGAAAAAAAAGCATACATATACTGTACTGAAAAGCAAAGAAAAGGGACACTGCCAAATTCAAGCCTTTTAGTCCCTCATATAAACTGCAGAAAAAGAAATAATAGATTTCTAAAATAGGTAAAGAGCTTTTATTATATTGACAAGAGATATTCGATGACTTTATAAGGCTGTTAACTCTTTAAAACTTATCATAATTATACTCTTCTTAACCTGTATGACACATGACTACAATACTGAGGACACTTCCTCATTATATAAGTGCACATATACGGAGCTCCATTTTTCCACATACAATGTTCCTAGGCTTTGTGTGGACAAAGATATAAATCCTTTCTCCCAGAGGAAAGATCTGTTCTGTCATTGGTGTTTGTGTGCTGACCAAGAGTCGCTGACCTGCCAATTATCAACAGGACTAGTAAATAGTTGGTCATGAACCAGATACTCAACAATCCTTTGTCACAGAACATATTCTATAGATGTTTTAAATGAAGAAGTATTTTACGTTACATTTGTAACATAAAGAGAATTCAGAGATAATCTGAATTATCTCTGAATCTCTGAATTATCTAATTATCTAATTATCTCTGAATTATCTCATTACCAGTCAATGGGTAACAAACTCAAATATCTTCAGAAGCCAAACTCAGCTGTAAGGCGTCTATGGCAACTGTAGAGGGAGGAGCCAAACTGAAGGCATTCACATCACTGCAAGCCCCTGAGTCTAATCTCATGGTTTCATTTCCCATCTAAAGAAATAGAAGAGATTTGGTTTAGGTGACCCTTAGAAGCCACATGGTAAACATATTAATCATTGCATAAAATTGAAATCACGTCAGGTATTTTAAACAGGAAGAGAGTTTTATACAGGGAATTAAGTGAATTGTTTAAAGGCTGAGAGATTATTGAAAGGGCTAGAAGTGCAGGTTCTAGGCTGGGCCTCCAGGAATGACATCTAAAGCACTAATAAATGAACCACAGAGGAATGTACTACTTTCGTTACAATCTGAAGGCCCTGCAAGGACTATGTAGTTCGAGAACACCATTGTAGCTGTGACCCCGGAGAAGCTGGGATCTGGAAGCTGCCTGGAACAAGGAACACTATGAAGAAGAATATGTTCACTACCTTCCTCATTTGCTTCTTGACAGCCACAGAGGTGGTGATACAACATGACAATGCTGAGTCTGGCCGTCACCACTGCTGTTAAGGCCCTTCCCACACCCACAGTTCTGAAGACTAGGACTGGCATGTCCTGGACCTTCCCTGCCAACAGAAAACAGCCAAAAATAGCAGGGAGATGGCCTTTGCCTTCGAAATTTCAGACAAGTTCATCATCTACTTGCCAGATCCTAATTTTACACCTAGAACTCTAGCTGGAATGGAGTCTAAGAAGCGTTTTTAGCTTTCCAGTTTGTCCTGTACATACTAGAAGTAGGTAGGAATGGATGTGAGTGCCAACCTTCTATATCTGGCACAGCAACTTCTGGAGTAGAGTTCTATCACTGACTTTTTCCCGCTTCTACAGCAATCCTGAAAAACAAAAAAAAGCAAAGATCTAGTCAGTAGGATTATAATGCTAAAGATCTTAATATTCAAGAAAATAGGTGAATCTGGCATTTTGCTCACATCACTAGTATAGCATGAATCACACTAATTACTTAAGTATATTCTGATTCATTGGATTTTTTTTTTTTGAGGTGTTGGATGACAGAAACTGTATTTAATTCATATTTGGATTTCCTGTCTCCATGCCAGCTTGGCCCAGAGAAGACACACAGATATCTGCTGAAGTGAAATGCTTCATTTTTAGCTTAGAGAGAAACAGTAAACCAGAATTTCATGAGAGCAGTTGGTGGCAGCAATAATGTCACGTGGAGGCCTCCTTACAGAGTGGAAGCCGGGGTGTGTGTCTTTCAGTGAACACAGAGGTTGACCTGGCCAAGTGAGGTACCCGCCTTGTCTCTGTCCACTGGTGGTGCCCATTCCTGCACGGGAGGCTAAAGGAAACGGTGGCTTTCTGATATTAATCTTTTAGGGCAAGAAATCCCCAGGGTCTAGCGTGAGATAATAAGGATGAGACAACAAGCTGATGGCTGGGTCAGTAGGATCTGAGGTTCTCAGCACCTCGGTGGTGCTAACGTGGCCCACAGCAGCAACACGGTCTGGTTGAGAGGAGAAGGAAAACACCGGCAAACAAGAAACACTCGCTCTGGGCCCTTAGTGTCCCCTGAGGGCTACTCACCTCGCGGCCTCGGGCGCAGGAGGGCTGCGCAACAGGGTACACGGTCCGCAGGTGAGCCTCGATCCGCCCAGCGCGCAGCGCATCACCCCAGGCGGAGCCCCAGGCTGCGAGACCCGCAGAGGTCGGAGCGCTCGGCGCCGCGGGTTTCCGAGGCTCCGCCTCCCCCGCGCGCTCCCGGCGCCGCCGTCCCCGGAGCCAGGCCGGGAGGGAGGGTCCCGGTCCCGGTCCCCGCGGCCGCCCCCCGCGCGCTCCCGGCGCCGCCGTCCCCGGAGCCAGGCCGGGACGGAGGGTCCCGGTCTCGGTCCCCGGAGCCAGCCCGGGAGGGAGGGTCCCGGCCCGCTTCCCGAGACCTCGGCGCGGGCCCGTGGGGTTTCGGCCGTGCGCCCTGGCCGGGAGCCGGCGCCCCTGCCGCCCGGAGAGCGCGTGGCCCAGCGCGCGCAGACCCCGGTGACCAGGCGACCTCGAGACCCTGGCGGGGACGCGCAGCGCCGGCTCCTCTGCAGCCAGGAGTGCAGGCCCCACAGCCGGTTACCGGGTTTAACGATCCCCAAACCAACTTCCACATTTTGGGTTCAAACGCCACCTTTCGGTGTGCTTTTAGAAGCGTCTTCTCCGGTACGGTGGGAAGACAGGGTTCTTCGGTGTGGGTGACCAATGAGGGGAGGTAAGACTTGCCCTCCTCGACTCTTTATTGCTTCTTTAACGCGATGCCTTCGTACCGCATCATCTTAGATTTTGACCTTCCCATCAACAGTTACTTTCTTCTGTAAAACTCCCTTCCACTTCTGGGTCTTCCTTTCCTGTGTTACCTCCCCCCACCTCCACCCCTCCCCCGCCAAAGTGAGTGTGTGTGTATACGCACATGCCCCTTGCCGGGTCATTTTCATTTCCTTCAGAAATAAAAATTCTTACCTGTTTTTCACTCCTCAGGCCAGTTTTAATCACCACTTTTCAAGCACGAGGGACAACGTCAAGGAAATGTCTCCACCAGGTAAAAACCATTCATTCCCTTCTCTCAGGTCTTACTTTGTGGGTAGGATGGCTTAACCTACATTCCATCCAATGGTCTTCAGAGCATCTAAAGTGATTACTGTGTTCAGAAGAACTGAACTCTTCTTCTCCTAAAGCTTGCAGAAATTTCTAGTGGTATCCAGCTTCCTCTTACCACAGGAATAAAATAGATTTTTCCTTTTCTTTCAGTCATATGATCTTCATTGACTCATCACCGGATTTGATTAACATGACTTTGGAGAACATTGAACTTTTTGGTTAGATTTTACCTCTGCCTTTATTGTTTATAATGTTTTACTGTTCATAATTAGGTGAGAGAACTCCGAGGAAGCGTTTGCTAATGTTAGAATTCATTTTGCAGAATTCATCGTGTGCTTATTTAGAATTTATTCGTCTTCGCTATACATTCACATGTATGTCACTCACAGTATAAAGTACTTCATAACATAATTATAAGCTTCAGTGTCCCATCACTTCACTTGAGGAGAAGTACAGCATTTTGGTTACGATACACCAAAAGAAACCCAAGTCATTTTGTGCAACTCCCTAATTTCACAAACCAGAAAACTAAAATCCAAAGTAAATTGGGTGACTTGGTCTAGATAACAAACCAAGCTATCTGTGATGCAGTTGTGGAATACTTGGTCCAGAACCCCGAAGCAAATCTTCTAATCAATGAACTCTTTGGGAATGCTAGTCAAAATATTTTTTGCTGTCAATTTTAACTTTTTCATCAACCACATAATATTCTTCCTCACACATAAAATGTTATCCTTTCATTGTCCATTTCAAAATTTTCCTTGTTAATATGGATTAATATTAATTATTAAGGTTCTAAGAGGAAAGACTACATGCTCATTTACTGAGTATATGTGCATCATACCATTTGGTCTTTTGAAGTAACAACAAATAAAAAACAAACATAGAACCTTAAAATTAAAGGAACAAGAAAAAACTTCTTATTCTCGTACAGAATTATCATCCATGAATCTGCTTAAGCTTCTTCTTGAAAAAAAATTTTAAACCATTTTTATTGAATTATAATTAACATACAATGCTATATTAAATCCAGGTGTACAGCGTATTGATTCAGTAATTCTGTACATTATTCAGTGCTCACCATGGTAAGTGTGGTCACCATACAATGTAATTACAATATTATTAACTGTATTCCCTATGCTGTACTTTCTATCTCTGTGACCTATTTATTTTATAACTGGAAGTTTGTATTCCTTAATTCTCTTTATCTATTTCAACCATCCCTTGCAAATTTTATTTTCTTTAATTTTATTTCATGCTATATGATTCACTTATATTTATTGATCCAGAGATTGCTTCTAAATTTCATGTCCTCTTACTGTTAGCCTGGAATTTGGTGAAAAAAAAAAATCTACACTTAATCTAAAAAATATCACTTAAACTAACAATACTGCTAGTTCATTGTAAGTTTTTAGGCGCATGCCAAATGTCATTGCTTATTTTAAGAAAGATTTTTTTAGTTGAACTAAGAAAATAGTACTTATTATGAGTTATAACATTGGTTAAGTATCAACACTTGATGATTATTTTTCTTTTATATAACAGATCAACAGTATAGTTCCGAATCTAAATTCCTTTTAATATAAGTTACTGAAGCTAAATTCCTTCCTACCTTGTGTTCAATTATAATGGTGTAGAATTTTAAAATTAGAATCTATGTAAAGACCAATGCAGAATCATACAAAATGGTTGAATATTAGGAAGAAGTAAAATACAAATTAATACCTTTTTCTTAACAACTTGCAATTTTTCATATTCACACTTTAATTTTATATGCTTGCAAACTGTGGTTTATTTTAAAACTTTTCATTTGCAGTGAGTTCATTATCTTTTATGTCATCTCCCTATAATGATTTCAGAAGAGGTTAGAAAGAGATTAATATATTTAAAGAATCTGACTTTTGTGAACAATGGCATCATTAAAAAGGGCTAATTGTCATAAATAAGCCATGAATGGGAAAGACATGATGGCTGAATTTTCTTCATAACCAGTCTCACTGTGGGGAGGAAGGGCCTGCTCTTCCAGCAAACAGATTCTAAAATCACAAGGTCCAGCCTCCATCAATGATGACAGGATTACCTGTTATGTAGGCAGACTGCAATGATAAACACAAGGAGACAGAACAATTAACCAGGTTTAACACAGATTGTGTTTCTTCAATTTTCCCATGACTGAGATAGCTAAACAATGTATTCATGGTAATAGGAACACTCACCTAACACAGATTTTTAGGAAAATCTGAATTAAATTTTGGATGATTTGAAACTGCTGCATGTTCTTGTGATCTAGTTAATTAGCCTCTGGCTAGTGTTCTAGCGCATGTCACATTCTAAGCAGGTGTTTGGTTTCAGGATCAGAAAATTAAGTTTAGTGATATGAAGCCATTCCCCAAATTAGGATAAAGTATAAGCTAAAATAGTACATTTTCATTTTGAAATTCAGAACTACTCTAAAGTACCTGAGCTTTATGCCATTAATAAATTTTTGAACATCATCAAGTATGTAAGTCATAAAGTGACTTACCAAACAGAATTTTTTTTTATATAAGATATTGTATAGTTGATCAAAATACATAGGTATTTCCAGGAGCTGAGCACACTAAATGTGTTTTAAAAACTTAAATGAATAATAACAATATATATATTAAACTATGAAAAGTATTCTATATTATTTTTTTTTTAATTTTTTTTAGTATTCTATATTAGTTTCAGATATCCAAATCTGTACAAAACTAGGGGAATTTTAAAAATTACTTTTTTTCCATAGAATTTTCCATTTCCAAAGAAATAATGTTGAAGTAATCCTTGTGGGAGGGGTTTAAAAATCTTTTAAGCATGGATGTTAAATATGTGTTCTTTTAAATTTATCTAAAGCCTAAGACAATAAGAAAAGCTGGGAGGTAAGACACCATAGTATGAGTACAGAAATTTTTGAACTTCAATCTATGAAAACTGATCAAATACTGTAGATAAACTAGGAGGTTACTAGTCATTTTACCAAGAAATGACCCCAACTTCCTGAAGTTTTTATTTTTAAAGCAAGCTTTCTGTTATACATATGGACTCCTCTATAAAAGTCCAAAGGTCTTTTTATTGCACATTTCAAGCCAGAACATTTCCAAATATTTGGTACCCTAAGCTCTGGCTAAACAAGGGCAATTTAGCTTATCAGCAGTACCCTCAAATCAGATAAGCTCTGTAGATACAGATTCAGAGAAGCCACAAAGGCCAATGAACTTGTTCCATTAATTTGTTTAGCAGTGTCCCTAGCTGCTAAAGACTGTTAACAGTCCAGAGAAGAGGGAACTTCTATCACTAAAACATTTCAACCAGTGTATTTGTCACATTCACCAACCACCTGATGTACACCAAGTTACTATAAAGAAGTGCTAACAGATTAATAACACACCTCCTCACTACTGCCTGTGTCTCTCTCTCTCTTCCTCTCTTATACACTGCAGTTCCTTGGTCATGGAATATTCAAACACATAAAACAGAGGGGGATGTTCTTGTGCTCTGTACCTTTATAAATATAGTCTGCTTTCGTAGTTTAATTCCATTTAGGAATATATACAATAGCTATCAAGGAAGAAATTGATGACTAAATAGATGCAAAGTGGAAAGAGAATTAGGAATATCCATATGTGATGACCAACAAGAATTCATAGAAAAAAAGCAGGATTTTCCTGAACTGGTCACAAGTAAAACTAAAAATACCAGATGCCAACCCAGTGTCTATTAGAAACAATGACATCTGCTTAACTCTCTCCCCATTTCACCTGAAGCTCTCATAGTTTTGGAGGTTCGTTGCTTGACTTACATTTGATCAGGCTTTCCCCAATTATAATTTTTGAAAGCAACTGCCTCTCATAAAATTAAGCAATTTAATATTTTCAGTCCTCCATGTCATTTGCTACAAGATTTAGTGACATGTAGAGCTGAATGAAGAAGAGTTGGTGGGTCAGATCAAGTGGCCTTTCTTTGAGCAAATTAAATCACAGCTTATCCCTATCTTATAAATGCAACCTCTTAGCATATATATGTTGTAACTCTCTAACATGGCATTATCTTGATAAGCAAATCATGGCCAAATGAGGATAATGAACTCCTTGGGAAGAAGAGTGCTTACTTCATCGGAAGCCAAATACACACAGAGCAGGGCTATTTCTTCTGCGGTTGCAAATCTTCCAATTTTCTGTCGCTTCAGGAAGTAGTTCAGTGCCTGAGACCAGAAAGCCATACCATGATATCAGTGATGTGAGGTGAAGTGTGAACTCACCTGCAGCTCCTACAGGAGGTCAAAGGCAAGAGGAATCTACAGAGGTACCATTGGCATGCTGCTTTATTATGTATGATACGTGATACATGAAAATATCATTAGTCTCATTAATTGTGGACCAAGTAGGACTATGGTGACTTCCAAGCTAGTCAAACTATATGTTATGCTAAAATCTACAATGTATCAGATCAGTTAAAGAGGAGAGTTTTTTTTTTTAATTTTTGAAACTGTGGTAAAATATACATGTTACTCATCATCTTAACCATTTTTAAGTATGTTTCAGTAGTGTTAAGTACATTTACATTATTGTGCAACAAACTAGAACTCTTTTCATCTTGCAAAACTGAAACTCTATACAGATTAACCAATAACTCCTTGTTCTTTCCTCCCCCCAACTCCTGGCAGCCACCCTATCTGTCTCCATGAATTTGTCTACTCTAGGAAGAGGACATTTTTCAACCAGAAGCTTTAAACACATTTAAAATAGTAGTTATACCTCTTCGGTATTTGGTCTGGCTTGTATTCTTTCTTGCAGGGATGGGGTATCAACCGTTGCTAAATCAAAGGAAGACATTTGGCTTGGTTAATTATTCAAACTGAAAAAGAAATTGACAAACTTTAAACTTCCTTTCTATATGATACAACAATCAGTGAAATCCTTCTCCATGACTTCGAATGATCATTTCACCTCCAGTTTCTATGATTTTTAAAAACACAGATCATAATTCTTTGTGACCCGAGGCAAGGACTCTGGGTGAATCACTCAGCATTCCCAAGATGTATTTTGATCACAGTACAATGGTATGACACTTTATCAATTTTAAGCACATTTGCATGCATTATCTCAGTTAATCCACAAAACAACCCTGAGATGTAGATACAACCATATAAGTACTTGTACAAGAACCCAGGATGCCTTAAAAGAAAAAAAAAAAAATCCCTGAGTATCTTCAGGGACAATGCCATGCCTGTCATTGGTCCTCAGTAATTTAGATGGTTCTACATTTTCCTCATTATCTTGCCTATTTTCACTGGTTTTGAATTCCTATTTTTAACCATTGTTTCATGTTTCTCACAAAAAATGTAATTTGAAATTATTTCACTTTAAAAAAGGTAGGAATGATGCTAAAATTTTTTAAATTCCACTTAGTTCGAGCTCCTACAGAGCAAGTAGGACTCCACACTTCTTGTTAATTTATGTAATTTGTAAATTCTCTTTAGAAGCCCTTTTTTGGGGGGCAGGGGTTGCTGACAGTACTCTGGGCGACCATATGATACTTGTAGGTTCATAACAAATGATTTTATTGTCATACCCTCTAGTCCTGAGAGTGCCTGAGGTCAGTGTTTACCAGAAACTGTTTTTTAATTTTAGCATCATTTGTCATTTCTCTGGAGAGGTTGGGATTCTTCAAAGTCAGAAAGTTTCGGCTCTTTCGTGTTTAACACCCTTTTCTTTAGCTTACCTGTATCCTCTCACATTTCACCATAAGTGGGCAGCCCTGTCCACACTCAGTGGAAGCTGCCTTTACTAGATCACTCAGTTCATTAGGAACACTTTCTACCTTCCACATGACTGCAGGCAATGGTGTTGATAAACTTAACACATAACAAAGTTCTCTTGTACCCAGCTTCCAATAATATTTTCCTCACTTCTCTCATCCATACCCTCCTTATAATCCAAGATCATACCAACAGTATGCTCAAGACATCCTAAGCTTTCACTTAATATCCTCAAAATTCAGTTTTAAAATACAACTTTGATACCTTCCTGTATCACTCAGGAGAGCAAGCATCATCTCTTTCATATGGCTGGTATTCATGGCTAGTAAATGAAACTACAGAGCAAGCCTATGCCTTCTACTTAATTCCATTGTCCCTACTCTACTCTGTCCTCTGTGGTACAGACTGACACAGCATGCCATAGTCTATACAAGCCTGGTTTTGAAGAGTTATGACTATACCGCCATCAGTGCAATTCCAGGTACACTCATTCTTTGTCAGGTTCTTTTGCGACTGGCTCTTGAGTCACAGCTAGTTCCTTGTTCCAGACAGTTTGATAATATATTTTCCAATCTTCTAAAAAGTCCAGCTGCTAAAACAACCACATTTTCCAGATCATTTTGCCATTTATTCCATTGGGTAAATGGCACCAAAAATAGTTACAGTCAAGTGTCACCAGTGGGCATGCTAAAACCCAGTGAAACTGTCTCTCTTATATGCTTTTTCTTAGTGTTACCTATGTTTGCCTTTCTAGTCCAAGAAAAATTAAACAGAACACCTCAATCATGGAAATTCTGCAGCTTGCAGGGTATTTTGTATTTCTCCTTTAAATTAGTAAGTCAATGGTTTCTAACCTGAGGGGAGACCATGGTGGAATATATAAAGTCTCGTGTGGAACTTTCCAAACTACACACAGTTTTTCCCATCAACTCTTTCCCCAAGTTCTAGCATACACTTTAGGTTTAGAAAAGTTCCGTAGGTAAGCGTGAAGTACCTCCTCTCCCTAACCCCCCAATACCAGTTGTGACCACCGAGAGCAACCTTGATTCTGGAAATGTGATATTTAATTCCTTTTCAGAGAAGGAAGTTAGTGATTCTTCTTAGGCACCTTGTGTTCATTTTGGGTTAGTGGAACC
The DNA here is from genome assembly GCF_048164855.1 of Canis lupus baileyi. NCBI lineage: Eukaryota > Metazoa > Chordata > Mammalia > Carnivora > Canidae > Canis > Canis lupus. Next base: position 24,512,347 of record NC_132870.1, read on the forward strand.
AGGTGAAAGGGCATATCTATTTAATAGGCATATCCATAGTTATTGAGAAAATGAGAAATTATTCTTATGAAATAAGTTATAGAATGCTTTTATTTGGACAGATTGAATGTCCTTTCTACTAAGTTCTGCTTTTCTTCTTTCCTTTATATGAGAAGTCGGCATACATTTTGGTAAAGAGCCAGATAGGAAATACTTTTAGCTTTGAGAAGCATTTGGTCTGTTAGAACTGCTCAACTCTGCTTGTAGCAGGAGCACAGTCATAGTCAATAGATAATGCAAGTCGGGTGTGGATGTGTTATAATAGGACAGTATTTACTAAACAGGTGATGGGCTGGATTTCTCCTACAGGCCATAGTTTGCATAAAGGAAGGTACTGATCCCTCCTTTTAATTTATGGGTCATCCCAGGTGATTTACAAAACTCAGTAGCTCTCTGTGTTTTGGGAGTCTCTTACTTTCTTCCTGTGGTTCTGTGAGCATGGCCTACTTTTCCTCTTTCCCCTGACAAGGCCATCTCTGGTCTGCTTCCAAAACACCAAGTTCTGGCCAGTAATGTGGCTTGGCCACGAGATTTGGAATTGTGCCACACGCATAAATACCATTTAAACCCTTTGCATCTGTGGTTCATTCCTAATGACTTAGAATCTCGTTCCCAACCTACTGTTGGACTATTATCTTAATAAGCCTAGACCCTTTTTCGTTTGAGCTTTTTCCCAGTGACAGGATACAATATAACATGTGGTTAACAAGCTTCTGTAGGTAGGTGTCACAGTGGCAACCAGAGTGTCGTAAGGGACAAGTGCACAGCCTTGTAGAGCCCACCTCACCTGGACACACGCAGTTGCACCTGATCCCCTGCTGGATGAAGTCTGTGGCCAAGGACTTTGTGAGGCCAATCACAGCTGCCTTGGTTGTACTGTACACACATCTGTTCTCAACTCCTGAGGGTGAAGGGAAGGTTCAACAGTTGAAGGAATAAAACAACAGTCTCCTTTAGAAAGGGAACACAAGGGGATCCCTGGGTAGCTTAGCAGTTCAGTGCCTGCCTTTTGCCCAGGGCGTGATTCTGGAGTCCCGGGATCGAGTCTCGTATCGGACTCCCAGCCTGCTTCTCCCTCTGCCTGTGTCTCTGCCTCTCTCTATGTCTATCATGAATGAATAAATAAAATCTTAAAAAAAAAAAAAAAGGGAACACAAATAGCTGTCCCCAGTAACCACTGTCATACCACCTCCCATCCTACCCTTTAAAAAATTTGGTATCAGGTTTTCTCCCTGAAGAGGGCTAGTGTCTGAATGTGGGAAAATAATATCATTCCTGACACAACCCAGTCAGGGCTTAGGCGTTGAGAATCTGCACTTAATGATGGCAGTGATCTTAGGTTTTCATTATCGGTTGGTAGAAACCTTGGGCAGATTCCAAATGAAAATCAAGGGAAAGAACAAAACAAAAACCAAACCAAACTTACCAAACCAAGTAAGTCAAGAGGACTGCACATTTTTTTGCCTTCCTGTCTTGGGCAGGCTCATGTGTGTTCTTGTAGAGAGAAGGGATGCTATTTCTGCAGTAGCTCTTTCATTTTAAACTCACAAATCCATCTGCCAGACTGTGATGGTATTTCCATTTGGCACTGCAATCTGGGTTCTCTGGCTGGACTTCTTGTTTAGGGCCTAGATTGGTTGTCTTTGTGAAGCACTTCCCAAATTGTTATGCTCCTCTGAATCGAGACAGCACTTTGCAAAAGCCTGTGTTATAATACTGTCACAATGTAGGAGACATGCATTTGCCTGACTCTCCCCCTTTCAGACTGAACTCTTTTGGGGCAGGGGCACATACTGCTCAATACATCTCTTTTGGTTAATTAAATGGATAAATATTTCCTTCTTTCAGCTTGATTTTTATCCCCATATCCTTTAGAAGGAATAAAAGGAAGGGAAAATGAAACTTATTTTTTATGACTGGTTTACAGTGAAGGCAAAAAGGACTGGTGGTAAGGAACCTGTTACTAATTTTTTAAAAGATGGTTTTGACATTATTTGTGGGTTTTATAACCTCTGCTATGCTTGTTGCGAAAACAAACTCATAGCTGGTGAAGGTACGGGAGTATGTGCATCCTGATTCCCAGAGGAAGACAGACCTACCTTTGATGCTAGAAGCCACAGATGACATGTTGATTATGTTGCCAGATTTCTGTGCAAGCATCTGCCGAAACAAAACAAATACAAAACAAAAATGCCACTCTGCAAGATAAAAATAATACCTCTTTAAAAGGTTTGCATTTGCTTATTATGGTTTGCAGAAGCATCTTATTAACTATTAACATTAAGCCTGTTAGGCAGTTTTAATGTCTCACCCAGTCATCGCTGGGAGTGGATGGCATGCTTACGCACTTACTGGCAGGAATATTTCTCAGGAGGATTACTGCCTTCCTCTGGCACAAGAGCATCAGCAAGACTAAGAAGGTACTCTGAGCTAAATGAAAGTTAATGAACATTAATTGTTACTTTGTATTCCTGATGCTGGAAAACTCTTTACTTTATTCAATGCGTATCTGTTGAAGGCCTACTATAATCAGATGCGGCACTAGGTCCAGGAGTTTGGAAGATAAATGCCACACTCCCTGCCTAGCGAGAGCTGCCAGTGGACTGGAGGGGTTGATGTGACCAGGATCCAGCGGCATCAGAGACCTCCACAGAGGAGGATTGGGTGGCAGGAAGGGACAAATCCAGGTTTCGGGACACTCAGAGGAGGGCTCCTAAGGAGGAGAGAGGTTGGATGGTTTTTGAAAGCTAGAGTGTTAGGCTGAAAAGTGAAAAAAGAAAGGTGTTTTAAGGAGCAAGTACCACATGTATAAAGGCTGCATCACGGATCTGGGAGGAAAGGATAGGTCTGCTTAGAATGCCAAGGCATGGGAGGAATGAGGCTGCAGAGGACAATGGGGGCTGAATTTAGGAATCTGGGCATTACCCTGAAGGCAGTGTGGTGACGATGAGTTGTTTAATGCAGAGAAGTGCCATGTTTATATTTGGGGAATACTATGCTTACTGTGGTGCCACGTAGAGGAGACCCACTGGAAGCTGACAGAGTGATTTCAGATAGGACTGATGCAGAAATGTCCGTGGGCAACAAGGGTGGAGTTGATTGAGATGATTAAATGCAGGATGTGGTAAATGGTTATTCAGTGAGGCCTGCTTCCCTCAACAAGGAAGTGTTTCCTAAGAACCCCTCCCTCAGAATTCCCCCACTCAAAGTGTGAATGGCTGAAGAGGAGGGTCTGTGGCTATTTTGTCCTCCTAGAGATGGTACCCAGTAGGTGGTCCATATACTGTGATGAATCAAAATCTCTTGAGGTGCTAGGTTTTTTGTTTATATTTATTATTTTTTAAAGATTTTATTTGTTCATGAGAGAGACACAGAGAGAGGCAGAGACGCAGCAGACAGAGAAGCAGGTTCCCCACAGGGAGCCTGATGAGGGACTTGATTCCAGGACTCCAGGATCACACCCTGAGCTGAAGGCAGATGCTCAACTGCTGAGCCACCCAGGCATCCCAAGGTGTTAGGGTTTTCTTTCAAAAAAGATTAATCTATTTAGAGTGCAAGTGGGGGAAGGGGCTGAGGGAAAGGGAGTGAGAGAGAATCTTAAGCAGACTCCATATTGAGAACAGAGCCATACACGAGACTTGATGTCACAACCCTGAGATCATGACCTGAGCCAAAATCAAGAGTCAGATGCTCAACTGACTACCACAGAGGCACCCTGAGATACTAGATTAAGGTGCAGATTGCTGGGCCCTGTCCCAGACCTACAGGAATAATATAATGGATGAAAAAGCTGCTATGAATTCACAATGTTTTCAGATGAACTTATACTTAAGTATAACATGTATGTGTGTTTTCAAGGGTATACAGGTATGTCCAGGGACATGGGGACTCATGAATGCTTTGGGGGAAGAAGCAAGAGGTGGAGAGAATTCCTGTCCGATGGACATTACCTTCTCATTGAAATCAGAAGCTCACAGGATGACCACAAAGAACAAGGAGAGGATGGTGGACATGAGGAGGAGTGAAGAGTTAAAACAAGGTTTGAAAGGAAATGGAAGACCACCACCAGAGAACGGAGGAAGGAAAAGCAGGATATGCTGTGCCATGAAAGCCAAGTAAAAGAATTATTAAAAAAGTGTCCTAACAGTAAGTGTAGAGAGAGAAGTCGCTTCTGCTGGGGTGAGTTGCTCTAGCAGCTTTCAGACAGAGAGGTGAAGGAATGGAGGTGAGTGACTGGTCCAGGGATGAAGCTACCAAGATGACAGGTCTCCCTACAGTATTCTTCTGCCTTTGTTTTGATACTTAGTTACTATTTGTACCCAAAAGCATAGGGTCTACAACAACCTAAAGCATCGTGCTAGATGGATTAAAGGATACAGGGGAGGCTGAGGTTACCCAACCAAGTCAAGGTGAGTCCACCAAGGCTGAGGTGACCCAACCAATACTTTCACCCCTGCAGTAGGGGTGAAAATATTTAACCCAACTTGTTTGTCTTCATGATAAAGAGGATCAAAATGAAATGAGGTCCTCATGAAAAAGACCAGGGATATGAGTCAAGTATAATGGTGTTGAAAACGAAGCCTTCACATTCTTTCTTATCCAACTTGCAAATAACCTGGTTTTACTTATGTTTAATTTTTTCCCAGTTTTATTGAGCTATCATTGTCCCTACATAACCCATTTTTAATACCTAGAGATTACATATACCCCAACTGAATATATAAAGATTAGCTATTAAGTTAGTTCAGTCTATAATCTTTTGAAATGCAGTAATTCTTCAAGCAAAACTTTAGAATATAGTCACCTGGGGTGGCAGCACCTGGGTAGCTCAGTCAGTTGGGTGTCTGCCTTTGGTTTAGGTCATGATCCCAGGGTGCTGGAATTGAGTCCCAAGTCAGGCTCCCTGCTCAATGGGGAGTCTGCTGCTCCCTCTCCCTCTGCTTCTTCCTTCACTTGTGTTCTCTCATGCTCTCACTCTATCTCAAATAAATAAATAAAAATCTTTAAAGAAAAAGAATACAGTCACCTAGGAGATGCTAGTGCTGCCCCCAAGCACTTGTGCCATCCATTCAACCAGGTCTTTCTGCTGGTTCTAGAGCCCTGTGCCAGCCTCCTCCCATGCAGCCTTCTCAATGCTGGCTCAGTACCTCCTGGTACAGGTGCATGCTCTTCCTGGCTTCCCAGGCTAACAGTCCTCTGTTGTAGTCAGGCAAATATGACTTGGCAAGTGTAAAGTGAAGTGTCTAGTACACAGTATTCCTATATAGGATCAACCTCCCAGAAGCTCAGGCAGGGGCTAGAAAGAGCTCTGAAAATTCCCTCTAGCTGTAGATCCAGTTAGTCCTACCCTGATCCAGCTCTTTTATCAGCTCCTAAACCTGGCAGACCTTGGTTTCTTGGGTCTTTGGTGAGTTCATGTCTGACCTCTACCTGGATTGGCAACCTAGATTCATTTATTCATTCAACAAATACTTGCTAAAGCACTTCTATGTGCTAGAGTGTCTTCTAAGATACAGCAAAGGGGGAAAAAATCTCCACATATTGAGACTTCCTTGACTTTGGATTTTGCATTGATCTCTATTTACAGTATTTTCAACTTGTTCTTTGCCTTTTGACTCATATTCCAGTTTTGGAATGGTTTTCTGTATGTCTACCCATGAAAAAAAATTTCCTACAAGTGTTTCTATGTTTTGGCCACCTGACTTTTCAGATCTGCCTGGACTCCAAATCCCGGCTTCCCCTAGAAAGTTCTAACCTGGTATATGTGCATCATAGTTAATGAATCCAGAAGATCCCAGACAATTAGGGATTGTGTAATCTCTCACCCTCATTTTATTTTTTATTTATTTTTAAAAATATTTATTTGGGATGCCTGGGCAGCTCAGCAGTTGAGCGTCTGCCTTTGGCTCAGGGCATGATCCCAGAATCCTGGGATCAAGTCCCACATCGGGCTCCCTGCTTCTCTCTCTGCTTCTCTCTCTGTCTCTCTCATGAATAAATAAATAAAATCAAAATAAATAAATATTTTATTTATTTGAGAGAGAGAGAGTGTGGAAGACCACAAATGGTGAGGAGAGGGAGAGGGAGAAGCATACTCCCTGCTGAGCAGGGAACCCAATGTGGGGCTCGATCCCAGGACCCTGAGATCATGACCCGAGCTGAAGGCAGACACTTAACTGACTGAGCCTCCCAGGTGCCCCCTCACCTCCATTTTAAATAGAATAGAGTACAAGTGCCATCTCCCATGGCACATGGTGAAGTAGGGGCAGAGTTCAGGCTGTGATGCCAGAGTCCAAAATCTGGGGTCAGGTTGGTTACTGTTAAAGTAACCAGGTGCTGGTTAATAAGATTGACTCTATCTGATTGTCTATCCCAGACATTAATATCTCCTGGGATTTTTTACAAATCAGTGGTACTGGTTCATATGGTTTATTGTTAAGATGCTTTAAATCATAGGTAAACTCACTAATTTGCAAGTTCATGTTTGATACTTCAAAAGTTAACACTTGGGATGCCTGGGTGGCTCAGCGGTTGATTGAATGTCTGCCTTCGGCTCAGGTCCCAGGATTGAGTCCCTCATTGGGCTCCCTGCGAGGAGCCTGCTTCTCCCTCTGCCTATGTCTCTGCCTCTCTCTCTCTCTCTCTCTCTGTCTCATGAATAAATAAATAAGATTTTTAAAAAAATTAACACTTACATGTTTATTTATTTTTAAAGGAAGAGTAACTTTTTTTTTTAGATTTTATCTATTTATTCATCAGAGATACACAGAGCGAGAGAGGCAGAGACACAGGCAGAGGGAGAAGCAGGCTCCACGCAGGGAGCCCGATGCGGGACTCGATCCCAGGTCCCCAGGATCAGGCCCTGGGCCGAAGGCGGCGCTAAACCGCTGAGCCACCTGGGTTGCCCACTGACATGTTTAAATTTGAGTACCACTGGACCATACCCCACACTTGCTGCCTTCACTAATGTTTGTAAAGCATTCCAGACATGGAGTAGGCTGGTTATGCACATGTGACAGCTTTACCATTTGTGACTTTCTCCTTTTACCATAGCTTCTGCTTCTCTCCTATATCCTAGGTTAAGAATCAGTCTTCAAAAAATAATCCAATTCCAAATAGCATAGATTCTCATGAACTCCAAATAAGCACAAAAAAAAAAAAAGAAAAAAAAGAGATTTATATTTTAAAAATTTGCTACTTCAACATCCCATGGGCTCACTGAGAGATCCTTTCTAGGTGCTAAGCAGATTAAAACAAATTGCTTTTTTTTTTTTTTTTTTTTTTTTTGAGATTTTATTTATTCATGAGAGAGAGAGGCAGAGACACAGGCAGAGGGAGAAGCAGGCTTCATGCAGGGAGCCTGATGTGGGACCCAATCCTGGGACTCCAGGATCACGCCCTGGGCTGAAGGCGGCACTAAACCGCTGAGCCACCCAGGCATCCCAAATTCCTTTGTTTCTAAGTCAGTTTTTCGTAATTTTCCTTTTAATGTTCACCTGGATCTTTTAGGTTGAATGTTCAGAGCAAAGCATCAGCCGTGCCTTGCCATTAAAAAGCTTTTCTCCATGGGTTGGCAGCATTCAGTATGTCCGTCATCTAATCCATCTAGGATGGAAGAGAAGAATAGCTTCTCTGCATTTCACTAGGCTTCGGTTTACAACCTTGGACTGAGTTGGTTCTGTACTTAGTCAACCCCTTTCAGTGTCTGAGCTTGTGCTGTCTGCTTACTATTGGCTTATGAATTCATCTGAACTCAATATTTTTCATATTTATGCTCCCCTCCCACAGAACACCTAGTGTATGTTTTATATCAAAAGGCATTTAATGCTTGTTTGTAAAATAAAACGAAAAACACTGACGACTTGTGTGAAAGCTGTGGAATTCAAGGGTTAATATATCATGAGGAATGCTCTCTTTTTAACACATGCTGTGACTCACCTCTCTGGTCTCTATGGCTCAGCTAAAAACAAGAAAAATGATCAGGGAACAGAAAAGCCATGGGGGTACATCCATCTTGAGAGCCTGTGCCTAGACACTGAAATTCAAAAAGGGGCCCAACTCCAGGTTTCAAATCCTGTTTTTTGTTTTTTTAAAGATTTTATTTATTTATTTATAAGGTAGATACTCAACCACAGAACTACCCAGGCGTCCTTCAAATCCTGTTATAACCACCTGCTAATTATGTGACCTTGGGCAAGTTACCTCACCTCTCAGTTTTATTATTCTCTGTACGGTGGATGTGATAAAGTAGTATGTACCTCATTACCTTCTTCTGGTCCTGCATGCCTCCTTGCTGTCCCTCTCCCTGGGTCCCTCTTCCTTAAATACCTGCATAGCTAGCTCCCTCATTTCACTTGGGCCTCTATGAAAATTTCAGCATGTCAGTGAGGCCCTCCTGGGCTTTACTGATATCCTAGCTGCTTTTTATTCATAGTACTTCTAATCACTTCCCAAGTTATATTTCCGATTCCTTGTTATCCTGTCTCACTCCTCAAAAATGGGATATCTCTTATAGAAGGGACTTTGTTTAGTTTTCTGATGTGTTTTCTGCACCTAGAGTGGAGATTTGCCAATAGAAAGTGCTTAATATTTCTTGAATATTTCTTAACTGAAAGGTTAAATCAATTAATTTATATTAAGTGCCTTGATATAAACATTCAGTACAGGTTAATCATTACGTTAGCTACTGTCACTCTTCAGCACATGTGAGGACCCTTTCTGGATGCCCAGTGTGGAGATCTACTTATCCAGTAGTGCTTATCCTAGTGGTGGTAGTCCTTACCTTAGGAAGAAATGCCTTGATCATCAAGTACATGCTGCGGATATTGAGATTCATTGAGAAGTCCCAGTCTTTCTCCTCGCAGTCCAGGATAGTTCCATGATGGACAAAACTGGAAGAGGAATTAAATAGCGGGGAAAAAATGATCATTTAAGAAGATCTGTATTCCTTTTCCTTATCATTTTTTTATTGTAATATATTAACTTAGATCATTGACTCTTGTGAAGATTTTAACAATTCTGATATCACCTAGTACACTAGGTTAATGAGTATCCAACAACTTAAGCTAAATACATTTATTTGAAAACAATATCCTTCTTTTAAAAGAGAAAGGCAAAAGTCTGGGGCCACCAAACGTAAGAAGCTTGATAGCGATTGCACAGGAAATATCAAAAACATGAGACTAGGATGCCTGCCCTACTTTTTCAAGAGCAATAGTGCCCTCAGGTGGCACAGATTTAGTGTTTTCAAAGGGAAAATCAAATTGCAAGGGAAACCATTGTCTCAACATCTCAGGATGGCCAAGTAATATGGTTATCATACAGTTCTAACATATTGAGTAAACAAAGCAGAACAAAACAAACTCTTAAAGCAGCCTTCACTCACTGCCTTTTAAGTCACACTCATAAATAACCTGCTCATCCTTTGCGTGACAGCAAGAACCACGTGCTCTATTTCTATATCCCTTACACTGCCTAAAATTTAACATGTAGATGTTCAAAAACTAATTTTCCTGATTTATTTTTGTCATGGCTCTGAGTATATTCTCATATAAGGGATGGACAATTTATAAAACAGATTGTCAAAAATTGTTGCTTTAATTTAATTTTCATGTAATGTAACATGACAAACTATAGATGGTTTTTTTTTTTTTTTTTCTGCACTGAAACATGATTAAGGAGAACAAAAACATATTAGAAAGCTCTGGAGGTTTTCTACCAATGCAGCAGTACAAATATCTCACTACATAAGAAAGGTGGAATGTCACTTGGGTCCTGTATAAACCTCAGTTGTATTTGTCTCTACTGTCACACCTAAGCAGAGAAAATACTGGCACTACCTGTCCTATGTGCAGCTGCTCCACTTTCAGTCTCCTCTCATTCACACATAGTTCCGCATGTTTGCTACTACCTAGTAAGTTCAATTAAGCCATTCTCTTTGTGCTCTATACAGAAGTGCAACACAGAAACTTCTTTTGATGGATGGGACTCATTGTCCCACTAAGAAACCCTGAGCTTGGGAGGTTGTGCCAAAAAAATTGGGAACACCTGCATTTCAAGAAGCTGAGTACTTGGTTTCTGGTGTATATACTTTGTTTTAGAGACATCTACTGGAAGATAGTTTCTAATTTATAAGTCTTACTGGAGCACCCACCACGAGTCCATTGGTGTGAGCTGTTGCTAGCCTTAAGAAATCAACAGGTTCAGATTAATACCAGTTCTCTTCGGTAGATCATAACTTCCCTTAGGCCTCAAGCCCATGTCCACTTCTTTTTCTTAAAGATTTTATTTATTTATTTGACAGAGAGAGAGAGAGAGAGCGCACACATGCAGGGGGAGTGGCAGGCAGAGGGAGAGGGAGAAGGAGGCTCCCGGGGGGCACAGAACCCAGTGCGTTTATCTAGGACTCCGGGATCATGACACGAGCCAAAGGCAGGTGCTTAACCAACGGGACCACCCAGGCATCCCTCTATGTCCACTTCTTTGGCTTTCTTACTTGCTGAATTTTGGAATAAAAATTCTGTTAAAATCTAGCTGTGTTTCCTAAGAAATATATTATGGTTCATGATGAATAATTTTGCCATTTTATCAAAAATCATTAAAGTCATGGAAAACTTTCTGTAAGAACAGTGAAATTAAAACATGAATTACCCAGCAACATTAAAGAGAACATCAAGTCTCCCAATTTCATTGGCAAACTGATCAATTTGTTTCTTCTTTGTGACATCAAGGGTCCGAGTTTGAATACCTGAAAAATAAAACAAAGGAATCTATCTGTACTCATAAAAATATTTAGCCTTGAAGATTTAGCTGTTTTAAAGTGTGAGGATTGCAGTCTTTGTCCAGTTAGACTTCATAGGATTGTTCGCCATTAGAGAGTCTTAGGAATATTTATTTATTTATTTATTTATTTATTTATTTATTTATTTATTTATTTATGATAGAGAGAGAGAGGCAGAGACACAGGAGGAGGGAGAAGCAGGCTCCATGCTGGGAGCCCGACATGGGACTCGATTCCGGGACTCCAGGATCGTGCCCTGGGCCAAAGGCAGGTGCTAAACCGCTGAGCCACCCAGAGATCGAATCTTTTTTTTTTTTTTTAAAGATTTTATTTATTTATTCATGAGAGACACAGAGAGAGGCAGAGACATAGGCAGAGTGAGAAGCAGGCTCCCTGCGGGGAGCCCAGTGAGGGACTCGATCCCAGGATCCTGGGATCATGCCTTGAGCTGAAGGCAGATGCTCAACCACTGAGCCACTCAGGGATCCCTGGGGTTTTAGGAATCTTAAGAATCTTATTAGTAAAAATCTGAAAATCCTCCTTGTCTTGACCTCTATATTAGATGCCTCTCAGTAAGCCAGCAGGAATAAAGCAACTGGGCCCCTCTAGCCCTTTCTTTCCCTAAAGGTTGAATTATTGCTACAGTGATGCTGAATTCTGCCTGTGAGGGAAGGGCAGGGGAAGTGGAATAAGAAATTATTTCTATTTGTGCCCTTTACCTTTATGCCAATTCTTTTGTTTACTAGAAATAACTTTGTTGGTCATGGGTACCATCATTTATTTCTGGACTAAATTGCGAGAAGAAATGAGAGGCCAGAAGAAGGGATGAAAACACTAACCAGGAGTGATCTGGTGTGGGATCTGAGAGAGACACACTATACTAGCTACTAAAAAACCCCAAAACCAAAAAAAAAAAAAAAAAAAAAAAAAAAAAAACCAACAAATCTGCTTTAATGAAAGAAGCAGTTATTATTTTTTATGATTTAAAAATATATAGTTTATTTTATTCCCTTTTGGATATAGAAAAGGTAGATTATAAATAAAGAAAGGGAAGACTAAATTTGAGTTTCAGAAGAACTTCCTTTGCTTTGTTTTTCCAGGGCAGCAGCTACCCCTTAGACTTGTTGAAATGGTAACTCAACATAGTCTAGCTCAGTTAACTAATTCAATGAACTAAACTGTGTTTGCTCATGTAACCTGTTCTATTTTGCTGAAACGGTTAAATTTCAAGTGACTTCTATGTCCTGATTTCTTTCTGAGTAATGCCGTCTGAAGCCGTCTGATGTTGGAATTAGGTTCGGTGTGGTACACTAAGGGGCAGCCAAACAAGTTAGTCTTTGCAGCTGCTGCTTTATTTTTTTTTTTTTTTTAGATTTTATTTATTTATTCATGAGAGACACAGAGAGAGGCAGAGACATAGGCAGAGAGAGAAGCCAGCTCCCTGCGGGAAGCCTGATACGGATCTCGATCTCAGGACCCTGGGATCTAAGCCAAAGGCAGATGCTCAACCACCAAGCTACCCCAGGCGACCCAACTCTTACAGCTTCTGATCATATGTCATTTTAAGGCTAAGCTGTTTCCATTATGGTAGCCACATGTGGCTACTGAGCATTTGAAATGCAGCTAGTGTGAATTGAAATGTTCTGTAAGTGTAAAATACATGTGCATTTCAAAGATTCAGAATAGGAACCCTGTAGTGGTTTAGCGTCTGCCTTTGGCTCAGGTCATGGTCCCAGGGCCTGGGATCAAGTTCTGTGACACCTTGCTGAGTCTGAATTCCAAGTTCACACTGCCGAGTTGCTTACCGGGGTACTTTTCCAGTTCCTGAAGTTTGGACTCATTGATATCAGTGGCAATGACTTTGGCACCTTCTCTTGCAAAAGCCTGGGAGACACAATGTACAAGTAAATCCTTTGTCTATTTGATTTGATTCTGTTCTCATGAATGGAAAGTCTTTTAGCCTTTTCTCCCTTATCTTATTTTCATTGCTTTCCCTATAAAATAGGTAGAATTTCAAGCTCTCTTTCACTTCACCCATCCCATTATTATTTTCATTACTTAGAACGTGACATACATTATGCTTGTCATCTGACTTTGTCCCTTTAAGCATTATCAAATAAAATAGTGTTTTTAAAAACGAGGCCTCTGTTATTGACACTTCTCAAAATACTATTCTGTGATGTCATGGCCTGTATTTATTTCATTTCTGAGGAAGTTCTTACTGTTTTCTAGTTCTTATTATATTCCAAATAATAAGAGAAAATGGGTTATTTCAACACTTTTTTTTCTCCTGAGTATATTAAGTTTCATAAATGTCAAACCATACCCTACTATTACACTTTAAATGCATTAATTAGGTCAAGTGGGGGTAATAATGTGCAAGAAGTTGATATAAATTAGGAAGGTAAAGGTAACCTGACAGTCTTGTAATTCGAGTCTTATACCTGAATTGATGTAATTTCTGCATTCCTGTAGGGCCACTGTAGTAAATATATCATAGTGCAGAGAAACTGAGACAGAGAAGTCTCTCAGAGTCAAAGATTATCAGTAATGTTGCATAATAAACATGTGAGGTGTTCATTCCTTCATCTGCCTGGGGTCAGGAATAGGGACTTTTCTTTTGTAACGTAAGACAAGAGAAGCACAAAATTTAAAAAAATAAAAAGTAGAGCAGAATCAAGTAATCATAGGATCTGTCCACATAATTCAATACCTCAAAAGGTAGTAAGTAAACAAGAGATAATAACTTACTAAGGCAGCTGCCCGGCCAATCCCCTGAGCAGCAGCTGTCAGGACGATGACCTTCCCATCAAGTCGACCCATAATGGAACCTGTGGTTAAAGCTAGAGACGTATATTTAATGGCTTACACTGTAGCACATGGTCCTGTGCAGTGACATCTAGAATGAACAGTTTAATGTACTCCTTAAGAACTTAATGACAGTTTCTGTACAAATAGTCCCATCATCTGAATTCTCCAAGAATGCTGACACTAGATACCTACCTTAGTGTATCAGAAATATTTAGCATAACCCACTTAAGTGGTAACAGACATTGGACTTTAATCCACCATTCGGTTTCCTGAGTACTTAGAGAAGACAGCCTTTGATACTGATATAGCAGGGCTGGAGTCCTTCCCTTCACTACCACCACCATTGTCCCCACTGTCCCTATACAAACTGCTATGGCATTCTCGATTTCTCTGCTGTAAACTTTTGTTGGGGGTTTGTACTATCAATTGTCTATGGCTTTTCGTTGTCACTGGAAAGATTTCATGGTTGGCCTCAGAGAGTCATTGAACAAAAGAGCTGGAAAAATCAAATCATATCCAATACTCCCATTTTATAGATGAGAAAACTGATCTGATTTACTCAAGGTCACAGAGCCAGTTAATGACAGAGACAGAACTATGCTCAGGCCTCCTGACTTCTTCACTATGTGAAATTCCACCCCACAATACTGCTGAACCTTTCTTAAAGTTTAAGCATACAGGGGTGCTTGGGTGGCTACATCAGTTAAGCGTCTGCCTTCAGCTCAAGTCATGATCCCAGGGTCCTGGGATCTAGCTCTGCATTGGGGCTCTCTGCTTAGTGGGGAGCCTGCTTCTCCACTCAGCTGCTCCCCTTGCTTGTGCTCTTTCTTTCTCTGTCTTTCAAATAAATAAGAATCTTCAAAAAGAAAAGTTTAAGCATGCAGTAGTAACACTTTAACAGATACTATCTAATTTTCAGATTGGAGGACTGAGGAATTCTGACCTAGGGAAAATAAGATATGCATAAGACACTTGACTGGTTCTTGAGCAGTAGTTTGCAGGATGAGGGGAATGGCTAATGATGGGGTTGGGGGTAGTTAAACGTCAAATGATGGTTAACTGAGGCTGTCTTCAAGGAACTGAGTACATTTGCTCGCCTTGCTGTCCTTAATGGGTGTCTCTGATTTCACACCAAGGTACACAATGTCTGCTTTGTCCCAAGGCATCACATCACCATTCCAGGCAAAAAAAAAAAAAAAAAAAAGGTAGTGGGGGGCTGGTGGTGGGAAATAAAAGCCAAAAGCCTTTCAGAGTGTCCTCTCTTTCTATTCAAGAAGGAAGCCCTCCTTAGAAATTCCAACGTTCATTTCACAGGCCAGCTCTAGCTGCAGAGGTTAGGAATTTGAGAGTTTTGTTTTCTAGCCTCTGTAAAGAGAAAAGCTAGGGGAGGAGGGTAGTGAGCCAACTTAAAAGGTACATGTACAGATAACCTACACAATTACCCTACTCAATTATCCGCCTGATAGAAAACAGGTAGCAAGTCTGGCTTAGAAGGCTCACATGATCGAGTCCTTTCTTTTTTGAACCAATCTTTGTTCTCACTAGCCAACCTTGGTTTTTTGCTGTAACCAAGCCTCCCCGCTTTATCTAAGCTCGGAATGCCAAGAGGCCAGTTACTCCTGTGGGCAACGGACACTAAAGGATTGATGGAAAGAGTGTGACACAATCAGACACGTATTTTAGCTCACTGTGGAGCAGGCTGCGGGAGGCTGTCTTTGGGAGGGTGTGCAGTGGTCTGAGGGGCCTCCGGTGAAACAGCAGAGAGGGAGGGGATGGAGAAGGGGGCTGGATCAGAGCAGCGTTTAAGACAGGAGACAGGGCCTGGTCAGCAGTGCACTTCCTTCGGAGGTCATAAGTGCTGCTGGCTTTGGGTGCATGGCACTGAAAGCAAGTACCAATACCAAAGATGTCCCTAGGAATCTTTGAAACCCAGAGAAGCACTTACGGAACAACTATTGAAGCACAGCTGCTTTGCTCGCTCTGAAATCTTAGCTGGTCTTGCCTTTCTGGGACCAGATTTTGGTACAAAGACTTACTGTGGGAAAAAACTATACTATCAAACTAAAATGGATTTATTTGGGAAAATGTAATACAAACATGACCTGAAATGGTAAAATGAGGCAACTCTCCATAAATCCAACATGAAAACCACACTGAAAAACTTATATACCAGAGTTTTAGACTTGTTAAAAATGCACCCTTATACTGATCTAACGGCTGAAATTAATCTTGAAATGGGTAACTTGCAGAACGCAAAATCTAACTCTCCCCCAGTCTGAAGTATCATTTAAAAAAATAAAAGGAAATCTTACTTTAGAGCAGCAAGTGGACGGCGTCCTTCAGATCCGTGGGCGAGAAACAAACTTGAGACCTTTGTGCAGAAGCAAGTCAGGCGCTTAATAATGCATGTTGGGATTTGTAGTTTCCGTCAGTTTTAAGAAAAGGAGGCGCACATTTATATACTACGTATGTGCGTGTGCTGCCACCAAGTGGAGCTCAGGTGGTACAGTTAACTCCAAGGAGGTGAAAAATGGAAAAGCGCCCTACAGCTTACTTAGGATATGGAAATCATCACCTTCACTTTAACCTAAGTCTTTGTTATTTGTTCGTGCCTACTATGTGCTGCTCTAGGATATTAAAAATTTAATGAGCCAGAAATTTCATATAAAAGAGAGTAGGGCAATAAAATAGAAGGACCCTAGGTCATTTAAGATAGCACAGGCTTCCTTCTAGGCCATTTCCCAAGATTGTTTTGAGGGAGGGAAATAAAAATTCCCTTGTGTTTAAAATCTAGTTATTTTTTTTATGGTTGTTTTGTCACACTCTAATACTTGTAAATGTTTAGTGGCAGAGTGCAGGCATCCTGAGTACACTGAGGGGCAAGGTCCGGGTAGCACTTTGAACTTTAGTGTGGAGGCTCATGTTGGGCAAGAACAAAAACTCAAATTTGGCTGAAGAGAACAGAGATAGTAGAGATTGAAAAGGACTAGGTCATGTGTGCTAGGCTTAGTAAGTCATACTTAATCAGGTGCATAATTGAGCAGAATGATTGTGTAGGTTATTTTGTGCATGTACTATTTGCCTTCGTTCACTCAACATCCCCCCACCTCTTTCCGCTGCCTTTTATTTTATAAAGGCCAGAAAACCAAACTCTCACATTCCTAGCCTCCTTTGTTGCTAGAGCTGGCCAATGGAAGGCAAGTTGAGAGGATTTCCTTCTTGAATAGAAAGGCAAGGCCACTTTGAAAGGCTTTCCTTCTTTTTTGTCTGGAATGTGGATCTGCTTTGGGACATGGCAGCCATTGTGTGACTTTTGAGGTCAGAGGCAGAGCAGGGTAAGGGAAGGAACCTGATTCCTTGAAGACAGCTTCTATGCCACAGTTCTAGACCAACTCCTCTGGATTCTTATGTGAGAAAAAGTTAATTTCTTTGAATCACATCTTTCTTTAGTTTTTTGTCTTTGGAGCCAAGTATATTCATAACAGTCATGGCAGTTCAGAACAAGACTGTGTAGTGAGAAAGATGAAGGTTAAGTCTCATATCCTTCACTAGCTGGGTAAATCACTTAACACTCCAAGCCCCAGTTTTCTTATCTGTAAATGAAGGTAACCATAGCACCTGCCTCAGGCATGTGAGAAGGAAGGACAAGGCATGCACATTTATTACATTTGTACTTAATAAATGTTATTATTAAAATTCAATTAGATACCCACCATTTGCTTCGACGTGGATGGAACTGGAGGGTATTATGCTGAGTGAAATAAGTTAATTGGAGGACAAACATATGGTCTCATTCATTTGGGGAATATAAAAAATAGTGAAAGGGAATAAAGAGGAAAGGAGAGAAAATGAGTGGGAAATATCAGTGAGGGTGACAGAACATGAGAGACTCCTAACTGTGGGAAACGAACAAGGGGTGGTAGAAAGGGAGGTGGGCAGGGGGTTGGGGTGACTGGGTGAGGGGCACTAAGAGGGGCACTTGACGGGATGAGCACTGGGTGATATGCTATATGTTGGCAAATTGAACTCCAATTAAAAGAAAAGAAAATTCAATTAGAGTAGATGGCAAAAATGGATTTAAAAAAAATCCCTGACCTAATTTTCACGTATAAAAACATATGCACACAGTCTTTGGTAAAACTGTCCCTTATTGCCCACGATAGCTTGTAGTGGAGTTTAATGATCTCTAGTCACACCCAGCTGTGCTTGTTGCTTTACTAACAATTTCCCTTTAACTTTTGAGAATTTTAGAATAGATTTTATACAGATATGAGAATTCTCTAATCAAGGTCAAATCTAATTCTTCTTTCTTGATGCAGCTTTCTTCACCTTCCCTTTGTCTGGATTTTCAATAATCATACTCTGTGACAGCCTAATATAGTGTTGCAAAAATTTGCTTACCCATCTATATTTTCCATGAACTAAATTTCTTTAAGGCTAGGGACCATATCTTTTTCACCCTTATATTACAATCAGCCCATCTTATGAGATATTTAATTCTAAACGTGAATTTCACAAAGGCAGTACCTTTTGGTGCCTAGATCAGTGCTTGGCACAGTAAACAGCCATTAAATATTTCCTGAATATGCATGGTAGGCTCTCACTAGGTTTCTTGGATATAATTTTACCAGGCTCTCAAGAAAATATTTCCTACAAAAAAAATAATTTGTCTTTTTTAGTCTTGTCTTTACTTTTCAGACCACTTTCGTGTTGTCTGACCATATTATTTCTTTTAAACATTGTTGCATGTTTCATTGTTGACTTTCATCATTGTACCTTCACAGCCGTTTATCATGATATTGAAACCCAGATCCTAAAAGGGAGATGTCAATGACATGGAGGACCAGAAAATTCCACCTCTTTCTCCCAGAGACAGATTTAAAACAATATACAGACCAAAATACCTTTATGAGAACTTAGGCTAGTTAAGAAGTCGCAGTACCCTAGGTAAGGGGAAAGCTGAGAACAGCTGCAATGACATGGGTAAGAAGAGTCATTTCATTTTCCTATGGCTCCACCCACCTCACCCCTTGCCCAAGCTAGCACATCTCAGCCTCTGGCTCCTAGTTTCTCCAGGGGAGTATGGGGAAGAGAAGAGTAGAAAACAAATCCAACGTTCTGGCTTTTTATATGGGAGGCCAAGGGGCTGGTTTCTGTCTTGCCTGACTTGGGAGCGCGGATGGAACTGGTGATAGTTGGCACGAGAGGGCCAGTGCTCCAGGTGGAGGCCAGAGTGGTTCAGCACAATTGGGAGAGGGAGAAGTGTAGAGCAAGTGCTTGGTATTCCAACTTTTTGGAGGGCTGTCCAAGACTGCTGTCTTGCCTACCTGAGGTGCTAAGGGGGAGCCAAAATACTTTGGATGCCTGAGGGCCAAGGAGAACAGAGTGGGGTAGCCTCTTACCACAAGAACATGCTTACTGCAGAAAGACACCAGAGGGAGCCAGAGATCTGGCTCCTAGGAAAATTGGTAAGCCTCTCTAATTGGCAAATTATACACACAGCCCAGAGAGGTCACATCCTCCTAAAAAGGTTTCAGAGATTCTGAGAATCTCCAACCAGGCTGATAGATGAACGTGTTCCCCTGTATGAATCAGTCTGTAGTGGTGGCTGCTTTTTCAAATGCATAAAGCTCAGAAAAAAAATCAGAACGCATGCACATTCACACACAAAACATGACCCAAAGGAGCAAAATGAATCTCCAGAACCCAACACCATGGAAGCAAATTACCAGAGGAAGATTTAAAAATAGTTTTTAAGAAGCTCAAAGATCTACAAGAGAATGCAGATAGGCAACTACACAAAATCAGGAAAACAATGTATGAACAAAATGACACTATTAACAAACAGAAACTAGGGACACCTGTGTGGCTCAGCGGTTGAGCGTCTGCCTTTGGCTCAGGGTGTGATCCTGGGGTCCGGGATCGAGTCCCACATCAGGCTCCCTGCATGGAGCCTGCTTCTCTCTCCGCCTGTGTCTCTGCCTCTCTCTCTCTCTCATGAATGAATAAATAAAATCTTAAAATAAAAATAAAGAAACAAACTAACAAAGAACCAAACAAATTCTGGACCCGAAGAATACAATGACTGAATTTAAAAAAATTACTAGAGGGGTTCAATAGCAGACTTGATCAAGCAGCAAAAAGAATCAAAGAAAAAGGGAAGAAATAAAAAAGAAAAGTGAAGAAAGCCTAAGGTACTTATGGGACATCAGCAAAAGGACCAAGAGTTGCATTATGGTACTTCCAAGTAGAGAGAAAGGGACAAAAAATTTATTTGAAGAAATAATGGGCCCAAATTTCCCAAATCTGAAGAAAATGAACATCCAAATTCTAAGTTAAGCAACATTTTACTAGACAGGATATCTGATGACTGATTATGCTTTTAATGGCCTTAGTTTTATTATCTAGGTGGGCTTATTGAGTTACTTTTATTCAGCGGAGGAGCAGACATTGTAAAGAATCAAATCTGCAGCTCTGTTCCAGTGTCTTATTTGGGGAAGCATGGCAATGAGAAACAAGACCCTGAAGGGGCAGGCTTGGGGGAGAGAATTATAGGGAGGGACACCTTCCCCTTAGCCCCAGTGAATTCCTGTGATAGTATATCAAGGGCAAATATCCACTCATAGATTGTAAAATGATGGCTATGATATAAACCATAATCTCTTCCTTTCAATGAATCTTCTTACCAAAGAACCAAGGATGAGTTGAAATCACTAACTCTGTTCTAAACGTTATGCAACTTGGTGATTTACGTGCTTTTTCAAAGTCACACGATAGAGAAGTAGTATCAGATACTCTCTAAAACCACAGTTCTTAACCTCCAATAGGATGACAAATCCTTTAAGAATATGATAAAAGTATGGACCCAAGTATCCTAGAAAAAGGAATCTATACATACAAATTAACATAAAATTTCAGAGGTTTCACAGACTGCATGAAGCCCATCCATAGATGCCTTATGTATCTGTGGGGATTCTGGGTTTAGAAGACTTTCTACTTTGATAGAAACTCTGGTGCTGTTTCCTCATGTCTGAAATAAAAGGGTAGAATGGTCTGTGAAGTTCGTCCAGCTGGGAGTGAAATGTAGTAGAGTACAAAATCTGATAACAAACCAACCAATTCTGAGTGCTTGTATAGGGGGTTGGTGGGTAACAGAAAAGCACAGGATAATTTTTGTATTTGTTATAGCCAAAGAAAGATTAGCCTAGAAAATGAAGAGGTCATAGCATTTTGCTATCCCGTAGCAATTTAAATCCAGAAAGCATGTATATAATCTCATAGCAAAATTCTGAAAGCCAACAAGCGAATAAAGCCAAATATACCAAATATCCCACCAAGAAATCATTAATATTAGAGTTGTGATTCAGAACCACTAATAAACATTTATTAGGTACTTAAAAAAAAGCTTATAATTTTACAAATTAAATGATGCTTTAATGGATATATTATGCCTTAGAATTATCTAAATCATATGTGGATAACATTACATTAATAAAAATGAATACATTTTATGTATACATGAAAGACTGGAAATTTCCTTCAATAATTTTGCTCTTTACAAAATATATAAATAAAACAATTCAACTTCTAAAGTATTACCACATTCAAGAAGAAGATATTGCTATCACCATTCTAAATTACTGGAATGCATTAATCTCCTGTTCCTTCATCTTCTAATTGTAACGGCAAAGTAAAAACTGAATTGAAATTAAGTTGGATTGTGACAACAATGCCAGGGATAGGCACATAAAGTAATAATTTCCAAACACAGAATACTGGGCCCCCAGAAAAGTGACAGTAGAGGAGTCTACTGGGTCTTGCACTCGGGCACATCTTTTCCTGAGGAGGCATGCCATAGACCAGGCTGAGGATCCACATTCTCTGCTCCAGCAATTTGTTCTTCTGAGAAAAAACAAAAGGAAAAAAAAAAAAAAACCTAAATCATCTTATTTTATTAAAGAAAACCCATAAAATTTGAATACAAGTAGAAATGAAACCAATGTTAAGACAGTAGAGATATGAAGAATGAAAAATGACAATCTGGTCATTAATGAGCTCAAGTCTGGTCATTAAAAAGGTGCCTTTCACTTCACCAAAGGTGGAGAAGTTTCTTCCCCATTTTCTCATAAAATCAACTGTTAGAAAAGCCATTTTGTACATAAAACCAAGAAGTAATAAAGTGTCACTTGAAGTTCATCAGTTTGAGATTCAAAGTGAATCAAACATAGGTTGGGTCTTATTTTCCTTTGCGTTAATTTTGGAAAAATACATGCTGTGCTAAACAAATAAATAGCATATATTTTGAAGAATAGTCATTCTCAGAAAACTCTGAGGCTTTTAAAAGTACTTCATTTATTTGTTTATAAACAATATTCATTTTCAAAGGATCATATCTAATAAAGTAAATCTCATATATCTGGTCTTTGCAATTACCTCAAGTTGTTGAGAAAATTCAAGTTATCTTTTATAATTCAAATTAAAAACTAACATTAAAATTCTTTTAGAACAGTATTCTACTACTTCAGGCTGGAACCATCTCCTTTAATTCTGAACTGGTCAGTTTTTATTCATATATTCTTCCAGACTACACTTTTGTTTATTTCACTTAAAAGTAGTACCCCCCCCGCCCAAAAAAAGTAGTACCAGAGTGATCCATATATTGATAAAAAGACTTAAACATTTCTATTTACAGTTGAATTAATTCATATCAAGCATGTGCCTCTGGCACGATCAGAAAAAAAAATCAAAAGGTGATTTAAAGTTTCTCCATTTTTCAAAAAAATCTTCTAAAATAGCATGTATGTGTATACAGCAAAAGTTCCATTTAAGTGCCAGCTAATGGAAGGTCCTTAAATGTTTGTTAAATATTATTCCATAAAGTGAATAAATGGTTCAGAAATGTTCTCAAAGTTGGTGCCTTCCTATACCCCCAGGAACACTTCCAGACTGCTGACTTGATCTAGCTAAAAATGATCGGACAGCTGCCTCTTTTAGCATATACTTTTGTTGCTTTAGCTTTCCTCCAACTGTGTAACAGCATTTCTGACAGGCAGATGCACTGGCACATGGACACATGATTAATGCTGAGCAGTGAGAAGGACAAGAAATGCAGTATTACAGAGCATCTCTGGCAATGTTCCACACCTCTGTGTCTGGCACCCAGGCAGAGATGGGGATGACCCTTGAGGCTGCCTCCCTCTATCCAGTCAGGTGCCTAGCGCTGATTTTTTCCCCAAATCTCACCTGACCATCCACTCTTCATCTCTACTGTACCCGCTCAAGTCCATGCTACCATCACCTCTTGCTTGGACAACTGTCATAAACTCTTGCTCCTATTATTTGTTGGTTACCATTTAGGTAAGGTGGTATGTTCAAAATTTACAACTCCTTATGATCCCCAACCCTCCCCTCTCCTGCGCCTCATCATGTTCTTTAAAATATTTCAAAGGCTTCCTCTATATGCTTTCAAGATAAAGTAAAAATTCCTTTATATAATCTGTGGTCTGGCCAGATCATCTTTCTTTCAACCCCTCCCCTGGTTATGGTCCCTTCTACCTTGGGCTTGTCACTGTTCCATCTGCCTGATTGTTAAGCTAACTCACGTTAACCTCTCAGATCTGTTTTCTTCTTCAAGGAAGACTTCCTTAATATTCCCAAAACAAAAACCTATTATAAGCCTCACAGCCTTTTGCACTCCGTAGTTTTACCTACTTTTATTATTATTATTATTATTATTGACTACTTGATTACTGTGTGTATCTTCTACTAGACTCTAACCTCCAGTAGGGTAGGGGCCATGTCTGGTTTTGCTTATCAATGTAGCATCAGGGTCTTACTCTGACACATAGTTGGAGATCAAATTTTTTTGCTGACCGAATGAATAAGTTAATGAAACAAGTCTATGATTTGGCTTGTGTAAAATGAATATAATTGGAAATACTGGCCCATTGCATTGATAAGAAAGGCTTCCTCAGTAAAAAATTTTATTTATAGGGTAGTGCTTTCATATTTTTGAGAATTGCTTATTTATCTTAGGGAAAAGTTGAGGGTTTATGAGGCATAATACAGACTTAGGGTAAAAAATGATGCACTTTAGGGCTGTGCTTTGGAGAAACTTTCTCACAACAGAAATGTCAAATGAAGTCTGCACTCTCTAGCTTGCTCAACTATATCTTGTCTAACTTTCCCTTTGGGGCCAAAATTAAAGATAAGTTCTGACAGTTATCCCTTGATTTCCAAAGAACCAGTATATTTACCTACCTGGGCAAAGGCCTAAACCCGAGTTATCAAAGTAGCGAACTGGATGAGGTGATGGTAAAGACTTTGATCGGCTGTCAAAAAACCAAGACTTTGGCGATTCCCTTGGCACAGGATCTTGTAAATTCCGTTCCTTGCATTGAGAAGGCGTATGCGGCCTCTTTTTGGGAGCTGTTATAGTCACTTTAGGAGACTGTGGAGAATTCTCACAAGTAACTTCTCTGTGAGCCTCTCTTTTAAGGATTCTCTCCTTCCATGTTTTGACTTCGTTGGAAAGATGATGGTTATTGCTTGAATGTAGCAGAAAAAGAGAGAGAGACTAAGTCTGCGCAATTTCTGAATTTATTAACACATAACATTTTTTTTAACTGTGGTAAAATATATATGATTAACTTTTTTTTTAAATTTTAGTTCCACTATAGTTAGCATATGGTGTTATATTAGTTCCAGGTGTACAATATAGTGATTCAACGGTTTCATACAACACCTGTGATGGTGCTCAACATAGCAAGGGCCCTTCCCCCCACTCCCCATCCTTCCCACCCACCCTCTTTCTGGTAACCATCAGTTTGTTCTCTACAGTTAGGAGCACTGGGCATTATATAAGATAATGAATCACTGACCTCTATATCTGAAACCAATAATATATTTCATTACATGTTAATTAACTGAATTTAAATTTTAAAAAACTCTGCTTCTTGGTCTCTTTTTCTCCCTTTGCTTGTTATAATTGATCTCATACTTCTAATTTTAATTTCCACCTAATGCCTCCTATATGGACTATTTCCACAGTTCAGAAAATGAAATGAGGCCTTGTAAATTGAAAAATTGTAATCATGAAGTCCTAAAAAGAAAGCTTAGAGTATGATACTAGGTTTCCAATGGATCAATATCATCCAGAGTGGTTTACTTATTGATACCTTGCAGCAATAATTTGATACATTAGTCTTCTGAATAGATGAACTTTTTTTCAAAGATTTTATTTATTTATGAGAGAGAGCGGGGGTGGGCAGAGACACAGGCAGAGGGAGAAGCAGGCTCCATGCAGAAGCCTGATGTGGGACTTGATCCCAGGACTCTAGGATCACACCCTCGGCCAAAGGCAGGCACTAAACCACTGAGCCACCCAGGGATCCCCTAACAGATGAATCTTTAATGTACTTCTGTTATTTTAAAAGAAATATATTACACCATACTTCTGAGTTATAGTCTTGCTTGTTGCAGGAAATGCCACCAGCATTTAACCAGTTCCTGCAGAGAGAAACCTAGAGGGAAGTCCCAGAGGCCCTGCTCTCCTTTATCTGGTCTTCCATGTCTGTGGACACAACTCCACACTTAATTCTCAAATCTATCTCCTTATATTTATGCCCACTGACCCCATTCTAGCCCATGCCAAAATTATCTTTTGCCTGCACTGCAGCAGATAGATTCCTAAACTGGGTTTCCTTGATTGCTTCAGCAGCCAGAGACACTATCTGATCTCATCAGGCCCTGGCTTAAAATCCTCCACTGGAGGTAATTTTCCCATTACATTTTGGATACCACCCAAACCTCTTCAGAGTGTCCTGTGTAACCTACACCAGTTACCTCTGGCATCTCTCCTTGCACCTGACTCTGTTTCGTTCTCTATGCCCTGGCCCACACTGTTTGTCTTTGAGCTCCACCAATTGGTTATTCCTTCTGACTGAAAGCCTTTATCTGGCCTCTTATCCTTTTCCCACAGCTACTCTTTTTTTTTTTTTTAAAGATTTTATTTATTTATTCATAACAGAGAGGGGCGGGGGCAGAGACACAGGCAGAGGGAGAGGGAGAGAAGCAGGCTCCATGCAGGGAGCCCGACGTGGGACTAAATCCCCAATCTCCAGGATCATACCCCGGCCGAAGGCAGTGCCAAACCGCTGGGCCACCGGGGCTGCCCTACAGCTACTCTTACATCAGTTTCTTCATCATCACTCTTCCCCATACCCAGATAAGGTCCTATTTGTGGCTTTTTATTGTTACTGTTTAATAGCACTCATTGCAAAAAATTACTTGTTTGTATAGTTATTTGTTTAATGCCTACTTTTCCTCTATTGTATCATCACAGTAAAGTGGTTGGCACAAGATTCTAATCTTTGATAGAAGTCAAATAATTTGTCAGAACTGTTTAAAAAGTAAAAGCAAATAGGCTACAGTAATGGACTTAAGGAGTTCTCTTTTGACTTGGGTATGCAGACTTGTGGTATAGTTAAGCTGGCCCTCAAAGATCTTTATTTACTTCCTGTTTCTTGGCTTTGTTAAAAATAGATCAATTGATAGCCAACATCTGGAAGGGGGGGTACCAGTCTTATTCCTTTTAAAAGACATTTATTACATTTACTCTAAAAATGACTTTCCCCACGTGTGAAGGGTTGTCAACTCCAAAAAATACGTATGTGTATACACCAAGCTCCCCACATGTAATAGCCAGATACCTAATTTTGATATCATATAAGCAGATTTTACCTTTTGTGTGTGTGTGCGTGTGTCCATTTTCTAAAGGCTAGGGCTTTTATCTTGTGATCTGTTGTGTTGTTTTTTTAAATTCATGAGAGACACAGAAAGAGAGAGGCAGAGACACAGGCAGAGGGAGAAGCAGGCTCCTCGCAGGGAGTCTGACGTGGGACTCAATCCCAGGTCTCTAGGATCAGGCCCTGGGCTGTAGGCGGCGCTAAACTGCTGGGCCACCTGGGCTGCCCTAAGCAGATCTTACCTTAATAGTTCATTCTTTTGCTTTATTAGCTGTTCATTTTGCTGTTTTAACTTAGAGATTTCCTTTTCTAGCCGTATATATCCACTTTTTAAAATAAGAGCTTTTGTGCTTTGTACGATGCCACTGCCACCTCCACAAGTTAAGGGTTTATTTGGAGGCTGAGAGTCCGTATATTCTGATACAACTGTGAGGGAGACAAATTACACAAATAGGTGATAATTTTAATTATCTCCAGAGTTCAAAATAAAAGTAACATTACAAAAAGAGCAGGAAGTCACTGCAAAAACCAGAACATCTTAATCACCATCTCCCTAGAAGCCATCCTTGCTTTCTTCCTCCTACCTCACCTCCCATACCTTTTTGATCAACACTTCTAATTGTTTCTAGAGTCCTTCTGCTTCTCTTTACCCACCAATTCCACTAGCCCAACACTGCTCGCTGGAACCTTTCACTACCATGGCAGCAGTAGCAATCACCCTAGTTAGTGGTGTCCTTCACTGCTCTCTCCTCTACATCAGTGGAAACGCAGCAGGGCTTCCTGCAACACAGAATGTGTGTAGGGTCCACCACCAGTCATTCAGCACACTGTAAATTCTCAACATATACCTGTTACCTAAATAAAACTCAGAATGATACCAAAGCTATACTATTACGATATACTAAATTCAAGAGTCTATTAAAGTATACTTTTAAGTATATACTATTAAGTATTCTATACTATGTGTGTGAAAATAAGGTAAGGAATTGTTTTGTAAATCTTAGGTAAAACTGCATAAAAATGTGAGGTACTTATAAAGTAAAATAATCCACTGCATAACTGACAATTTACAAGAGGGTTATGTGTGTGGGGGGAAGATACTCAATATCCATTTCCTTTTGAATTATTCTGAATTCAGATACAATATGTACCCGAAAGTCACAAATCAAGAATAATTATCCTGACCCTTCAAAAGGCATACTCGTTGCTTGCTTGTTTTCGATCTTATCCCTTGAAGTTTTCCAGATAGGGGTGCACTTATCCTGCAATAGACTCTAGAGAAGTTCAGGCCAAACATGTACTAGACAACATCTTGAACACTATCTCATTATTTTTAAGTGAATGGATAAAAATACACAGAAGTATTATCTTATGTTTGCTTGACATTCAGAATTTGTAGTGTGCTTTCACACATAATTTTCAGTTTGATCCTTACAATAAGTATATACATAAGCTAGAAGGACAGGTATTGTCCCCATGATTTCATCTAGTCATGAAGTGAGGGGAATCTGCCCTTAGTTCAGTGCTTGTTTACTACACAAAGCTGTCCCAAACACTGTTCAGCATCCTCTCTTTTGAAACACAAGAGGCAGTAATATGGAAAAAGGTACAGGTTGAGGAATGCATATGTAGAAATTTGATCATTAGATTTGAAACTGTGTCATAGCCAAACTGTGGAAGGAGCCTCGGTGTCTATCGAAAGATGAATGGATAAAGAAGATGTGGTTTATGTATACAATGGAATATTACTCAGCCATTAAAAACGACAAATACCCACCATTTGCTTTGACGTGGATGGAACTGGAGGGTATTATGCTGAGTGAAGTAAGTCAATCGGAGAAGAACAAACATTATATGGTCTCATTCATTTGGGGAATATAAAAAATAGTGAAAGGGAATAAAGGGGAAAGGAGAAAAAATGAGTGGGAAATATTAGAAAGGGAGACAGAACATGAGAGACTCCTAACTCTGGGAAACGAACTAGGGGTGGTGGAAAGGGAGGTGGGCAGGGGGTGGGGAGTGACTGGGTGACGGGCACTGAAGTGGGCACTTGACAGGATGAGCACTGGGTGTTATTCTATATGTTGGCAAATTGAACACCAATAAAAAATAAATTTATAAAAATAAAAAAAGATTTGAAACTGTGTCTAAGATAAATCTGAAAGTTTTTCTCAAGTAAGCATCAACTCTATTTTCTATACTAAGAATATGTAGGATATTATTTCCTTATTTCTACTGTGTGCTGATTGTATTTTTACTGCGCATATGGTTAAAATCTATTAGAACATGTTTGTGTTTTTATTGGGAAGGGTACTTCTACCTTGATAGTTACAGGATTCTTTTATAGTACTGAAGATACTCTACTCATGTAAAGATCTAATAACACAAAGGTAAAATTAATATTTTTTAAGAATCTATAATGGATAAGCAGTTGAGATTACAGGAAGCTAAGGAGATGTCTGTCACACAATAAATTTGATCCCAATAAATTCATTTCAAGATAGTTTTTTCTAAATTAGTGATTAACAGGTTTATTCTTGACTGTCACATATACAATGTCTTCAAAATGTCTAAGTGTATTGAGAAATAAGATGGAAAGGACCTCGAAACATCAGCATTTTCTACTTACTTGAGGTATCCTGGGCTTGTTGATTTCTTCTGAGATTTTCTCTCAGTACCCTTATAACTTCTTTTTGATGTTCTACAGTGGCCTTTGTAGAAGTAATTCTAATAAGAACAACAATGGAAATATGTAAAAGCCTAGCAACCGATTTTTAATGGAAGGATAAACAGAAATGCTGTCGAGAATTTTCTAATAAGATTTATCTCATTGACATAAAACCCATAAGTGGCAGTAGATAACTCCCTGGTATCAAATTTTATAGCTATAACACCATCAGATTGGAAGTATTCTATTTTGTTGCAAGAGTAATTTTTAAAATTCTTCTTAAATTTCTGGAAGGCCAATAGCTATTAATTGGATACAATTACCAGACCATAAAGTGAGAACTTCTACACCTATTTCTACATTGTCAGGGAAGCAAACCCTGGCTGCAGCTTTAGTCTAATGTGATACAATCAGAGGTCAAATTCTACTCACTATTCCCTAGTACAAAGTGACATTTTATGTATTGTAGGCTTAAGTATTAATCAGCAGTTATGAATCAAGAGACTTTCTGCCTTTAGAGACTCTGGCAGTATCAACCGATTCTATTCTATATGTGAAACTGATCTTTTAAAAAAAGATCAATTGATTGATTTATGAGAGAGAGACACACACACACAAAGAGTGCAGGAGGGGAAGACATAGAGGGAGACAGAAACTCAAGCAGATTCCACAGGGAGCCAGACATGAAGCTGGATCTCAAGATCCTGAGATCACAATGTGAGCCAAAACCAAGAGTTGGATGCTTAACTGACTGTATCACCCAGGCTCCTCTAAAATTGCCTTTTTATAATGAAAAACTTGATGGGTATTAGTTTCACTAAAACCAATAGTCTTCTTAATGGAATGTGGGAGGCTTGAGTGCTTTCCGGGCAAATTTGGTATCACGGTTAAATATTTATAGGAAGAACAAAAAGCATCAGGAGTCAGAAGGAATCTTAAGAAATCCTCTACTACAAACCTATCCTAACTGATTATGAATATAAAGACCAGAGAGATTAAACTGCCTGTATGTAAAGTGATATAATAATAAGTGGCAATATTATATTTCTAATTCATTGTCCCTGACTCTGTTTAATGTTCTTTCATCAGATTAGATCATAAAGAACTTTAGGCATGCCATGATGTATAGTAGTATATATAAATAAATAAAAAGAGGTTATGCTTTTGGGTACTAGGTACCATAATTTAAAAGGAAATACGATTTTACATAAAAACACAACAGGAAGAACAAATTAAATTATGAGAGCCAACAGAAATCTTAGTTGAACTGCCAAGCACACACAGATGTGTGTGTGTGTGTATATATATATATGTTATTATTATTCATCTTCAAGCATAAAAAAGGCCAGTTTTAAGCTGTTTATAGAAGACAGCAAGAATCATCAAAAAAAAAAAATCATCATCAAAAAACATGGTGTGTTAGTAATTGACCAGAACTATGCTTATTTTTAAAAACTTTGCATATGTAGTAAGAATTTAACAAGTTTAAAATCTGTGGATGTTTGTATTTAGTTTAAGAAGTTATTTTAAAACGTTAACCAAAGCAAAAAATTTTATATAATTTAGAAGGGAAACTTAAGCTATTAAAGTCGTGTTCAGTTAGACATACTCTTTTTCAAACTCTTTGGCATTCTTCTTCTTTTCTAGATCCATTTTCACCAGTTTCATCTTGAGATCTTCAATTTCTTCTTTATAGGGCTTAGCTCCTAAAGCAACTTTATCCTAAATTTTTAGGGAAAAGAAAAATAATTCCAGAACACTTTTAAAGAGCTGTTAACTACCTTATTTGGTAGGAACATTTTAAAACAGCAAATTCCAAACATATGAAAAGCAAAAAGGCACAAAATTTAACCCTAAAATGAATAACAAGTAGATATCTGATGTGAGGTATACATGAAACTATTGGAAGGTATAATTAAGAACATAAGACTTTCAGGTTTTTTTTTTTTTTTTTTAAAGATTTTATTTATTTATTCATAGAGAGAGAGAGAGGCAGAGTCACAGGCGGAGGGAGAAGCAGGCTCCACGTAGGGAGCCCAACGTGGGACCTGATCCCAAGTCTCCAGGATCACACCCTGGGCTGCAGGAGGCACTAAACCGCTGCGCCACCGGGGCTGCCCTGACTTTCAGTTCTTAAAAGACCTTTTTTTTCAATTAAAAATGAGAAACAAGGGGATCCCTGGGTGGCACAGCGGTTTGGCGCCTGCCTTTGGCCCAGGGCGCGATCCTGGAGACCCGGGATCGAGTCCCACATCGGGCTCCCGGTGGATGGAGCCTGCTTCTCCCTCTGCCTGTGTCTCTGCCCCTCTCTCTCTCTCTGTGACTATCATAAAAAAAAAAGAGAGAGAGAAAGAGAGAGAGAGAGAAACAAAATGAAACAGAAAAGTTGAAAATAAGGAGTAGACAAAGTAAATCAGGAAAATGAAACAACAACAAAAAGTCAGAATAGCAATATAAATACCAAACTGGAACTGAATTCAAGGTATAGAGTATTATAAAGTGTTGTTGTGATATTTGGACTAAAAGATGGTTAAATCCAGTGCTGTAAATGTATCTACTTTCTCCTAGATAATCAAAAATCCTATGCAAATACATATTTACATGTATTTATTAGTTTTTAAAAAAACTTTTGAGTTTTATTTCTTTTAAAGATTTTATCTATTTGAGAGCAGAGCACAAGTGGAGAGGAGGAGGGACAGAGGGAGGGAGGAGCTGACTCCCCAATGAGCAGATATCCGGGCTCCCATCCCAGGACTCCGAGATCATGACCTGAGCAGAAAGCAGACACTTAACTGACTAAGCCATCTAGGTGCCCCCATACTTACATATATTTAGGCTCTTTTTTTATAAATAGATTTTTATTTTTTAGAGCAACTTTAGGTTTATAGAAAAACTGAGCAGAGTACAGAGTTCCATATGCTCCATCTCCCTCCCCCCCCCACCTATTTCCCTTATTATTAACATCACATATTAGTATGATTTGTTACAAATGATGAGGCAATATACATTTCAGGCTGCCTTAGAGTTTACTGTTCCTATTGTACATTATATGAATTTTGACAAATATCTAATGACATGTGTTCATCATTACTATATCCTACAGAATAGTTTTGCAGTCTTAAAAGTCTCCTGCTCCACCTACTCATCCTTCCCTCTCTTACCCCTTTTGGATCATTGGCGAGCCTTGATCTTTTTATTGTCATAGTTTTGCCTTTTTCAGAATGTCATACAGTTGGAATCACAGATTACGAAGTCTTTTCAGATTGGCTTCTTTTAATTAAGTGTGCATTTAAGGTTTATCCATATCTTTTTATGGCTCGATAGCTCATTTCTTATCATTACTGAATAAATCACTCATTTCTTTTTATTGCTGTACCACAGCCATACGATGGAGAATTAGAATTACAAAAAATAAAACCCATCTAAATAGGGACCCAGAGAGTTCTCTTTATTCCTCCAGGTAAATAGGGTTTCTATGGGGG
This sequence comes from Canis lupus baileyi, assembly GCF_048164855.1. Taxonomy (NCBI): domain Eukaryota; kingdom Metazoa; phylum Chordata; class Mammalia; order Carnivora; family Canidae; genus Canis; species Canis lupus. The sequence continues at coordinate 24,544,873 of NC_132870.1, forward strand.
TTGGGTTTATTCCCAACCGCTGTACAAACATTTACATGCACACCATGGCTAGCAGACTAAAGAGGTGCAAAACTTCCATAAATGGTAAATGCTCAGCTTAAGGAGGTCGATGACTGGGTAAGAGAAGCCCATTCTTGGAGGAGCCCACTGTCTGCTCAGTCACAGCACCACTTCAACCCCACCTTCTCAATCAGGTGCTGATATCAGGGACTCTCTGAGCATATGACTGGCTGGAGTATTGTAATTTTGTAAGAAACTGCCAAACTCCCTTTCAAACTGGCTGTCCCATTTGCAGTCCTACTGGCAATGAATGAGAGTTCCTACTGCTCCACCTCCTCACCAGCATTTAGTGTGGTTTTGGATTTTAGCCATTATGGCATGTTGAAGTATCGCAGGTTATGTAGTGGTATTTTGTAATTCTCATAACATATGATGCTGAGATTCTTTTTCATATACTTGTCACATGTATATCATCTTAGGTGGGGTGTCTGGTCAGATCTGTTGCCTAGTTTTTAATCGGCTTGTTTTTGTGATCACTGTTAAGAGTTCTTTGTGGGACTCTGCCCTAGGACCCCAGGATCATGACCTGAGACAAAGGCAGATGCTCAACCACGGAGCCACTCCAGCGTCCCAGGTATTTTTAACTTAAATGGAGTTTAACTTACCAAGTTTTTTTTCTTTTACGGATAGTGTTTTTGGTGTTGTATCTAAAAAGTCATGACCAAACCCATGGTCACCTAGATTTTCTATCTCATCTTCTGGGGATTTTCCAGTTTTGTGTTTTACACTTAGATTTTTGATCAACCGAGTTAATTTTTGTGGAATATAGAAAGTCTGTATCAAGATTTTTTTGTTTGTGGAAGACCAGTTCCAGCATCATTAGTTAAGACAGACTATCCTTCTCTACTGAATTGCCTTTGCTCTTCTGTTAAGGATCAGTTGGCTGCATTTGTGTGGACCTATTTATAAACTCTCTATTCTCTTCCATTGAACTATCTGTCTACATATTATTTTCAAAGTTCAAAGAAGGGGATCCCTAGGTGGCTCAGCGGTTTAGCGCCTGTGTTTGGCGCAGGGCGCGATCCTGGAGTCCTGGGATCGAGTCCCACTTCGGGCTCCCGGCATGGAGCCTGCTTCTCCCTCTGCCTGTGTGTCTCTGCCTCTCTCTCTCTCTCTCTCTCTATCATAAATAAATTAAAAAAAAATTCAAAGAACTCTCAAAATAAATAAAAGGTATCCATTTATGACACCAAAAAGGAAATTTCAAAATATTCTAGAAATGCAGAAATTGCTGTTTTTTGTTTTTGTTTTTTGCCACAGTATAATAAAATAAATCAGTCATATTTAAAATTGTTTAAAACATTCTTAGGTAAAATAAATCAAAATAGAAAATACTGAATTAGAAATGAAAGACAAGAGAATTCCGTATTTCAAACACATGGCCAAAATTACACTCAAGAAACATTGATGATCTTAAACAGTTTTACTGTCTGAAAAGACAGAAAACGAATTTCTTGGTTAACATCACCTATTTTATCATCTGCAGCTTGGATGGATTCAGTTGTTAAACTTTTGTGGCTCTACTGGAAAAAGAATTTCTTTGAAATTCTGATTTGAATGACATGAAATTTATGAATTAATTTGGGAAAAACTTAGGGTCATATAGTTTTTAGATTCCAACCTAGGAAATGATGTGTTTTTTATAAAACCACATGTTCTATTTCTTTTTAATTTTTTTTTTCTTTTCACATCCTTTGCCCTCACTTTTTTTGTTAAGGTTAGTCATTCAAACATCTTTAGATTTTGTGTCCATTATAAATAATGGCAAAATCTTTTTCTCATCATGCAGGATGTCCATAAAGTTCTAGTGCAATTTATTTATTTTTGAAGATTTTATCTATTTATTTGAGAGTGAGAGAGCAAGCATGAGTGGGGAGGCAGAGGCAGAAGGAGTGGAAGAAATAGACTCCCTGCTGAGCAGGGAAACTGACTCAGGCTGATCCCAGAACCCCCGGTGAGAGATCATAACCTGAGCAGAAGCCAGATGCCTTTCCAGCACAGTTTAAAGTTTTGATCAATTCACTGCTACTTGATATAAACAATTTGTAATGATATAACAGAGGAAATGTATCAATATTTAAACAAAATTGTTAATGATTCATTTGTTCAAATTATTTTCTTCTCTATTCAATTAACAAACCCTACATTATTTATTATATTGGGACAGTTATAGCCAAGATGTTTTCAAATAATGGTGAATAGGTTAAACAAAAGTTTTTTCTTATGTCAAGTCTTGAGTTAAATACATTGTTGTATTTTTAAAAAATGTTTTGTTTATTTATTCATGAGAGACAGAGAGACAGACAGAGACACAGGCAGAGGGAGAAGCAGGCCCCATGCAAGGAGCCCGAAGTGGGACTCGATCCGGGGTCTCCAGGACTCGATCCAGGGTCTCCAGGATCAGGCCCTGGGCTGAAGACCGCGCCAAACCGCTGAACCACCTTGGCTGCCCACATTGTTGCATTTTATAGAATGTTTATAGTAATACCGAAAAGCAAATGAAAGAAAACTCAAACTGTATAAAGATTTTATGAATACCCTATATTTTGCTTTCTTTCCCCATAGGTGTTATATAATGCCAAAACCCAGAAATAGTTATTCCTGGTATACAGCAAAAATATATCTGTCTCCATAGATGCCTGTATCAATCCAGACAGAATGTGAAGAAATCTGTTGCTTACTTCCTTTCTTGAAATACTTTTACTTACATGAAGAAACTGTAACCACTGTTTTGCACTCTATGCTGTACTGCCCCTGCCCAACTTACTGGCTACTCCACCTTGGTATCCTTTGGTTACTCCTTATCTCTTCCGCATTATGCTCATGCCTTCATCCAATCTCATGACTTATATACTGACAATTCCCCAAACTTACACCACAAGTCTAGAGCTCTCTTAGACTTAAGTATACAACTGCTTTAGTCATATCTCAAGTTGGATGTCCCCAGTACCCATTTCAAAATCAATATGTCCAAAACTTAGTTCTGATTCAGCTCTCATGGTTTCAAACTTGCTCTTCTGACAATCTTTCCCATCTCCATAAATGGCAAGTCCATCCTTCCTGGTGTTCAGGCCAAAAACTCTGGAATCATCTCTGACTCCAAGAAATATGGGAGGAAGGGATGTGTCCCATTTCTGGGCCAGAGCCTTTAAGAGTAGAGGTTTTAAGATGATTTTTAACTTTTCTATCTGTCCCTTTCCTATGAACCAGGGCATGGACAGTTAACAACTTGGCTTTAACCATGCAGATGAAAACAGCACCTGAGGGGGTGGCAGAAAAACAGGAGGGAAGTGAGCCTGTGGAGCCATCTGCCAACCTGGAATTCACACTTTTATAGGAGATAGAGAAATAAAGCTCCCTCTTGTTTGAGTTGTTGCAGTTTGGTTCCCTTTGTTGTAGCAGTTGGTATGTCAGATTAACAAACACACCCTCCTGGATTCTATTTTCAAAGGGCATCTTTTAAGAAATTTAATCGGACCATCATAACCTTTTGCCAAAATCATCTGATGACTTCCCATCTTACTCAAAATAAAAACCAAAGTTCTTACAACAGCCTGTGAGACCCTTTATGACTGGACTCTCTGCTACTTCTCACCTTATTTCCCACTTCTGTCCCCTTGCTCACTCTGCTCAGGAGACATGGGCTTTGTTTCTTAAACATACCTGCACTATTTGCGATTTCCTTTGCTAAGAAGGCTCTTCTGCTACCACATAGCTCACGCATCCCTTCAAGAAACCTCAGTGGTGTGGCTTTCGTCAGCTCCCCTTTATAAGATCATGTCTGCTTCCCTCATGCCCTCACATCCACCCAGTACCCATATACCCCTCGTCTCGCTTAATATTTTCCTACTGCATTTTCACCATCTGACACAAATATGTACTTGCTTATTTTCTGTCTTCCTAAACCAGAATGTAAGCTCCTTGAAGGAAGGAGGGACTTTTATTTCTTTCCATTGCTGTACACATGACATCTAGAGCAATGACCAACATATGCCAGATATTCAACAGATATGTATCTTGACTGAATAAAAATGTGATTTGACATATTAAATGATTTCTCTCAAAAATTCTAGAGCTTTCCAATTGATTTTCATGGCTTTTAGCTTTACATTTAACAAGATTTTTTTTTTTTTACAAGATTGTTTTTTATTGCCTCTCTGTTTCATGTCTTATTGAATGAATCAGAACTTTCAGAACAATGTTAAAATGATGAAAGGAGCAGACATTCTTGACTTGCTCCTAATTTTAACTGAAATGAAGAGATAGCAAACTTAAGTGCTTATTAGGGGTCAGGCTCAAGCAACGGAAGTGTGGGAAGGGCTGGGGCTTTAAAAAAAAAAAAGTGGTAAAGATGTGATGAATGAAGGTGACTTGTTTAACGGCAATCAAGTTCAAAGACAAGCTTTCCTAAACAGGTCAGAGTCAGGCCACAGGCTACCAGGTGGGACTTACTAATGGGATTAAATTAAAAAAAAAAACAAAAAAAAACAACAGGGGGCAGCTTGGGTGGCTCAGGGGGTTTAGCATCACCTTCAGCCCAGGGCATGATCCTGGGGACCTGGGATCAAGTCCCACATCGGGTTCCCTGCATGGAGCCTGCTTCTCCATCTGTCTGTGTCTCTTGTGAATAAGTAAATAAAATCTTTAAAAAATAAAAAATAAAAAAAATAAAGGATTTTAAAATTTACTTAATAAATATTTAGATAAGTGGGGTTTTTTTGAAAAAGAAAATTACATTTTAAACTATAAAGAATAATCTTTATATATCTTTTACAAAATAATTTTTCTAGGAATATAAAAATAATAATTTTATATGGAAATATTTTACATGCATTTCATTTCTCAATTTCCACTTGCTTTTTAAAAGATTGAGTACTGAACTTCACGTGTACATAGGTAATAGGAAGTTCAAAGTTCAGACACCCAAATTATCCTCCATTTCAACAGTAAAAGGAAAAAAAAAAACCTTGTTATTATAGAATGAGTTCGTTAAGTTACCTGAAGTAATTGGATCCTTTCTTTTGTTTTTTCAAGGCATTTATTTGATTCATTAACTTGCGACTGAAGTTTTGCTATGATGTCATTAGTCATCTCAAGTTCTTTCTGCATCTTTACAATCTTGTTTTCCTTGTGCAAAGCACTTTCTTTAGCTTCATGCAGTGAAGCTTCCAGCTCCTGAATTTTCTGTTAGAGAAAGCACACATATATAAGGTGTGCCAGAATCACAGTATATATAAGTTTAAGACAAAGATGATCATCTATAGATATTAATGTTTCAGACTGCATTAACAAAGAATAGAAGAGAAACCAAATGTCACTCAATTTACACATGTATTGTTTTCTTTATTAGAAGCTGATGATTTTTGGATTAAAAAAGACCCAAATTTTATAATATAAGGTTTAGTGCTTATTTTATTTATGGTTAGTGCAGTGTTAAGCACTAACATTTTAAATTAACACCACTTAAAGCACACTTGTTAACTGATTCTTTAAGAAATGTACATAGTATATCTTTCCCTTTATTTTTATTACCTGGTTTTTAAATTAAAAAATACAAGTATATAGAAAAATTCAAAGGCATATAATGAAGGGTAAGTTTCCCCATCTCAGAATGTCAGCTGACCCTGCAGCAACCACTACTAAACTCTTTCAACTGTATCCTTCTAGAAACTTTCTAGGCCTATCTGAGCATTTGTGAAATCTATAGTTATAAAAACAGCCATATACACAAGTAGGAACATACTGAGTATACAGTTTTTTTTTAACTTGACAATGTATTTTCCAGATCTTTCCATGACCAACACATATAAATGTCTCCACCTTTTTGTCTTCATGGATACATACTTAGTTTCTTGGTTGTACTATAAATTAGTTAACCCATCAACCACTAATGAACATCTAGGTTATTTCCAGTTTTTTTTTTTTTTTTGCAAGTATAAAAATACCTGAATTTATTTATAAAAAGATTTACTTGTTTTTTGCATGCGCGCACACGAGAGAATGAACAGGAGTGTGTTGGGGGTGGGGGGAGAAGAAGAGGGAGAAGCAGGGAGCCAGATGAGGAGCTCCATCCCAGGACCCTGAGATCATGACCTGGGCCGAAGGCAGGCACGTAACCAACTGAACCACCCAGGTGTCCCCCAAATACCCAAATTGTTTCATATTTACAAGATTACTGACCTACACACATATACAGGTTTTCCTAGAAAACGTCTGTTTCTTTTTGGCCAAAGCAGAGTTTATTTTTGTTTAAATGAGTGAGGAATCCAGATTTATTTTTTTCCAGGTGGCTAACTGGTTGTCTGGAATCAAATATTACGTAAATCCTCTTTAGGCTATTGACATTATCAGTTCTCATCCTTACTTGAGTATACTGCTGCTGAATCTCTACTCTGGTCCACTGCTCTATTTGACTATTTCCGTTATCATTACCAAATTATGCTGTGCTACTCTAATTTGGCATAATTACCAAACTCCTAGCAAATGATAATTATCGGATAAGGTATTTCATGGGATCGTTGGAGATGGAATTTCCTTCTGTTTCCTTTTTGCTTTGGTAGATAGGTTTAATATTTCTGCTACTTTTGTCTCCTCCAGCTAGCAAATCTGTAGGGATTAGCAAACCAATAAACTGTACTAGTGATCTTCTAGTTTCCACTGGTAATTGATTACTAAACTAGTGGTTGATGTTTTATTGTATTTACTTTGGTAAAAATGATAAATTGTAATTTACTCTTCGGTTCTTCACTAAGTCATTTTGTGTGCTAACAAAATAAAATAGCATATTTGCTTCACAGATTCCCAAGTAAGGCTAGTTGATGAAATAAGTGAATCATTAGAATAAGGTATTGATTCTTGGATACAGGCTAATCTGCAAGGCATTTGTTATATTTTTAACCTCTTCCATTTTAATTTTGATAGAACATTAACCAATATTAAAGACTCTGATGATAGAGAAGAGCTGGACTATTCTTTCCCTTAAGCTACTTCTATAAATAGACACAGATTACAGTTCATGATCAAAGAAATTTATAATGTACTGTAATGGCACCTTAAGAGGTGTATGTATCTCTTAATCAAATTAAGTTATGAGTTACTTATGTTTTATAATTCAAAGGGAAGATGTCATATAGTATACAGTTCTGTAGTTATTTGAGTGATAGCCACAATAAAACTATATTTAAAAAATAAGCCCATCACACACACTAACGTTGTCCATATTTCCTAATACATTTGGTACTATAATTTTGTTCTGAAATATTATATAAAATACATTTTAACTCTGATCAATCTGCAAACTGAAAAGCATCTTATAAGAAATCACATACCTCTGTGGTTAGTTGTGTGGCTCCTGATGTAACATGAAGATTCTTATTGTCTTCTGTGGCAGAATTTACCGGGATACCAGACGTCCGGGTGAGCTTCAAAGTTTGATAGTTTTTAAATAGTTGTTCATTTTTCTCTTTCACTGAATTCAGGTCACGTTCCCATTCTTTGGCTATGATGGCATATCTTTCCTCAAACTCTGTAGATTCATTCATTATAGCCTATTAAATAGTAAAACACCATTATAACACTAAAATCAACTACATGTAAAAATACTATGAAAACTACTAGAATTCTAGGGCAACGCATATGCTGAAATTCATTATTTAGAACATTCTAGAGCAGTACTTTAAAAGAATGTGAACATTCTTTGTGGTTTGCATCAGTTCCTGAAATTTCAGAAGATGCTGGATGTTGATGATGAGAATAAAAGGAGAATAAGGATTGGAGAGGATTTACATTGATTTGCAAGATGATAAATCTCACTTTATTAGATCAGTCGTAACATGAAGAGGAAATCTGCACAACTGTGCAGGTTAAAGTCCTTATGTGTATTATGACATTTATAATGTCATATACAAACATTAACTGACATGTAATGGCAGAGCATATCCAATAAACTTAACAGCAATCTATTTTCCTGCTTCAGTTCAAACCTCAGTGTTTACAGGGAAAAGAATTCACTGACTTTTATAATGAATCTGAAAATCTTGTATTTCTGTGCAGGGAGTAACAGTCAATTAATACTTTATATTGAAGGCATATTCTGAAATTACTCCTATAGCATCTTTTTACTTCTAATTCTTATGGGATATTCTCTTTGCTCTCATCATTAATGCCTTATTGGTCTTATCTACATCTTTAAGGCACTTCTATCAGACTTGGATGCTAAATTAGTTGTGTTCTTGCTGGCATCCTGGACTCTCCTTTGTTCTAGACTACTGCGCTCATACCAGATGAAGTTATCAATTCCTATTTTCAAGGTGCTGGAAGAAGCCATATATCTACACATATCCACTCATCCGCACAGTAGGTATCCCTACTTTCTACCTCACAAGTAGGCCTTCGATATTACAAGAAAAACCCTGATTATACATGGCAATTATCTTATCCAAATATTGGTTTTGATGCTTTTCTCTACTGATTGTGGACTTTATATATATATATATATTTTTTTTTTTTTTTGAGGCATCTCGTTTACTATTTTGCTAGCTTGAGGTAGTCAACAAATGGGAACATCCAGAAGAAAACATATTTTGAAAATATTATCTGCATTTCAGTGTGATTTAAGTATAGTTTCCAGATGAAGTTAAAGTCTCAAAAAAGACCTACGCAAACATATGAAACATAAAACCAATCTTAGAAGCTATAATATTGATCTAGTTCCCTTTCCTCCAGCTGCATGATACAACACACAACTTTCTGACCACTGCATATTTTACCAGGATACTTCAGAGAGCAGAATGAATATTCTGATCAGTGCAAAGTAAAACAAATTAACAAACTGGTCCTAAGCAGTGTTGGTTCTTATGAATCTGTACACTCTGCCAGTCACTTTGGGAATGAAGATACAAACCACATCTCTGAACCTCAGAGTTGAAGGACCAGTGAGTGCATAAGGTCACCGAGATGAAAATAACATCTCAGTAAAGTCACTAGACAAGTTTTCTATGGAAAGACCACACAGCAGCTGTCTGTAGCCCTGAAATAGGCTCGTATCTTACCCTATCTGAGGCTACTTGGAGAAAAGACTTAATCCCTACAGAAGCAGAGAGAATTGAGAAAGATAATTCAAGATTCTGTAAGTGGAAACTGATTATTATATCCCAAGATTTTGTCTTCTTTACAAGTCTAAGTTGATATTTTAAATTATAACATGTTAGAGGAAGAACATGTTTTACCCAATTTTTTCTCGTTTCATTTTCAAATAACAAAATAAAGTATATACAAATAAATTAAAGAAGCATACTTAAGATTAAGTTGCTCAAAGTCCTTTATAAGAAAAAGGTAGAGAAACTAGAGCAAACAACAAGAAGAATGAGGTAGCATATAAAAATCACTACTTACAATTATTTTGTTATTATAGAAGTTATTCACTTGACAAATATTATCATTTTCTTTCTGGATGCCATTTTTAAGCTTTTCTATATCAAAATGAGTATTCAACCATTCTTCCAAAAACTGGGTTATTTCTCTCCTATTACTTAGCACTTGTTGAAATTCAGTCTTTAGTAAGTGGAAATCATTTTCTGAAAGATCTTTGAGAATTTCCTGTTTGAAAAATAAGTATTGAGTTGTCTGGACATTAAGAAAGTTTTTATCTAAATAGCATACAAATATCATAAAAAGGGGAAAATACCTTACTGAACTCTCATTCTTAATATTTTGAAATAATTCTAATTTATTTTAATTGTATTAGAAATAGAATTCTAATTTACAACCTTGTTCCAATCATAAAAATCTGCCTGTACAGGCTATGTAAGGAATGTCTACAAATTCTGCCTGTTAGAATTGAAAACTCAAAACTATGTGACAAATAATCACAGTATGTGAAATGCTTCGGCATGTAGCTTTTCTGTGCACCCAGGCCTTGTATGCATGTTGGTAACTGTTTGCCAGCCTCACACTGCTGGGTGAAAGCCAGATAATCCATGTGGAGTTATAATAAAAATGTTCCTGATTCCCAACCATAGATCTAGGATGTTTTAGAAAGCATTTGGAAACTTATTCTGGGATTCTATGAATTCCTGCTTGTTGGTACTAAATCTATTTTTCTGTATCTGCGGAGTCCTAAAAGGAGGCCACCTAGTCCATTATGTGGCACTCTCTACATCTGGCCAGCAGTCAGCATGCAAGCTATTTTTAATTTTTGGAATATGAAAATGGCTCCAAGCCCATGAAAACGTACCTTCTCTATATGATAAAAAGGCTTAAAAAAATCTAAATCATTTGAAATAACTTATACCTCAATACGTAGATCCATCTTCTGGCTCAATTTGAGGTCCGTTAATTCTCCAGATGGTACATTAAAATCTTGTTGAAGGTGCTGTATTTTAATTACCAGTTCATTGTGCTTTTCCACTTCATCAATAAAAACCACTTCTAATTTATTTATGGATTCATGTTGTTCTTCCTTTATCTTTGTAATCTGGCTTAACACGTACTTTTAAGAAAAACATTAAACAGATTGGGAAATGAACCTTTTAACAACACATTTAGAGGAAGTTTTGAGTACTCAGGACTAAGAAGTGGGATGGCATCTTTTATCTATATCGTCTGGTAAGCTGAGGAAGCAGGAAAGAACATTTCTCTATCCCTAATTTTCTCCTCAGTATCTTGGGAGAATAACTTCCAGACTTCGAGTTCCTTATTTCGGATTCCCTACTGGATACACTTCATGGATGTCCCACAATTACCTCAGATTTGCTGTTACAATGTAACATAATCTCTTTCCCTATAAACTTCCTTTTCTCTTCTCATTTTTCAGTTAATTATACTACCAATCACACAGACTTCCCAGCTAGATGCCTGAGATTCATTTTCAATTTCCTCCTACCTTGACTGGGTGGCCAATGTGGGTATGCCAGCCTCAAGATGTGTTTCTCACATGTAGTTAGTTAGATGTATGACATCAAGGTGACAATTTGAATGCCATTATGTTCCACAGACCTCCTGGATAAATTCTGGGTATCTGATTGCCAAGATTTGTGGAAAAATATCAGGACCTGAGAGGCAATCTACCTAGGAAAGACAGACACCAGCTCCCTACTTCTTCAATTTTCCACTCTTCCTTAACCTCTTATAATTTGGCTTTTCCCTAACCACTCAATTAAAATCACTCTGACAAAGGTCAACAATAAAGTCTATTATCAACAAATTAAGGGTATCTCTTCAGTTCATATTCTGGCTGTTTGAAGAATCTGTCTGTCTTGACCACCTCATCTTTGACATGCTGTCCGCCACTGACTTGAGCAATGGCACTTTTGCTTCATTTTTCTCTTGCCTCTTTGACATTTCCAACCTCAAAGCCCTGTGTTGCTCTCTTTTCTGCTACTGGCTCTTGAAAATTGATCTTTTCTAGAGTTCTCTTCTTATCCGAAGGCTCTTATTTTTCTGTTATGCTTTCTGGGTGGCCCTATCATACATATTGTATTATCTAGCATCTCCATGCTGATAAGTTCATACCTTTATCTTTAGTCCTGACAAACCTCAGACTCACAACTAAGTGCCTACTTGGTTTCTCTTCTTGAATGCTCCATCATGGGTATTTCTACCTTACAACATCTGAAACTAAACACCTGATCTCTTCTCCTGCCCTCATCTGCCTTGTTTCTCTTTCTTTTTTGTCAGTTAATGGCACAAACCTGGCTACACCCAAATTCTGGCACTCAATCTAAATGTCTCCCCCTTTACCTCCACTATCAATCACATGAACCTATTATTTTAAATTGCTGAATATTTAATTTCTTTTATCCTACCTATGCCTATAAATCCTTTTCTAGTAGTATGGTCACCTATCTCATGTGGACCACTATAAATTATACTGCCTCTTGTCTCTTCTCTCTGCCACAAACTCATTGCTTTTCTTTCTTTCTTTCTTTCTTTTTTTTTTTTTTCCCATTTGGTTACCATTAGTTTATTAGTTCAACCCTGCTCAGGAGCTGCCGCTGCTGCAAGGAAACTCACTGCTTTTCTATAGTTAAGCAGCTAAGATGGTAATCTGATCATCTCTTGCCACCACTGAAAATAACTGCCTAGTGGCTCCCCATCATCTGCAAAATGAACTCCAAGCATTACTGTTTGAGTCCAGCTTCGACTGTGATCTCGTTTTCTGTAACTCTTTATCTGGTATGTCATACAACCTGCACCTGCTTCTATCACAATACTTACTACCTGGTTCTATGTTTGCTTCATGCACTAGATTGGGAGATACCTGAGATGTTAATGCTATCTGTCTCTTAAGCACCATGATGATATCTAGGCTCACAGGTAGAGCTCAAGTTTTGGTGAATGAACAGATCCTAGATGTACAGTGGATCTTGCACATACTGAGATACACATAACCTTTAATTCAGTAGCAAATATACTAAGTAGCAAATGTGCCAACTCCCAAAGTAGGACCTAAATATACTGATGTTAAAACTAAAATTTATAGCAATATTTAAAAGCTTTTCCTAAAAAAGGTGATACCTGAAATCTCTTGATGATTCTGTGGAATTCCATTGAACATCTTTGGTTTACAGCGAGAAGTTTTTCAATTTGTTTGATTTGTGAATGTGGAAGTGAGAGGTTTGCTTTTATTGTAACTGAAAGCTCTTTTTGGGTTTCAATTTCTTTCTCCAAGTCAAGGGATAGTCTAGTTAAGCACTCATAATGATTATACATCTCTGAGTATCTCTTCAGAAGCTCCTAAGAAAAATTAGAAATCATTCAGTTTAACAATAGTCCTTGTCCTAGAATTGTAACAAAATTTATGCTTTAACATTTTCCGTAGTACAGAAACAAATTAAGACCTTTGTGCTAATAAAAAAAAAAAAAAGAAAGAAAAAAAAAAGAAACGTTCATTGTTGATTTTGGATTATAGTAATAATGTATGATTACTGTGAAAATTTTAAAGACTTAAATATAACAAACCCAGAAACCACTACTGTTACCATTTTGATACATTTTTAGTTTTTTGCATTCATGATTTAAATGACCACCTACAAAGAGTGAAGACAAATTTGAGTGAATTCAAACTAGTACCTATTACAATTCAAGACCGAATCCTGGCTCATGTTTACAGTAGGCAGTGTGAGTTTGTAGGTAAAACAAGTGACAAAGAATCCAATAGCTGTTTGCCTGCTTGGTGCAGCCTCTTTACACATTTCTATTTATCTGCCTAGCATTTCAGTTTTCTAACTTTTTATCAGAGTTAGAGTTCAGGCTCTATCTAGGGAACTCACTGAACCATTTTCCAACTACAAAATGAAGACTATGGTAACTGCCATGGAGTTTTTAGGGGAAAATAATTATTATATGATACCTGTATCTATGTAATCTATAAAATACAGACATTATGGCTTAAGGGAAATAAAATTTTATTTATAAAAATGTTTCTGTAGTCAAGTTTTAAACTTACACCTGATTTCAAATCCTGACTACCAACCTACTAGCTAATGTGACCTTGGGCTACTAAACTTCCTCTCCAAGCCTCAGTTTCTCTGTAAGTGGAACAATAAAGAGTATCTCATGAGGTAAGGCACCTGGTATTAATGCAAATGGTAGACACTAAATAAGCCTGGCCTATAAGCTCAAAAAGACTAGAGGCCATGCAGGGGACACTGGTTATTGTATAGGTGGAAGAACACAATAGTTCAAATTGCTAGTCATATAACAAATGACACGTTTAATTCAGGGTGCTAAATAATAAAACAAAGGGCTGCTGACAATGAGTTTCCTTTTTAATAACTTAAGGCTGTTCATTCATCTGGGATGTTGGAAAGGGGATTCCCGCCTTTGGTCTCAGTATAATCAAATTATGGTATGGAACAGCACTGTATAGTCATTCGTTTATACTTTTAAAACATATTCTGATAGGAATGTGCTCAATGATATAAAAAACACACCAAAAAAGTCTTTAGGGATCTTGCCTTCTAAGAGGAAGGACAGTTAAATCATTCCCTCAGTATATATTCACAATCCAAATATTTCCCACTGCTTTCACTGATACCTCTTTAGGTTGAGCCACCATCATCTTTGCCTGGATTATTGGAATTAGTTTCCCAAATGTTCTTCCTGCTTCTACTCTCTATTTTTAACACAACGATCAGAGTCATCCCTTTCAAATGTAAGTTAGACTATGTCTCTCACATGGTCAAAAGCCTCCAACAGATATCCATCTCACTCAGAGTAAAACCCAAAGATCTTTCAAGGCCCCACAGCTTGTATCTTCCCCATGAGCTCTCTGACATCATTTCTTATTAGCTTTTCCCCTTCTTGATGTTCCTGGAACCCATCAGGCAGGCTTCTGCCTCAGGAGCTTTGTACTCATCATTTTTTCTTCTCATCCTGTTTTTCCCCCAGACAGCTATGTGACTTAATTCTTTACCTCTTTCAGGTATTTGCTCAAATACCACCTTTCCAATGGGGCCTTAAAATCATACCTCCCTCCCCCCACCAGTTTTGTGTGTTTATGCATATACATATGCATACACATGCACACCTATACTAGATTATAAAGTTTAAAAAAAACACTGAACACTATCTATTCATTCCATAGAGGTTCCTTTGATTCCATTTAGGCCTTTGGAAGGGTACCAATATTCATTCATAATTTTAACATGGGACACTTACTTTTATCCTAGAGCACTTCTCCCTTAGGCTTTCTGTGAGGTGGTGTTTTTCATTACATTGTAACCTTTTTTCATATTTTACTATCTCTTTTTGGTTCTGTTGGTCCTGCATTGATACAAAGAAAAAAATAAGGCTTCAACTATAGCTACATTCATTTATATTTATAACCTCTATATGCTTTTCCAATTACATTTTTTCATGTCATTTCAATAATGGAATTATAAGCTTGCAACTCAAAAACAAAGTTAAAAATGGCCAGAAAATAAATAACAAGAGTACCACTAAGTATTGTAGGGAGTGGCCTCAACTCATTAAGAAAAATCGTGTAAGAACCACATTATTTTTTGAGACAGGATTTATTCCCATAACGCTCAGTCACAAATTTGATTTTAGATTTATATCTGATTCTTACAATTTCAAGTCTCTGAATTGTTGCCAATTAATACACTAGCAAAACCACCTGAAATATATCTATCTATTCAGACTTTTCCCAGCACAATGGAACATAAAATACATATCCTGTTCCTTTTTGTACTTCTGATTAGAAATATAAAACAAAACCTTTTCTCTCATTTATTCACTACACTATTTAGAAGAATCACTGTTTAATAAATATTTGTTGAATGAATTAAATTTCTTTATAAATTTAATTAGGGCCCACATAAGGATGGTTCCCAAGTGTCCATGTTTCTGTTGATATTGCAAATGATAAGGTGTTCTAGTCTTGCTGAATTATGAGAATAAAAGATTTTTATAGATTTTATGCAATTTCTTGTCTGAATTGTATGTTATTTTCTAGAGGGTTCCACTGAGTTTTTTAAGGTGTGATTCTGAATACCTAAAGACAGTCTCACTGGATGAATTTCATTCTGCTGTGTGTCTGGCCGCTTCCCTCTAACTTCACTGAGAAGATCCCATGCCTAAAACTCCATCATAAGGAGACAGAGAGATGGGCACTTAGCTCTTTTACAAATCTAGTCCTTCAAATATTTTTTTATGGAGGATAATGGCATTTCCTGGTTTAAAAACCTTTTTAAAAAATTAAATAGTATGCTTTATGTAAGAAATTTTTTCTTAAAAATAAATAATTAAAATGATATTTCCTGAAAAATATTTTGGCTTCTTTTAAAACTGCATCTTCTATTTGTGTGAAAAATTATAGTAATAGTTATCCTATGATCTTTTACTGTTTGTAGAAATTTCTAAAAAGAAAAAAAACCCACAAACAACCCTCCTCTCCCCCCACAAAACAAAAAAGGCAAACAAACCCCACACCACAACAAAACCAAATTATTCCCCTTTTTGAAAAAGCTTGATTCTTATAAACAGTTACTAGATAAGGGAAGATTCTGGACTCACGCTAGCTATCATCTCTGTTAAGGTTTCTCTGAATTGGTCTCTTTCCATTTTGAGAGACTCTTTTATCCTCCTTAGCTCATCTCTTTCCTTAGCTATAATTCTTTTTTCTTCAAGGCATTTATGAAGTTTCTTTGTCAAGTCTAAGTTATCCATTTCCACACTTTGCATAGATAAGTTCTGGGCCTCAAACTGTTGCTTCAATTGTTCCATTTTGTTTATATTTTTATGAGTTTTATTGACATCTTCTTTCATTTTGAGAAGTTGAAGCTCTTTTTTCTGAAGTTCTTCTATCTTGAGATCATTATAAAACAAGTTAGAATGTGAACAGAATTCCTTCAAGGAAGGAAAATAGTGTCTACTGGTTATATGTATATCTCTATATCTGTATCTATATCCTTTCTTATTCCACAAATGATTGTGGGCAGTTACTCCTCAAAGAACAAAACAACACATACCTTTTTCTGTAACTCATCTTTAGATTTATTTAAATCCTTTTGGATATTTGAAATCTGAGTTGTCTTTTCTGAAACTCTCTCTCTGAATTTATCAATAGTTTCTTGGTGTTCTTTCAAATGCAAAAGAGCAATTTTTAGTTCTTGTTGTGTTTCCAAATCCTTTATTAGAAGAAATTGAGAAATACCATGGTATAAAGGTACATTACCTTTTCTTAATGATGTAATAGTTAACCAAAATCTTTAAAAATGCACGCTCATAGTTCAAAAAACAAGCACACCACCTCCAGATTGGAACCGTACAGAAGGACATAAATGAAAGTCCCTGTCCCTAGCCTCATCTATCCTCGTTGGGCTTCCTGGTGAACTCGGTCAGTGCTTTCGTCCCTTTCATACCACTTGGACATCATTCTAAATCAGTACACTATGTAAAAAGGGCCCTATTCTCATGCTTATGAGTAATCCATTATACAGGTGTACCCCATTTAGCCTGGTGGACAGTTGGATTGCTTCTAGATTTTCGTCAGCACTAACAATGTTGCAGTGAACGCTATTGTATTTCTGCCCCAATGTGCGCATATATTGGTAGGATAAATCACTACAAGTGGAATCACTGTAGCAGATATATATGCTGACAAATCTTTAATAAGGCATTGTTAAACTGTCTCCCTAGAAGGTTTTAACATTTACATGTTCAACAGTACTTTAAAAAGAAAGCTTCTTGTACTAAAAACATGTTTACTGGGTAAGTAAAAAGAGCACAACTCACTCTGGCTATGGTTTCCTGTAGGTTTGTCTTGAGCTGGTCTCTCTCCAATTTCAGATTATCTCTTTCTTGCATTACAGATTTCATTTCTTCAAGGTTTTCATGAAGTTTCTGAGCCAAATTTAAGTTCTCCATTTCTATTTTATCCAGAGTTAAACTTTGGCCCTTCAATTGTTTCTTCAATCGCTCTATTTCAGACGTCTTTTTCTGTGTCTCACTGACATCCTCCTTTAGCTTAAAAAGTTGATGTTCATTTGCCTTAAGTTGTTGAATCTGAAGGTAATCATAAAATAATGTGTTAGGACACAGAGTTTTTAAGAGAAGCATAAAGAATAGTGTCTAAATTGATTAAGACAAGTCTTCCTATGTTGCTCATTAATATCCTGCCTAATTTCATACAGAATTTTTCTTTTGAGGTACATTAATCTTAAGTATATAGCTTAATTACTCTTGACACATGTATACATATCTAGCACCGCTATAAGGTTCCTGTATGCCCCCCCCACAACTAAACACTGTTCTGAACTTTTTTCATTCTAGATGAATCTTGCCTGCTTTTGAACTTATAAATCACAATAGATTTATCCATTTTCCTATAGATAGGCACTTCACTTGTTTTCCATTTTTTGCTGTTATGAGTACAGAACTGTTATGAGCATTCTTGCACATAGCTATGTAGAAGTATGCATTTTTTTTCTCTTAGGTATATACTCAAGGAATAGAAATGCTGAGTTATGGGTAGGTATATGTTCAGCAACAGTAAAGAACTGTTAAGATGTTTTCCAATGTGGCTAAACCATTTTACATCCCCCAAAGGAGTTTAGGTACAACTAAATCAAATATCCAAGCAAGCATATTCTCCATACCTTTTCTTGTAATTTAGCATTTGAATTTTCTAAATCCATTTGCATATTTGCTATTTCATCTGTCTTCTCAGAAACAAGGCCTCTGAGTTTATCAATAGTTTCCTGGTGCTCTTTCACATGCATGCAAACAATTCTTAGTTCTTCTTGTTTTTCCAGATCCTTTGTCAGAGAAATTTTAAGAATGGTGACACAGGTTAATGCTATTTTTTTTTCCTAAAAGTGACCCATTTCCTTAGTAAAAATAATAAAACTATTACTTCTTACTCTCCAACTTTGTTATTAGAAACTTATAAATTTTCCCTGCCCTCACCTCTCCACGACCTAGTCTTACTTTTGAAAAGCAAACACATGATATATATACTATTCTACAGCTTGCTTTTCCCTCTAAGATTTGAATAACCTGATTTGGAAGCCCAAATCAATTTCTTCTTTTTAATGTGTTGCAGAGTATTATGACATATCGCTCATATTTACTGAGTTTCCTTCTGATGGACATTTAGCTTGTTTCCCACTTTTTATTACAAATTGCTACAATCAACAACCTTGTGTGCTTGTGTACATACATAAATATATATGTAGGATGAAGTCTACAAAGAAAATACTGGTTACAGGGGCGCCTGGGTGGTGCTGTTGAGAGTCTGGCTCTTAGTTTCAGCTCAGGTCATGATCTCAGGGTTGTTGAGATGAAGCCCCATGTGGGGCTCCAAACTCAGTTTGTTAGGACTTTCTCTCTTGCTCTGCCTGCCTTCCCGTGCTCGCTCTCTCTCTCTTAATAAGTAAATAAATAAAAAGAAAATAATGGTTACAGAATTTAACACTTTTAGAACAATACCAAATTACCTGCCTGAAAGGTTATCAGTTCACTCATATCTATGGTGCCACTTATGTCAAAGAATGGTTCACCGTTATCAGGAAAACATCATGTTTACTCACTAGTATAGGAAGAGTGACTTACTTGAGCTTCCTTTTCTCTGAGGCTTTCTCTGAGCTGGCATTGCTCCATCCTGAGGGTTCTCTCTGCTCTTTTTAGAGTGTCTCTTTCCTCAGTAACACATTTTATTTCTTCAAGGTTTTCATGAAGTTTCTGACTTAACCTCAGCCTCTCAGTTTCTACACTTTCCAGGGTTGAATGTTGGGCCTGTAATTGCTCCTTCAATTGCTCTGTTTGATACATATTTTCTCTGAGATCATTTTTTACTTTAAGAAGTTGATGTTCTTTCTCCTGAAGTTCTTGGATCTTGAGATAATCATACAATAAATTAAGATATAGATAGATATTGAAAAAAATATTAAATAATACTTTCAAAATTAGGTAGGCAAATATTTGTCTTCAATTTTAGGCTAATTCATATCCTGCTTCATTACATAAAAGACCTAATTCAACCTTTCAAATAAAAAAAAAAAAAGAAATACCTGTGTTTTTAAGGCATCATTTGTGTTTTCTAAATCTATCTGCATATTTGATAGTTCATCTGTCTTCTCAGAAACAAGGCCCCTGAGTTTATCAATAGTTTCCTGGTGCTCTTTCACATGCATGCGAGCAATTCTTAGTTCCTCTTGTTTTTCCAGGTCCTTTATTATTAGAGAAAGGAAAATGGTATATTCAGAGTAAGAAAATTCAGTGTATAGAAAGATAGAGAGGGCAAGAGGTAAATATGCCCTGCCCCCTTAGGTCTCATCCTCTAAATTCACCTTAATTTCAGTACATGCTAGATATATTACTCCACAGCTTATCTCCTTTCCCCAATAGGATACTTCCAAATCAGCACCATTGGCACCACCTCATTCTTTACTAGTGGCCTACTAGTCTATGGTCTGCATGTGTTATACTTAATTAACCAGTCCCCTGCTGATAGACATTTAGCATTTTCCTTATTTTCTTTTTGTTTGCTTTGTTTTGTTATTGCAACTTTTTGCAATGAGTATCCTTCTACAGATATCTTTGCACAACTGTGTTAATGTGATGTGTACAGGATAAATAGCTATGACTGGACTTTTGGGGTCAATGAATAAACTTATTGAAATATTTGAAATATATTATCAAATATTACCCCTCCAACCTTACCCAGTTGGATGGATTTTACACTCCCATCAACCCTTCTGCCCATGGTTCTTTTAGGATACAATGTCATATTTACTGAATGGGGGAAAGGTGGTAACTCACTCTAATTACAGTTTCTCTCAGGTTTTCCTTGAGCTGGTCTCTCTCTACTTTGAGAGTCTCCTCTATACTCCTAAGATCATCTCTTTCTTTTGTAACAGATCTCATTTCTTCAAGGTTTTCATGAAGTCTCTGAGTTAACCTTGCATTCTCCATTTCTATATTTTCCAGAGTTGACTTTTGGGCCTCAAACTGGTTCTTCAAGTGTTCCATCTCACATATTTTTTCCTGAGTCTCACTGACAGTTTTCATCTTAAGAAGCTGATGCTCTTTCTCCTGAAGTTCTTGAATCTGGGAAAAAATAAAACAAGTTAGGACACAGGCAGAAATTTGTAGGAAAAATAAAAATTGTTTCTAAATTAAATCAGTCATCTTTAATGTATATACTATTTTCTTCTACTGGACAATGAGCAACACAATAATCAGATGTCATTTTCCAACTTAATGAAACAAGATCTACCTTTTCTTGTGATTCAGCATCTGAACTTTCTATAACTCTCTCAATATTTGCTTCTTGGTCTGTCTTCTTTGAAATATTCCTAGTACTAATGGTTTGTTGGTACTCCTTCAAAAGAACATAAGTAGTTTTTAGTTCCTGTTTGATTTTCAGTCCCTTTATGGTTGCGTAAAAATGAAACAATAGTGAATCTGTTAACTACCTTAACACTATTTTTACACCCCAAAAAACATTAGAAGGAAACTCACCTCAGCTACAATTTCTTTAATGTTTGCTTTGAGTTGGTCTCTCTCCATTTGAAGAAGTTCCTGTACTCTTTTCAGTTCATCTCTTTCCTTAATTACAATTTTTATTTTATCTTGACTTTCCTGAAGTTTCTCAGTCAACTTGAGCTTCTCACTTTCTATATTTTGTAATGATGAATCTTTGACTCTGAGTTGCTCCTTTAATTGCTCCAGTTCACTCATTTTTTCCTGAGTCTCAGTGATTTCTTTGGTGCTCATAAATTGCTGTTTCTCATGAAGCTCTTGGATCTTAATACATATACACATAAAACATGTGTGTTTATATGTGTGTGTGTATACATAAATGTTTTTGTTTTTAAAGGAAAAACACCCAGAGTGTTCTGCATAACAATTTAGTACATAAAATTAGTTTCTACAATTCAGTTAAGCTAGCTCCCTCAAGTTTTCTCCTACATGAACTTCACCCCCAATTTACCTTTTTCTGTAATTCATTATTGGTTATTTCTAATTCCTTTTGAAGGCTGGATAGTTCAGTTTCCCTCTCTGAAAGATTCACTCTCAGCTTATCAATAGTTTCCTCTTGTTCTTTCAGGTGACAACGAGCAACTTTCAGTTCCTCTTCAGTTTCCAGGTGCTTTATTATCAGAGAAAATTGTCGAGAAATTTATAGAAACATTTTAACTATTACACTCTAACTTCTTTTTTGAAAGGCTTAATTTTTGCACAAATATCTGCTTATAAAGTGTTAAAAAAAAAAGCACATGGGGAAAGGTGAAACCTACTTTAGCTATGATTTCTCTCATGTTTTCTTTGAGTTGGTTAGTTTCAGACTGAAGAACTTCTTGTAGCTTCTCAGACATCTCAAGCCTTTCCATGCCCACTCTTGGCTGTGGTGCCTCTTTGGCTTTAAGCTGCTCCTGCAGTTGCTCCAACTCACTCACGATTTCCTCAGCTTCATCTTCTCTTTCTTTCATGTCAAAGGACTGTTCTTGTTTATTTTGAGGTTCTGAGATATTAAGAGAATCCTAAAACAATAGAGTTGACAATCAAAGATCTTTTATTTTAACTCTAGGATAAAATAAATCATGATACTTCCTAAAACAATGAAGTCAGGATTCAGTGGCTCGTTACAGAGCATTCTTTTCACTCCCACTCGACAATACTCAGGTGCTGAACACTAACTTCCTGAGGGCTCATTGTATTGTCACCATCCTACTAGAAGCTAGAGATAAAATGGTAAATGAGACTTATATGATATTTGCCATTTTGAGACTTGCACTTTAGAGGGAAAGATAGACATTATGCCAAATCTTATCCAACAGAGGTTCTGGGTTCTTGCAGGGTATGTGGCAGACCTAACTTACCCTTAGTGGTTAGGAAGGTTTCCTGGGGGATGGAAAGCTTCAACTGAGATCTGAAGGATGAGAGAACTAGTTGGGCAAGGGGGAATGGAAATGCTGTAGGCAGGGACCCCAGAACATCTGGAAGCCATGAAATGACCAAGCACAGTGCTGAAGCATCATGAGCAAGGGTAAGAGTGAGCAGAAATATGGCTAGAGACCAGTAAGGAATGGGACTTAGGGCCTCATAAGTAAGCCATGTGAGGGATTCTGGTCTTCAGTTCAAGAGCAGCAATAAATGATTTTAAAGGACTTCAAGAAGAAAAGATTACTTGGGTTCAGAATGGGAAATGAATTACAGAACTATAGGAATGAATATGGGGAGGCCAGTAAGGAGGCTACTGCAGAAAGTCAGGGACAGAAATAACAGTGGCTTGGATCAGGGTGTTGGCAATGTGGAGAGAAAAGGGGGAAGATTTCTCTCTCTCTCTCTCTCTCTCACACACACCTACCTACACACACATCTACCTAGTTTTCTAGTATTTATAATTTTAATTTTTTAAGATTTTCTTCTTCTTCTTCTTCTTTTTTTTTTTTTTTTTTTAAAGATAGAGCACGAGCAGGGGGTGAGGCAGAAGGAAAGGGAGAAGTGGACTCTGTTGAGCAGGGAGTCTGACATGGGGCTCAATTCCAGGACCCTGGAATCATGACCTGAGCTGAAGACAGACACTCAACCTCTGAGCCACCCAGGCACCCTGCTAGTATTTATATTTTTAGTTCTGTTTCCAATCACTTTATAATTAAGAGACATTTAAAGAAAACATGGTAGTAATATTGTAACTGTAGCACAAGTGCTTCCTTCCCCAAAGATTTTTTTTTTAGATCTTTTTTTTTTTTTTATTCATTCATGAGAAACGAAGAGAGAGGGAAAGACATAGGCAGAGGGAGAAGCAGGCTCCCTGTAACAAGCCCAATGTGGGACTCTATCCCAGACCCTGGGATCATGCCCCGAGCCAAAGGCAGATGCTCAACCACTAAACCACCCAGGCATCCCTCAAAGACTTGATTCTTATAAAACACCTCTTAAATCAAAGGAAAGCATGAAACTTACTTCAGCCAACATTTCTTTACTGTCTTCTTTCAGTTGCTCTTGTCCAACCTGAACTGCTTCTTTTATTGTTTTAAGGTTGTCTCTTTCCTCAGTTAGAGATTTTATTTCTTCATGACTTTCTGGAAGTTTTGCAGTCAACCCAAGCCTTTCTATTTCTATGCGTGCTGGTGTCATTGAATCCTTGGTTTTGGACTGCTTTTTCAATATCTCCCCTTCATTCATTGTTCCCTGAGTAGCACTGACTTCTTTCACATTAGGCAGTAGCTCCTGTTCCTCATGAAGCACTGGGATCTTGTGATATACATAAAATACCAAGGTTACTATCTGGAGATTATTATGATTTTGTGCGTGTGCGCACAAAAAGGTGACTTTATTAAAGCACGGGGACAGGACCCATGAGCAGAAAGAGCTGCTGTATTATCATAATTCTTTAAAGAGAAAAGATGAGGATACTGTCCACAGAAATAAAAGTGATCTAGAACCCACTGCCTACTGTGGATCATGAACTCCCCAATTTATTCACATTCTCTTGATTCCTACTGAAGTTCTTCATGACTTTTCTGCTGGTCATTTTCTGCCATAATTTTCTTTTGCTCCAGCTTACATCCAGAGTGAACCAATTCTTATACTTGACTAACATACTGTTGATTCAGTGAGTTGTACACTTAATTTCTTTACTAGTTCCCAAATGCTACCAGAGAAAAATCAATCATTGAGCAGATTATATGCCAATTAATGAATGGTCCCTCATTTTCAGATGAGCTCCAATGCTATGTCTCAATTTTTTTATGTTTACAGATTGATTCCCCTTTCCTATGGTCATTAATGGTTCCATGTAAATTTGCATGTCCTATTTCTGCATTTGTCCTACTGGAATTGAGGGATTATTTTATATGCCCCTACTGGGGGGGGGGGGGCATGGGGAGGACAATGACTCATTCACTCACAGTTTCAATACCTTGCACATGGTGGCCTTTAACATAGGTTGTTTCAGTTATCTCAATGTTTCATTTTCTCTATAGCAGCTGCCATTATCTCAAATTACCTTTGTTCGTTTGCTTATTTACCCGTTATCATCTCTTTCCATTAGATTACGCTCTATGATCACAGAAATTTTGTTCCTCTTGTTCCCATTTTATTTCTATAACCTGTAACTCTGCCTGCCACATTAGACTTTCAACAAATAATATCCAATAAATGAACAAACACATTCACCACTTACTAATCATCTTTCCTTCAAAGAGAAAAGGAAAGAAGGGACAAAGGAGAGAAGGAAGACAGAAATCTTTTCTTGTAATTCAGTATTGGATTTTTCTAAGTCCTTCTAAGTATTTATTAATTGAACGTTCTTCTCAGAAACATTTTTTCTTAGTTCATCAATAGCTTCTGTTGTTCTTTAAGATGCATGTGAGCAATTTTTAGTTGTTCTTTTGTTTCTAGTCCCTTTATTAGTAAATGGAGTTTAAAGAATATTATAACCACATCATCCTAACATTGCCTCCCCCTTTTCCAATCAGTTCCATTTTAAAGAAACATTTAATAGATGAAAGAAAAGGGTAATAACTTACTGTAACTTCGATTTCTCTTATGAATCCTTCAAGTTGCTCTCTCTCTAATTCAAATGATTCCTGTAATTCCTTTAGATCATTTCTTTCTTTGGTTAATGATTTCATTTCCTCATCATTTTCATGGAGCTTCTGAGCCACCTCTAGCCTCTCCATTTCTATACGCTCCAATGTCAGTTCTCGGTTCCTAAATTCATTGTTTACATTCTCCATTTCATTCATCTTTTTCTGCATCTCACTCATTTCTTCTTGTACACTAAGAAGTTGTAGCTGTTTTTCTTGTAGTTGTTGGTTCTTAAGAAATAAAATTTTTAATTATCATTTTGCCTATATATTCTTAAAATTCTTGCGTAAAATGTATTTTCTGAACTGAAATAATCATTATCACAGCCCTGCATACACTCCCAATGTAAATGGTCAAACAGCTTTCAAGTAAAGTAACCTTCTAAGCACAGTGACTGTAGTTGGTTGAACAGTGTTCTACCAAAATTCAAGTCAATTCAGAACTTCAGAATATGACCTTACTTGGAAATACAGTTTTTACAGATGGATTTCTACTGGAGTAGGGTGGGCCATAAATGCAATGAGAGTCCTTATAAGAGGCAAAAAAGGGCACACAGAGAAAGTTCTATGAAGATGGAGGTAGAGATAAAAGGGATATAGTTATAAGCCCAGGACACCAAGGACAGTTGGCAGCCAGGAATAGTTGGTATTATAACCACATCATCCTAACTGCCTTCCTCTTTTCCAGCTGGCTCGGTTTTAAAGAAACATTTAAACTCAAGAAAAGATTCTTCCTTAGAGCCTTCAGAGGGACATGGTATTGCCAGCAACTTGACTTTGGACCTCTAAGATTCAGAAATTTGACAATAAATTTCTCTTATTTTTTAGCCATCAAGTTTATGGTAATTTGATAGAGGGTCTAGGAAATTAATACAGTATCAGTAGCTTAATTAAGGAGACAAAGTGAAAATGAGAAAAACTTGAAAAGAAACATTAAATATAAAGGTATAGCTGCCAAATAACTGTAATTCTTCATTCCTTAAAAACTTTTTGGATAATCTATTTTTACTTCTAATGAGGTCCTTACGGGTTGGCCCAAACAATAAGGCATCAACTTTTTAAATTAAACTTACTTAAATTCAATTTAATTAACATATAGTGTATTATTAGTTTCAGAGGTAGAATTTAGTGATTTATCAGTTGCATATAATACCCAATGCTCATTACTTCAAGTGCCCTCCTTAAATGCCTATCACCCAGTTACCCCATTCCCCCACCCACTTCCCCTCCAGCAACCCTCAGTTTGTTTCCTATAATTAAGAATTTCTTATGATTTTTCTCTTATTTTATTTTTCCTTCCCTTCCCTTATGTTCATCTGTTTTGTTTCTTAAATTCCACGAGTGAAATCATATGGTATTTTTGTCTTTCTGTGACTTATTTAGCTTACGCTAATACCCTCTAGCTCCATCCATGTTGTTGCAAATAGCAAGATTTCATTCTTTTTCATGGCTGAGTAATATTCCATTGTGTGTATATACCACATTTTCTTTATCCTTCATCTGTCAATGGACTTCTGGGCTCTTTCCATATTCTGGCTATTGTGGACACTGCTGCTATAAACATTGGGGTGCACATGTCCCTTTGATTCACTCTTTGTATCCTTTGGGTAAATCCCCAATAGTGCACTACTAGGTCACAGGGTAGCTCTATTTTCAACTTTTTGAGGAACTTCCATACTGTTTTCCTGAGTAGCTGCACCAGTTTGCATTCCCACCCACAGTGTAAGAGGGTTCCCCTTTTTCTGCATCCTTGTCAATATGTGTTGTTTCCTGAGTTGAGTTGTCCATTTTAGTGAGGCATTATGTTTTATACAAGCCTGTTAATTCCCTTCTTTAGGATGAGTATGAAACTGACATAAGATTTTAGTATTTGATTACGTTATAGTGAAAAGGAGGAGAATTAAGAGAGTACATACTAGGAAAAAGCACTCCACAGAAGCACAGTGGGAAATCACAATCTATTATTTATAATGCATCTGGCACTATCCTTAAAACAGAAAAAAATCTTTGTAGGTACACTCTAGAATTACTTGGGCAGCACCATTATTACAAGAGTCTTAGCTCTTATGAATTATAACAGCACCTGACTTCCATAAAAGAAATGACACAGGAAACTGTAAATGTCTAAGAGATGGTAACGGTCAAAAATCTTTAAAGAATCTTAAAGAATTCTTTAAAGAATTTTAAGAATCATTAATATATCTTTATAAAGGCAGGATCTTTGTGTTATTAACTGATGGATCTCAAGTACCCAGAACAGCTCCTGGGCTAAGGTGGTTCCCAGTAAGTCTCTGATGAATGAATATTGTATGATTAACTTAGATGAATCAAGGTAATGTCTCATCTAAAGATTAGGGTAAGATAAATCTCACAAAAAAGGATGTTGGTTAAGAGCTAGGTAGGTGTTGAAACTGTCCACTAATATTAGCATTAAGATCTGTTCATTTGGGAAATATATGCTATTTCTAGAATTTAGTTCTACTGCAATCAAAATGTATTAAAAAAAAGTTTAGTCAGGATGATAGCTTTAAAAATTCACCTTTTCCTTTAACTTTTCTTCAACTTCTGCTAATTTCTTATAGGTCCTAGAGAGTTCTTCTTCTTTCTTTATAGTGTGGTTCTTTTCTTGTACAAGTATCTCTTGTTGCTTTTTAAGTTCATCTCCAAGAATTCTCAATTCTTCTTGGTTTTCAATAGTCTAGAATTTTTTGAAAGTTGAGATTAAATATTACATTTATGAAATCCGATAAAAATCAGCATTTATCTCAGCCTGAAAATGAAGAAATCATGGCAAATTCTATGGGAAAAGACTGCCTTAAAAAGAAAGTTCTTTTTTTTTAAAAAAGATTTTATTTACTTATTCATGAGAAACACAGAGAGAGAGGCAGAGACACAAGCAGAAGGAGAAGCAGGCTCCATGCAGGGAGCCTGATGTGGGACTCGATCCTGGGACTCCAGGATCACACTCTGAGCCAAAGGCAGATACTAAACGCTGAGCCACTCACACGCCCCAAAAAAGAAAGTCTTTAATTTAATCATATAGATGCCAAACATCTGCTTTTTATGCTGTTTCTTTATTGCTTCACTTATATTCCTACCATGAGAATTAGAACTGGATTTAGTATTCTATCTTGAGAGGTTTGATATTTTCCCACCCTCAAGCCAAGGGAGACTGTCTCTAAGCTCTCATGAACTGATGGTGAGACTACAGTTATGGGCTTTTCATATGCTAGAATGGTTATGGTTTGGGGCACCAGTTAACAGCAAGCTCAAAATGGCAGCCAATCTTTGCTAGCATGACTTGGGCTAACCCTAGTTATAAACTTAAAACAGTGACATTCTCAAGGGTCATGACCATAGAAACACTGCAAAGTAAGACCAAGAAGAGTTACAACTTCTGTCTGTATTCTTATTTATACTTAGCTCTTTTGACCTAACAGACAATCCCAAGAATATGGAAAATTACACAAAAGGTCAGGTTCTCTTGTAATCCACAGTAAACTTCTAAAAATGCTAATTTCGATCTACCCATATTATACTGTCCCTAAATACAAAAACTAAAGTAGATTTGACAATATGGAAAACATTAACAAATAATTAGAAATGAAGTTTAGAAACTACAACAGAATAAATAAAAGAGAATACAGTTAGGAACAAATTTAACCAAATATGGACAAGATTGGAACACTAAAATCTACAACACAACACTGAGAGAACAGATAACTTATAGAAAGATATGCAATGGCCAAAAAGCATATGAGAAAATTATCAATATCCTTAATCATTAGGGAAAGGCAAACGAAAACAATGAGGTACATATCCAATAGAATGGCTAAAATTGAAATCACCAGGAATATGAAGTACTGAGTATGTGGAGTCATCAGAATTCTCTTAATTTGCTGATAGGAATGTAAAATGGTCCAACTGCTTTGGAAATCAGTTTAGTAATTTGCTATGACCCTGCTATGCCATTTAGATACTTAGCCTAGAGAAATTTTTTTTAAAGAGTTCATAGATTTATGTAAGAATGTTTACTACAGCAGCTTCATTCAAAATAGCCAAACAGTGGAGAGAACTCAAATTTCCATCAACAGGAGAAAGGTTAAACAACTTGTGGTCTATCCAAAATGGAACACTACCCAGAAATAAAAAGGAGTGTAAAAAAAAAAAAAAAAAAAAAAAAGTAAGGTACAAAAGAGTACATGCTGTATGATTCTATTTGTATGGAGTTCTAGAAGAGATAAAGTGATCTATATTTAAAAAACATCAGGACAGTGACTATATAGGGCAGAGTGTGAGGTTAGAATTGACTGGGTCAAGGTTCAAGAGAACTCTGTAGGGTGAGGCAAATACTCTACATCTTGACTAGGGTGGAGGGTACACAAGGAGTGATATTTGTCAAAAGCCATCAGACTGTACACTTGCATGAGATGCATTTCTCATATGTAAATTATGCCTCAGTGAAGTCATAAAAACCCAGAACATACAAGACAAAAACATATTGCTAAGTAAGGATACAGTGCCAGATCCTACCATTTCAATATTTTCCCTTAAGTCAGTCTTTAACTGTTCCTTTTCTGCTGTAACACTCTCTAACATTCGTTGCAGTTCATTCTTCTCCTGTATTAAAGAAAATATATTTCTCTGTTGCTCAGTTAGCTCATTATCTTCAACATTCACAACCAGTGCTTGAGTATTTTTGGCTTTCAAATTCTGTTTTTTATCTGTGTCAACCATCTAAAATATAAATAGATTAAAGAAGAATTTCTCAATTAATAACAATTTAAATAAAAATTGCCAAAACTTACATTTTAAAATTATTTATCAGGCACTACTTGCATATACATTTAATCTTCACTCTAACCTTATGAGGTATGTACTAGTAATATTTACATTTGACAGATGAGGAAATTGAATCCCAGAGAGGATGACAGGTCCTTTGCCCAAAGTCACTCAGGTTTTGAACTCAAGAGGTCTGGCTCCAGAGTTTATGCCCTTAAGCATACTTTTGTTCATGGATAAGAACTACCTACACAGCTGTAGATAATTAAAAGTATCGTCATGTATGATAATAGATCAACCTAATTTTATGAAAGAGTAAGCTACCTCACATTTCCCCCACATTCTTTCCATCAAAAGTTGGAAATAATTCTCTATCCCTCACACTCAAGAAATCATTATTTTCAGAAGCAGTCGTATTCATACAAGGCTGGAGTTTTATCATATGAGAGGGCAAAATAATTTTGATGGAAACGGATTTCATATTATAGAAGTATAATCCATCTTTCTAAAAAATATACTTTTTATATTCTGCTTAAGAAAAGCATGTTGTATAAATTCATTTATCTGTTAATAAGTCTTAAGCAAAGATAATCTAATATGTTTACTCCTTGATAAAAGGAGACAAAGACTGACATTATAATCAATGGTATGAAATTAGGTTATCACTATATAACCTTACACATCCAGGAAATAAATTCAGCTCCATATCGGCCACATATGTTTTAAAAAGTTTTAATAATAGGGGTGCCCGGGTGGCTCAGTTGGTTAAGCATCCAACTCTTGATTTTGGCTCAGGTTATGATCTCAAGGTTATGTGATCTAGCTCTGTGTCAGGCACCACGCTCAATGGGGAGTTGGCTTGAGATTCTCTTTTCCTCTCTCTCTGTCCCCTGCTCTCTCTCTCAAATAAATAAAAGCTTAAAAAAATTCTATGATAATCTACAAATGCATTAGAAACTGAAAAACAGAAAGAAAAATCCCATCCAATGTCACTAGTTTACACAATCCAGTACTAGAATTCTAGAATATTTTCTTTCAGTTTGTCCTTGAAAAAATTTTGAACACAGTAATTATGACTAATGATTAATATATGTAAAATTCGTTTTTGCTTTTTTCCACTTAGATCACATGCATTTTCCCATGCTGTTACATAATCTTCAAATTGTAATTTTTAGTAGTTGCTCAATTCTCTTAAATGAGTTTGGACAAATCTATTCTCTTACTGTTGGCAGCATGCATGAGTTTCTGACAATAGCAAACACAGAGCTAATTACATGAGAACTTAAGGTAAGGAAAAGTCATTGGGACTAGCTTGTCAGATACTGTAATTCAGAAACTTGCATCTATACTTCTAAATGTAGGAATGTACACAAAAACAAAGCAGGCTGAGACAAAGTATGTGAGAATACCCAAGGTACATTTCAGAACTGAACTCAGCCCAGAAAGTATTTCAGCTATCATGAGCAAAATCTAACAGATATTATAAAATAAAGAAAAAGAATTGTGTCTTTTACATTAGATAAGCTTACTAATCATTGTTTAAAATTTCTGTTGAGACAGACTAGAGGAACTGCATTTCTAGAGAGAAACATCAGGCAGGATTCAAATTGGGCACTCCAAGGGAATTCATGAGAGACCTACTAATACAGCCCTCTGGGGCCCAGATGAATAGAGGGATCCACATGAGATTCCATCATGAACATGTTAACAGAAGACCAAGCTGATCCTACCCTTCTATCCCAGATTTGAGAAACTCCAAGAAACAGAAAAGTGCCAGTAGGACATTTTTTATGAACACAGATGATTCTAACATAAACTTAATACCACAGACCAGCTGGTTCCAGTGAATAGAACTCTCCCTCTCCCTCACTCTGCTGCCATTGCCCCTTCTCAGGGGGCCCTATGATTGCATTTTACATTTGTTTAAAGCAGCTATTAATTTTGGCTTATTTTCAAAAATCTTTTCAAAAAACCTTCCTCTAATGAAAGTGAAAGTCAGAAATTTCAAATCAAGGTCAAACGCCTTTGGCTCATTTGGTGGATCCAAACTATAGATAAGCTGAGAACACAAGATATTTAAAACAAGTGAAAAAGCTTTTCTAGGAGAGAAGAACTGAAGCATAGGGAGAGGGAGGAAAAGCTTTTCCAAGGCAAAAATACTGTACCCCATGGGAAAAATAAAAGCTTGCTTATATAGAATAGTAGATAAATCTATATAAAGATTTATTTACATAAGCTGGAGCTTACTGAATTATTCTGAAGTAGTTATTTGCTTTTATTTAGTAATATGTCCATCTGGTGACTTTTCTGTTTGCATATAATATGTAGTTTTAAAAAATTATATGACCATATAAAACCCAGTTGCCTTATCTATATACATACATATCTACATAGACTATTCCAAGCTATGGACGTACGAAAGATTATTTCATCAGTCTCCCACTGATGAATGTTTTAAATTCCTGGTAGCAAATATTCTAGATTAAATAGTATTAAGTACATAAAATTGAAAGACAGTAAATGAATCCATCGTACAAAATTATATGCAATCACCTGTTAGAGACTGAATTGTGTCCTCCTAATATTCATGTTGAAGCCCTAACCCCATGTGGCTATATGTGAAAATAAAGTCTTTAAGGAGAGTAATTAAGGTTAAATGAGGTCATAAAACTGGGGTCCTAATCTCATAGGACTGGTGACCATTCATTCATTCATTCGTTCATTCAGAGCCAGATGTGGGGTTCAAACTCACAACCCTGAGATCAAGATCTGATCTGAAATCAAGAATCAGTTGCCTAACCAACTGAGCCACACAGGCGCCTCAGGATCAGTGTCCTTTTAAGTAGAGGAAAAAACATTAGTGCTCTTTCTTAGCTCAAGTATAAGAAAAAGGCCATGTGAGGACACAGAGGGAAGGTGCCATCTGCATGCAGGGAAGCAAAGACTTAACAGAAACCAAATTTTCTAGCACCTTAATCTTGGACTTTAGCCTCCACAACTGAGAGAAAGCAAATTTCTGTTATTTTAGCTACCCAGTCTGTGATAGTTTGTGATGGCAACCCTAGTGGACTAACACAGCTCTTAAAACAAAAAACAATGTTGGCAAAATGAACACCAATAAAAAATAAATTTATAAAAACAAACACAACATTAGCCTTTCTTGTATATAATTAAATAACCTTATTCTCCCCCCCCCAAAAAAAAAAAAAAAAAAAAGACGACCTTATTCTCCTAAGGTCGCAGGACAAAATGAGCCATACCATCTAGAATAAATTAAGGTTGAGATTTAAGCCTCTAACATTAATATTTTTTTTCTAACATTAATATTATAGCACAAGCCCTAGAAATAGTCATAAATGCAATATACACATTGATTTTATAGTGAACTCTAAGCAAGTTTCATATTTAAAATCTGACATAAAACCAAGTATTTTAGAATTCAGAGGCGTTTTCAAAGACATTAAAAATACATCAGGCCTCTGAAAATATCAGCTCAAAGTTCAAATGAATTTCTCTCTTTTTGTTTCAAATTGATTGTAAGCAGTTATATCTGAAGTTATTTCAAAGACATTAGGGTTATGCTTGTAAATTATTTTAGTTACTAGCACAGTGGATGATAAATGGGATTGAGACTATCATTATGTTCTTAAGTGTTTCAAGTAAAAGGGAAAACTCATCTACACATATATAAAAACTTTGGATGGAAGCACTATTTTTACCTCTTCCTGGAATTCATCCTTAGCTTCTCCTAGGTTTTCCTCTGTTTCCAAATGCCTGGAAGTTTTCTCAGCAATTTTCAGTCTTAGTGTGTTAATTACTTCTTGGTGTTGTTTCAAAGCTTCAAGAGCATTTCGTAATTGTTCTTGGGTGTCTATATTCTTTGTCAGAAAAACGGAAAACAATTTCTGTTAGAATAATGTGAACCAGTAGGAATAACTTTGTAGTGACTACTTGAACGTGAATCTTAAGTGATGGCTCCTGTAATATTTGTATGAAGAGGCTCTGAGTTTTCAGAGTTTACTCAAAGCCTTACCATGTTTACAGTATCCTGAATGTCACTTTTGAGTTGGTCCCTCTCAATCTGCAGGCTCTCCTGGAGTTGTTTTAGGTCATCTTTTTCTTGGGTTAAGGTTCTTACTTCTACCAAGGTTTGCTGAAGTTGCTCAGCAATCAGTGTTTTTTCCTTTTCTATAGTTTGCAGCCTTGAACCTGTACTTTCTAATTGTTCCTTCAGCTCTTCCACTTCATTTAATCTTTTTTGACTCTCAGTTGTTTTTTGTAGAAGTTCTTCAGATTTGGGAGAAAGCTTTAAAATAAGAAGTAAATGTGAAAAAGCAGAGCACTCCATGGTGTATATATATGGAAACTAAACCCCAGAAGACTACAGATCACTTCCCTAGAGGGTGTCTTATACCAACCTCTGTGTTGCTCAAAGCATCCAAACTTAAACCAAGTTTTTGAGCTTGTTCAGAGAGATTTCCTAATTCCTGATTCATTCTTGCATTCTCTTCAAGGACCATCTTATACTTTTGCTCAAATTCAATATGATGATTTTTAAAATCTTGGAATTCTTGATCAGTGCTTTCATAATTCAACCGGATAGTTGCTAGATCATTTTTAGTTTTCCCAATTTCTTCAAGTAAATCTTGAATTCTACTTTCCTTTTGAACTACTTCAGAATTCAATTTCTCTCTTTCCGATGTTATTATATAGAGCTCTTCAGATTTATCATGTATCTATGGAAAAGAAATAAAATTTAGCTCTGTGAGCAATGTGTGATCTACTGAAGCAGTTGTCAGGGAAAAAAAAAAGAAAGAGTTTCTTCTGGGGCAGGGTGGAAAGACTGTAACTAAGCAAAGCTTTGACCGAGGAAAGGCAACATTTTTATCATCACCAACCCCTTAACAATGTATTATCCTTTTTAATACATTAAAAGTTTTGTTTTCTGATCTCTTTGGGTTCTAGTAAGAAATGCATGCATAAGGGACACTCAGAAACATTTCATTTCAATATGTGCCTTTATTTCCTTATCTATCATTCTATTTTCTAACCTCTTGGTGTGTCAGACATTTTATGATTTTTCTTAGAATTTGACACATTTTTTTCCTAAAGCCTTTGAATGCAGCTCCGATTTCTAAAAATGTAATCCCTGAATAGTTTAAATAATTAAGCTTTATTTGAATTATTATTTAAATAAGCCATAGCCAGCTTATAAAAAGTAAAATCATTGTGAAAGGTAAGGTAGAAATGGTGGGAAGAAGAGAAGTGAACTAAAGCAGAGACCAAGGACAGGGATAATATAGCAGGGCTGTTTCAATCACAGGCTGAGGATAGGAGGTGCATCTATGAAGCTCAACTATTGGTTGAGCTAAAAAATAGCAACTACACTAAAGAGTTTTTAGGATGACTGAATAAAATAATGTTTCTAGAGTTCTTTAGCATGATGTCTGTCATTTGGTCTTCAAACACTTGTCATTTTTATTTCTTTTAGAAAGGCAGAGAGAAAGGAAAGGCTGGTAGATGGTTTATGGGATTATTCACTAGCCTACAAGATTTACACTGATTTCTAAACTATCACTGCCCTCCCTGATATCTCATTACTCTTTTTTATTCAACATAGTGATAAGACTAGTGCAAAAAAAAAAAAAAAAAAAAAAGATTAGAAAAAGGATGGGCCATAGAACTCTGTTTAAAGAATTTATTTTTAAGTTATCTTCCTACCCAATGTAAGGCTTGAACTTACAACCTTGAGATCAAGAGTCTGCACCCTCATAAAATCTTAAAAAAAAAAAAAAAAAAAAATTTGGCTCAGCGGTTTAGTGCCTGCCTTTGGCCCAGGGCGTGATCCTAGAGTCCCAGGATGGAGTCCCACATCAGGCTCCCTACATGGAGCCTGCTTCTCCCTCTGCCTGCGTGTCTCTGTCTCTCTCTCTCTCTGTGTCTCTCATGAAAAATAAAATCTTTAAAAAAAAAAAAAAAGAGTCTGCACCCTCTACTGACTGAGCCAGCCAGACACCCCCTATAGAACTCTGTTTATTTATTTATTTTTAAATTTATTTTAGAGTGCGGGGGGAGGAGCAAAGAGAAAGGAACAAACAGATTGGACTAAGTGCAAAGCTGCTGCGGGGCTAGATCTCACCACTTCCGAGATCATGACCAAGCTGAAACCAAGACTTGATGCTCAACTGACTGAGCCACCCAGACATCCCTAGAACTCTGTTTAAATGCAACATTTGAGGACTGTAGAAATGGTTGCAAGGTGGATAATGTTACTAAGTATACTGTTAAGTATGCTTTGAAAATGTGTTTTTACGTCTAGTAGTAAAAATCAGGAGGAACTACAATCATTTCTATTCCCAACAAGCTGAATGAAATGTTTATAGTCTCTTGCTTGCTACTTTAAAATAAACTATGGCAAAATATTTAAAGTGCTATCACAAAGGTTTTTATTTCAAAAGAAGAGTTATTTGCTTGAAAATGTGTTTACCTCTTTCCTCAGCATTTCTATTTCTGAGGGTAAAGATTTCAACGCTGAGAGCAACTTAACTTCTTTATGCAAAGCTTCATTTTCTTCAACTTTTTCATTTAGTTCTCTCTGGAAATCAGTAATCTTTCTTTCCAGTTCCAAATTACAGAGCAAACCTAGGACATTTTAGGTAAATTAAATAAAACAGCTTGCAGTTATTGTAACAATCTAAATTACAGGCAAAGTTAGATCATTTAATCAGACCATATAAAATTTATTAAGGAAAGAGTATTGGTTAACAGGTAACCTGATTGTTAATAGTTCTTCAAATTTTAACAATTAGATTGTTACTTTTTGAAAATTAGGTCCAATTTATTTGAAAAATAATTCCTAAACCCTTATGAATCTAATTCCATGGAAACAGTTATAAATAGTAATACCAAATGATACTGAAACTTATATTAGTCTATTAAAAAAATCAGATCAGAGAATAATAGATTTCTTTTTCTTTTTCTTTTTGAATAATAGATTTCTAATCATTGAAATGTAGTCACAAAATCCTTCATGTAGGTTTCCAGATAAAGTCAAATCTGCAAAGAGGGAAGTCTGAAATTATGAAATACCTTTTGGAACTTTGCCATCAATAAGGGAGGTGAGTTTCGTTATCTCATTAAATGAAGATTGTAATTCTTTTTCCAGATCAACTTGCATTTTCTTTTTTGCCTCCAACTGTCTTTGATATAACTGAATATCATTCTCCATTTGCTTGTATCTACTTCTAAGTTCTTTCTATTAAGAAAAATATTACAAATTCACAGAAATGTACTGATTGTAAAAACTGCTTTATTATAAATATTATAGGAATCACTTACCATTTTCTCTTTCAGCTCCAGATTTTCACTTCTAAGAAAGGCTGATTCTCTCTTAGCATCAAGGACTACAGTTTCAGCATCAAGTAAAGTCTGTTTCATTTGTTTTAGGTCTTCAGTGCTTTCCTATACACATGATAAAAATAACTTAGTGAAATCTAACTTTCTGAGAATTGGAAAAGACTTTAGAGAACACGTACACAGATGTTATTCCAGATAAATAAAAAAATAGTGAAAATATACTAATTATCAAATGTGTATTTAGGAAAGATGAAAAGAAAGATTTTCCATAATAAAAATACTTTAAAACCTCTGATTATATTTTTCCACATTATAGTATTACATAGACTGAAGAAATTTGCTATTGTTTATAAAAGGTTAACCCACAGGGATGTCTGGGTGGCTCAGTGGTTGAGCATCTGCCTTCGGCTCAGGGCGGGATCCCGGGCCTGGGGATTGAGTCCCACATGTCTCTCCCTCCATGTCCCCCTCTATGTCTCTGCCTTTCTCTTTGTCTCTCTCATGAACAAATAAAATCTTTAAAAAAAAAAAAAAAGTTAACACACAATTGTTTCCTATGTATTTTTAAGTTATTCTAAAACATG
Source organism: Canis lupus baileyi (assembly GCF_048164855.1). NCBI lineage: Eukaryota > Metazoa > Chordata > Mammalia > Carnivora > Canidae > Canis > Canis lupus. The sequence continues at coordinate 24,582,701 of NC_132870.1, forward strand.
GTAGGTGAGTAGTTCATAGTTAAAATTAAGTATATGAAACCACAAATTAAGACAAAAAATCCAATAGACAAACAGGATGAACGGGCAACTCACAGAAAATGCAAATGATTGATAAATACATGAGAAGATCCAGTCTCTGAGTGTCATTTTAAGATAATATAATTTTTTATCTTAAATTCAGCTTACATAAATTCAGCCATCCATGTGTTTGGCAGAGTATTAATGCACAATGAACAAATGAATAAGTTGGATGAATAAAGAGAAAGAAATAACAATTTTTAAAAAGTGGGCAATTCTGCTTGCCACTCTATCAATAGATACTCCAGGATCAGATGAAACTGCTTTTCTTCCCATGACCTTACCATAGTAAGATCACTTTCACAACGGATTGTCATTAATAACAGGTAATAGAAGAGTACCAAGAGAAGGTAATAAAAAGTATTCTGAAAAACTCAAATGAAAACAAAAGAACAGAAACTGAAATTCCAGCTAGAATCTGCTAACTTCTTAAAGAGAATGTTGAAAATGGGAATCAAACTGATACTTTCTTGAAGCAATGAGGAGGACCAAGAGCAAATACAATAGAAAGCAAATAGCGAAAATTAACAATTTCACCATGAGATTCAATTTAATGCCATATCTTATACCAACTAAAGTCATCTAGAGCTAGTTTCTGAAAAATACCAAACTGTTAAAATACTTATTTAAATTATAGTGAGAATGCATTAATATTAATGAAATTTATAAAACCATGCTCACTCATGATACGTATAGTTCTAGTTATCAATATCAACATAAGAGCTTACCTGGAGATACGGACTACATACTTCTGCATGCATTTGCATAAAACAATTAGAAAGAAAAATGTTGGAATAACTTATTTTTTTTTTAAAGATTTTATTTATTCATGACAGACACAGAGAGAGAGGCAGAGACACAGGCAGAGGGAGAAGCAGGCTCCATGGAGGGAGCCTGACGTGGGACTCGATCCCTGGTCTCCAGGATGACACTCTGGGCTGAAGGTGGCGCTAAACCTCTGGGCCACCGGGGCTTCCCGGAATAACTGATTTTTAATGGAAGTTCATCTTTAACTGACTTATTCTCATTCAGAGTGATATCCTCAATTCTCTACAAATGATTCGTTAACTACACAATGGCAATGATACTAATAGTCCCTCTTTCATGGACTTATTGACAAAATTAAACAAAATACAATATGTAAAACAATTACAAGAGTGCCTGACATAGAGCAGGCTCAATATAAGTATTTGCTGTAATAATGATGATGGTATACTAGAAATGCTTAACATGACTAAACAACAAAATAAACCTGATTTTTACCGATGAGTAGGACAAGTCCGTTTTAATATCTTCTGACTTCTGAGAGTCTATGTATTTCTGTAGCTTCTTAATCTGGTCTTCCTTTTCTCTAAGCAGCTCTACTTTTGAACTTAGTTCATTCTATAAGAAGTGTGAAACATATTTTATTGGATTTAAATTTTAGGGGATTAAAAAGTTTAAATAGTTGATAGTTTTAAATAAAGTTTAATAGTTTAAAGAGTGAAATTTTAAAAAGTTGATATTTAAAAGACAAAATGTTCTATTTTCTGAAATCATGTTCAATTACATATACTGTACATTTTATAGTTCTAGTTCCTTATAATAGAAATACCAACATAAATGCTCACCTCAAGGTCTTGATTATACACCTCTGCATGCTTAACTAAATTCTTTAAGTTGGAAATTTCATGAATTAGTTGCATCTGGAAGAGCATGTGAATAGACAACAGAGCAAACCAACAGTTAATAAAGCAAAAAAAAAAAAAAAAAAAAAAAAGAGAGAGAGAAAGAAAAAAAAAAAACTCCCAAAAGACTGCTTTACTCACTGATTCAGAAACACCAAAACAGTAAGAGCACCTCATTATTTGAAGATACAAAACAAACAGAAACATGATAAGCCAAACAAAAAAAAATCCCCAAACCTCACAAAACAAGCAAACAAGAAAAAACCCTCAGCGTGGCCCAAGTAACAGTTATGTCATCTGTTAATAATGCTATAATGTTAAAAGCAAATTAGTACGCATCCCTTGGAGGGGATAAACTGGTAAGCAAACTTAAAAAAAAACCACACTTTTAATAGATCTTGTTTTGGCTAAGTTAAATGCAGTTGTGTATTTATTCTACAAGATTTTTTTTTCTTCCCATCAATTATCCATTTAGCTTTAAATGGCATACTTTCTAAGGATTTGTGGTTTAGAATTTAGGTTTGGTTTAGGGTAGTTTCATGTGGTACCTTTACAATAATATCACCATTCACTAAAGCTACAGAGATATGTATGGGACTACCAATTATTACCTTGTTGTTGACTCATTCTACAGAAAGTATTGGAATGATGATTTATTGTTCCTATTTTTTTAACTGTGTAAAGTATAAAGAATACTTAAAGATTTAAGAATTTCTCTTAAAGTTTCCTTTCCATCAAATATCTGGTGCATTAAATATTTGACACTTTTGTGTCAAAACATGTAAATGACAATTTGCCACAGATAAACATTTTTTCTTAGAATTATGAAATTTTCATAATTCGATGAGTCCTTAAAAAGTTAAAGGCAAGGTAGGTGGGGGGTTGGGGTAACTGGGTGATGGGCATTAAGGAGGACAATTGATATAATGAGCATTGGGTGTTATATGCAATTGATGATTAACTGAACTCTATACCTGAAAGTAATGATACACTAAATGTTAATTAACTGAATTTAAATAAGACTAAAAAAAGAAGAAAATAAGTAATGGCAAATTCTAGTAGAATATAAGGGATTTATGAAAATAGCAGCTGGTTTAAGTAATATTTTCTGAATGTTAATAATTCAGTCCTAATTAGTTTTAGATTCAGAGCAGTGCTAGTGTTAGCATTCCCATTTTAGGACAGCATCATCCAGAAATATGTGAGCCAAATTAGTAAGCGAAGTTTCACTTAATAGGATGAGCCCTGGGTGTTATTATGTTGGCAAATTGAATTTAAATAAAATATCAAAAAAAAATTTTCCTACTGGCCACATTAAAAAAACAGAATTCATTTTAAAAATCTATTGTAACCTAAAATATCCAACTGATACACACTGATATAAATATCCAAATGACAATGTAACAAAATGTTATCATTTATTCATGTAATCAATATAAAAAACTAAAGAAATAGCTTACATTCTTTTTTCTATACTTAAGTCAATTCAGACTAGCTACACTTCAAGCATCACATATGGTTAATGGTTATCAACTGGCAAAATTTCAGACATTTGCATTGGGTATAATTTAAATTGGCTTTGTCTTTTTTCTTTCCTGTTTGTAAATTTTGTGCAACAAAATCACATTTACCAATAAAGAACTAAATCATTAGTCTTCATTTTAGAAAATACACATTTAGAAAGAAATCTTCTCTTCTGAAATAGTACTTTTAAGTATTAGTTCTCATTAATGGAGAAAGATTAGCTTTTGTAAAGCTTGGACTGTAACTTCCTAATGAGGTATTATTTAAGATGTTGAACATAGGAGAAAGTATATGACATGAATGATAGTTAATCAGTTGCTACATTAAGAAAATATTACAGATTTCAGCTATAATTTTCAGCAGCTGAAAGAAAATATTTAACTTAAGATGAAAACCTCCAAGTTGTTAAAATTCTAACATAAATCAAGTTAAATCAGTTAGAGGGTTGGAATTTCTTTTGTTCCCTGAGCTTGATGATACTTGACCTTGTCTACCCCTCCTTCTAAAAATTACTATCTAAACATCCCGTATTTCTATATTCCCATTTGAAAATGATACACAGCTCTGGTGATTTATAAGACCATTAGGCAAACCAGGGCAAAGACCACATGTCCTAAGGCTATAATTTGACATTTTATTCCTTTTTGGTTAAGCTTTTCCCCAAAATGGAGGTTTAGGAACATATTTTACTGCATACACAGACTTCATTTTTAGTTTAAAATGGAATGGAACTGCCTTTGAACAGAGTAAGCTTTTATTACTTAACATTTTAGGTTACCTTATAAAATCTAGAAATTTAATTGTGTCCAAATAATGAGGAAAAGCACTGTTACCCCCTTGAGTGTGGTTAAAAGGAAAAAAAAAAAAAATCAGGGGATCCCTGGGTGGCGCAGTGGTTTGGCGCCTGCCTTTGGCCCAGGGCGCGATCCTGGAGACCCGGGATCGAGTCCCATGTCGGGCTCCCGGTGCATGGAGCCTGCTTCTCCCTCTGCCTGTGTCTCTGTCTCTCTGTCTCTCTCTCTCTGTGACTATCATAAATAAATAAAAATTAAAAAAAAAAAAATCAGGATGTGAGAGTCAAGTCCTATACTCTGTGAGCTTTAGTTTTTATTATTAATTGAATATATAAATCATGTAAAAAACTTAGAAAGTAAGCCCTGGGAGATTCTGGGACTCGCTCAAGGCCTTGTATTCCACTCAGATGCAAGGTTGTCTCCAGAGCCATGCTCTTAACCATGACACTAGACCACATCCCTTCTTATGAAACTCAATTTTATTGATTGAAGTCCACGGGTTAATATACAACAGTTTGTATTTTGTTAACATGCCAATTTTAAAACAAATTAAATGAAACCCTGTGGAGAACACATAGACTGCCTCTTAGAATGGAAATAATACTTTTTGCACTGAACTCTTTTTCCTTTAAAGAAAAAAAAAAAAAAGGAGGATGAGAAATGAAGCAATAGAGGAAAAAGCATTGTGTCCCTTTGGGCTAACCTTACAGTAATCTCAGAAGTAGCTGCAAATAAACTCATATTTTAACTACACTAGAACACTGGCTACTACTTGGGGTAGGAGAGGAGAGTCATACATCGCTTTATAGTTTGATAACAGCTATGGACACTTGTTCCAGAGAAATGAATATGCATTCAAAAATTCTGTAAAATAATTCATAATATCTGTAACTTCTAAGTTAAGGACTCTAAGAAATCTCTTGAATTTCTTGGATAATTTCTAAGTGTCTGAAGTCTGAGGATTTTTGGATTAGGTTTTCTTCACATGAAGCCTAATATTAAATATTTAGAAAATTTAAGTGATCGGTTTCATTTTTTAAAATTTCATTACTAGTATTAGTTACACTAATTTTCACAGTAACTCTGATATGTTAAAAGACATGAGCAAAATCAGCTTCCCCAGTTATTCCAATAATGTTCTAAATATTTAGGAATATATTTTTTAAAGAAAATGAAATCCATTAATACATGGTATCCATGCATAGAACATTCAGCCAGATAGTAAAATTTCATATTGGTCTCAGTAGGAAATGGTTATACTCTAGACAGTATTTCCAGTGTACTCAACAAATTAACTAATATACAAATTACAAGGAAATCATTTCTTCAAGACAAATCCACCTGTAGGCAGATGCACCAAACCTTCCCAGACATTTTAAATTGGTACTTCTTGTGTGAAGTACAAGTGAAACAAATACGATTTAAATACTTTAAAAATAATATAAACAAATTATTTCTTAAATTCTCTAAATTGTGTATACATAGAGAAAATGGTTGGATTCTCCACATATCAACCTTAGAAATAAGTATCTTTAAGAGAATGATCCTTATTTTAAAAGTGTAGTTTTAGTTTCATGTTTCCATATCTCTTACCTCCTGATCTTTTTCTGCTTTTCTTTCTAGAGCCTCAAATTCATCCAAATCATTCTTTTCTTTTAATTTCAATTCCATTTCTTCATGTTCTTGTCTTAGTTGTTCATAGTCCAATACCAGATTATCATAGTTGGCACGAAGTGAATTCAGCTCACTTTCTAAGTTCTCCTATTAGAAACAAAACCAGATTTTCAAGTCAGAGAGAATTCAAATAATATATTCTTTGTTTCCTTAACTAGAATTTGGATTTGTCAAATATTTTAACCTTAAATCGTGTAGTTAACTTAGGCCATTCTCTTCTTCAATATCTTTCTAATGGTCTAACTTGATCCAGGGTAAAATAAAGGGTGTGCACTTCGTAAACTAGCTTAGAAGACTATTTTGAAAGGGGTATGAAAAAAAGAAAAGATCATGTAAACAAGTGCTCTGCCTGTATCTGACTGGAAAAGTTTTCAGATGTAAGAGGCTGGGGAGCATCCTGGGAAGTCCACTTGACCACAGATCATTAAGCTCCATAGTCATAAAGCTGATAATTTAATTCTCCACCTTTTTGATGCCTGTTTTATTTCTCAGATAGGTCTGAATTTAGAAAGGGAACAGAGGTATTATTTATTGACCTCTAACACTCTAATGGCTGCTATGTTTTACCATACTCAAAAGAGGCCTGTTTTTGTTTTATATACTATTATCAGAAAGTGATAAACTGTAAGTTAAAAAAAAAATTAACATCAAGGATTTTCCAAAAACAACACACTTCTAGTGAATGTTTTAGAGATGTAAAAGCACTTTATAATACTCACTTAATTTAAACTAATACAATCGTTAAGTAATGATAATAATAATTCCTAAGAATCACTGTAATTTTATTCTAAAACGAACATGAAATTTTCTTAAATGCATTTATAAAACTATACTGTATTTCTTTGGACATTAGTAGCCTAGAAAGTAAACATGGACTCTATACCTACCAAAGAATTCACTATAGTATTCCTTAAAGTTTTGATAAAACCACACGTACTAATATATTGACTTTTATTTTTCAGTATGATTTGGCAGTATTACCGCTTCCCTGATGTGTCATTCTTCTACTATATGCCTGAGAATTTTGACACTTTACAAGAATCAGCTCTTTTTATCCTTAGGGATTGTCTAAGGAAAAATAAAAACTTAAAAAATTAAAAATCATAGATACCAAGATCTGCTGGTAAAGAACTAGACACAAAAGTTTACCTATTGCCATACATCTGCATTATGAAGTTTTTAGCTTCCTTCTACATGTCAGATACCAACTAGGAATATAGTGAATAATTAGAACCAAAACTGTTAAAGAAATTAAGTCAGAGCCAGTAATGTACTGCAACAACATAAACACCAATAAGAAATGAATTTTAAAAAGAGTAAGGGTAATATACTATAACACGCATTTAAGTTACCTGACTTAGTAGCTTTGTTGCTGGATTCCACTCTGTTTCATTTAATGTATCAAAAGTATTACTGAAAACATCAGACTCTGAGCAGAGAGCTATAATTAGGAGAAGGAAATTTATCCATAAACATGTTAATAAAATTTCTTAAAAGTTGAAGACAAAAAAAAAAAATCTGATCAGAGGTAATAAGCTCCAATTAGCTAACATGTGCTCACAGCATGAATGCCAAAAATGCATTAATAACAAATATGATCATTTATATTACTGTATGAATTAAGATTCTTAGTAAGAATTAGTAATAAAATACTGAATCCTTAATACAATATAGGTTAAATGGACAAATTCTGAATTTGGGAAGTGATCATTTTAAGTAGGTTTTAAAATGCCCCTTAAAAATACTGCTAATGTTGGAGACACATTATTTTGAAACATGCCTGTGTAATGCCAGCCTTTCAAGATTAGACAAAATTTAAGGCAGATGTTATATGGATACTAATTTAACTGGATAATGATTAGTACAAAACCAATGATAAAAATGTCTCATGTGGGGACGTCTGGGTGGCTCAGTGGTTGAGCGCCTGCCTTTGCTCAGGGCATGATCCTGGAGTCCCAGGGTCCAGTCCCACATCAGGCTCCCCATGGGAAGCCTGTTTCTCCCTCTGCCTTGTCTCTGTCTCTCTCTCTGTGCCTCTCATGAATAAATAAAACCTTAAAAAAAAAAAAAAGTCTCATGTGTTTTAACTACAGTGTATCATTAAGAGATGTGAAAATAATGGAGAATGTTCATTTTCTTAAAGTCACTAATTTTTAGCATTATTTCCAATGAAATCACATTTAAAATACATACATTTTATTAAATATGCTTATCACATTAATGGAGTTATAAATAAAGTAATTCTTTACAGGGATGCTTCTATAATTTAAAAGTAGCTGAAAAAGCACTTACATTCATCAATTTCGCCCACAACTGTTAGAGCTGCCTTACGTGTTGTTATATTTGTTGACATATTAAATTCATTTATATAATTTGAGTCCTTCATTTTGTTAATTTTGCCAAGACACCAAGTGACTCTTCGTTTTCTTTTAGCCTAAAAGGGTAGAAATCAAAATTACCTCACGCAGATCTGGGCTCAACTGTTATAAAACATGGGGATTAGTTTACATTTTTGGAAACCATGGACTTGGTAGAATTCTTTTTAAGCCTGGTTTAATATCTTATTAGTCTAAGGACATCCTAAGAAAACACTCAAACTTTTAAAATCAGTGTTTAACCCCATAAAAAAAATGTGATGCGAAATTATGATTTAAAAATCATGTTTTATTTGAAAGTTTCCCTACAAACTTTTCTGGGACTTCATTGAAAGGAATGGGCTGACTCAACCCTTTTAAATAATCTAGGGAACCTGCCACTGTCACACCATAGCTACCCAAAGCACTCTGGGGTGTCCAGCTCTCACTGGGAAGGGACAAAGAGTCTATCTGAACTTTCTTCAATGAGTAAATCTTACGCACAGCCTTCAAGATGCCAGTTCTTTTTCAATTCAATAAAGCTAATGCCTGCTCCAGAGCTCCTAACCTCATTGTTCCTTTCTCCCTTGGGACCTCTTGCTCCCTGGTTATCTATTCATCTGTTATCTTCACCAGCTCCCTCCTGGTGAATTCTCCTGATGAATGAATGCTCCAGGCCTGTCTGCTTTTGATTTTTTTTAAACTCTTTACTCCTTACTTCTCTCTAGCTACAATTTTCTTTTCATTTTTCTTTTGTGCCCTTTCTCGTCATTTGTCTACTTCCTCATCCTTTTAGGAACACCTTTGTCTTCTGGTCTTTATCCCACCCGGCCAGCTACCCTCACCACTCACTCTCCTTTGCTGATTTTTCCTCCTCTTCTTGTGTTTTTCCAGATTTCACAGCTACCATTCTTCTCTTGTCCTTCTATACGGTACAAGTACTATTTCATCTTATTTGATCCTCTCCACATTCCTTTTACTACATCCTTTTCATAGGTGAGCTAATTTATAAATGATCCTTTTCTCTAAGTCCAGTCCCCTCTACTGTGTTTGTGATCCCATCCCTTGGAATCATTCCAACCCTCTGTAAGGTGGCTTTCATACCTAGTACATAACTCAAACTGCTTTGTAAATAAGCTTCTTGTTTCCAAATCCAAAAAAATTTTGACTATATTTATCTTAATTAACTTCTCATCAGAATGTGACACTGATGACCACAACCGCTCTGAAATATGCTCTTCCTTTAGTGACCACAATTCACCTGATTTCCTTCTTAACTCTAGAGCTAATCTCGGCTTGTTTTTATCTAAAAAATTGTCTGCCTTTATCTAAAAAACTGTTCTGGGGATCTGGTCTTTGGTCTTCTTTTCACTTTCAGCATGCTCTCAGAACAAGCCCATCCATTACTATGACTTGACTTTGGATCTGCAGTAGCTAATGTCCAAGTGGAAAGCTTTACGTCACATTGTTCACCTGCTTTTCATATATTTGCATTTTCAATGGCCTCAAGTCTTAAACTGAAGATGTCCCAAATAAAACAGCAGCTCCACTGCTCTTCATTTGGTGTTCCTTAACAATGAATACTGTTACCAGCTACCCAGCAATGTTTACAAGTCATCCTGTATACCTCTTTTGCCCTTTCCCTGCCCCTCACATATAAACAATCACAAAGCCCTGTTGGGTCAACCTCCTACATAGCTCTCCAATTTATCCGTTTTTTTCCATCTCTAGAGTCACAGTCCTTGTAGAGTCCCAGCCAATCAATGCTCATTAGCAATCACATCTTTCTGAAATACAACTGTGATGTTACCATATAAGATTTTTCCTTGCTTTTAGCATAATGTAATATTCAAATCCTTCATTGTGATTTAAAGTCAGACCCTGCCACCAAAATATTTTAAGTCCAAGGAATACATTATGTTGTTTTCACTACTCCAAGCATTTGTACTTGGGGATCTCTTCCTGAAATATTCTTCCCTACACCTTCCATTGGGCTGTTTCCTATTCATCCATCAGTCAACAAACAGCTCTTGAAATGCCTTCTTTATACCTAGTATGGTGACTTGAACATAATGTCTGCTAATAATTATCTTAAGAGCATCCATGTTCTGAGGATCTGCCCTGTGGAAAGTATGCTGAGCACATTCTATATTATTTCATCTAATTCTCACAACAATCCTATGAGGTGGGAATCAAATTATCTTACAGATAAGGAAACTGCAACCAAATGGATTTAAGACATTGCCTAAGGTAGAGTTAGGAATTGACAGCATCAGGATTTAAATCCATGCAAACTCCAGGCTATCCTTTTAATCATGATACCATCATAGCCAAAAAATATCTACTGGACTAAAAAAAACCTAACTAGTCAAAACAAAAAGTACAAATACTGGAAGTCAGAATTTTGATCATTGTGATCCATATTCTAGATCAATTTTCCTGAGATTAATATTTCTTTAAATAGAAAATATTACCATATATCCTAGACATCTATGCTTCCAATCATTTGGCCAACTTCGTTAGAACTTCTTAAGCATGTTGTACATAGATTGCTTGTCAATATTTCAGACTTCTTGAATTAAAATCTCTAAATGTAAGCTCAGAGATCAATATTTTTAGTGAACCTCTAGGTTTTGCTGATGCATAGCAAACACACAAAATGTTCCAGGTTTTCTGAATATATTGTATCAAGGGGTTAAGAGATATGTAACTATATAATAAACATATAGGAATACCTATCCTAGTCTCTGTATACCAAGCCTGAGTTGTCATCTTTTAAATTTTACCTTTAATTCCTGATGTGATGTGAGGGAAGAAGAGGTCACCAGCATCCGTGTTAAGTTCTGAATTTTCTCAGTCTGTACTTTTTGAAGTAAATCTTTTTCTTCTAAAAGTTGGGCCAACTGGTCTTTTTCCATTGCCTGGGCCCGAGTCTCTAAGGAAACCTATGGTATGTAATATTAAGTTATGTTAATAATAATTGTAGCTAGATTTTAAATCCTTGAAAGTAGTTTAAGAATAGAATATTAAATTCACATGTGGCAGCTCTTGGGTGGCTCAGTCGGTTAAGCGTCCGACTCTTGACTTCAGATCAGGTCATGATCTCAGGGTTGTTAGATTGAGCCCCACATCAGGTTTAGTGAAATGAAATATACCCTACCTACAAAAGATTAATACTATGGCAGTTACCATGGTAATTTCTCAAACATATAATGAAGTATAAAATGTATTTTTCCCATGTGAGTATTCTAGATGCCATATATAAGATTGTAACAAGGCTGTTAAAGTAATTCCATTAATTGCCTAAAAATATATAAATAATAGGTACAGAAGTCATAAAAGCAGAGACTTGCAATACCTACAGCAAAAGAACAGATGTTCTCATAAGACTTCCATTTGGCATTTTAGTTCATTTTATATTTTATTTTTTAAAATTTCAGCTCATTTTTAAAAAGATAACTAAAATATAAGATTTTTACAAAATATGAAACCATAATGGTTAAAACAAAGAAATTATGACAAGTGATTATGCTACCATATTAGACGGTTATCTCAGGGTCAGAAGAAGAATTCAAGATAATGTGAAAATACAAAAGATAGTTTTAAGTAACTATATGTGGTCTCTCTTTTTAACCTAATTCCCTATGTATCTGTGATAATTTAGAAAGAATATCTCTACTTGGTTCATTTAAAAATCTCAAATTTTGCCCTTTGGAAATGAAAAACAAAATCTAAAATAATTTTAAGAAACCTAAAGTTTTCAGTTTATAGTCAATTAAACTAAAATTTTTATGAGTTGATTTCTCCTTACTTGAAAGCTGTTTTATTTTTTATTTTTTTTATTTTTTATTTTTATTTTTTATTTTTTTGAAAGCTGTTTTAAATATAGGTTACAACTGAGGGTTGCTGGAGGGGGGTGGGGTAGGTGGAAGCATGGGGTAATTGGGTGATATAAGGAGCACTGGGTGTTATATATAACACTGATGAATCACTGAATTCTACCTCTGAAACCAATAATACATTATATGTTAACTGAATTTATTTATTTATTTTTTAAGATTTATTTATTTATTTATGATAGACAGAGAGAGAGAGAGAGAGAGAGGCAGAGACACAGGAGGAGGCTCCAAGCCTGGAGCCCGACGTGGGACTCGATCCCAGGACTCCAGGATCGCGCCCAAGGCCAATGGCAGGCGCCAAACTGCTGAGCCACCCAGGGATCCCCATGTTAATTGAATTTAAATAAAATAAAAAATAAACATATAACCTCCCACCCCAATAAATTTAGGTTATAGATCTCAACTATTAATGAATAATGGATCTCTGGGCATTTGGGCAGATATTAGTTCTCATTCCGTCCCTATTCTTTACTAAAATACTTCATTCATACATACCTCCTCCAACTGTTTCTTAAGATCCATTATTTCTTTTCTGTATCTTTTCAAGAGAGCTTCATCACTTGATACCTCATTAACATAAGGAGTATTCTTCATATACTTGGCAGTGCTTGCAAACTGGGGGAAAAAATATAAGACTGTTAAGTGTTCAATATTAAAAAATTAATTAATAATATTTAGGGTTTTTTTATAATTAAGTTTTATAAAGAAAGATCAATACTCTTCCTAAGTAGATTAAAATACTTTTGAACATGCAGAGTATTCCATGTCCTTATAATTTACACTGGCTACTAGTCTTCAGAAGAGTGAAGGAAATTATCTTGAAGACAGATGGATGCCAACAGCGAACCTAAAACATTGGCTTACTGGAATCCCAGTAACTCCAGTGTAAATGCTCCCTCTACTTTGAAGTTTGCTTCTACTTGGAAGTACCTCTCCTTCCTCCAAACTCTATTTATTAATAGTTAATTAATCCAAGGCAATCACACTGGAAGACAGGTCTTATCTTCTAAGACTGCTAAATTGTGAAATTTAGTAGGCAACACATCAGTTTTATTGTAGCTGGTACATTATATCATTAAAAAAAAAAGATACACTAATTTTAGTGGGTTATTTTTTCTGCTTAAAGATGATTTCCCCCCACATTGAAATAAAAATTAAACTTACCTGTAGAGTTGTAAGGGTTTCATCAAAAGACACTGGAGTAACCGTGCAGATGATACGTGTTTTTGCATTTCCACCCAAGGAATTCTGGAGAATTCGTGTTAATTTACTATCTCGATAATTTATGAAACCACTTTGTGAGAAAGGAGTTTGGGGAAAAAAATAATAAGAATTTTTATACAACAAAGTGGTTGGTTTTTAATGCAGAATCTTAAATTAGCTACAGTTTAAAAAAATTTCTTTACAGGTTATGTGAGGCAGATCAAAACTACTAACTAAAAAATATTTAAAATAAAAAATTTAGATCACAGTCATATGTATAACTACGCATGCTCAGATTCACAAAAGCTTTTTTAATACATGGAAGAAATCAGTACATTATTTGATTACAACTGAAACATTACAATTTTCAACCTCATGAAAGTAAGCATTAATAGGTAAATGTACAATGGAATAAACTTACCCAACTTGTCCATCACTAAGTTTCTTGATTACTTGTCCCAAAATAAATAAACTTCGATTTATATTACAGCCTTCTTTGAGTCGCACACCTGCATTTATTAGGCAAATATGAAAACAAAAATTGACCTCTGTACTAGATGATGAACTTATAAATTATGAGAAGTTAAAAATTAAAGCATCAGATGGTAAAGTATATGCTTTTTATTAGACTGAAATCCCCTTTAATACCACTGCTATAAGGAGCGCTCTCCTTATTCCTCCCACCTATTAAGTGGATCAGAAAGGTTATCACCTGAGAGAAAGAACGAAAAGAAATAGATAGCTAAGGCAAAAAAAAAAAATCAATCAATCAATCAATCAATCAGAGGGAAGTTCACTTCCAAAAAAAACCTAGCTCCTCAGTTTAAATCTGTTTGTTCCAAACCTCCAAATATAGGCAACTATATGTTTAGCAACCAAATTAATTCCTATAGGCTAAGTTCTTATTTTTAAACTAAGATGCTCACATGGCTTACGTGTAAACAAACAAAACAAGAAAAACAACACTGAAAAAAAAAAACTCTCTTCCACTCTAATGTTCCATTTAATCAGTTCCAGTCCTCCTACTGGGAAATCACTTTTGTTAGTCGACTCTTGTAAAGATTCTTAGAAATACAAACTCATATACATTTGTTTCTTCCTATCCTTTTTTACACAAATAGTAGCACAGTATATATGCTAATCTGTACTGTGGGTTTTTTGTTTTAATTTATATATCATATCAGTAAACACTGGTGTTTTTCCTTCCTTTTACCAGCATAAAATTCCACTGTATGGATATATCAGAATTCATTCACTCAGCACTCTATTGAGGGACATGTAGGTTTTCAATCTACCACATACACAAAAAGTACTACAATAAATAGTTTTGGACAGCTAGTACTTCACAGGTGAATTATTCACCTACTGCTGTAATATGCCAGATATAATATGCTATTTAACATGCCAGATTAAAACACAAATACTCATTTCTTATTCACAGGTTGCAGGATCCACTAGTTTGGTAGACATAGGACATGCTCAATGAGTATCTCTGTTAGGCTGTAGGATATTAACATAGAAAGGTCTGACATCTTCATAATTTTGAAACTTCCCATCTAAGTATGTTTTTCCATTTATTTTAATATTTGATTATGTCCCTTAGGTCTGCTTTAGAGTTTTCTTTATTTTGGTCTTGGGTAATTTTTGTTGAGTTTCTACCTAGGTATTAGATCTTCAAGTCATTATTGTAAATGGTATCTTTCTGTATACTAAATATACTAACTGGTTGTTGTTTGTATTATGAATTATTAATGTCTGTATATTAATTTTGTATTCCACTAACTTTCTGAATTTCCTTACTAATTATGAAAATTTAGATGGTTTTCATGGCACTCTCACAAACTCTGTGGCTATCCAATCCTACCAACTGCATAGTTAATTAAGCTTTTTAATTGATGCTATAGTAGCCTAAAATAGGTAATTTGCCAGATACAGATGTTTTTTAAATAAATTTTTTTTTATTGGTGTTCAATTTGCCAACATACAGAATAACACCCAGTGCTCATCCCGTCAAGTGCCAACCTCAGTGCCTGTCACCCATTCACCCCACCCCACCCTCCTCCCCTTCCACGACCTCTAGTTCGTTTCCCAGAGTTAGGAGTCTTCATGTTCTGTCTCCCTTTCTGATATTTCCTACCCATTTCTCCCTTCCCCTTCTATTCCCTTTCACTATTATTTATATTCCCCAAATGAATGAGACCATATAATGTTTGTCCTTCTCCGATCAACTTATTTCACTCAGCATAATACCCTCCAGTTCCATCCACGTCGAAGCAAATGGTGGGTATTTGTCGTTTCTAATGGCTGAGTAATATTCCATTGTATACATAAACCACATCTTCTTTATCCATTCATCTTTCAATGGACACCGAGGCTCCTTCCAGTTTGGCTATTGTGGACATTGCTGCTATAAACATCGGGGTGCAGGTGTCCTGGCGTTTCATTGCATCTGAATCTTTGGGGTAAATCCCCAACAGTGATACAGATGCTTTTAAATGAACTTTAAAAACGTTTTTAACTTTGAGGCACCTGGGTGGCTCAGTTGATTAAGTATCTGCCTTCAGCTCAGGTCATGATCCCAGGATCCTTAGATTGAGCCCCATGTTGGGCTCCCTGCTCAATGGGGAGTCTAATTCTCCCTCTGGCCCTCCCTGCCCTCCGCTTGTGTGTGCGCGCGTGCACTCTCTCTCATAAATAAATAAAATCTTTAAAAGACATTTAAAAAAAAATATTTTGAGAAAGAGAACATGAGAGTGGAGTGGGGGAGAGAAAAATCTCAAGTAGGCTCCACACCCAGCACGAGCCTAACACAGGGCTCATGACCTAAACCGATATCAAGAGTTAGGACATTTAACTGACTAAACCACCCAAGTGCCCTCAGAAGCTACAGTTTATGTTAAAGACTTTCATGACAAAATTACCATTTTTAATAGTCTCTAAAATGCAAGGTAGCACTTTTTTTATTCTGTAAAAGAACAAGATGACATTGAGATCAAATCCATTTATGAGTTTTCATTACCTTCAGCGCCTGTTTGAGCAGCTCTTTCACTGCCTGCAAGATCAACCAAATTCTGTAAGATAGATAAAAATAAAACTTTAGGAAGGGTAACTTGAAATTAAAAAATCCCAATTACTGAAAGAACAATTTTAACACATGGTCTATTTGCATATCCCATCTGAAATGCTTGTCTTTCATCCCACTGTTTAGGCCTTCCCCTTTCTGAGTCAAACTGATCTGTAAACCTTGTTCATTCTTTATAACATATCCTCCAAAATACTGTCAGAATAGGTTCTCCATTTTCTACACAAAGTTCAAAACCTTAGCAGTGAATACGATTCTTTACTAACTGGCACTTTGTTGCTCCAGCCTTAAATCTAGCCAGTACTCACTGTGAATTCTAGCTGACCTACTGCCTATCCCTTAATGTCTTACGTATTTTTTCTATGCTTCCAAGAGCTACCTTTTGCCACTCCCCCCCCCCCTTTTTAAAAAGAGTTTATTTATTCATGAGAAACACAGAGAGAAAGAGAGAGACAGAGACATAGGCAGAGGGAGAAGCAGGCTCTATGCAGGGAGAGCCTGATGTGGGACTTGATCCCAGGGACTCCAGGATCACATCCTGGGCGGAAGGCAGACACTTAACTGCTGAGCCACCAGATGTCCCTTGCCACTCCCTTTGTTTAGTTAGTTCTAATATTCTAGTCTGCCCCTATTTTTTATTCAGGACCAAGACAACTGTTACCTCCTTAGTAAAACTTTTCCACCTTTATCCTTCTTCTCCCACACCTTAAATAAACTTCTCTTTCAATCCTGTACTCCCCAGAGGTCTTTGAAAATACAACTTATTCTTTAGCACTTACTATGTTGAGCTAGTCATTTGTGTCTCTAAATACACTGTAGAGTCTTTAAAAGCACTGGCCTCTCCTTCAGTTCACAAATATTGTTGACAAAGGTTACTGCCTGTCATGCTCCAGGCAGTGTGTTAGGTGCTAGGGATATGGCAGTGAACCAGAAAAGTAAGTTCTCAGTATTCACAGAGCTTTTATTCTACATGGGGCCGGATGGGAAGAGGAGGTGAGAAGTGAGAAAAAGAGATAAGAAACACATCATGGTAAGTGTTTAAGAAAATTTAAATAAAATGCTGAAAGAGGAAAGAGGAAGGTACAGAGCAGGTTCTTTAGACATGCCATGGCTACCATGGCATAAGCAGATGGTAGCTTAATGGCAGAAGATCTCCCATTAAGCTACCATCTGGAATGACAGAGAAGAGGAGGCTAGTCATGCAAAGACCAAGTGAACCATACTCTGGATAGAAAGAATAGCCAGGACACCCAGTCACTAAGCAGAAATCAGCTTGGTCTATTCAAAAATAGGGCAGTGTGGCAGAGTTGGTGAAGTAAAAATGGGACAATATAGGGTAAGAGAAGTAGGTGGGGGTTGAACTGTGCAGGGCATTGTAAGGAAGAGTAAGAACTCTGGAATTTCTAAATGTGATGGGAAAGGGTTTAAGCAAGAGAGTGACAAACACATCTTGATTTAACTTTCTGAAGGATAGCCTGTGGCCCCTGGATGGAGAAGAACTGGAGAGGGGCAAGAGTGGCAGCAGGGAGTCTGGTTAGGAGGCTTCTGCAGGAGTCTGAATGACAGGTGATGCAGCCTGGGCCAGGGAAGTAGCAGTGCAGACAGTGAGTGGTGGAGAGATATCTTCTTTATTCTTTCAATCTCAGAGCCGTACTACGCTCAGAATGTGATGAAAGCTCAGCAAGTATTTTTAATGAATTAAAACAAAGAGATTTAAATTCTCTCTCTGTGTGGAGACTTTCAGGATGGGCATTAATTATGTGTACTTCTGCTTTAGTTATGTACGGTCTCAGACACTACTGTCTCTAAAATACTCAACGTCTAATCTTTCTTGTGTAGTATCTATATTACAGAAGACCTAGATACGTAATAAAGGAGTAAAATGGTGAGGAAGACAGCATGAATTAAGAAATAAAGGTGGTAACAAGTATCAGTGTTCAAGGCACCAAGAGACCCAATCTACCTATCAGAGAGCAGCTCACATGGAGCAGAAGGAAGTGAAATTAGGTTGGTTAAGAGTGGTACAGTAAAATAATTCTAGGCAAACTAGAATTCGATATTTAATTAAGATTCTGATTTCTCAAATCTGAAAGTGAAAAGAAAATTATTCTATTTGATTTGAAAACTTTAGGGAAAAAATAATCTGACATCATCCTATACAAAGCTAAAAAATTGGGATCCCTGGGTGGCGCAGCGGTTTGGCGCCTGCCTTTGGCCCAGGGCGCGATCCTGGAGACCCGGGATCGAATCCCACATCAGGCTCCCAGTGCATGGAGCCTGCTTCTCCCTCTGCCTGTGTCTCTGCCTCTCTCTCTCTCTCTCTCTGTGACTATCATAAATAAAAAAAAAAAAAAAAAAAAAAAAAAAAAAAAAAAAATTTAAAAAAAGCTAAAAAATTTAGACCATGAAGACAGAGAATATTGGAAGAAACAGGAAGGAAGCACCAAAAAAAGAGGGAAGTGATAAGAGTACAACAAGAAGGAAGGGGAGGTTTACTGATGTGGAAAAAAGGAACATCTGAATAATGTTTACATTCACTATTCAACAAACAAGTATTGAATATAAACTATGTAAAATGCGCTGAGGCTATAAATATGCATAAGATATCACTCTTCCCTTCAAGGGATTTATAATCTAAGACACTAGGTTTATAATATAAAACATTTTCTTATTATATTTACAAATATACTTGAGTAATGTGATTTACTGTTTACCAGTCCCAGCTAGGTTTCTGTTGATATCATAAGTTTCAATTCTATAGGCAAAGACCAAAACAACAACAAAACCAAATGGCCCCCACCCCCATTCCAAGAATACTCTAACTCCTAAATGCAAATGGAAACTCTCCCCAAGAATTCTGGTTAGGAAAAGTCTTTCCATATAAATCATAGGAGATGGCACCCATAACAACAGAAAGAAAGACCCTCTGAATTCTTCCTATGTTTTAGCTAGTAATTTCATGTTTATAGATGAAATTAATTAAACTACCAATTTATACATGTTTCTGCCTTCTTAATTCAGTTAACAGTTCTTAGGAAACCAAACATCCAGCAACCAAATTAAATTATGCTTTGACCCATATGGTACAGCATCATGGTCCATCAGTACTTACCAAATGGGACACTTTGACAGATCCGTCACAATTGGAAGGTTCCCCTTTCTCTCTACTTTCCAAAATCTAGACAGAAAAGAAAACTTGTAAAAAACTTAGTGCATTTTTAATTGGAGAGGCCAAACAGAGAGTTACCTACCATCCTAAATATGGTATGAGAACGACTGCTTCTTTGATTCATTTTTGTAATTCCATAATGTCTGTTCTCTGTAAAAAGCAAATCATGTTTCAGCTGTGTACATAAAATTCCAAAGAACATCAACTTGTTTTTTTAGAGTGAAAGATGTGATTTGAAACCTAAATACATTTAGCTGAATAGTTTTTACAAGTATTTTGGAGAAATACAGTATAAAGTCTTACTTTCTCCCTTTGTGATCCACTTCAAAGCCATATCTGATGTATAAACAACTTCTTCTGTGAGATCAGCCACGTACACATTCCTCTGAAACAAGTTTAATTATGAGAAGAGTAGAGAAGAAATTACTAAGAGATAAGAAACACATCATGGTAAGTGTTTATCCTTCTTTAATGGCTAAACACTCTCAAAAAAGGTGTAAACTATTATAGAATTCATTTGTGGAAGTTACAAGTGGAAAATATATGAAAGTAACAAGTAAACCTATGATATGTACAATTTATTTCCTATCCCAAAGTACACCATATTCTAACCTGAAATTTCCATCTTGCTCTTTAAGGCACTTATGTCAAAATACCACAGCTGTCAATGTTTAAAAACTATATATATTGCTCATATGCGATCTCTGTAAACACTTAAGAAACAAAAAATAAACCATACAAACAGGAGACAGTTTAAAAACTACAGAACTTAAAGGTAAATGTTCAAGAACAATAATCTCAATAAGCAAGTTTGTTTTTAGAGCCATCTCAACTCTGTTACTCACATTGAAGTCTTCCCGAATTATTAAAGGCTTCATTTTTTGAGTGTCACAGAGTAAGTCTGTAATGGTTTCATTGTATATCTCCATGTAAGACACACGTAAGAGAAATTCCCTATCAGGAAACTAGAAGGAAAAGAAATATGTAAAAACATCAGAGATCATCCATTTATGAAAACCTAATATTGAGTATTTATGTGCTAATATTAAATATAGAAATGTTCTGAGAATTATCTTCGTAAAGAAAACGAACAAAACCTCATTTGATTTTATATAGACAATAAATACAAGAACTTAAAAATAGGTTTCAGGAATAATGAATAGTATCAAATTATTAGAAAAGGAGAGTGCTCAGTCCATCTCTCTAAACTCTAAAAATAAAACCCTACCAATGAATGTTCAAATAAGGACATTAAAAATCATTAAAAAAGTAATGAAAAAATAAACCTAAAACCAACTCTTAAAGTAGGTTGCTTATTCTGGTCTTTTCTCTACCTCTACTTTTCTCTGCCCCTTAATAATCACTGGTAGCTAAGCAAAGGCAATGTGGAGCTAACCATTCTGGTAAGATATTCCTGTTCCTCGACACCTACTTCTCGGTGTCATTAGTACTGTTTCAGGATTCAAGGGAAAGAATGAAAAAACTGTAAGCTCTACAAAGTAAGTTTGTGTGGAAAAAAGGAATTCATGTTATACCGTCTTTACCCATAGCTAATGAAGAGATAACCCTAAACCTACTTCCTTTCATCATTACAAGATAATACTAAGGTTATGTGATTCTACTATTATTACTTTTATCTGTACGTACTAGAAGTTTACCTAGGTATTTACCTTTTTAATTTTTTGAAAAATGTCATGAATTGCCCTGGGTATTACTCCCAAATAATCCTGTGAACCCATCATCGTGTATGTTTTTCCTGAAGCAGTCTGCCCATAGGCAAATATGGTACCTGTAAAAATAAATCACACACGTGTAAAACTATCAATACTTGAACACAGAACTGATACGCAAATATTTCTACAGTGAATACAAACCATTGTAGCCTTGTATGGCAGAATCTATGATTGGGACTGCTATTTCTTCATACACATGTTTAGTAGTTTCATTACTGTGAAAAACACGATCTAAAAAAAAGACAAACCACACACATATACACAAAAGTTAAATCAAACAAATCAACTTTGTTGTCTTGCTTAGCAGTTGTCCAAAGAAATAAAATTGTCAGGATATGGTAAGATATTTAGGACACAATATTCTCTTCACCTTATTTGTTGTTCATACTTCTTTAAAAGTTATGTTAATGCTCTAAAAACAGTCCTTTACCAGAAATTATTTTTCTCTTTCATATAGCTTTGATCTAAAACCTTTTATGATGGCTTTCTAGTTTAATGCTAGTCGAACTGCCTAACCATTCTTACTCCTGCAGTTGAGAGGACCTCACTGTTGCCCTGAGGTGCCTAAGTGGTAGCATGCTAGTGTGGCTGGATTTGGAGTCTGACCCTTCCATTTGCTGGCTGTGTGACTGCAGGCCTGTTTCCGTTCCTCACTGAAATGGAAAGGTACTGGTCATATAAGCTTGTTTGGAGGATTCATGAGTTAATATGCATGCATGTTTAGAACGGTGTCTGGCATACTCTCAGCACATATCCATATTAAATCAACACACAAATCAACTTAGTCAACCTTCAGTGTCTCCATGTTTATCCTAGCTAGCTCTCACGCATCCTGCAGGTCCCAGGTCGGTGGTACCCTTTTAGACACCTAGACTAGTTAGATTTACCATAAACTCTCACAGAGCTTATGTCAACACAAGGCTAATTACTTGTTTAAAGCCTTTCTCTCACCATATGGTAAGTTCCACATAAGACAGGGTAGGTATCTGCTGTATTCCAGCAAAGAAGGAATATCTTTACTATTTATTCTTTATGGGGATTTCTTAAAAATAATTCCTTAAAAATAATTATGGAAAGTATATACTACGCTGAAAGAAGAACGCCTGGGTGGCTCAGCATTTGAGCGTCTGCCTTTGGCTCAGGGTGAGATCCTGGAGTCCTGGGATCGAGTCCCACATTGGGCTTCCTAAATGGAGCCTGCTTCTCCTTCTGCCTATGTCTCTGCATCTCTCATGAATAAATAAAATCTTAAAAAATAAATAAATAAACTGAAAGATCTTAAAGATGATTTGACATTAAGCAACATGGTTTTCGCTTATGGGGTTTTGTGACACTAACGAATAAGAGAAAACATGTTAGTTTGAACTATAGGGCACTCTGATATAATTGCATTTTAAGTATCAATTTATTATCTTATATATCACACAAGATGGATGAACAATTTTTTAAAGCTTCTACTGAAGCAGTTTATAGAAGTTTTAGTCTGATCTTTAATGCCAAGTCCAGGAATATAAAAGGCTTTTATATTCCTAATAGGAAAAGGATGACAGATTAACTTTTGATGCTATTATAAGCCTACCAAAATTGAAGGATTTACTGCCATCAACTTGATAAATGGCATTATTGTCAGTTTTCCAGTAAATTTGGGTATCTCCTCCAAGAGCTTCTTCTCTGAAAGAAAAAAAACATTGCACTTTAGTAAAACTGGTCATAGAAATCATATTATAGGGGACAGATAAAAGATTCCCAACTTCTGAAGATTATTTTAAAAGACAGTATTGGCTTATGCTATGTATAAGAGAAATATGGAAAATGTGACTTTGAGAGGTCAATACTTGTAAGTGGGAACTAGTAACCTCCTGCCTTCCCATGGGAATTTCTTTGTGAAGTTCTTGATTTCCACCTTCCTACCCAGTACTGGTTGCTGAAAAGATACATTCAAATGCAACTCTGATTATATCCCTCTTGCTCAAAACTTTAAGAAAACATCTGAAGTTCTTACCATGGCACACTAGATTTGGATCATGTTTATTTCTCTCTTCAATGTTATCTTGTGCTAAATTCCGATATATAGCTACCTCCATACAGCCACCTGAAGATCCCTTTCAAAATAAGAAATGCAGCCCCTCTGTATCTGGAATACCCTGACTTACCTTTCCATTAAGTAACTGTTCTTTCATTCATGGAAAGTGTCAGGACTTCCTGACACCAGCTCTATCCCTGGTGTCATCTCAGAGGCATGAATGACTCCTCTAGCCACCATAACGCTTGTTATCATGTATTGTAATGGTTTTTTATGTAACTGTCTTCTAATGCGTTACACGATAAGCCCTTTAAAAATAGGAAATTCCTGAAAATTGGACATCTACGTGCAGAAGAATGAAACTAGACCACTCTCTTTCACCATACACAAAGATAAACTCAAAATGGATGAAAGATCTAAATGTGAGACAAGATTCCATCAAAATCCTAGAGAACACAGGCAACACCCTTTTTGAACTTGGCCACAGTAACTTCTTGCAAGATACATCTATGAAGGCAAGGGAAACAAAAGCAAAAATGAACTATTGGGACTTCATCAAGATAAAAAGCTTCTGCACAGCAAAAGCAACAGTCAACAAAGCTAAAAGACAACCTACAGAATGGGAGAAGGTATTTGCAAATGACATATCCGATAAAGGGCTAGTTTCCGAGATCTATAAAGAACTTATTAAACTCAACAGCAAAGAAACAAACAATCCAATCATGAAATGGGCAAAAGACATGAAGAGAAATCTCACAGAGGAAGACATAGACATGGCCAACAAGCACATGAGAAAATGCTCTGCATCACTTGCCATCAGGGAAATACAAATCCAAACCACAATGAGATACCACCTCACACCAGTGAGAATGGGGAAAATTAACAAGGCAGGAAACCACAAATGTTGGAGAGGATGCGGAGAAAGGGGAACCCTCTTGCACTGTTGGTGAGAATGTGAACTGGTGCAGCCACTCTGGAAAACTATGTGGAGGTTCCTCAAAGAGTTAAAAATAGATCTGCCCTACGACCCAGCAATTGCACTCCTGGGGATTTACCCCAAAGATACAGATGCAATGAAACGCCAGGACACCTGCACCCCAATGTTTATAGCAGCAATGTCCACAATAGCCAAACTGGAAGGAGCCTCGGTGTCCATCGAAAGATGAATGGATAAAGAAGATGTGGTTTATGTATACAATGGAATATTACTCAGCCATTAGAAATGACAAATACCACAAATACCAATACCATTTGCTTCGACGTGGATGGAACTGGAGGGTATTATGCTGAGTGAAATAAGTCAATCGGAGAAGAACATTATATGGTCTCATTCATTTGGGGAATATAAAAAGTAGTGAAAGGGAATAAAGGGGAAAGGAGAAAAAATGAGTGGAAATATCAGAAAGGGAGACAGAACATGAGAGACTCCTAACTCTGGGAAACGAACTAGGGGTGGTGGAAGGGGAGGTGGATGGGGGGTGGAGGTGACCGGGTGACAGGCACTGAGGGGGGCACTTGATGGGATGAGCACTGGGTGTTATTCTATATGTTGGCAAATTGAACACCAATAAAAAATAAATTTATAAAAAAATTGGAAATTCTTGATTTTGATACTGTCATTTATTAAACACCTGGTAATATTTAGCAATTATTTCTTACACGCAAAATACGCTAGTATTCTGGAGTGAAGGCAAAGACTTCATTTCTTCCCCTTCTGGCTTTTTCTCTACAGCATTTATTACTCCTATAATGTTATGTCAACTTAACAGTTTGTATTTTTTTATTACCTATCTTCTCGCCCAGAATGTGGATCCACATCCACAGAGACAATGATGGTAGTGATGTAGGAACAAGAGGGGCAGACAGGGCTAGACAGGGAAAGATAAAGGAAAGGCTCTAGAGTCAGGATCCTACCCATCCCCAAAAAAACAGAGATAGGACAGTAGAAACAATAAATAAATAAATAAATAAATAAATAAATAAATAAATAAATAAATAAAATAAAATATAATATAAAATAAAAAATAAAATACAATAAAAAATAAAATAAAATAAAATAAATAAAAAAATAAAATAAAATAAAATAAAATACCTGGCTCCCTAGCTCCAAAATGTTAGGGAGTATCCCCCTTTAATGGCTACCAAGCAATCACAGAAATCCCAGACCTAGAAAAGTGTTACGGAGCAGACATTAACCAGAGAAGGGAAGACCTTGTTTGTGTTCACAATATTTACAGAGAAACATCTTGTTCCTTACAAGTCCAGGGGTGTTTGTTCTAAATATAGACAGGATATTTACAAATCCACCCTGATATTGATAAGAAACTTACCAAGTTCCCTGGTCAGTTTCCTGTAAAAGACAAACTATAAAAACCCTAAGTGGTAACCCTGTCCACCTCTCTCACTTTTGAGAGCTTTTTCTGTATCTCTGCTTAATAAAGCTCTAGTGATTTGCTCACTCTCTGTTATCTTCAAGATTCATTCTTCCACTCAGTGAGACTAGAACCAAGCTCTCCTGTATCATTTTGGTCCCAAAACCAGAACTCCCACTGAGGGGTGAGTAAAAGTGGACTCTCTTCTTTTCTTTTCTTTCCTGGGAGAAGTCTTTCCCTTGGATAACCTCTTCTTGTAACAAACAGCAAAACCAGACATCTGTCAGCCAGTTAAAGGCAAATAGTGCAGCTGCTGGTCTTAAACACTCAGGTGACAGGCTTCTGGGGAAAGGTTTGGTCAATCCCCCTTCCCCAAAGGAAGGGAATATTGGCCTAACCCTAACCAGTTCCACTTTGTTTTCGAGCTTTCTGAATTGGCTTTTCCCCAGCTCAGGGGTTTTGCTTATTGCAGGGCCATGCTCCTAAAGGGGGCCACAGGTAAGGGAACAGAAAGGCAGCAAGGGTGAGGGGAGGAAAACCTAAATGAAATTGGCCAATAATTGGCCTGACAGATCAGGCACCATGGGGCTAGGCATGCAAGTGAATTTACATGACCAAAGGAGGAGGGCTCAAACAAGAGAACTTTGAGGAATAAAGTAATTTATAGGATTCCTTGCTAGCCTAAGATTCATCTGGAGGGTGCACTTTAGGACTAGCAGTCCAGGGCTCTGAACCTTCCCACTGACGGCCTTGGAGTCTCTGAGACACATAAAAGGATGAGACCAGCCCTGGGGGGTCACACTTGGGAAAGCTTCATCCATAAGCAGCACACGCCTCCTGCTGAGAGGTCCTAGGTGTTTTGCTTACTTCCTCACCTTTCTAAAAGGAGTATCACCATTTAAATTATTAACCTCACTAAGTTCTGTGATTAGGTCAGACTTTTTTTCAGGGAAATCTAGAGGAGGCAGGCGGATTAGGTGGCAAATGGGTGGGTAAGAGTGGCTCCTGCTGCTGGCCTGATCCCTCCTTATCCTAAGATGTTAGGCCACTATCACCTTGGGTAGGCAGTGAACCAAGGGACGCATTGGTTTAGGTGAGAGCTGACTTGTAGGGATGCCTTCATAGTCAACCTCTCCATTACAGGTAGGGGTAAGAGACTCTTACCAGGATTTCGAGATGGGAAACAACCCATCCTAGGCAGAGATGCCTCTGGATTTCACTATGAAAAGTTGGGGAAAATTTGACCCACTGATGCTTAAAACAACAGGTATGGGGTAAGAGATTCCTGCCAGGATCACGAGATGGGAAACAAACCATCCTCCGTGGTTATTTCTCCAAATTGGGTACTGCAAAGTTGAGTATTTTCCCCTTGTAAAACTTTCCTAGTGTTTTCCATGGGTTAAAAAAGTTCTTCAGGGCAAGGTTAAAATAAGGTGTGACCTTCGTGGTAAGGCATGGTCTGGTCAGTTCCCAAGGACTTCCCCTTGGGGCGCCTTTTTAACCCACTGGAAACAATTTGGATTACAAAATTTAAGGAAGGACTGATCTCCTGGAGCACTGCATGGCCTCACTGGGATTTATCAGCTCTTCTGCAGAGAACAGGGCTCTACATCAGGACCCCCACCTAAGGGCCTCTAGCAGAATGTGTGTTTGCCTGAACCTGTTGGCTGGTAAACTCCCTCCTGACATTGGATAGTTATCTAAGTAGGCCTCAGAATAAACCCAGGTTGCTGGAGGAAACGCAGGCCCTCCCTAGTAAAGGGGATGCGGACACTCACTCTCTGTTTCTCCCAAAAGATACGGGCTACTCTAGCTATACACGAGGAGCTTCTCTCTCATTTATTTCCCAGGTTAATGGTTATAATTGGAGCCATCTGTGGTTAGTCTCCCTCAGGACAGGGACTTTAAGGAATATTCCCAAGCAGTTGCCGAAACTGTTTCCGGGGAAATTCCCCGTCTTCTCTAGACTGACATCCACTGCCTCATTCCACTCATTGGGGAAGAACATGAAATTGGCTCATCTGTCCAAGTGGATGAGCTTTAGAACAGTGAATCCTTTTTCTCAGTCTTCTGGCTGCACTTTGCCTCCCCCACCCCCCCACTCCTGGGTCTGCACCATCTTGGGTGCTGCCTGCATACTCCACTCACTTCAGATTTCCCCACCAGTGTCTCAGGTAAAAATTGACAAATGGGGAGCAAAGGGGCTTTTAAAAAGTAGACCCAGGTGAAACCTATTCAGTATTTAAAGTTTGTTGGTTTAAGATAGACGTGTAACATTTATTCGGTTTTGCTAAAGGTCAAATAAACTTGGGTTATCTGTTGCGATGTTAGCACAAAGATGACTGAAAAATGGTTTATCTCCTGTCTTGGTTTTAATAGTTTTGTTTGGATGGTAACTGAGACTGAATTCATTGGATATTCAGATCTTTTCCAAATAGGATATAATGCTAATGCATCAAGTACTAAATATATTTGTGCTTTTGACTTCTTACTGCAGAGAAACTAAGAATACTCGAATCTGTTTGTAAACATGTTTTGCCCTTAATCATAAATTTGCCACCTAAAGTTCTTGTGTAACAGTTCACAATTGGTTACTACTTAGTTTTCACTGGAGGCTAAGGTTTCTAAGAGTGAAAAATTCTGCTAAATGTAATTAAGACTCATGGAGAATAAGGAAACCTCTGTACATAGAAAGGTTGGCGAGACATAAGAAATCTAAGAATGGGAATGCATTTTATTAAAGGTAAAAGAAGGTAATTTTGTCCTAAATGAGATTGTTTGTTTAAAAAGAAATGGCTTGGTACAAAAATCTGCATGCAAAAGAAAATTGTACAGGTTTGTGAAGGGAAATCCTTGAAAAAGATTTCTAGATGTGGTCAGAACACACTAAGATTGATGATGAATGAATTTTTTTTTTAAGTACACAGGTATAAGACTAAAATTAGTTTGCTTTCTCTCTGTTAGAAAAGACAAGTTTTCTTGAATTGTTGGTTGCTCTAGAGAATAAAATAAAGTTTTCTCTTTGCCTACCCAGAAAAGTTTCTAGGTTTTGCCTTTATCAGGTCTCTAACATCCCTAATCCTATTTAGGCATGTGCTTTAAAACTTTCTAAGGTTTTAAGGAATGTCTCAAGATTTAATTGGAAATGGAGTCTTTTTGACTCCTTAGGACTTTTATTTAGTATGTTAAGTTACTCTGAAAGTACTGTTGAACAAATGATACACCTTAGGTTACGTTTGGGTAAATACTATAACTATTCAAGAGATAATATGCAACATCTGAAGTTTTAGTATGTTTTAATATAAGGTCATCAAGTGATATTTTGATCATTGAAATGTTAGGTGTCACAGAAATAACTGATTAGATTCCATTTCTAAGTTTTTGTCATTTATAATTGTTATCTCTTGTAAGATGAATTTCATTTTCAAGGAGGTTCATATAAGGGATCGTTAGGACAAATATAGGTTTTAATTTCTTTAAAATCAAAACTGAAATGGGTAATAATTTCCAGAACTAAAATTGCATTCAAATTAAACAAGAACAAGTAACATGGAAATAAATAAACCAAAAGGATGATTATAGTTTTGTGACTCCTTGTTTGATCCACTACTGGTTCTGTTTACTCTCCCAGGTTAAAACTTTCTCTTAAGATACCTGATTTACAGAAATATGAAGTATTCATTCGTAAACAAAATAAAGCATTAACTTTTCTCCCTACTTGAACCCTCTGAAATTCAAAAGGTGTCTTAGTAATAAGCATTCTTCCATGGCAATCATAGTTATTTGCATACATTCCATTCTTTTAACAGGACACCATTGGAAATAATTGGTTATTTTACCAAGGCTTTGACCAGAATGTCATATTTGAGAGACCTGCATAGACTCAGATATGACCAAACAGCTTTAAGGAACGAAAGTTGACTTCGTGAAACCTGGAGCAATAAAGCCCCTTGGAAATGTTGGCCTGATACCTTGCTTAAGGAGCTAAGTAAGCTCCCCACAGCCTCATCAAGTGAGTAAAGAATGTCACTCACTGGCAGGTGCAAGGAGATACTTCGGGGACCTTGTGAAGAAGAACCTGCCCAAATCTACAGGTATTGCAGGCATGTTGGATGGCAAGTACTTGGCCTGGCTTCTGGCCTGTAGAGGCTACTAAAAGTTCAACCTGGAGATTCCTTATAAAAAGTTCCAGCAAAGCAGATTCTAAAAGACCTATGTGATCAAATCATTATTCTTGCTGAGCTTATGTAAATAATTAGGCCAAGTTTATTAAAACTGGACTTGTTTTGTAGACAGGTCAGTCCTGACTTGGCTACCTCTGATTAAGAAGTGAGGATTATAGAGAGAAACTTTCAAAATCACATCTTTGTGGATGTTAAATTGTAGCTGATGATCTTTAAATGAATGTCGTTTGCCTAGCTAGACTTCTTGAGGTAAACTTCAGAGAAATAGCTTTTTTATTTCTACATAATAGGGCATGTACAAGATACTCTATGCTTTTTATCCTATGGGGATAATTAACTGGACAGCATTGGTCTGATTATTAAAGCAACAAAAAAATGAAATTCCCCAGCAATTGTATATACAACTAGCACTTTGACCATTCTGTATGGCTGGGATGACAAAATTGCTCCTTTAAAGCCAGAGCGTACTCTACTGCATGGGGTGAACTATGGACTTGTAAAGATAATGGATGACCCTACTTTTTGATTGGATTGGATGATGTACATGGGGATGCCCATATCTCTTGAGACAAGTTTTCTCCTACTTGTTAGTGATTCCTTTTAATTATAATACTGTTCAGGCTAGACCTCAAACCAAGAGGGCTTCTTGATGGTTTTATCCTTTAGTCATATTTATCCTAGAAGCCACCTCTAAGGTATAATTGTAAACAAGCACAGCCAAGCATACCTTGGCTCTCATGGTAAAAAAAAAAACCTCAGGGCACACTATGGGACAGTATGACTGCTAGAAGGACTGCAATATAAAATAAATAAAAAATATGCTTGCTGGACAGGACTCTAAATGGTACTTCCCAGGCACTGGATACACTCAACCAATAATTAAATGAAGTCAGAGGACTTCTCAAGGACCGCACCATTAGGGACTATTGCTACATCATTTGGGGTAGGAGGAGTATCCTCACATGCGTTGTTTCAACATTACGATTAACTCCTACAAGGTGTTCAATTAATAGCGGACATCTGTGATCAATTAAAAGGATAAAAGGTATCCATGATCTATTCAACAAAATTGGTAACTGAAAATCTTATGTAAGTAATCATAATTTAGAACCTAATACTTGTTTTATCCTTTTGCATTAACTCCCACGAAGTTTGCTTTTTAATAGTGTAATAGGTGTGGGGGCCATGATGAAATTTTATGACTCAACCAAAGCCTTACTACTCAGCTTCAAGCTGCTTCTCTGCAATACAGGCCCCCCCACTCCATACGTATAAAACCTACCATTCAAGCCAATTGTATATGTATAGTCTGCAGTGAGGCTACTATCAATGAAACTTTATACCTCCCATTGCCAACTAACGAATCACATCTGCCCATCTGCCAAGAGAATGGACTTTGTTTTGCCCTGATATGGCCTATTACACCGTTCCTAAACAATTCTTGGGATTCCCTGCTGTAGGCAAACAGGGATTAGGCGTCATCACTCTTGCCTCCCCCACAGCAGCCCATTACCAAGGAGAAATGCCTCATCTACCTCTTCCCCCCCCCCCCCCCCCCACGATGATTATGTGGTTCTCATATCAAACAGGGAAACAGCGGCTTTGGCTCTCTCCCTCCTGACTCTGCCGGCAGTAGGAAAAGTCTTACATCCTAAGATCCAACAAACTGCTTACTCAGCAGAACCCTGAATGACGGGTCTCAAACGTTAGATGCCCTAAATCAAGAACTAAGTGAGGTCAGGGCAAGACTCTTGAGAATCAGACCACTACTGATTACTTACTACTTCAACATCACTTAGGTTGAAAGGGTTTCTCCACATGTGCTGTTTTAATATAACTGACAATTCTCATAAGCTCTCACAATTAATACATGACATTCAAGCTCAACTGGACAAAATCAGTCTCTCCAGGATTATTCGATTGGTTTGGAAACTGGGGCAATATTTGATTGGTTTGGAAACCAGGGTCAATATTTCAGTGATTTTTTTTTTTCTTCATAGAAATAATTGTTAGGTTTTCTTTTTCTCTGTTTGCTGGTGCTTATGTCCCTTCATGCCTTCCAACATCTCTTGGGAGCCATACCATGGACCTCCTGACCCAACCCCTGAGAATACTCTGCTGTCCCACCCCACACCGCCCCTTTTCAGCCTGAAGCAGCCAGACTGGTCATCGTCCAGTTCCCTAATGGTAGTTAGGATTACTCTTCCAGGGGGAGGAAGACGACGGAACGAGTTAGGGGCAGACAGGGAAAGATAAGGGAAAGGTCCAGAATCAGGCTTCCAGCAATCTGTGGGCTCCCATAGACCCTGAAAGGCCCCAGGAGTCAGGCTCCTAATATCCCAAGGAAACAGAGATGAGACAGTAAAAAACAAATAAACCGGGCTCCTTAGCTCCAAAATATTAGGGAGTATTCCCCTTTAATGGCTACTGAGTACTCTCAAGAAATCCCAGATGTAGAGAAATCTTATGGAGGGCGTATTAACCAGAGAGAGGGGAACACCTTGTTCGTGCTCAGGATATTTACAGAGAAACATTTTGTTTGTTACAGGTCCCCCATGTTTGTTCTAAATATAGATACATTTACAAATCCGCTCTGGTGCTGACAAGAAATTTACCAAGTTTCTGGGACATCTTATAAAAGACCATCAAAGCCCTCAGTGGCAACCCTGCCGGGGACCCCTCTTCGCTGTTCTCTCTGCTTAGTACATTTCTACCTAGCGCTTCGCTCACTCTCGTCCTCTGTGAGATTCATTCTTGGGACTCCCGTGAGACGAGAACCAAGCTCTCCTGCAGCAGCAGTGTCTGTTGAGGGGTGTACAGCTATACTGTAAAGAAAAAAAAAGTCCGTATTGATAGAGATCAGCCAACGTTGCGAATGTCGGATTCAGCGACTTACGTCTTGAGCGCCTAGGAATACAGTGCAACAAGACAGACTAGTCCTTGCTCTCAGGGCATATACAGCGAGGAGGCAGAGGCAGTTAGGTGCAGTTAGGCAAAACGACCGCCCCTGAGGAGTGAGGAGGGCGGGTAACAACCGTCCGACCGGGCTTCCCTTAGCCGGGTGGGGAGGCGCCGACAGGCCAAGTCAGCGCAGCGCCGGCGTGGAGGGCCTACACGGGAGCCAGCCCGAGTTGTACGGTTAGGCGATTACAGCTGGAACGTGTCTCCTCCTCCTCCTCCTCCTCCTCCGGTCCTTCCCCGTCGCTTACGCAGAGGGGACACCGTGGCACAAAGCCAGTCAGCGGCCGGGATGGAGCAGCGCGGACTCCCCGGGAAGCCGCAGCGGGGCCCTGCTCTCGGCCGGGCCTACCTACCTGTCGTTGAGCGGACGGACCCGCACGCACACCGCGACAGCCCCTTCCTCCGCCATCCCGCCAAGGCTGACTCCAAACGAACTGGCGCAGAAGCTCAACCTCCGCCGCTTTCCAGAGCGCACGGGCCGCCCCGCCTTTAATTTTAAAATTTCCGAAACGCCGCGTCTGATTGCGTCGCGGCCTCATGACGTCATGGGTTGTTCCACTGCGCGCGGTGCGGGGGGCGCGAGGCCGGCGGCGCGTCTATGGGTCGGGGGGGGGGGGGTCGGGTAGGAAGTCGCGGAGAGGGATGCGGGAGGCCCGCGGAGCGCGCTCCTCCGGCGGCGGCGGGGGCGGCTGTTTCCCGCTGAAAGCCCCAGAAATGCAGGCCGCCGTTTACGGACTCCTCCTCCTCCACCTCACCCTAACAGTATTTGCAATCTGTACGACAAATAAGGCAGAGAATTTTTTCACCAATAGGTGTTAAGTCCTTTAAAGAATCCACTTTTTTTTTTTTTTTTTTTTTTTTATTAAAAACCCCTCGAACGACAAGAACTGAAGTCCCTGCACTGCCCTGAAACCTAGGAATCTTGTGCTCCTTAGAAACTGAGTTTTGGGTTTTCCTTTTTCTTTGAACTCCTGTTGCCATTGGCTGTGAGTTCCTACGAGGTTGTTTTAGAAAAAAAGGAATTATGGAGGAGTGGAAAAACTATGAGTGAGGTGAGCTTTTACTAGGAAAAAGTGGGAAAATAATTCTAATGCTTTCCCAGAAATGGTGCTGTTTGTATTTTTTAAAAATATGTATCATAGTAAAGTGTTAACATTTTCCTTAGGAAGCATTTCATTCCCTTTCTTGATTTAAGGCGTTTCGGGAATTATTCCCTTTCCCTCACCGAAAATAGGACCTGCAGTTAATAATCGCTTATTATTTGGAGGAGTAGAAAATTCTGGTGATTTAATAAAACTTTTGGAAGGTAATTTGGCAATATCAATAAAAAACTTCAAAAATAAAAAACTGAAGGCACATGTGCCTTTTCTGCAGAAATTCTGCTTTTTTTTTTTTTTTATGATAGTCACAGAGAGAGAGAGAGAGGCAGAGACACAGGCAGAGGGAGAAGCAGGCTCCATGCACCGGGAGCCCGACGTGGGATTCGATCCCGGGTCTCCAGGATCGCGCCCTGGGCCAAAGGCAGGCGCCAAACCGCTGCGCCACCCAGGGATCCCCTAGAAATTCTGCTTTTAAGAATTTATTTATACCCGTATTTAAAGGACTGTGCAAGGATATAATGTAGATAGGTTGCCTCATTGTTTATAATAGCAAATGGCTAAAAACATTAAATGCCTGTAAATAATAAATATGAGACTAGTTAAATGGATGGCGTTTTATCGATACAGTGAAATGCTATGTAGCCAGTACAAAGAATGATTACAGTTCTTAATGTGAACTTTAGAAAGCCTTTCAGGGTGTTTCCTTTGAAAGAAACCCAAGGTGTGGAATTGTGTGCAGGATGGGATCCTAGTTGATATTTCAAAAGATATTTATGTCTGGATATGCATACGTAGTTTCTGATACACAGAATATACCTGATTTCCTTGGAGAGGGAAGGCTGAGTGAGATACCGGATCTATCTTCCTTTGTATAATTCATTATTAATCATTACTATCATTATTAATATTTCAGCCATGCAAATATTAAGTAGTTTCTTTCAACTTGAATAAACTAGCTAATAGGAAAAAAAACCCAGCAAGTCACAATGAGTTTAATCATTCAAGATTTGTTTAACCAGCTGCGAGCTAGTATAGACTACTCTCTCTTGTGGCTATACTGTGATGGTACTTGGCTGTACCTAATAAGACAGAGTTAAGCAAAGTATATTTTAACTGATTTTTAAAAAAATAGTAGTGAAATACAGCACATATTTAGCTGAAGGGAAAGAGCCTGTAAAAAGGAAGAAGGAACATGCAATTAATGAGAGAAAAATCTCTGACAGCATAAAGGGAGTTGGTTCAAAAGCACAGAGGATTTGCCTTTCATAGTTGTGATTGTTGCCATGCTAGTCTCTGTTGTCATCATTGTAGCAGCTAACATTTATTGAGATTTACTATGTGCCAGGTGCTCTGTTATATGCTCCACGTGCATTTTTTTCATTTAATTTTCCATATATATTCATTGGGAAATACTCATTGAGCACCTACTGTGCCAGATGTAGCTATTCTTCTCTTAGGGGAGATGGATAATGCCCTATATATACCGTGGTAATGAGTATCGAGAAGAAAAGTAAACAGCAGATCAGAGGAAAGAGAATGAGAAGGTGGGCTGGAGGTGCTAGTTTCTCATGCAACACATACGTGGGAAGAAACAGACAATAACACATAAGTAAACTAACTTTTGATAAGAAGAGGCACCATATTGGATGGGATGCTCAAGAAAGGCCAACAGTGGGGACTTCGGAGGTGAGACCTATATGATAAGAATTAGCCATGCTTGGGAGGGTAGGGCACCTTTTTTACATGTCCCAGACAGAGAGACAAGTAGGTCAGGGAACCCAAGGCTTGTGCAGTTTGTCTTGTACATGTCTGAGGCAGGGAAAGAGGGCCCCTGTGGCTGAAACATTTTGGGCAATGGTGGGAGATAGGTGAGGGCCAGCCAGGTCCTGTGGGGCCTTGTGGGCTATGATAAAATGTTTGGCTGTTATTCCAATGGTGAAGGGAAGTCCATGGAAGGTTTTAAGCCAGGGGGTAAAAAGAGATTCACTAATTTCTTTTCAACAGATAATTTATTTTCTATAGATATAGAATAGAAACAAAAAAAACAAGATTTTCTTTTCTATTTAACTATGAAAATAGAAGCAACCAGAAGAAACTTTACACTGACTCCTGCCAACCTGGTTACACACCTACTTGTATGTGCCCATTTCCAGATTGTAACTAGGTCGACAACTGTCTCTCCTCCACTCTGAAACCTTCTTCACATTTATATTAGATCCTGGCCCTCCTGCTTTTCTGTCTGATGTCGTCATTTCCTCTTCTCTAATAAACTAGTTGTTAGCAAATATATGTCATAATTTCTTTCATCTTGGACATTTAAGATATATTGCAAACTTAAAATGTCTAATACCAAATTTGTGATCTTCCTCTCAAAACTTAGTGGATCTGCAGTTTTCCACATCTCAGTTGATGGCAAGTCCACCCTTCCAGTTACCTAGACCACAAAGGTCTAATTTATTTTCTCTTAGTCTATATTTGGTGTGCCTGAAAATTTTGTTGGGGCTACCTTGAGCATTTTCTAGAATATGACCATTTATCACAACTTCTGCTACCTATCTGGTCCAAAATACCCGTATCTCTCACCGAGCTCATCTCCATGCTTCTACCTTTGCCCACCAGTACTGCTAGTATCTTCACAACACAATTTCAGTGATCGTTTAAAAGTATGTTAGGTCATGTTAATTCTCTCTTAAGACTCCCAGTGCCACCCCCAACCTTGTTTTTTCTCAAAATAAGATTCACAGTCTCAGCTGTTGCTCTGACATGATATCATCCCTTGTAATCTCTGTGGCCTTACCCTCTCTTTTTTGCTGTTTCTACTACAGCCACAATGGTCTCTTGACAGTTTCTTGAATACTAGACAGACGCTTTCTGAAGGCCTTTGCACTGGCTGTTCTCTGCCTGGTAGGGTCTTACCCTAGATATCCATGTTTTCCCTCTTCCATTTAAATCCACTATCTGCTCAGATGTCACCTTCTCAGAACTCTCTTCCTAGAAAATA
This sequence comes from Canis lupus baileyi, assembly GCF_048164855.1. NCBI lineage: Eukaryota > Metazoa > Chordata > Mammalia > Carnivora > Canidae > Canis > Canis lupus. The sequence continues at coordinate 24,619,519 of NC_132870.1, forward strand.
GCAACTGTCTTTTTTATGACTTCTCTTTCTTTACTCTTCTTTTAAAGATTACTTATAACTTCCAGAAATGATATGTATATATCAATTTATGTGTATTGTTTGTTTCCTATTAGAGTGTCAGCTCTATGAGGTTAGCGACTTCTTTTTGCTTATACCTTACGCCGTGCACCTAGTAAGAGATTTGGAGTCTAGTAAACATTCAATTACAAAATTGCTTATTCAATTATTTAATAAGTGCTTTTTAACATAATTTCTAGAAGGTTACACAGAGGACCACTAATCTTCTTTGGTGGGGAGGAGTGTGTTAGAAAATAGGTCTACCTTTCATTGTATACTCTTTCATAATCATTAATATCTTAATTAGTAAATGTTAATTATTTCCCTCAACTTTAAGAAATTAGTTGATAGGTAAAAACTGTATGTAAAATAGGATTGGTTCATTCAGGATTGGTTTTGGTTAACTAGTATAGACAACTTTAAATTATGAAGATACTAGGCTGTATCTAATATAAAATACAGTGAAGGAAGCTATATTTTAATGAGTGGTCAGGTAAGGCAAAGAGATTTGTTAAAAGATAAACTGAAGCATATTAAGTTTTAATAATTTGAGACAAAATTGATTCAAATTGGGCAAAAAATTGGGGACGCCTGGGTGGCTCAGGGGTTGAGTGCTTTCGGCTCAGGGCATGATCCCAGGACCTGGGATCGAGTCCCACATGGGCTCCCTGCATGGAGCCTGCTTCTCCCTCTTCCTATGTGTGTCTCTGCCTCTCTCTCTGTGTCTCTCTCATGAATAAATAAATAAATCTTAAAAACAACAACAACAAATTGGGCAAAAAATTGAATTCAAATTGAATTCAAATTGATTCAAATTGATTCTATCTCTCCAATCTAATAGATAGAAAGGAGCCCTGAGGACCTGTACAAAATGAGACTTTTATAGGAGGAAGGGAATGGGAAGAAGGAAGTCATACTAGGCAAAACAAAACAAAACAAAACAAAACAGGTTAGTTATTGAAAAGTTACTTTCCTTTAGGAGATAGGAGTGGTTAACCAGTCAGATTACCTAACTAGTGCTGATTAGGTGATTCCTGATTGATTGGTTTAAGATTCTATTTCTGGAAGAACTGAAAGAGTAATTAAATTCAGTTTGGTGATGTGAGGCTTGGCATAAATAACTTAATTTGGGGCCTGTTTTTTGGTTTGTTTATTTGTTTAACAGATTGAACAACTTGTCTGAAGTTATGGAACTTCAGGAGAGAGTGGTTTAAGATTTGGATGCATAACCTTTCTCTAAAAGGTACTTAAAACATTTATTGATTAATTTTTTTTCTTACCTGGAAGATTAGTACATGCACATGATGAAAAATTATAAGTAGTAAATGAAGAATCACAGTGAAAAATAAATCTTTTTGGCCCGTCTGGTCCCCAGGGTACCATTGTCATCCCAAAGGTAATTTTGCCATTTCCTAGAGTGTTATCCTCAAATTAATCTATGGATGTACACATAAATATCTTTTCCTATATTACATATCTTTTAACAAAAATACCTGTTGTACATGCTGTAGTGCACTTTGCTTAAAATGTGATCTTTACCTAAATATTTTCATTCAGTTTAAGACGGTAAAATGAATTTTTGAGGCATGTTAGTTGTGTATTTTTCCATGTTGTTTAAATTACTGTTTCTCCCCCCAAACTGTGTTTATTTCTGCTGAAGCTGCAGAGGGCACTGTACACCTTCCAAAAGCATGGCATAGCCTGAAAGAGTGTTTTGCAGTTCTTGAATATGGAGCAAATTTTAGGATTCAGAGAAGCTCCTGATAATTAAAAATATGCATCAATTCAACTTGTTCTCCTGTACTCACTTATTTTATGCATTTGGGATAAAATTAATTACAATATATAGTTATACCATTACCTTCAACAGGAATGCTTTTTCTTTAATAGACACAATGTTTAATTCCCAAAGCACAAGTCTTATCTTTAATTTTGGTATAATTATTTGCAGTGATCACAAGCATAGTACCCATTTCCTTTTAATCATGGTTACATTGGATTTGGATGGCATCTTGGAAATGGCAATGACCTGGGTCAGTCCAGCTTCACTGTTTATAATCTCTGCAACAGTACCAGAAAATCATTCATCTATGTGATTTACCATTTTCTCCTCCACAGAATGAAGAAATTGGTTGAGAGAATTTCTAGCATTCCTGTCAGCACAAGTAAGTCCATGACATCTTCATAAAAAGAGGAACTTGTTAAAATTGAGTTTGGATGTGTGTCAGAACAGGAATGAGGGAGCAGGATAAGTTTGCAGAGGATATCCCCGGTGGTCACGGTGCTGCAGAGATGTATATAATAGTTCACCAAAATCCTTCATCTTCTTTCTGGCCCGAAAGCAAGCTTTGCACTTAAAGCTGTTACTTCTAGGCCCAGAGAACAAGAACTTCATGGGTGCATGGTGTCCATTTGGTCAGTGAGCCTCCTCTTTCCCTCACTAATGATTCCAAACTTCTCTCACCCTCCGCATGCCTGGGTCCCATCTTCATCCTTACTGAGAGACCAGGTCGCCAGGCAGGATGTCTCACCTCCCAGCTCTCCTACCCTGCTGACTGTGCTCCAGCTGACCTATATCCTGCCAATTCTATTTTCACACACTTCCAGAGAATGAGGTGTTTGTCATGTCTGAGGCAGATTCTTTTGTGTATGCCCTGATTCCATCCTCTGCAGTCTCCTTCAGGACCGTGCATCAGGAATTATTCTCTATTTTAGAAAAAAGGCTATAAAATAACAAAAGGAAGAATCATCTGTCAGTCTACTACTCTAAAAAAATTGTCTAAAGTTGTCAAGTGAATGTTCCTTATCTCCCATCTTCCTTAAGGTGATGAACATCGTTTCTTTCTGACCTTTTCTTGAATATGTGCAAAAACCTATTTGGAGAAGTAGCCGTATTTGTATTTTCATAATGGAATCATTCTGTACTTACTGATATGCAATTTGCTTTTTATGCTAACAAATCAATGTGTAGATCTGTCTTTTTTTTTTGAATGGCTGTCTAATAGTCAATTGTATCGTTATATTGTAGTATATTCAGCCATTCCTTTATATGGACTTTTAGATTGTTGCCACCGTTTTAATATAGCTTATAACACAAAAATCCATCTGTGTACACTTTTACATACTCTTGCCCTTATTTTCATAGAATAGATTGCTGGAAGTTAAAATATTGACCCAAATAATACGCTTATTTTGAATAATAACAAATATTACCAAATTACTTTCTAAATAGCTTGTACCAATTATACTACAAGCAAGAGTATGTGAGTGTCTGCTTCCCCATTCATCACTATTCCTTGATAGTATATCAGGTATTTCTATTTTAAAATTTTTATAGGAGAAAAAGATATTTTATTATTACTAATTTATTATTATTAACTTAACCTGCAATTCCTTGACTGCAAATAGAATTGAGCATCCTTTCATTATTATGTATTATTTATTGTTCTTATTTTTTGTTCATTTGGATTAAAAAGTCCTTTGCTATTTTTTTGGTGGATTTTTTATCTGTTCAAATACTTTGCTCCCTTGCTGCATGTGCTCTGCAGTTGTACCCTGGCTGCTTTATCCTTCAGAACAGTTGTCTGCAACCACTGTCTTTGTGTGTTGTAGGCAGCATTGGTCCCTGGCCTGAATGTGGTGTGTTTGAACTAGGTGTGCTTTGATCTGCTTGGGAAATGAGATCCGTGGCTGCTGCCTCCATGTGAACTGAGGCCTTGCCAAACTCCCTGGTGGGGAGATGCAATGTTGGCGGGGTTTTGGGCCAGTCTTCCGGGGGAGGGCCTGCTGCTCTGGGACTGAGGCAAGCTTGGCTAGAAAGGGCTGTTCCACTGGAGCATGGGGGTTTAGATGTGAGGTACGCAAGTTGGGTAGGGAGTATTGGTACTGTGCTGGTTCCCACAGGTAGCCCTGTGCTTATGATGAGGGGCAGAAGAAGGAAATGTTGCCAGCCAGTTCCTTGTCCCTGGAGGGGTCTCTCCATGAATGCTGTCTCTCAGAGATGCACTCTAAGTGAATAACCTCCCCGCTCTGTGCCACGTGCTCTTCAGATCACTGTTTCCAAGTTATGTGTGTGTCAGTTGGTTCAACAACAACCCCGTTATCTAAGAGAAAAATTGGAAGTTGTTTTTAAGTCCTATTCTTTCTCACAGCCAACACAACCAACCAGTCAGCAAGTCCTACAGGTTTTTGTACCCTTGTTTTCTTGCGCATCACTAATACCACTGATACATTCAGCTTCATCTTCCTTTTATGACTATTTTTTTCCATAAGTAGTTCAAATGTCATTTTTCAAGAAGCCTTTGTTGGTCCTCTGTGTTCCTCTAGCATGATATGTAGTACTTATATCTTATAGCTTCCATATGGCTTCCCAACTAGGCTATAAGCTCTTTGAGAGTAGGGCTGTGTCTCCATTTCTTAAATCACAATTGGTGATAGTTATCATGCCCTTGACGGAGATGAAATACAAATTCTTTAATAACTATGAAAAATTACTGTTGTCTAAGAAGTTAAGTTATTTTTGTACTGAGAGAAGTAGCTGAAAATACCCATGAAGTAACTATCTTCTTAAAAATGTTAATTGATATGCTATAACTAGAATGAACCCTAATAACATAATTTTTTCAGGCCTAGAGCTATCTCTGCAATGTAATCTCTGGAATATGTGTATACTCATAGTATTGAGAACCACATCATTTCATTCCAGGATACATAAAGGGCATTGCATATGTAATTAGCAGAACAAATTACCATGTAGGTTACATACTTTTACATTTGCATGGTGAGTAAGAATGATTATTTTGGGGACGCCTGGGTGGCTCAGTTGGTTAAGTGTGTCTGCCTTCAGGGGGTCATGATCTCAGAGTCCTGGGATTAAGCCCTGTTTTGGGCTCCTTGCTCGGTGGGGAGTCTGCTTTTCCCTCTCTCTCTCTGCCCACTCTCCCCCCCACCCGCCCTCTGCCTCCAGGCTTTTACTCTCTATCTCAAATAAATAAAATCTTTTAAAAATATATTTTTATTATGATTTCCACGTATTTAATTTTTTGCTTACTTTGACTTTTACAATCTTTAATGTATATACCTTAGTACAAGAGGAAACACTGAAATTTTAAAATAAAATATTTATTTAATTTGGTGAAGTATAAGATCTCACCAGTAAAACACCCTGGCTTAAACTTATTGCTACCTATGTTTCTATTAAGTTTGTAAGCATGACCTCTTTACTTTTTGAGAGTTACTTCCAAATCCTTTTCAATATATGCATGGGAACAGCATGAATTTTCTTAGTACACAGAATAATCATTGGAATGGGTTTATTTGAAAACCTAATAGTGGCACTTGCCACAGTAAAACATTGAGCTTTTTGCTGGAATGTACTCTTAATTGTTTTTCTTTTTTTTCTTAATAGGTTTGTAATTTGATCTCTTTGTGAAATAACCTGTCATCTTATGAGAAACTGTTGGAGCGTTAACTGAAAGTAGAAAGAAGCAAGTCCTAGGGAACTCCTAAAAATAACTGATCCCTTTATTTTACTGCCAACTTTTGCTACTTCAGACTGAAACAACCCAATAGTAACAACCTAATCCTGTAGAACTGTATGCATCTATTAACTGGAAACATGCCCAGTGTCCACATTACATAGTCTCAAGAGATTTGAAAATGGCTGTCTCTGAGGAGTGGGAGTAGGTAGTGGATGAGGGGTAGAGGGTATAAGGTGGGGAACTTCTGTTTTTAAGTTTTTTTTTTAATTTATTTTTTATTGGTGTTCAATTTACTAACATACAGAATAACCCCCAGTGCCCGTCACCCATTCACTCCCACCCCCCGCCCTCCTCCCCTTCTACCACCCCTAGTTCGTTTCCCAGAGTTAACAGTCTTTACGTTCTGTCTCCCTTTCTGATATTTCCCACACATTTCTTCTCCCTTCCCTTATATTCCCAAGGTTTTTAGCACTACTTGATTTGTAAAATATGTACACATGCTATTTTAATAAAAATAAAACAACTTATAAAAAGAAAACTTACAAAAAAAGTTATTAACCCTAAATTTGGCCTTTACTTCTTGTGTTATTTCTTATGGGCTATTCCTTTCCATTGAAAGGAAGCTGGATTGATCCTCCTTGAGTAGTACTTCTTCCAAAGACTCTCCAGGAGTGATTGAACTGCAGAGAAGAATGAAACACACAGGATCAGTGACTGAGGCAGGAGTCCGTTATGGCCAGATAACACAGGGAAACCATTATTATATCAAATGAACCACAGGTAAGAGATTCCTTAAGCACTCCCAAAGAGAAAGGGTTATTTTCTAATGCAGTCCTTTCTGCCTTGCTTCCAAAAACTAGTATGGTGGACTGATGTTTCTTGTGTAAAAGAGAATGAAACCAGAAAGTTAGTAGTTCTGGGATCCTTGGGTATATGGATACGGATCCTTCACTAAATCTGGTCTTGACTGTGAGAAGCATGAAAGCAGAATTCACTTGCATCTCCAAATGTGAATCTCCTTTGCTTGCTAATTGAAGAAGTAATAAAGTAAAATGAAAATATTTCCAGCTTGTCCAAATTGTAATTCTTACCAGTCTTTGTCCCTTTGATCAGATTATGTAATTTGACCTAGCATGATTGATACTGGGGAGAAAATTAGCTAGAATGACTTCATGGTTTATGGGGAAAGATGGAGACCAGGTTGAAATTTCCCCTCCTTTGCCCCCACTAGCTGGGTTTGACTTGCTATGAACCCATTGCTTTTGGAGATGTTGAGCTCTGGGTTCTCATCAGTGAAATACATTTGGGTGCCAAACAACCCAATGGAGTTCTCTAGGTAGACTAAAAAGGAAAGAGATTATATAGGGAGGAGGCTGTTAAAATATAAGGCAACTCGTGTAGCTAATGATCCCCATTAGAGAAGGTGTCTCTGGATGGATCATATCAGCTTTTCCAGATGGATAACTATAGTTGGCATTCTTCCTTTCTGTCCTGGAATTAGATTGTCTGAAACTGTTATTTTATTTTCATTTCAATTCAGATCACTTCAATTCACTAATAACATTGAGAAAGGTCATGAACTAATGATTACTTTACCTAATTGTACTTGTTATTCAGTCTAATTTCTTTAATTGTTCCCTAAGTAAAAATACTTGTTAATTATGTAGGTAAAATCAAGGTACAATCTGTCAACCACATACTCTTCATTGATCAACAATTAGTAATTGAATATCTTTTTTGTGCCAGGAACTAGGAATTTGGGTTGCATCTTTGAACAAAACAGATAAAAATATTTTGCTCTAATTTTCGTTTTTTTTGTTTTACTTTACTTTAATAATGTTTCGTTTTTTGTTTTACTTTAATAATGGCTTAGACCAAAAGATTTGAAATTCCAACTACATTTTCATTCCCTATAGACCTGTTTTTCCTCTCCACAAATACACACACACGCTAATTCACTCACCTATGTAAAATTTGTATTATTTAATGGTAAATGTTGAAATACAAATGTACTTTTAATTAGATTTCCTTTCACTTCTACTTTTTTCTTGCTACAGACCATCAAGTATGATTCTTTCTGAATCTGTTTTAACATTTTTATTTTAGCTAAGCTGTTGTGTTTTAGGACTTATTTTTAATCTCTAGATAACAAAAGTTTAATGATCATTTATATGTTTTTGATTTTATGTCTCTCAAGCACAATGTTTTTACTTTTGAAGCATTATGTACATTGTTTTATTTGAGGATCAATTAACAAAGTTGGATTTTGTCTTATATGTAAAAAAACTTCCCTTATTCTATAAGAAATATTATTTAATAATATAACATAGAAAGAACAAGGATTATAAATTCACTCTTTTTAGTATTTCATGACCTCACCCTACTCTCTGCATCCAAACCTATTATAAATGCTGTATACAATATAAGGGGAAAAAATTAAAGTTA